>NC_060913.1:21100552-21731909 GCF_021234035.1 Daphnia pulicaria
GGTTTCTATTATATCGGATTCCTTTCTAGTTTCACCATTCTCATTGCTTTTCAATAGAGGGATTGGTCAAACGTAATAACGGGTTTTATTTCATATTTCTCTGCTTGATTTATTATAAGTGATAATGTGAAAATCTTGAATGAAATAAACACAATAGTCGCCTTTCCATGATGATTTTCATTCAATGATCCTTACAGGATGAATACTATAATATATCGAAAGCTAAAGCTTTGTCTGAAAGTAAATGAAATTTTGTATTCATTTATGTAATTAATATGTAGTACGCTACTGCTAGCTTCAACTTCATGCAAATCCATGTAAAGAATCTTTCAAAACAAGTTTTGGTAAACTGCATAAGGTATCACATTTATTTTCCCAGCTCCGTTGATCTCAGCTGAAGATATTTTTGTGTTCCCAGGTAATTTTTTTCTGGTAGAAATTTGTAGCAGGTGTCATTACAGAAATTATACTGATACATTTTGAGACTATTTATTAATACACAGAGAAATTAAATACCAGTTATTTCTTTTATATTTGTTATGAAAAGGTCCTTTCCCATCTAGATTTGCACAGTTGTGGTCTGCATTATTAGAAATGTAGTGGGCGATGATTTTTCTGTTAAACCATAAAGGTTTGATTCGCTGTCAACTGCTGCATGAAAAAAAAGCAACTTTGTTATAGGAACTATAAACCCCAAATTTGTTGAATTGCTGAACTAGAAAAAGTGATGGTGATTGATGATGCAACTAAATGGTAAATCCTAGTTGAAGTAGTGCAGGGTTACTGTGTTAGGCCGACATGCAATTACAATTTCTTTTTCTTACAGACGAATATTGAAGATTACTAATACATTTTAGAATAAAATATAATAGCTTTTATCTACGCTTTTTAATTCATGGAACACGTTAGTTATTTGATTGCTGTTTGGTATAAGGCCCATAATGTCATTTTTCAAAATTTCTGTAGCTGTATTTTAAATCTTTACGTACTTCGTCACTTTTACTTGCATTTTTTTCGTGATATGACTTCATCATTTTTGAGTTGCTGTACGAAGGCTAATTTGTCAATTCGGTAATCTGATTAATTTTGGCGTATAAAATGTTACCATCGTGGTAGTGTGATTCTTGTTTTTTCAACAACAGTTATACTTCTATCTTTCCTTCAAGCGATTGCGTATTTACTTCACTGGTTTGCTGCCACCACACCGAGAATATCACGGAAGACTCTTTGGAAATTTTAAAAATAAAAGCGTCAAGCATTTCAACTCCAGTTTGGTAATTAATTATATCCACAGGAACGTGAAAAACGTTATGGATAAAAAAAAAGAATTGGGAATTCAAATTCTTGCATTCGCTCCACATAAGATTTTATTTGGTTCCGGATTGTAACAGCCGAGTAAAGCACAGGCTGTAAAAGGAGCATCAGGTTTTCTAGCTGTTTCTGCTTTACAATTTTGTGAAAAACTGGATACAACAGAAGATAGTATAAAAACTGCTGAAAATCAACGTCTTTCTAGTTGTTATTACGTATCAAACTCTAATGGTTTATTGTATTTTGCAAACAATCCAAGGCGACCATCGACGGCTTCTAATAGTTCTACTTAAATTTTCCCTCGTGCTTACTAAAGATATTCCTTTTAGACGTCTTGAAAACGCACCATAGACTCTGTGCATGCTGTCAATATGAATCCAGAAACCATTTTATAATCAATATCGCTGAACGGACTTCATTCCTTGAAGTTTATTACGTGTTCATCTTCCACCGAGTCGGACAATCGGACTTGCAATAAGTGTTTTCGTCAACGCGTGGTGGCGTATTCGTTTCACGGAGTTGATTAATTATTTTGAATTTTTTTAAAGGATTTGTTACTTCTTTAGCTGGTCGTTTTGAAGCTTGCTCTCGGGAAGCCATTGGCTGCAATGGCCACTGAACTCCTCGCTTTATGCCGTAAAGGATTTTCTCATCGTCGATTAAAAGGAAGCTAAGTTGGAATTTACAGGAGAGCATGCTGGCAGAAATCGGTGGTGGTGGAACTAATAATTACAATATCTTTAGTGACGAAAATACATTTTCCATCTTGAATTAAACAGATTTTTTAAAAAACAAATTTTTTTAAAGTCAATTGAGTCAAAACGTTAGTTAGTATACCGCAATAATGAAACAAAATTTCAAACAAATGGAACGAAATTCCATCTTTACCATACATATCTCATTAAATAAAGCGACAGGAAAACGGACAATGTATTGGTTTTGAGGTGAATCCAATAGAAAATACATTGGCCGAAATGGTGACTTCTATGGATACTCGATCAGCATGTTGTCACTGACTTCGAACTATGCGGAAACATTTCCCATCTTCCCTTCGATTTATGTCGTGGCGCCTCTAAATGACGGTTTCCACGAGCAATAATGGGAGAATTTACAACAGATACATCATCAACAATTGACAAAATTTACATATTTGTGTGAAAAAAAACAGGTTTCCTCATTTAACTTCCCACTCCTCCTGCAAATTCAATTGTTGTTGGCTGTTGGAATAATGGTCCGGGCTAAAAAGAAGGACTTCTGATGTGGAATCTATGACCACTTTAACAATTGAAACCAAAATAGGGGAAATGAGTTGAGGTAAAAAATGAATTCTAATAGTTGTTTCACCTTAGTGTAAACGGTAAACACCGACGGCGTAAAATTTTTTCAATCATTCAAATTCTCTGTGTGGTCTATATTGCTCTCCATTAATGAACTTAATTTTGATGAAAAAGCTAAACACATCGTCATATGCTGTCTGTGGTTCGGTAATGGAAAGCCAAATGTTAATACTTTTCTTGAACTCTTAATAGCTTAGGCTCGAAGGCTTACTAAGAAGGGTGTCTTCAATCTTTCAATTGAAAGATTCATCTAGCAGGAGTTAAATTTCTAAAGTAGCTTTCCCCTTGTTATTAGCCGATGTTCCGGCCAGAGTAATGTTAACTAATTTCATGCATTACAATGGCTTTTATGGTCTTCTGTGGATTTTGTGAGTCTCTTAGGGTAATGGCACTGTTCAAGTGGATTCTTTTGTCCATCCCATAGCTACGTCCTAAAAAAACACGCGATAAATCGCACGCACAAGCCAAAACAGCAAACCATTTCAACATGTTTGCGGATAGTGAAAAGAATGTCACTGTTGTATATGTTTCCATTTTTCCATACCATAAAAGGTGTAGTACCGTTCTAAATGCATTGCATTCTGCTTGGAATAGTCAAGCAATTTCTGAATCGTTAAAGCATATGCTCTTGAAGAAAATATCTCACGCGAAGAAATTGAAGTAGTTAGTTATAACGTTCACCTGTAACAACACATTGTAGATTCTGTGATTTATTGGGAATGCCCATGGGGTTATTCGCCATTTATGTACGAAGATATAGGTGGGAAACTTAAATAAGTTTGTCACGGGTCCACACAGATCTGAAAGCAAATATTCTTCTCCATTTTGAAAAATTCAAAAAACTTCTAATTTCGTTTGCGGAAAAAGTTGTCACAGAAACAGTAGATATAAGTAGGTATAAGTAGCAGATTAGATGCTCCCCGTGTCAGAAAACCGTAGAGCAATACGAGTGCTGGGTAAAAGTCTACAAACTTCTGCAGAGTCAGACGGCATTTTGGCAATTCAAAGAAGTTAAGGAAAATAAATGTTTTGCACGTCATGCTTAAGTTATAAAAGGCTGGCGGTCGATGGCAAAATATTCCCTTGTATGTCCTATTCCTTGCGTTTTAAACTTAATAACTGTTTTTCATTGTGTTGATTGAAAGACCTATAATATTTTCAGAATTCTGAAATTTTGTTTTTCTGCACTTGTGCAACTGAAGATCGTCCTTGCTCGGTCTCCAACCAATCTAATTGTCTTGAAATCTCTTATGTTTTTATTGGGGAAAAAATTCATTTTAAGAGACACTCTCCTATGCTGGACGAACATACTTTAATCGATTTGGGCACTTTTATAACCAAATAATTCCTAGTGTCTCCCTTTCCCTAAAAAAAATAACGCCACAGAATGTCATTTCCAAATCTGTTCTTCTTTGTTGTGAAAATGAAGTTGATGACAAACGGCACAAGGTTTGAAAGAGAGTAATGTCAAGTTTTTGAAAAAAAAAATAAACTTGTCTTTCGCATATACAAGATTGTTATTCTTATTTGTTTAGTGAATCTGGTGTATGCAGTGTGAATATAGTCATCATTTTATTGTAGCGCAACCTAGTACCTTTTTACCTGGAGGCCATCGGAAAATCCATATACAGCAGTACTTTCAGACCGATCGGTTCTTTGAAGACATAGTAGAGTGGTTGAATTTTGGCAAGAATAGGAGCTGATAGTCTTGACTTTATTCTGAAGGACCTAAAAATGGCAATTTTTAAGGGTCGCTCAGTGGCACGGATGAATTTAATGCACAAATTTTGTCTGGATTATCAACCCCAGATGATACAGCCAATTTCGTAATTTGGAAAGGAATATGAATTTGTAAAAAGTAGTTACTTTATCTCGGAAGTTGCCTTACGCGAGTTAAAACAGGCAAGGTTCCTGAGTGTTTCCAGTGTTGTGAGAAAAAATTATATTAACAGTTGTTTCCACGTTGTTGTCAGCTAAGCGGCTGTATTCAATAAAATTTCGAAATCGATCATAGACTTCAAGTTCATATGAACTATCTCTGAATCATAATGCTACGTGCAGAGAACCAAATCGTCCACGTAGACTATGATTTTTCTGGCGAAAGGAAACTGCCCATCGAGCAGGCTGTACACCAATATATTTTACAGAAATGGTGACTCCCTCTTTGGGCAGTCGAGATCAACCGTATTTAATAAGGTAATGCCGTCAAATGATAGCTTTGCTTTACGTTAGTAAAAGAAAACTGGAGAAAACTGCAGATAATTCATATTATGTGGATTGGGCAACCCTTTCTTAACAACAAGCCACTTAGGTTTCCAAGCAGCGTCAACGCGCTTTTAATGTCAGGAAACGGACAGCAAGTGGAAAATTTATTTTTTTGAATTGCCTTAAATAAGGCTGACAAGTGTCGATTCGGCTGTTTTGAAAGACGATAGTGACCGTAGTGATACGGATAGGTTGATAGCAGTTTGGGTCCTCGTAGTGCCAGTTTCATTTAACACATCACCCACCATAAACGTCCTTCCCTGACACACCTGTCGCCGGAAACTTTTGGTGAACATATCCGATGTTGGTCGTTTTTGTGATGTAGCCAATCAATGTTTCCCTTTTTTGTAAAATGGACATTTTTTAAATGGTTTTGCATAATCCTACAATCACACCCTCACCGCCAATTCAAAATTGTTCACGCAATGATGTCATTGCAGTTATTTTCATAGCGTTGGCGTTTCTGTTTTGCGCCTTTTTGCACTGATTTGGCAGCGTAAATGTGTATAAACAGTACACTAAGGTGAAACAACTATTAGAATTCATTTTTTACCTGGCGTATTTCCTTGTCTATTCTTTACTTTTATCTCTACGCCTTGAAAAACGAGAGTGCGTGCTATAGCTGATGTACCTCCTTCCACGGCATAATGAAGAGCGGTGTTTCCTTTTTCGTCTTGCACATTTAGGCTTGCTCCGGCTGATATTGTTTGCATGGCTAGGCGGTAAGCTCCAATTTTCGTAGCCATAATTTATACTGTTTCACTGTGATGGTTGTGATTTCGATTTTCTTTTTTTTCCACCTTTTTAAAAGTTCAGTGCTTGATAGGCCTCTTAGTTTCGTTGACATTCTTTCAATTATTTCACTTTCACTTTTTACTGCAGCTTTCAGCTTAAATATCGAAACTAATTTCTTGCATTAGAAATCACTGTGGCAAAAAATGGTAGCCAAAAATGGTAGCCCAAAATGGTAGCCAAAAAATGACATCTTGTTTCAAATGCATTGCCACATTACTACGGTGAAGGAAAATTAATATTTTAAATAGGAAATGGATTAGGTGGTACGAAAAATTCTTGGCGTTCATCACAAGGGATTTGTGGGCTTAAAGCCGGTTAAAATGACTTCCCCTCAAGATTTTCGGATATACCAAGCTGTCAGAGTGCAACCTATCCCATCACTACAAGAAACTGAAGGTAAACATGAACCATAGTCTTTGAATATTTATTTAAACTACATTGTGGCCATATCACTAGTGATTCCAGTATTTATAGCATTATCTTTATTATGGATTTATGTCAAACTTTGGCCGATTGCTGTTCCTACAATTCCTGGAGATCAAATAGAGGTGAAGTCTACGGGAGAGTTCTGGCCGTAAAATATTTTCTCATACCCGTCAAAATGAAGTAGGTTATTGGTATTCACAGAAGATTATTCTGGCAGAATAGTGGGATGGTTGAACTCGTTATCCTTAGTAACCAAAAGACATTTGGGTAAATATTTATATCTTAAATTCAATTCAACATATTTTTTTATAACAAATATCCATTTTTTTAGGTTGAATGAGTCGAAAAGTTCGTTCTTCTAACACACGAATGGAACAAGATTATATCCTGGCCACAAAAATCTCGTTAAAAGAAGCGACAAGAAATCGGCCAATAAATTGGCCTGGTTTTAAGGTGAAAGCACTCCACCTCATTCAGGGCCGACTTACCGGAAATTACGTAAAAATTCTTGAAGACTATCTGGTGCAATATGCATGGGCTCGTTTTGGACCAACAGAAGATGGTCCAAACTCTATTTGCCCAAGATCGATAACCAATTCATACCAGTTATTTGGTGCAAGCCTGGTTCGAAGTAAAGGGGAAGAAATTTGACGTTTAACCCTGGCCTAAAAAGGAGTTGACTTAAATCCAAAGAAAATGTATGACACGAGAAATTGACATCCATTGATACTCATCATGTTACCACTGACTTCGCTTCAACATTTCCACTGACTTCGCTTCAACATTTCCCATCGGCCTTTCGATGAAAATTGGTGGTTTCTCTAAATCTTTGTTATCACGAGGGATTATGGTAACAATTATTGGAAGATCAGCTTTCATTCATTGTTTGTTGTTACGCATTTCCGGAAATAATTGAAATTATGACCACATATGTTACATTATTCGCGAGGGCTAGGGTGGGTTGTGGGTTCATCTATTTCTTTCCCTTTTCCATTGGTGATCGCAAAAATTTACACCAGTCTTCCAATCAACAAACCAGTCAGTTAAGGAAAAATCTCTACATTTTTTCATTTTGTCTTTGTATCGTTTTTCTATCGGAAGTTGGTTCGACGTTGGGAAAATATTCCTTGATTTGTTTTAGGTGATATTATTTTTAGTTGTTACTCAACTTTTGACCTCAAACAGTTGTCTGCAGAAAATTTATCAGCAGGTTTTGCCGAAGAATCAAAACTAAAAAAAATTATCGCCCGTTTTCATGTTCTTTCAATTTTCACCAAATTCATTAAAGAATTTCAGTGATTCAATTTAGAGATCTCCATTACTAACAGAATGCAGATTAAATTGGTGAAACGGACTAGTGCACTTGGTCACCATAAACCATTCTTTACTCGCATTTCAATTTCGAAGCCTACACATTTTCACCAGTTGTTTTTATTGGTTTTCCAGAGAGATTTGAGGAGACTATTCCTCTCTTAAATGTCTTTTCTCAACTTTCTTATAACGATTGCGCCTTCTTTCGACAGTGCAATGTTGTGTTTAGAGACGTAGTAGTCGGTACTTAGACTTGAAAGGAAAGTTCCATTTACAGAAAATCCCCTTTATTTAAAAAAATTTCTCGACTGTTAAACTATTAGACAACTGTTTGCAGATGTTCGGTGTATAAGACTTGTAACCTTTTCAGTAATACCATTCATTACGTGACAGTGTTAAATAATCACAACGTTAATTTTCGAATTTGAAACCAAGCTGTAGAAACATACAGATAAGTCAAAAAATCCTCCTGCATAGAAAGGACCTACCTCGATATTGAAATACCTCGATATTTAAATACCTCGATATTGAAATAAAATCACAAATGATTTATGTAAGCTAAGTCACGTCTGTTGTTAGCATATGCTTCGTGGACAATTCAATCTCTAAACTATTAAACTTAAAATGAAACATTTGGGTAAATAATGTAATCCATTGACTTGACCTATGTTTTGGTGTGAGCATTTTTTTCACTCTTCATACTTGGGTACAATGGCATCATTAGTGGGGAAAAAAATTGCGATTTTTTCCTGGTTATTTTTATTTCTTAAATATCTCAGGAAAAAACCAAGGCGACGTCTCACGGAGACCACAATGGCTTTTTTTTGGCTACGACCCTCGTTTACTTTCTGTGTAGAAGCGGGAGTTTTCTTCTACTGAAAAGAAAAAGGATTGAAAAATAGTTATGCAGTTCAGCTGGAATGCCTATCTCCTTGGGTGTGTGTTCATGCAAGGGCTCAATTCAATGCAAGGAATGAAGAAAGTTGTTGTTTTTGTTTGACTTAATTCAACTTGAAGGTTGAATTGGGTTGTTATCGGAATTGACCGGTCGGTGGAATAGTTCATTTCCGCTTGGCGCTCCTTCCTTTGGAATTGACCGTCCTCTTCCTCTGGGTGCTTGTGGTGATTGAACTACTCCCGGTGCAGTTTTAGCAGCCCCTTCCCAAAACACGACGTCTTCTACTTTCTTGTTGTTCTCTTCTCCTCCTACAGCTCCTTCTTCCTCTCCTTCCTGCGCTCGTTCTTCCGCTTATTCCTGGATTACTTGTGGCTGATGTTGTATATTGGAGCAGTTACCTAACGGCCTCCTTTGTCCCTGACCAAAACGAATACCTCCGCAATATCTGGGTCTTAGGTTCAGTTCAAGTTCAAGAGCGAAGTATGGTTGTGGATGATTGGAACTAATCCGATATACGGATTTTCAGGTGCTCTCCTGACTCTTGCTTCCTATCGGAGCTGTATGTTCTGTAAGTCTTCAAGATAAAGTGGGCGAATCATTGTGCCGTATTCTACCCTGGATGGCTCTACAATTGAAAGGCGGTGAAAAGCTTCAATTTTTCCCTCGCGTGTGTTCTTGTAGAGTGTGTGGGGGGGGGGAGGATGGGGCCTGTCCCCTCGGGCATCTGTACCAGTCTGCGGGCCTTGGCCCGTTTGGGTTTTTTTTTGCTACAAATGTTGAGAATAGAATAAAAAAGTTCTAAATGGATCTCCACTAAAGTGCTAGAGGATGAAAAAGAAAGAAAATGTAGGCTATCTCATTCAAGTTTTAAGTTCAAATGAACAATTTTATTACTTTTATAGAAGAAATCAGAAATGTTGTTACAGTCGAGTGTCTGTGTGTGAAACGGTTCTGACGCCCCAGGCCGATGCGGTTTTGGTAAAAATGGCGATGACGACTGGAAAATTTCACAAACACTTAACTAAAAATGTTTTAATTCTACGAGGTAAGATTAGAAAAAAGCACATGATGATAGAATAGGGTTTTTTTTATTAAAGTTTGGGTTTTTTAAGTTTTGTTCATTTTAGGTGTTTAAGTTACAAGTAAACGAAATACTTCACAATTATAAAGTTTGAAGGGCCATGTTTTGCAGGGAATAGTGTCAACTTTGCTTACCGAATTGAGATGAATAAAGTAGTTGATGATAAGTTTTAGTATCTGCGATCCGTTTGTATTGGAAGACTGATCAGTACAAGACAGTACAATACACAATCAGTACAACACAGGAAGAAAGGGGGGACGAAAAGGTATGAAACAACGAGCTGTCAATACGAGTGGCCACCTAGCTACGGTATTCCCGTAAATGGACCGGAAGTGTGATGATACAGCTGGATCGCGTCGTCGGCCGTTTGAAACGAGTTTCATTTCTAACAACAGGTGACGTAAGTGATATGAATTTTTTGTAATAACTGTGTCACTCCCCATCAAGCTGGAACACTCGGTACAACAATGCTTTAATTATGTTTGGCAGAATATCCATGATTTTTACGCCAATGATTGCAACTGCTGTTTCGTTTTGTAAAAATTGGTCTTTGATGGTGGTGTCGTTTGCATCCAGCGCATGTCGTTGATGAGAATCTGGTAAGAGCAAGTTTTTTTAAATTGACGTGTTGTTTGGATTTTTGAGGAAAGTTACCTTATTGATGGAGTTGTTTTGACGGTTGACAATGGATAAGTGTTCCGGGTGTCTGACATTCAGGCCCAGTAATTCGGGCCCACGTCTTTCAGGACCACTTTTATTGGGTCTGAACGTCGTAAAAATTGAGCCTAAATGACGGAGTTGAATGTCATTTAGGCCAAAATATAATTTTTTATATTTTTTACAGAAGTTTGTCATTATCATTTTAAATCATATTAAAATGGAACTGCAATACAATGCGGCCCAATGATGCGATAAAGAAGTCAATGGTTGAGCATAGGTTAGATGCATAGCTTTGTCTGCGAAAAAACCGAGGTTTGAATCGCGATTTGTCAGATGGAAAAATTATGACATGATTGGCTTCTCATTTTCATGGATACATTCAATTAGACGCTAGGTTGAGAGGGCTAATGAAATGAATAAAAACCATGCGACCATGAAAGAAGACAAGAAAAAGATAAGACAAAAGCAATTGATGAGCAATCGACTGAAACAAGGATAACTTGAAAGACCAATCAGGCAAGGGAGAACAGGAAAAGCAACTACACAGGGCTGCCACCGAAATCACATGAAGTGGGAGGAAAGTTTTAATTCCGAACATTAGTCATACTGATGCCGTAGCGGACGCCAGATTCCCTTGTGCCAAACAGCGCTCTTTCTGGCACACCAATGGGATCATATGATGGGCCCGCAACAGCAGGAAGACCTATGGCAGGGGAACTCGTCACCCCAAAATTAATGAACATGCCGGAAGCTAGGACTACTTTCAGGGCAGACAGGATTAAGGCTGGGTGGATGCCGGAACAACGGGGTGTGCGGCCCCGGTAGGGCTAACTGCGTTGCCATCCTGATGAGACCCTGTTTACCGTGGTACCGAGAAAAACTGACACTCTGGCACTCTGCTTCCTTTTTTACTTAAGGGGCGTATAGAAAAGACACTAATTTTTCGGCCTACGGCAGGCGATAGAGGTTGCAAACCCTAAATGAACTCTTCTGTAGTCTCTTATTTTAGCAACTGGGGAAATTAATAAATCTGGGAAAATTCGGAAATGGTTCCGATCATAATGGAAATCTTACAGTTAATTTATAAAAAGGAAATGTAAAAAGGGTTTGAATATAAAAATTCCTTCTTAAAATTAAATATATAAAAAGCAATATGAAAAGCCCATTTGCGCCATCAGACAACACGGCCGGCGTCGGAGTGATCCGATACTTTGTGCGCCACTTTTCTAGGCATAAAAAATAGGGGAAAAAATCTGAAAAAAATTCAGACAATAGAAAAGATGTAAAATGACATAAATCCCAAGTTTGGTGAATTTATGTCATTTTTTCGATTTTTGCCACCCGAAAAACCCATATGAAAAATACACGCCGCCTAATGGAACGGCGCGGGGTGATCCCATACTTATGGAGGGGACTGTACAAATAAAGGCGGATGAACTAGAAAAATTTAAATGAACAAATGATTCTTTTGAAAATCCAACTTAACGCAAGTATTACCAAACTTCAAAAAATGAAAATTACACAACTAACTCAATTTTTGACGTTGAATCGGAATATCAGGTCAGAATTAGCCTAAAATGAACAACCGCATGTGTAACTGCGAACGAATTTGTACTTTTACGCACGCTACTATGCGGCTGAACTACGAAAATTAATGAAAATTACAATTCTAATTCAAATTTTTACGCTGAATCGTAAAGTAAGAATAAGCCTAATATGAACATACGCATGTGTATTTAACAGCGGGGGGGGGGGGGGGTGGCGGGCGGGGGCGGGGCGAGCTATATCGATTGAATTCGGAATGCAGAGAGTATAGTATAGGAAGAAGAAGAGTCTTGTCTCGGATCACGTCTCACAGCCTATATGGCTTTATATATAAATATAATAAGAAAGAAAAGAATTTGTGGTGGTGACTCGGTGGCGGTGCATGCGAAAGAAGAGAGGGGGGCGTGCTGGCAGCAACAGCAACGGCACATATGCCTATAACTATAACTGTATACATACATATACATGGATACTTTGTCTTCTTCTTTCAACACTAGTCTATAAAGGGGAGAGTTGTACTAGTTGACGCTTTTTTTGTTTATGAGCCCCCACTTCTTTATTTCTCAATATTTTTTATTCCCGCTAGGCTTAAAAAAAGAGAAAAAATTTGCTATCAAAAGCGTATTTTTAGTTTGTAACAATTTTCTTCGTTTACAACCAAAAGCGCTTTGAAAATGAAGGAGGGTTGGTCGATTCTCGGGGCAATTTGCTGGAGTAAACGGGGTAGAATGGCCCATCCTATTCTTATAGGAAACAACACACCTAGCGATGGCGTCATGAACTAAATTTTCCGAAAAATTTTCCCTCCCATCTCTAACCCAGCAACACAAGTTGCCCCCAGAAAAGGTGTCTTTGTTATTATTGCGTTTTCAAGCAATACTCTTCCCCCCGTCACTACTAAACCCCTTTGTTTCAGAAAGACGTGGGGGAGAGTAAGCAATTCCGTAAACCCGGCAGCAGCGCACGGCTCTCAGAAGTGGAGATCTGAACAATTTTGAGGGTGGGTAGGGAAAGAACACTAATTGTTTTAAAAATTCGTGACTCACGGGTGCCATAGAAGAAACGCAGATCTTTTTTTAAGACCATTTGCGTTTCTCTAGCATTTCCCATAGTGAGTCACAATTGGAACCTAAAGTAAACCCATTTACATATGGGCCTCTCTACTGTCTGGACACTTTTAGGTTCGCCAAACTCCTACCCTTCCCATTATTTTAAAATTCTAAAAAGAATTGGGATTGTTTCTAGGACCCGAGAGAACCTACAGAAAAATTTTCATTCAAATCGAATGAAAATTTGACCACTTTTTCGCCTTGCGAAAACAGCGGTTTCCCGTAAGGTTCTCTCTGGTGTCCGGACACTTTTGGTGCCTACTGTACAACCATTATTGACGTTTTCGGTGTTTCTGCTGAAGAGCGGTCGGTTCCCAAGTTCGAAGTCTTAGGTTCAAATCTGGGTCTAGAAAATGTTTATTTTTTATTTTCCGTGTTTTATTATTTTTTATACAGAATTGATAGAAGACCTAATTTTGTTAAAAAATGCGAGATTCATCACATGTTATTGAACAAAATTCGAATGTTTTTCCTTTGGCCAGGGCATAGAAAAAAAACTGTTCTTTTGCTTAGTCTAGTAACGCTACGCATGGTGGCAGTAGCTGCTCTGATGTCGTTTTCTGGACCGTCCTTACTTTCCTTCTCCCCCTCTTCCACCCACCCGGGGGATCTCACTTTGAAACACAGCCTCAAAAAGCTGTGACGAGGCCTTACGGCCAAATCCTACAAGGTGACGGTACCATCTCCTCATAGACCATAATCATGTTTTAAAATAAACACCAAGGGCGTCCAAGAGGCTTTATAAATAATGGCAGCGTTGCATCGAATCCCTGAAATTCAAATTTTCGTGTATTTTGTGCAGATATCCTATAATTCTTAGTAGTAAATCTGAATAAGTCGTAAACTAAATTTGAATAAGATAATCTAAGTATTGAACTATTGATTTCATGATTTACATGAATTGTTGATCTTTGAGCTTGAGCTTGAGCTTTCAGAATGTGTAAAGGAAGTGGATATGTCTTGATTAGTTTAAAGACTACGAGAAAGCGCTGTTTTTCATGGTGAAATGGCAAAATAATGGAGTGGCACTGACGATTTCGTTTTCCGATGGATTTTCTCCGTGGAGAAGAAAGAAAAAATTTAAATCTTACAAAATATTGAAGGAAAAATAATGACAAACAAAATAGTCGGGGGGGTTTCCTATAGTCGTATCAGTCAGTCCCACATTGCTGCAAAGTAGGATCAGTGTTTTGTGTTTTTTTTTTATTATTATCTATAGCGAATTCTACGGGTTAATTTGAATTTTATATTTATTGCTTATTTTGAATGGCCTACTTTGCCTTATACGTTGCGATTTTTGTAAGGGAGAGTTTCCAGGAAAAATCGGGAAAAATTCTCGCATGCATGGGAGACTTGAGGGGAACCTCAAGGAGATTAAATAATTAACTGTAGTCAATCAGCAATTAGGATCTATGACTATTCGAAACAGAAAAATGGTGTTCATAATAAACCTCATCAATCATTTCAATTATTAATTACATTAACTACTTCTTTTAGATAATAAGGGGATGTTAACGGGATTAGCAACACCAACCTATAAGGTAAATTAATTGGATAGAAGAAACGTATTATAATGATCCAAACGGGTTTACTTACCTGTAGCCTATACAGAATACCTATTAGAACTAACAGAAAATAGCCAGTATAAAATCAAGGTTTTCTCGAGTTTTCTAGGCACTTGTAATATTAAGATTAACGGTTGACTCGTTTCCTGTATAATGGTACATGTTTTACAAATACAAAAAGGTGATATGATAAATTCAAAATAAAACTATCGTCCCTTGATTCTATGAGTTTACTGCGTCGATGCCATCGACACCTCCACTTTTCCCCCAGTCAGAATTTGCGTAAATGAATCCGTCCTTTTCCACCGTTACGCCGCACACCGTAGCCCCACCCGTGTACTCGCCATCGGTTACATTGTGTCCTCTTTCCACCATGTCCTTGATTATGTCCTGTCATATAGATTTCAATAGTTAGCACAGCTTCAAACTATCCGGTAATCGAAGTCCAATAGCAAATAAAATTTACCGCTGAAAAACCCTTTTCATATTGAAAGTTCATGGGAAACAATTGGTGATGGATCCTCGGACTGTCGATGGCTTCTTTGATCGTTTCACCAAACCAGAGATTTCGGATGATTGCCTAATCAACTATATGAGCTAAAATATTTGATATCTTGAATATTCCACATTGGATCTTACATAGGCTGTTGCTGTAGTGATTTTAGTGCCACCGGCCGCTCCTATGACAGAACGGACACGGCCAGTTGTCGAATTGACGAGGATGGTGGGCGTCATGGAAGACAAGGGTCGTTTACCCGGTTCAATGAAATTCACTGGACTGGGAGGCATCTCGTATTTGTGGACGTTCGGGGTAGAAAAGTCATCCATCTCAGCGTTCAGGATTATACCAGTCTGCTCTGAAGCAAATCCAGCCCCAAAGCTGCAACAATTCAATTAACTATTTTAGTAGCTATTTTCTTTTGGTGAAGTGTGCATTGTTTTCATGCTTACAAGTGATTCAAAGTTGACGTGATGGCGACGGCCATTCCATTACCATCCAGGACAGAAATGTGAGAAGTGCCATGATCCTCCGGACTGTAGGAAACTGCGCCGTAAAATTCTGGGTTGTTAGAAGTAAATGAGTCGTTGATTTTAGCGTAGGTTTCAGAAGCCAGAGCTTTAGACGACAGGATATCAATCAACTAGAACAAAAAAAAAAAATAGGTTTAAGGTACTCTACGAATGATTTCGTGACTTTATGATTTGATCTAACCTCGTTTACTTCAGGAACGAAATGAGGGTCGGCCAATTTCGATCGTTGAGCGAAGGCGTGCTTAAAGGCTTCCGCAATCCGATGGTAATTAGTTGGATCACGAGACGACCTTGCAGTGTTTTCGCTTTCAATGTGACCGTCTAAAATGTTGAGGATGAAAGCAGTCAAAATTCCTGATCCTGGTGGTGGCATAGAGTACACTGTAATTTTGTTTTTCAATTCCACTTTGATGGGAGCCTTCCATTCGGGGCTGTTGAACAACGCAACGATTTAATAACTGCCTTGATATAGAAACGGCAAATCATTCGTCATGATTATAATTACCGATATTGCATCAAGTCTTCTTTGGTTATAATTCCACCTTTCTTCTGTATATTCTCAACTAATGTGTCGCCTAGGATTCCATTGTAAAAACTGCCAACACCTTCGCTAGCGATCGTTTTCAATGTCTGAGCGAATGTTGGATTTTTCACAACGTCGCCTAATTTCTTTACTTGGCCCGTTTCCTCATTCAAAAAAACTCTAATTGTAAACGACATCACAGTTTGTAACAGGTTAATACATGTAGGGCAATATAATGAAATTACCGCATTGAAGGCTCTTCCATGATCAATTTCTGTTCCACTTTCAACGCGTTGGCGAGGTGACTGTTGACTTCAATTCCTTTTTCAACCATTTCAGCAGTTGGTAGAACTAAACGAGACCAAGGTAGTTTCCCGTACTTCTGATGGGCAGCCCAATATCCAGCTAATTCACCCGGAACCGCCACGGCCAAACCACCTATACCACACGCAAGAACACCAAGATAGCTAAATTAATTTAATCACGGGGGTTTTCTACCAACTATCTGACCATATTGAGAGCTGGATGACTTCTTTTGAAACATATTTTTGGTGGCGGCGATAGGCGCTACTTCTCGTGCGTCGAGACATTGAGCTGTTTGGTTCACTGGATCGTAGAGGGTCATAAAAAAGCCTCCGCCAATTCCGGCACTCTGGGGATTAACTGCGCCGATGCAAAAGGCGGTGGCGATCGCGGAATCGACTGCATTTCCTCCGTCCTCCAACACCACACTGCAAAAAAAGAAGAAGAATTAAGAGAACCACTCAAATGTTATTAATTATAATTGTAATCCGCGATAATACCGTCCGATTTTCGAGCAAGGTATGCCGCCAGAGCTGACAGCCGCTTTCTTGAATTTTCCCAATTTGGATGGGGTCGTGACCTTCTTGAGATCGAAAATTTCGAATATCATCCCAACGCCCAGTAAGGCCATTAATACCAAAGCAACGGTTGTCCAAAATATTCTTGTCAACAACTTTTTTCTGTTTCTGCATTAAAAAAATAATAATAATAATAATAACAATAGTTTGAAATCGTTAATTATTTATCCGCTGGTTTATACAACAATTTCACAATTCTCAGTTAAAATGCGTCTCTTTGTAAATGATGATGTTATTCCGACTTATAGGCAAACACAGCACAAGAAACAAAACAATGTAAATACGTCATGTCTACACTATTCAAAAATCTGTTGTTCGCAAAACTAGGAAGTTGTCAAGTTGTCTATAAAATATCGAGGAATGTGATAAAAGGTTTCCTACTCTTTTGCCATGATGTGCTGCAGAAGATACGTTGCACAGATGGAACAACGAAAATTAAGAATTTGAAACGACGTAAAACGAAAAACACGTGAAATCAAGGAAGCAGATTTCGTTCGCTGTGATTAACTGTTGATGTGCGCTTTTGCTGTTGTGCGCTGATGGACTTTCAAAGTTGAATTCTTGTTCGGCTGTATACCTTTTTCCAACTGAAGACAAATACAAAGAGAACAACCGGTTTGCCACACTGCTGACCTTGCAGATATACACACTTCACTTCTTTTGTTCACGATTTCGTCTTTCAGCTAACATGTAGTTGTAGCCAATCAAGGCTACCTTTTCTATTGATTTGAAAAAAAAAGTGATGCCTTTTTTTTTAAGATTTACTCACGGCGTTGACCTTGAGTCGAGAGTTTTCAGGTTTCCAAATCTCCGACTCCCCCACTGCACTTTTACTTTTACTCTGCAATAATTGCGTAATGCGGCGTGATGTTTACATCGATTTTTCTGAATTGAATTTTCTTAATGGGCGCACAGAATTCAATTTTGTCCCAACAATGCACTGGGTTAGCGCACGGAGTCACGGTCCTCACGGGCTGGATGACTGGATCACTAAAGTGACGTCTGGTTCCCGTCTCCTCCTCAACCTTCCTTCTCGCGTTATTGCCGGCTTTTATTGATACATCGTCACGAAAACTTCTGGTGTTTTCTCTTTGGATTGAGAAAAAGGGTGTGGCTGTTACACTCATAAATGAGGAAACCTTGACCTCTCTACAGACAGATATGGCAAAAATATGTCAGTTTCAGAGCACGCAAAACTCAGGTCTTTGAGAATGCATTACACTTCCGTTTTCCGCGGAGCCGGTGAGTTTCCCAAGTCCTTCGTCTGGGTAACCAGGACAGACAATGCAATAATCATTAATAACCGAAGTTATTCCCTGGTGACACTCCAACAAACAGTGGCCAGTATCAAACAAAAAGTAACACTATATGGACTAAAGTGTGAATTTCGACACAAGAACGTTGACGGTTCAGGCCTTGTGAAAACCTTGACCGGTATACTATTTTTACCCGAGCCACTTCAGAAACAATTACAGTTGTTTCCGGTCAATACAAGGGCATGCTAATAGATTCAATATTGGGTCAACTCACCAGCAAACTGATAGGAAAATGAGATCATCAAACCAATTGACTACGTTGTTGAGGTTTGAGGTTCACCAATGAATTCATTCAATCGGAGATGATGAGATTTTGAGTTGCAGACCATGAAACATTGCGTTATAAATTTATTTAAAACTTTAAATAAATATTACTGAATTAAATATCTCAAGAAATGCATAAATAAATCGCCATTCAATAATAACATTTGTTGTCTCAGCCGCTTACTTGAGGAATTCCGCTGTAGCAATAATTGCACGTTTGTGATCCATGATTATACAAATATTCTTCAGCATTAAAAGCCGAACCACCTAATCCGAATTGTTTCAACATAATAAAATTATCAACTCGTGTAATTCATTGTTAAATAAAAAATTGAACCAAACCGTTCGACGTTGCATCACAGCATACACCGCCAAGCCTCTGGCAGGATTCAGCCCCCAGACTGTCTTCAGTTTTCAACAAATCGTCGGTGCATTTTACGCTGATGTTGCTGTTATAGCAAGTGTAGCACAGAGCACTGGATTTCATCTTTCTTGGGTCTTCGTTAGCTAACAAATGTAAAGAATAAGATCAGGAAAAAAATAAATATCAAGTAATCTATTTTAATTATACCTTTGTCAATGGCAGGTTCGGTACCGCAGCATGTGCCAAATAATGAAATGCATTTGCTGGCTGTCATAAATTCACCTTTTTCCAGCCTGTCAACTCTTAGTCCTTCACATGAACCCAACGAACCACCTATTCGTTGAATTATCGTTTAGTTTAAAAAAAAAACAGAGGAGCTAAATTTTAAGGGTGAAATGACAAATTCAAACTAACCGGAAACAGTTGATGATTCAAAGCTAAAGGTTATTATTAGCACACAGGCAACTACTGGCTGCACAATAAAACACCAGAATATTAATTGGTATCTAACTAACTTTAAAAATAATTCAAATAATATTTCTTACCTTCAACAAGGAAATTGCCATTTTTTACTTCACGAAGGTTTTGTAAATCTTTCTAAAAAAAGTTTCAATATTTATTTCACAGTAGGCCTAGTGAGCTCAAATATTTATCTTGATGATTTAAATAAAAGCCTATCTAATGTTAATTAACTTTGTCTAAAACCATGGTTCAAAAACAAAAGAGCGGGTTGAACAACAGCAGAACGTAAAATAAAAGCCTATGAAACTTGCTCCCGGACTCGGGAAAGAATAACGGGACTTGATCAATGTATAATAAAAATTCAAAAGAAGCTATCACCCCAAGTCCGTCATGTATTGCATCGGTGCCCCCGGGCTTAAACTCGTGAGTGTCCCGATCGACACACCCAACTAAAGCAACAAAATGATTATGAAATCATTTTTCAAAAATAAAAATAAAAAATCTGATTTCATCAGATGGATATACTGGGTAAATTAAATCTACATCAACGAAAAACAAACGTAAAATAAAAAGTTTGGACCGTTTGTGGACACTGACCTTCTGGGAGATGCGCAGCGGGCAAAGTAACGTAATGGATAGTGCCGGAATCTTTTTGATATTCAAGATTCACTCACGGATGTATGAGAGCCAGGGTTTTTTTTCCGTTAGATTTTCCGTACCTACCCTTTTATCTGGTATTGGCGGACAGTGCCGCCCTATAGGCAACTTTTAAAACAGGCATACTGTTTGCTATTCATATCATAATATTTTTCACGTTTCTTCTTTTTGGTTTGGTGCATAGTATTCTATCACAGGCGATAATGAATTAAAGTTCACGGATGTGTTAGTTATCAAACGATTTCTTCCCCATAATTCAAATGAATTAAATCGCTTCAAAAAACCGAAAGTTTCGGTTTCATCACATCGATACGTAAATAGGACATTTTCGCGCCGGTTTTTGAACCGGGAAGGAATTCAAGGTAAAGCAGAATAAGAACGAGAAAATCAGTAATGGGGTCCACACTCATGCTCGCTTAGATTTGTTGGCTGATCTGTTTACAATGATAGTGAAGCGTCAAGCGCGCTTCCGAAATTCAAGGTTGGCAAAATTAAAGCCAGACTCGTTTCGGGGTGGAGTAGCCCCCGAGCATCGGAGTGCCGATAGCAGAAGGACGAGTACGATCCACTCCCATAAGAATGTGAAAAGATGGCCGTGAAAGGACGATTACCGTGGATCACTTTCAACGTATAAAAAGAGCGCGTTTCTTGCACTAATTCAGAGCAGTTCTCCGCTTGCAATCAGTCTTCAACTCCCAAAAACTTCCACTCAAAAATGTACAAGGTATTTCAGCATCATTTTTCTAATTCATTTTTTATTTTAAAGTTAAGATTAAAGAAATTAATTTTGTATAACTTTATGTTTAAAGGTTTTCGTTTTCCTCGCTATCGTCGCCGCTGCCAGCGCTATGAACTTCGGCTTGGGAGCTCCTCTCCTCTCCAAAGTCAACTACCAGCCAGCCGAGTATACCCACGTCCGACCGGAAGTGACAATTCAGCAGCCGGAATATAAATACAAGAGCGTGCCTGTTCCAGTCCCAGTTGCCCAGCCGTACTACACCGCTCCCGTTGTCCGCAACTTTGTCGCCGCTCCCCAGTTTGCCGCTTACCCCGGCTTCGGTGGCTTCCCATTCGGTTATTAAGCGAAAACGTTTATGATTCCTCCACGTACATTGTTTCTATAGTCTTCGACCCTTTGATCGCAACAATAAAAAAAATTTTTTAACGACGTCAACTGTCAACTTCCGTATCGAAAATCGTAAATCGAGCTATTTTGGTTTATTTTTATATGAGCTGGTATCAAGGCGGGTTAGATCCATTTCTCACAATGGATTCGCGGAGTTAATATGCCAAGTTTAGCATCGAATTTCATTCAATCAGCATTCAATACATATTGTCAGCTGAACTAAACGTGGTTTACTAAGAATAAAAATTTTAATTCAAAATCGTGAGAATAGTTTATATACGATTTGACTACAATTGTGGGAGTCAACGAAATACCCCCTCGATTTTCATTCATCGAAAATCTCTCCATTATACTTATGGGAAAACCTAAGTCCCAATAAACGCTCCCATTTATACAATTTAACACCCAAAAATACCCTTAGAACTCTCTTTTAAAATCTATTATGTCTAGAATTTCCGAATTTCTGAAGTTGTTTATATTCTTACAAAAATTTTGACAAGATTAAAATATTTTACTGTAGATTTTATATCACAGGATCGTTTTTTTTTTTCATTTATTCGTACTTTTCAAGGGGTTTACACACTGCCCTATATGCTATATCATACTGATTAATGAATAATTGAATAGTGACAATTTATTTGGAATAAACCCTTGTATTTGCCTATTTCAACTATTCTTAAGGTGCTAAAATGAACCAAAAAAAGAAGGTGGTAAAGTCGACCAGAAGCTATACCTACAGGTGTGCTGAGCGTCACTATACAGGTTAACGACGCACGCACCAGTCGTTCTGCTTTACTGCTATGCATAAAATATACTACCACTAATTCGAGCGAAGTTGTCCACCAACAGTCAGTCATAAGGTTCTAAAATTTCCATGCAAAAATGTATAAGGTACATCAATATTCTTCTCAGTAGATTGTTTTTAAATAAAAAGATAATTATATTAAAAGAGACGTGTTGCGTTGGAAAGGTTGTCGTTTTTCTCCTTATCGTTGCTCCTGCTAGCGCTATGAGCTCCGGTTTAGGACCTCCATTTCCCCAATAGTCAAATGACAGCCAACTAAGTACACCCACGTCCGACCTGAAGCACCAGTTCAGGAGCGTACAATTCAAGTACAAGTACAAGAGCGAATACAAATTCAAGAGCGCGCGTACCTGTCCCAGTTCCAGTCGCCCAGCCGTACTACACCGCTCCCGTTGTCCGCAACCTTGCTCCCCAATTTGCAGTTTATCCCGGCTTCGGTGGTTTTCCATTTGACAAATGGGTTATGATTGGTCAACGGGTGCGTTATTCACGATACAACCGCACGGTATTAATAATATGTCAGGTATCAGGTCTAGCGTTATATTTTATTTTGTCAGCTGAGCATAACGTGTTGGTTACTAAGTATAGACATTTTATTTCATAATCGTGAGAATAGTTATATGATTTGACTACGACTGTAAGAAATAAACGTATGATACCCATCAATTTTCATCCATTCAAAAAATGTCTTTTTTTTATAGTATTCACACTTATGCTGTTTTTCTCCTCTTTTTATTGTTTTAAAACAGACGATCACTGAGTTTCCTGCAGTAATTTTATTCCCAAAGGATGTACAAAATAGAAAAAAAATTTTGCCGAAGATAAATGACGTTAATATTTCCCCCTCTAAACATTAAAAGTGAAGTTCATCAAACAACATTCAAGAATTTGAGCACAGGTTGGAAGAATCAAAGCCAGACTCGTTTCGGGGTGGAGTAGCCCCCGAGCGTCGGAGTGTCAATAGCAGAAGGACGAGTATGATCCACTCCCATAGGAACGTGAGAAGATGGCCGTGAAAAGACGATTACCGTGAATCACTTTCAACGTATAAAAAATCGCGTTTCTTGCACTAATTCAGAGCAGTTCTCCGCTTGCAATCAGTCTTCAACTCCCAAAAACTTCCACTCAAAAATGTACAAGGTATGTCGGCATCGCTTCTCGTTAATTCTTTTAAAATTAAGCTAGATAATTAATTCTAGCTTTATGTTTGAAGGTTTTCGTTTTCCTCGCTATCGTTGCCGCTGCCAGCGCTATGAACTTTGGCTTGGGAGCTCCTCTCCTCTCCAAAGTCAACTACCAGCCAGCTGAGTACACCCACGTCCGACCGGAAGTGACAGTTCAGCAGCCGGAATATAAATACAAGAGCGTGCCTGTTCCAGTCCCAGTTGCCCAGCCGTACTACACCGCTCCCGTTGTCCGCAACTTTGTCGCCGCTCCCCAGTTTGCCGCTTATCCCGGCTTCGGTGGCTTCCCATTCGGTTATTAAGCGAAAACGTTTATGATTCCTCCACGTACGTACATTGTTTCTATAGTCTTCGACCCTTTGATCGCAAAAATAAAAAAGATTTTTTAATGACGTCAATTGATTTCAAAATCTTAAATCGAGCTATTGCGGTCTATTTTATATGGTATCAAGGTGAATAACGGGAGCGATTCATTTCTCACGATTTACATGGAGTTAATACGCCAAGTTTAGCATCGAATTTCATTCAGTGCGTGTTGTGCTGTTGTAAGCTGAACTAAACGTGATTACTAAGAATAAAAATTCTTATTTCAAAATCGTGGGAATAGTTAGACGATTTGATTACGTCTGTGGGAATAAACGTAATAACCCATTGATTTCCATTCATCGAAAATCTCTCCGTTATACTTATGGGAAAACCAAAAACCTATAATAACGTCTCCCATTCATACATCAATTTAACACCCCAAAATGCTTCCTTTCTTTTGTTTTAAAATTAGTTATGTCCAGAATTTTTAAAAGCGTGATTATGTTTAAAATACAACATTTGAACAAGTAGATTGGATAAAAAATGTTAAGGATTTTTATATGACGGGATATTAATTTTTTATTTTTTTTTCAGTAGGCATTATCGTAACACTATAATATGAATAAAATTCACGGAAAAAATTACTGACAATTTATTTGCAGTACACCTTGCTTGGAGTTGTTATATTGACCTCCTTTATCTGCCAAGTTTGACTATTCCAAAGGTGGGAAATTTGATCAGAATCGGTGCAGATGTGCGGTACGTCACCATTTAGGTTAACGACACGCATTCGCCGTTCTGTTTTGTATAGCTGCACTAATTCAGGGCAGTTGTCCGCCAGCAGTCGGTTCAATCAAAAGGTTCTAAAATTTCCACGTAAAAATGTATAAGGTATTCCAATATTATTCTCATAGATTCTTTTCAGATTAAGAATAAGGAAATTAATCCTTTAGCTTCTTTTAACCGGAAGTCACAGTTCAGCAGCCGGAAAATAGATTCAAAAAAGTGTCTGACCTGCCTATCCTAGTTATGGTCGCCCAGCCGTACTATTACACCGCTCCCGTTGTCCACCCTCTCCTATCCCCTATGAACTTCGGTTTGGGAGCTCCTCTCCTCTCCAAAGTCAGCTACAGTACCAGCCAACCGAGTACTCCCACGTTCGACCGGAAGTGACAGTTCAGCAGCCGGAATACACACATAAGAGCTTGCCTGTCCCAGTTCCAGTCGCTCAGCCGTACTACACCGGTCCCGTTGTTCGCAACTTTGTCGCTGCTCGCCAATTTCCAGCTTATCCTGGATTCGGTGGTTTCCCATTGGGTTATTATTAAGCGAAAACATTATTATTCCAAAACATATGTTGGGCTAACATTTTAATGATGTTTATCAATAAGGATAACGGGTGCGCTTCATTTCTTACAATATAAGCTCACGGTAGTCATAGATCAGGTTTAGCACTGAATTATATTGAATACGTGTTGTCAGCTGAGCTAAACGTGGTTACTAAGCATAAAATTCTTATTTCATAATCGTGAGAATAGTTATATGATTTCACTACGACTGTGGGAAATAAAGGTATGATACCCGTCAATTTTCATCCATTCAAAAAATTTCTTTCTTGTATAGTTTTCACACTTATGCTCTTTTCTTTCCTCTTTTTATTGTTTTTTAAATCAGATGATCGCTAAAATTAGATTTCCCGCAGCAATTTTTATTGCCTAACAATGGGCAAAATAGAAAAAAAATATATTGCCGAAGTAAAATGACGTTAATATTTCCCCCTCTAAACATTACAAGTTAAGTCCATCAAATAACATTCAAGAATTTGTGCAAACAGGAGAAATTGTTAAAAGGTTGGCATTATACGTTTCAACAACTGTTGAATCGAAGAAGAGAGGGGCCTTCTACAAGTCAACTGGGTCGATGCCTTGGACATCGCCACTTTTCCGCCAGTCAGAGTTGGCGTAAATAAATCCATCCGCTTCAACCGTAATGCCGCAAACGACGGCTCCGTTCCCAGGGAACTCGGTGACGCTGTGTCCTCTGGTCGTCATGTTGTTGACAATGTCCTGGGATTTAAAAAAAAAAGCGAATAGCGAATATAGAATTCAATCTTTCTTATCGTCAAACGAAATTATTTACCGATGGGAAACCCTTTTCGTATTGAAATTTCATCGGGAACAGCTGGTGGTGCATTCTCGGACTGTCGATGGCCTCTTTGATCGTTTCGCCGAACCAAAGATTTCGGATGATTGCCTGTAAGTTAATAAACTCGGTTGAATGAATTCAAATATTTGGGTGAAATATCTTATTAGGCTCAAATCTACATAGGCGGTCGATGTGGTGATTTTAGTGCCACCAGCCGCTCCTATGACGGAACGGACCCGTCCAGTTCTCGAGTTGACGATGATGGTGGGCGTCATGGAAGACATGGGCCGTTTGCCCGGCCGGATGAAATTAGCCGGACTGGGTGGAACTCCAAAGTAGTTGATGACGTTAGGTGATGAGAAGTCGTCCATTTCGTCGTTCATCAGGATTCCGGTTTGCTCCGAGATCCATCCAGCGCCAAACCTGCGAGACGAAATGCAAGAAATTTGTGAAAACGTTTGAGCTGATTGGTTTGTCTTGTATCGTCCGCACTTTAAGTTGACAGTTGAAGTCACTGAAACGGCCATTCCGTTGCCATCAAGGACGGACATGTGGGCAGTGCCGTGGTCCTCCTGATTGTAGGTAACAGCACCGTAAAATCCCGGATCGTTGTAAGTAAACGAATCGTTGATTTTTGCGTAGGTTTCAGCGGCCAGTGCTTCCGGATCTGCCATCAGAGTTCTAGTGAACTAAAATTATGCAATCAAAACGGGGTTTAGGTTATTTTCGTTATTATTATTATTATTTTAATTCCACCTCATTCACTTCCGGAACGAAATTAGGATCGGCCAATTTGGTACGATGGGCGTAGGCGTGTTTGAAAGCCTCCGCAATCCGGTGGTAATTCGTCGGATCGCGGGATGCCTTTCCATTTGTCTCTCCTTCGAGGTGCCCGTCTAAAATGTTGAGGATGAAAGCGGTCAAAATTCCTGATCCGGGCGGAGGCATGGAGTACAACGTGAAATTGTTGTTCAATTCCACTTTGATGGGTTTCTTCCATTCGGGGCTGTAAAATAGTGATTGCGTCAATTCAGAAAAAGGTATAAATCTTTGGTAAATCATTAATTACCGATATTGCATCAAGTCCTCCTTGGTTATGATTCCGCCTTTCTTCTGGATGTCCTCAACTACTTTATCGCCTATGATTCCGTTGTAGAAGACGCCAACGCCTTCGTTAGCGATCGTTCTCAATGTCTGAGCGAATGGTGGATTCTTGACTATGTCGCCTAATTGTTTCACTTTGCCGGTTTTTTCGTTCACGAAAATACTATTTCCCCGATAAGGTTGAAATGATAAACCATTACTCTCAATTTCAAGTGATTTAAGATTAACTAGTGCAATTACCGCATCGAAGGCTCGTCCAAAATTAATTTCTCGAATTCTTTTAGCGAGTTGGCAAGGTGACTGTTGACTGGAATACCTTTCTCGGCCATTTCAGCAGTCGGCAGGACTAAACGGGACCAAGGTAATTTCCCGTACTTCTGATGGGCGGCCCAAGAGCCGGCCAGCTCTCCCGGTACAGCCACGGCCAAACCACCTTCATTGACAATTAATTGAATAGTAAAGGAAATAGTTGAATTGCTCAATCCGGAATTATATCCGCACCTCTTTGAGAGATGGAAGCGTTTCCTTTGAACATGTCTTCGGTAGCAGCAATAGGCGCCACTTCTCTTGCATCGAGGCTTTGAGCTACCGGACCAACTGGATCGTAGATAGTCATGTGGAATCCTCCACCGATTCCGGCGCTCTGCGGATTAACTGCTCCGATGCAAAAGACCGTGGCGATAGCGGCGTCGACTGCGTTTCCTCCATCCACCAAAACATCACTGCAGATAAATCAAATCATGGAAGCGATTGTTCGTTTCAAATTCAAAATTCAAAATTTACCGCCCAATTTGTGAGCAAGGAATGCCATCTGAGCTGACAGCCGCCGTTTTGAATTTGCCCAGGCGGGAAGGTGACGGAGGAGGGAAAGGTTCGTCAGCATCCGCTAATCTAAATTTATTCAAGCACAAAGTACAAACCACACAATCGAATAAAAAAAAATGAAATAAAATTAATTGTAGCTCAGACAACTTACTTTGGTTGCTCAACTTTAGGAGGACTAGGCTGTGGCTTTCCGGAAGTCTCGACTGTCTTGACGACATTGGGTACGAAAGAAACGTCCTGTTGATTGGCGTATCGATAAGTGTAATATGGAAGGGTGTACGGGTAGTTAAGGTATGGATAAGCGTTGGGGTAGGCAAGAAAAGGAGTGGCCATAGAGTGGGGGGACACTCCTCCCGGATAGAATCCGGCATACGCATTATTATTGTCAATGAACCACCCGAAATTATCGTAGGGTGCCGGAATTTGGACGAATGCTTTGGCACCCAAGCAAAACAAGAGCAGCGTGATCTGTTGTAAAATATTTAAATGAAATCCAAAAATAGAACAGTGAAAAAATAATAAAATTAACTTACAATCTGCATGTTAACAGATATTTTCCCCGCTGAACGTAGGGAAATAAGAACAATCACAATTCGACTAATGCGGGAAATATAAGACAGGCAGACCAGTTCTCCTGCCAGCAGCAAAGCCAACTGACAAATACTTGAACTTGTTTTAGTTTGGTTTCTTTTTAAAACATTGGCACGGTTTTCTGTCCAATGAAGTGACATGACAACAGCGTACGGCGACTTATAGTTAAACCATAATAAACTTCCTTGTGGGCTATGCAAATTTTTCGCAATGACCTTGCTAAGAGCTTACATTTTCTCTCCGTCAACGCCTTGTCAGGGTTATCACTATTATTCTGTGGATTTTTTCGGGTATATCCTGCCAAAACTAAAAGTCATTTATAATTCACTTAGTTACAGGCCTTGAACGGAGGACACCTGGTAAAATTCCCCGTTCTTTCCTGGCGAGCGAAAGTAAAAGTGTATATTGAGATGTTCACGGGTGCACTGTAAGGATTCACGAACGGCGTTCCCTGTCGGCCAAAAACGTGAAAGGACTTATTTGCCAGTGGGCTTGGGCCAGTCTGTATTATAATCGTATTTATAAACAATTGAACTATTGATGATCGATACTACTGGTTTTCAGAGGCACGTGACTGGTGTTAGTGTAAGTACACGCACAGCGGAAGACCAAATATTTGATCACGTTCTTTCATCGATAGACAGGGTGTGGCAGCCTGGCAGTCACAAGCTTGAGGGTTGGGTGGGGTTGTGAACAATGTCACCTGGACGAAAATGCTCCAGTTGCTGAATCTAGGAAACAAAAGAAAACTCCCTCAAAGATTAATCAATGGTTCCAGATACCCGGACGTCCTGGTGACCTTCGCCCGTTGATCAGCTCGATTTGCGATCGTCTGTTTTTAAATCTAGTTAGCTATCAAAGCAATCAATGCCAAAGGTGAGCAGCTACAGTTCCCGTTACACTTGTTTTCCCATGCTGCATGATCTACATTCTTCATTTTTTGTCAGCGACTTGAAGCCCTCATTTCGATTTCCTTAGAGATGCGCATAAATGGAAGATGTCAGTCCAAATTGTTATCAAATTACATAACAAATTAAGTGACGGGAATTTGATTGGAGAGATATAGCGATATCGTTGTTCTGGCCCATCGTTATTTTGGCATGGAACTTCCGCCTCCCTCTCTCGTTTGCAAAGAGATTTTCTCATAGAAGTATTGAAAGTATTGGAAATAATATATTTACTTCCCACAGAGAAGCAGTAACGGGCGTGCAGCACAAAGATTTCAGGAGTCTATAGCTCTGATTTAAGCATAGATAAAGAAGACTTATGGTGTCTTATGGTGACTTACGTGGTCTTTATCTGTGATTTAAGTACCTGAAAATCTGAAATCTTTGTGCTGCACGCCCGTTACTGCTTCTGTGGGAAGTAAATATATTATTTCCAATACTTCTTTCTATACTTCGCGTGCGAAGCAAGGGATCTGCATTCCGTTTTTGCACCAAAAGCCCGGAGGGAACCTTGCAACGCAAGTCGTTCGGTGCAATATTATTCGCTATTTTTTAATATTTTTGTACCTATAATTAAGTATTTCCCACTTATTGCCTGTACCATTAGATGTGTTACTCAATTGGTCATCTTTTAATTTTTACTTCAAGCTCAAATGCAATCTAGTCTATTTTATATTAAAATTATTCTTTAGTTGTTTACCCTTCTTACATGCTATCCCCGACAAGATTATGGCGGTCATTTTGATGATAAGCCTTAGAAGTGTACTGACCATAAATTCTTAATTCCCTAGCAAGAATCTAAAACTATTTAATTTAATTTATTAAAAACAAACGAGTTAAAAAAATTCAAAAGAGGTCAGACCCAGACCAAGTTGGAAACTCGAAAGCGAACGAGGGGTCTGATTATAAACACCTGTAAATAAATTTTGTTATAAAAGTAATTGTAGCCTATTTTAAAAATGAACGTTTTCAACGGTATTGTGCATGGAATATTCTAAATACCATACTATATTATTTTAAATATTGCAAAATTTGCGCACGTCATTGCTGTTTGCATATAATATTCGATAACATTTGATTTAATGAATGCACCAGCGACTTGCCATGCTAATCTTTGGTGTTGGAATCAAAGTCGAGATATGAAACGTAACATGTGCATACCACCGAAAGTTTGTTTATTACACATTTATGGACTGGGAAAGTGGACGTCTCTCGAGTGCAACATGAGGCAATGTATCCACAAATAAAGGGGAAAAACCCACCAGTTTTCGAAAACATAGCGTATGGAATTAGAATGTACATTTAAGAAGCGGAGAGTTATGGCGCTGTCCGCTGCGGCAGATTTTTTTTTGTGTTGTCAAATTCACATTTTTATTTATCCAAAGAAAAACTACGGCTTCATATGAAAGTTTAAAAAAATATTAAATATAAATTAGCTGAGAAATTAATTTTTTACTTTAAAGGTTTTTAACTTTTTACAATTTATAATTGTTTGTGTTTCAATTTTACGCCGACAGAGGTCTTAGGTTTTACAACTCCGACTATGGAATATAATCGAAAGTTTTGTTTATACACATGGGTTTTCCCCTTCTGTCATATCAATGAAGCTTCAGGCGAAAGATTGCGCGAGCAGTGCTAAATTTACTTATAAAACTTTGTAACTTTGTGAAAGGTTCCAGTTTGAACGGTCTTTGTTGAATATAACACGCAAATCGAAATGATTTTTAGCTAATTCGTTTGCGTTGAATTAATACGAGAATTCTTTCGTGTATTCAAGGTTAGTTCCGTTGTGTATCTTATGAACTGTGTTGACTGTTGATATACATTATATCATTTATATCTCTTTAACATATAATCAAATGTTATTTAATAAGTATGATTATTAAAATTAAAATTATGAAGAATGCATCAACCAATTGGTAGTAGTCCTTACTCACCTGAATCATCACATTCCTCAAGTTCTCCGATAAGCCACAGCTTCTCCAGTGGAAACTCTCCTATGATGTGTGCCTCACCAAACAGTGCCTACATGGGTAATCAGCAGTTTTTTTAAATGAATTTATGTTAAAATTGTGTAAAATATGGATTCATTTAATTACAGGAAATTCTCCCAGTTCAATTCCTATCAGACCAGGCAGGCTATCCCCATGTTTATCTATACTTAATCAACCACAAGGGAAGTTTCGTTTTCGTTATGCCTCTGAAATGACTGGAACACATGGATGTCTTATGGCAGAAAGCAAGGAACGGAACAAAAAAGAATATATTCGTGTTCAAGTATGTTTCACTTGCTAATGTAAATATTTACCAACTAATCCATAATTTCAAATCTGGAATCTTAAGTATTTAATTATAATTACTAGGTTGTAGTAAATTATATATGGGTTGAATTATCATTCAAAACTGTTGATCTTTAATCTCCACTTTATAACTCAGAAGTCAGAATACCTTAATTTAAAAAGAGAGGTAGGGGTTAACGCCAAGCGATTCCTGCTATTGCGTTTAATGTTATGCCGTTGTAAAACAGTGTACGATAATTCCACCTATAGAACTGTATTTCAACTTTTTCAGTTGACACTTATTTCTGTCACACATATTAGTTGTGTTAGAATTAGTCTGTTTTGTATTGGTATATTTTCATTTTGCCAATTATTCACAATTATTTAGAATTAATAATAATGCCAGTATTACTAAATGACTGTCTTTAGTTGGAAGGCTGTCAAGATCGAGAAGCTATTATTCGTTGTACATTAGTTACAAACAGTTCAAAACCTGTTCCACATGTCCATCGTCTTGGAGGGGAAGGAAACTCCAATGGGAACAATGGGAACGAAGGAGAATACCAAGAAATGATAGTCTCCGCTGGTAAAAACGAATGGACTGCAACGTATGTATAGGCTACTCAATAAAATTGTTAATAATAGTAATAATAAAATTTTTTAAATATTTTGTTTTAAAGTTTCTCCGGTTTAACAATTATACACACAGCGAAAAAACAAGTCCGTGAGGTGGTTGAAAGGCGTTTGATAAATGAACTGGGGAATGCACCCATGAATCGTAACCAAGGGCAACAGGTATGGAGTTTTCAATGATTATATTCTATTTTAAGTAGTCTTATTTGTTGTTGCATTAGTAAAGTTATTTAACATTCATCCCCGGTCATTATAGTTGAAGGACGAAGCAGACAAGATAGCCAATACAATGGATCTTCATTCGGTTAAACTAAAGTTTGAGGCCTTTGTGGAACAAAACGGTTTTCGTGAACAGATCTGCCCACCTCAATATTCCCAAGCTATTCACAATTTAAGTAAGTTTTAAAAGATATCTATAGTAGTGGAAAATGTTGCTAATTAAAACTACCGCGTTAAAGAAGCGTGAAAGGAAAACGGAAAATCTAATTCGTCGTCCTAAATTTCGTATTTTTTTATGCACGTACTGTAGTTTTTAATACTAGCTAAGTATATTAATGGAAAAACAACAATAACCAAGGAGTTTGAGCGTTATTCATTTTTATTCCATTTTATATTAATTAACGGTGACCATTTTTTTTTTTTATTGTTTCGATTATTTCTCTCCACTTTCAGAAGCGTAAAAAATGACGCCTTCGAAATCCAAGTAGCAAAGTCATTTTTAAATAGTTAAACGTAGGAATCCACTCAAATCAATTTACATGTGAAACCTCATTTCGGATTGAGAATTTTTGTAAAAAAATCACATTGATTTGATTCAAGTAAAAAAAAAATTAATTTAAATCGATTCGAATCAATTTATGTTAAGATCTTTATCCACAAAACATTTGTATGGTTAGTACAGAAAAAATAAATTACTTTTTAATCATTTAAAGAATAAAAGCACAAAAATCGAAATTTAAAAGGTTTCCATAAAATTGTTATCCTGTCTGTGCTTCTTTAAACGATTATAAAGTATTTTGAATGACACACATTTTGATACTTTTACATATGATTTTATTTTAAAAAATTACGGAAATCAGCATTAATGTATACATAAAAAAATATCCGCAATAACTTCAATGAATATTCACCTTCAAATTTTCTATTAATTCAATTGACCCGCGAATTTGGATTTTGTCAATTTAAGTTAGACTTCATTTTAAGTTTCGAAAAACTCGAATTCGAATTTCGATTTATACGGGATTTGATTGGAAGTCCTAAACATGAAGTGGATGTTCAGTCTTCCTAAACGAAGTGGAATTTTACTAACGCAGCAATACTGTTCTAACCTAATCTTACCGTGTTTTTCAAAATCTAGAAAGCACTCATGCTGGAGACTTACGCATCGTCCGAATAGATAAGGTCTATAGTTGTTGTACGGGACAGGAAGAGATTTTCATCTTCGTGGAGAAAGTCAATAAAAGTAAAATAATTAGATTAATTTCATGCAACATTTTCCATCTAACATCCAATTCAAAATTTTATTACAGAGGACATCAAAATTCGTTTCTTCGAGACAGATGAAAACGAGCAAGAAATCTGGAGTGCATTTGCCGACTTTTCTGAATTGGATGTTCATCATCAATATGCTATCGCATTCAAGTAAGTTATTACGGAAATTGTGTAGCCATCTTACAAGTATGGAAAATCTTTTTTTAGTCCACAACTTTTACTGTAGTCAAACTACCAGCTATGTTGATAATAATTTAATGAACTCGACAGCAAAATGCGTTTTCATTTTAACAAGTAGTCCCCCATTCCAGTTCAAGAAAATATGCGGAAGCCGTATTGCAACAGGAATCCGGAAAGGGATTTTAGAAATCCGGACCGGGTCTTTCGTTTTCAGCACAGATCGGAATTAAATTAGCTATAGTTTGGGATATATTTTTTGGCCGCTAATCATGAAATCGTTTCAAAAGCGAATGAAAAAAAAAGCTAGCGAGTGGGAAGGGGGTATAACGTGAGTTCCTAGAAATAATTTTTTTTTTTTTTTTTTAATCATTTGAAAGGCGGCCTACTGTTAAAATAGATGTAATATAAATAACCTATTCTTCAATTTCACACTTTTTATTACGCGGTATTTTTAAGCTTTGATAATATAAGAGTTTATGATTGAATTTATTTTCCCGATAGACGTCGTACTTGCCACTGCAAAGATACTGTCAATTGTTTACTGCAACATATTTTGCGGCAATAAGTAAAAAAATATGTCTTTTACCACGGGACGAACTGAAACATTTTCAAATTTCGTCTCCGACATTCTTCTTTCAAACAACTAATTTTCATACATATGTAAAACATAAATTTATTTGTGGTGTTAAACTTTGATTGTATGTTGCTTGAAAATCTTGAAAATTCCTTTACATATCCGTACAAGAAGTGGTATGAAGAGAAATGTTAGACTTATAAAATTTTTAATGGCATTTCATTCTGGAAATAGTCACGAATGTAGTCATGAACGCAATATTGCCTTTCAGTCATTTGAATAACTACAGCCTTTCATGACAAATGATACATTTAACCAGTGATCCATATAATATTAGCTTACTTATATTTTGACTACAAATATTTTTCTACTTTAGGACTCCCGCTTATCAAGATCCGAATATTCAATCAGATGTGACTGTTCAGTTCCAGTTATATCGGCCCAGCAATCAATCTACCAGTGAAGCCAAATCTTTCACCTATACTCCAAGAGAAAGAGTTGGTAAACGCGGCTATTTTGCATTTCTTACTTCAAAAATATCATGTCGATATTACCTGTCACTCACTCCTTTATTATTAAAAAATAATATTAAAGAAAAGCTGCAATCAATATTAAAATTTTGTGTTCAACGATGTCCCAACGATGTTATCAAGGGTTTCAAATCGTTTCGTTCGTCGTTTTCTACGTTAAATGGCTATTTGAACGATCATGTTTAGCCTTGTAGCACTGAAATCCTATTTGATTTCAAGAAATGCGCCAATTCTATTAAAATTTTTGTTTACTGGGGTTTGATTATATTAGGTTAGCCCACTTAAGCAAGACTTAGAAACATATCACAATGTAGCCTTGTCCGTGCACGTCTCTATTTCTTTACAGCCTCGCTTAATTGTTATTAACGTTTTAGGTATGAAGCGACCTCGACGAGATGTTCCGTTAAACTCCGATTCTAATACCAATAAAAGAGATTATAATGCGACGCGGACATTACCGAATAATGATCCTGTTGCTCCTAATACATTTCCCTCAAATTGTAAGTTTCATCATCAATTATCAATTTTCAATTTCTGATAAGTGCTAGTATAATTCTCTTTCCAGGCCCTTCTGGTGATGAAAATGGAACACCAAGCTTTACGTCTAATTTCGCAGACCAACAAAGGAAATGTTATGAAACCTCGGTAAAACATTAATAAAGTGTTATTATTTTATTGCCAAATGATTGGATTGACTTGTTAATGTTTTAATAAAGATGATGAATCCTTGTAACATTTTTGAAACTACGCCGCATATGATGGAGCCATTCAATTCAGTATATCCAAATGCAGCTATACCTGATCTACAATGGCCGACAATGTCGGCTACCACAATTCCCTATTCTGAATCAAATGATCAACAATGGCGCTCACAATTAACACAAAGAGGTGCTACTGACGAACCGCTAAGGGTGCCCTTTGAACTGGAAAATTTAGCTTGGCCAGAACTCAACATTGAACAGGCTGATGACGATCTTTTGGCAGAACTTCTAAAATTAGATACTTATGGCTCAGATGCATCTGGATCAACTATCGATGCACTTACTCCGCAACTAAAACATATGAAGATATCACCAAGGAAGTCTCCTTTCAGTGATTTTAAGCCTTCCCATAGGATTAACCAATTAGTAAGAGTTTTTCTGTACACTTATTTTGTGTTATCGTTTGAAAAGTGGTGCACTTGTTACATATTATAAATCTATGCATTGCAGGTTTCATCACCAGTTACAACATCCAAATTAATGTCTGCTTATTCAATGAACATGGCCCGGGCGATTCGCTGGTACGCCACGACTGGGGATTTGGGTCATATTTTGACTCGTATGCGACATCTTATGGTATGTCCATTAGAATTCCTCTTTTAAAATCACCTTTTTATTTATTTGTGTTTTTTTTCCTTCTTCAGGCAATGCAAAGTGAAGATGGAGACAAGTAAGCCAATTTTCGCTAATATTACTTAAGTGAGTTAGTTTAACTGGACAATTTTTGTAGTGCACTCCACGACGCTCTTATTCACAATCAAACCGATGTTGTGCGCGCTATACTGCATGCGGCTTCCTTTCATAACACAGAACTGAATTTCGTCAACGCTCAAAATAATGCAAACCTGACACCTTTACACATTTCTGTTCTTAAAAACCAAATCGAGGCTACAGCTTTGCTTTTGCAAAGCGGAGCAAACCCTGGATTGGTTGATGCTAATGGAAATTCCCCAATTCATCTTGCTGCAATGGACAAACATCTCATTGACTGTCTTCAATTACTTTTAAATACTTCCAGCTGGAAGCCAGCCCACGCTCTGAAGTTGAATATGAGAAATTACGCTGGTACGCATAAATTAAAAATAATTGATTGCGGCTTTAATGAAGTAGGCCTACCGTACTCAAATTCTCGTTTAAATATTTAGGTCTTACTCCTTTACACATTGCGGTTAACGCAATGAACGTGAAAAGCGTAGAATTGCTACTTGCCAAAGGAGCTGATGTCAATTGTCATGAAACAAAGCGCGGGAGATCAGCTTTACACATTGCCGTTAAAAAGCAATCGGAAGAGATGGTGACGTTATTGCTGAGCTGTGTATGTATTACCGTAGTCTACCATGTACTTAAATTACATGGCTTATTGTTTTATACCTTTATTAGTTTATATTCATGCAATAATTTTATGGCCTTGTTTTTTTTTTTCAATTTAGACATCTTTGAATGTGAATATGCAAAGCTATGATGGAATGACTGCTTTACATCTGGCTGTGTTGGACGAACTTGATAAAATCTGTAGTTTATTATTAAAGAGCGGGGCGGATCCCTCAATTCTTAACTACGTGAATTCTTCCGCATCGTCGGAAAATGAAGAATGTGACGAAAGTGACCACGAACACTTGTTGGGAGATGGTAGTGTTGAAAAAGGACAAAGTTCCTTAGATTTGGCACAGTGCAATTTAACGGTATAACAATCAAGAGGAAACAATATCAAGATTAATTTATTGACTCATTAAACTTAATAACTTGAATTTTAGATAGCTGAAGTGTTACGTGATGGTACTCGCTCGTCAACGAGCTTGGCTCTCTGCGAAACTAATTTTTTGGTGATGGATGAAGATGAGCGGAAAAGTACCGCATCGGACGCTACTTCAAATAGTAGAGTTTTAGACTCGGGCATCGATTTGATGACTAGCAAAGAGTTGCCTAAAGGTAATTTACCAATGCACTACAATATATTCACATCATCATTTTATAATATGAATAACACGCATTTTTCAGAGCTGGACAAACGTATCATCAGTGACTTGGCTAACATATTAGATTCTCCCAACAAAGAATGGGAACAGTTGGCCGATAGCCTGGATCTCTTATTGAGCATGCGAACCGTTTTGGACAAGCAGCAAAGTCCAACCACGTATTTGCTATCAAATATGGATGTAATTAATAGAGTAAAAAAATTTCTAGTCGTCTGTTTGTAACACATGATTTTTCTTTCTTCAATTTTTAGCTTTGGGAAGTGTCGACTCAGATCGTATTGGAAAAACTGCATTTCCTCAAGTTCACAGATGCTGCGACGCTGCTTGAAAATTATTTGGCAACTTAATAAAATAATAACCAATTAAGTATTTGCTAGTTAAAAGAAATGGACTAAATTGTTCACTTCTTTGAAACAACGCTGTAGCTGTATTTCTTATATCCATCGGGTAACAATTAAGATTATAATATGCGTTTAAGCTGTTATTGTTTTGGCAAACTGCGTAATTTTTTTGTTTGGGATGATATATAACTTTAAATATCGTCGGTTGGACCAAATAAGTTAGTTTTCAAATATTTTATAGATAAGGTGTTGGAAAATAAAACGAAAATAAACAAGATTCTTTTCAGTTACTAACTTTCGCCACCCAACGTCGCACTCTTTTTTTTAGCTTAAGCTCTAGTAATACTTAAGGTTACCCTAAAAACTATATAGGATCACCACGAAAATTGTTCTTTAAAATGGCGTTGAATAAAGGTGCAGATGATATCCTGTTTCCATGGTATAATAGCTCTAAGGTAGGAAGACTTCATCAGAAGTTCCCTATGAGGGGGGGGGGGGGATAGGCGCGTTTTTCAGGAATGTAGATATCGCTGCTGTCAGCCAGGCTCGAGATTGTTAGGTAGATATAAGAAAAAAGCATGTTTAGGGGTAAAATTTAATCTTAGAATTAAGTTGGGGAAATATAACATTTTATGTGTATAGCTTACACTTAATCTTTTATTGTTCATGTTAAAAAATTGATAATAATCAGTTAACATATTAACGGTATTAATTTTGGCAGGCTACCACTTATTTCTCCAACGGTGTTGCACATATTTTAAGGGGGTATGAGAAGTTAGAACAAATTCCCCATTTCCAGTTCCCCTCGATAAAGGGGTGCACGGGGTTCTCTCTTTCATTGGGGCAGGATATGGTCTTTGTAAACAAAATGCCTTTTTCTGAAAAATTAACAATAAATAACATTTGCTTATTAAACCTTAAAATTTGTCAAAAATAAAAAAAAAATGTAATAAATCGTGTTGCCCTACATCGATTCTAAATGTCTGTAAAAAAAATTAATGAATTATCGTGTAAATTGAGATTTGCATTTTATGAAAAATAGCTTTCTCTGCCCACCTCAACTGCAGTAAAATTTAGTGTCCCAAATTTCGCAAAACTTCTCTTTTTTTAAAAGGTCCATATTTTCTAAAATAATGGGTCTGAAATTCAAATTTTTTGTAAACGATAAAGAAAATAAAGAATGTGACGAAAGCGTGACCACGAACCATAGCCTTCTACAGTCACGGCCACAAGGCTGTAATTCACCCTGGGTGTCAATTTTGTTCGAGCCACCCACCGACCCTCAGCTGCCTGTGGCAGTTATATCTATGCCACATGCGTTGCCATTTTACGAAAGTATGATTTTAAATTCCTGTTTTCCGCAAAATCTTCTCATCGTTTCCACCACGATTCACTATGAGTAAGCGAACGGCAGCCTAGTGGGTATAGCGGTGGATTCTCATTAGAGTAGTATTAGTTTCAAATCTATGCAGATAATAATCCATTTTTAATCATTTTTTCTTGTTTTTGCTATATTTTTAAAACGAAATAGATGGAATGCCGAGATTCTGTAAAAAATGCGAGTTTTTTCTAAGGGTTCCCGTAGAGCTCAAAAGTCCCCATGGAAAGAAATGGGAAAAGGCGGAGCTAAGAAAGAAAAAATACCCCCACGTGACCGAAATCGGTTCGCGCTATTGGCTCCGTCTCGATTTACCGATCGATATAAAATTAAGGATTGCTCGAGGGTCGCGAAGCGACCCGATGAGCAATCGGAATTATAAGAAATATAGAACGAGACCTTAACGGTGTTGAACTCTTTATTTTAGCTCCTCCAAAGATACAAACAAAACACAAACTGGCAACGCCGCCGCCTCCCAGCCGGCTATAGCCAGTCCCCTTTCTCTTCAGAACTTTTTGCTCTGATTATCGCGAACACAAACATAATGAAAAACATGATATGAAAATGAGAAAATTTTTTATCTGTGTTGATCCATGGGGAGTGAATTGCTTGTTAATTGTTGCCAGTCTTCTGGAAGGGACGTTTCCTGAAATAAAGACAAAAAAATATAAAAGATTAGACAAAAAAGGGCAGGTGAGGGCGGGAAGAATGAGACCGTTAAGGTCTCGTTCTATATTTCTTATAATTCCGATTGCTCATCGGGTCGCTTCGCGACCCTCGAGCAATCCTTAATTATAATCCTATATCTCTCGACCTTAACGGTGATTTTAAAGACACCTTTATTGTGTTTGTGTGAGCACTGTGTTAGCAACAGAAACCAAGCTAACACGATGATAATAGCGTTTAAAAGTATTTTCTCTTGACCACGAAGCGGCCTTCAGAATCTGGTCTGCCGGCACGCCCAATTTAGCCACCTTCGAAGCAGCCGAACCTCTAGTCGAATGAGCCGAGAAGGACTGATTAATCCCGGCATCTAATAAACACTGCTTGATCCAACGAGCGACCATAGAAGAACCAACTGGCTTATAAGGCTTCTTTGTTCCAAGAAAAAGGGAATCTGATGACTGATCGCGCAAGGAAGTGGTCCGGTCGATGTAACTTTCGAGGCATTCAACTGGGCAAGAACGACCTGTTAGCCTGGGCAAAACGAACGAACGTAACGGCCCTTTACTCTGATTCTTACTCCAACGAGAGATTGAAAAATTTGCAGCCTGAGGGGAAAAACTAATGGATGAGAGGGAAATAGCGGCTAAATCCGAAACTCGCAGAAGCGAAGCCAAAGCGATCAAAGTCACCAATTTGTATGAAAGAACCGCGAAAGACAAATCTGCATTGTCCTTCGCGGACATAAAGAACTGAATTACATCATCCGGGTCCCACATAACGTCGTATCTCGTACGAGGGGGCTTCGAATTAAAAATACCTTTCAACAACTGAACTACAAGGGGGTGCTCCCCAATATTATGACCTTCTAATGGCTCCAAAGTCATTGACAACATGGAACGATGCAAGTTGATAGTACTTTAAGCTAAACCTGAGCTAAAAAGCTCGGTTAAATATTGCAAAACGATGCTTAAAGTGTTTGACAAAGGATCGGAACCCCTCGCCAAGTTCCAGCGCAGCCAATTGTTCCAGGCCGACTGATAGGAAGCGACAGTAGTTCTTCTTGAACTGGCCAACAACATCTCAATGACCTCTGACGAAAAGCCTCGCAAAACGAGGCGTTGCCTGATAACCTCCAGGCGAACAGAAGGAATTTCCCCGATTGCAGAAGAGGATGAGGCTCCAACAGACTGGAGTGTAATAGAATCGGGTGCGATCTGAACACGCGCGGCATTTCTACTGCCATCTCTATCAGAAGTGGAAACCAGGGTTGGGAGGTCCAGAGCGGGCAGACCAATACCATTTCTGCTCTCTCTTTCTTGATCTTTGCAAGACAGCGAGGAATCAACGCGAAGGGGGGAAACAAGTACCCCTGAAGGGTCGACCAACTGATTGAAAAAGCATTCACCGCCATGGCATTCGGTTGAGGCATCCAGGACACGAACTGAGGGAGCTGAGCGTTCCACGCTGCCGCAAATAAGTCCACTTGCATTGGCCAAAGGTTGTGGAGAAGTCTGAACGCTTCTTGATACAACATCCAATCGCTTGCGTCCAGCGTGGAACGAGATTCCCTGTCTGCAACCGAATTGAGAATACCAGGTAAATGCGATGCTGTTAAGGTCAAGCTACGACTTTCACACCAAGAAACAATCTTCGCGGCAATCGCCGTCAGCGAACCAGAACGTGTACCCCCACACTTATTTACATACGCCACTGCGGTCGAATTATCCAAAAATAAATGCACTGAAATGTTTGCAGAATCCTTTGTAAAAGTCTGCAAAGCGAACAACGCTCCCATCAACTCCAGCTCATTAATATGACGTGAACCGTCCTCTTTAAGCCAGGGGCCCCGAGTCGTAATACCATCACACACAGCACCCCAACCCTTCAACGAAGCGTCAGAACAAATCTCTAAATCGGGGTCAGAAAGAAAAAACGCTTTCCCATTTGAGTGTCTAAGATTGGCCACCCACCATTCGAGATCGGCGCGGGCTTCCGTAGGCAAAACCACCGTCTTATTTAAATCTTCAAAATAACGAACTGAACGAATGTAAAATTTCTGCAACAAACGACAGTGTCCTTGGGCAAAGGGGACCGTTGGTATTGCCCATGAAAAATTTCCCAAAACGGACGCCAGATCTCGTAATTTGACAAGATTCTGATTTAACAATAAGACACAAGAGGCAATAATAGATTCGACCTTAGTCTCGGGCAGCGAGAACGATAATGCCAGAGTATCCACTTGGAGACCCAAAAATTCGATGACTTGGGTAGGGGAAACTTCAGATTTAGCCCAATTGATAATGAAACCGACAGAAATAAACAATTCTGTCACAATTTTTAAATGACGCTGCACTTCCTCGGGAGACTCCCCCATGATAAGAATATCATCTAAATAAATAATAAACCGAATTCCCATCGCTCGTAACCGACGAATAATAGGCTTCAACAGTTTCGTAAACACCCTGGGGGCTGAGCACAAACCAAAGGGTAGACAAACATATTCGTATAAAACTCCCTTCCAAAAGAAACGTAAATATTTTCTATGCTGAGCGGCAACGGGAACCAAAAAATATGCATCTAGCAAATCGATTTTAACAAGCCAATCATTCGGTTTTAACAAATACTTGACACTGTCCAATCCTTCCATTTTGAAATGCTCGTAACGCACAAAAGGAATTCAAACGCTTTAAATTAAGAATAGGCCTAAATTTTTTAATGCCCTTAACCGTTTTCTTAGGAATAACAAACATGGTACTAATAAAACCAGATTCTGTCTGAAATTTAATCTTGAAAATAGCACCTTTTGCCAATAAAGTAACAACTTCTGCGTCACATAAGGCTGATTTTTCGTCATCCATTACACATTCGGCTGGAATAGAATTCTGAATTGGTGTCTCAATAAAATCAATCAAATAACCCTCTTCGATAATACGCAAGACCCAAGGATCGTCAGTTAAAGAGCGCCAAGCTGTGACAAAATGAGAAAGTCGACCGCCGACGGGAACAACAACATTAGAATCCACAATGGGAATAGTAAAATCCACGTACTTGTTATTGTAGGATCCAGACTGCTGATTGCTGTACTGCTTCCCTTTGCCGGAGTACTGCTGCTTGTTCCAGTTCCAGTTGTAACCGCCGCCACCAGACTTGAAATTGGCGCCACCGCCTGAACGACCGTCGCCTCTGCGATTTTGGAAATTGTTATGGCCTCCACGGCTAAAATTCTGACCGCCAGCGCGTCCAATTTTGTCCAACTTGACATCAGCAGCAGCCTCTTTTTCCAAGGCATTAATGAATTTCTCGCCAAAGAGATTATGATGATCGCGTGTAGAGAAAAGAAGTGGATCAATCAGCATAGTGGAATACTTGGGGGCAACATGGCGCATAGCATTCGACCGACGCATCTTGGAGAGATGAGAAAACACGTGGCACACCATACGAATAGCCGTCTTTATCGGTAACTCAGCGTCACATCCACTCGGCATCGAATTGAGCATGAAAATGAGAGGCTCCAACGCGTCTTTTACTTCTCTTTGCAGTCCAAGAAGCTGCTTCTCCCAAAAGTCTTTCAACTTAATTGAGGACGAATTAGGGTCGTTGACCAAACGAAGCCATTTACGCACCATGGACTGATCTAAATTGGGAGCCATCAACTCAAAATCTCCTTCAAAAGCTGGCTTGTAAGAAGCACGCAGAGTAGTAGCCTCCTTGGACTCGATGCCCTCCTTCATCCATTTGCGAATCTCACGAACACGTGAACGAGGAACCATAGACACATTGGCTACACCCGCAGATCCGCTCGAATCGTCGCCATCCTTGCGAGATTTCTTGGGAGAAGGTGAACGAGAACTAGACGGGCCACTTCTAGAGTTGGAGTGAGATCTGGAACGCGAATAGGAGCGAGAACGCTTACGACCACGTGAGCGGCAATCACGAGAGCGGCTACGACCACGCGAATCACTACGACGAGAACGGCGACTCGGCGAAAGAATTGAAGAAGCGCCACCCATCGGAATCGATAAAGCGTTTTCTGAGTCACTTTTCACTGAATTTAGAGCAGCACGCCTTAACTTAGCCGAATCGGAAGAAGAAACACTAGAAATACTACCACCCGCCATTACACAACTTTACTCGGACGGAGCTAAAAAAGTTCTGAAGAGAAAGGGGACTGGCTATAGCCGGCTGGGAGGCGGCGGCGTTGCCAGTTTGTGTTTTGTTTGTATCTTTGGAGGAGCTAAAATAAAGAGTTCAACACCGTTAAGGTCGAGAGATATAGGATTATAATCAGAAATTCAGGGAAGCCTATACTCCCTGCGGACCCTGCCACGCGATTTTCAACCCACGGTCCCAGATTTCTTAGTTGCCGCCGAAACAGAGTTACACTCATTCGAGTAATACGTCGATAATACGCGTAATATAATTTTCCCTTGTGGCAACGACTCTGCAGAAAAGTTTGGGAAATCAAAAAATGATTTTTATAATATTTTGGCTGTCCAACTCGAATTTGCATGAACATTTTTACTTCAAATGAACTGTGAAGATGTAAAGAAGCTAAAATGACAAAAAAACGTGTTTGCTGACTTTTGCAGGGGAAAATTTGATAGTAATTTGAGTAAAAAAATCGATAGCATAAAATGTGAAATATTTCCCAAACAAAAATTACATGATTCAAATTTTTTGAGAAAAAACGCATTTTTTGTACTTTTAAAAATAAAAAATAATACTTTAAACTAAAGCTAAGAGTCTGAAATTTGGACCACACAATACTATAAGCCTCTAAGACATCTTCACCAATTTTCGTGAACCTGTGTTTATTTTAACTTAATTTTTTTCAAATCAAATTCGATAATTTGTTCACTTTTTAAATTTCGCACCACTTAGTGGCGCAACCTTCGATTTAGTGGCGCTTGGTCTTAAAAAAAAGTTTATCCTTATGACAACATGTTCTGGTAGATAAATCAGCCAATCAACGGATTTCAATATGCTCAAAAGAATTTTAATGATTATATGGTCAAGCGGACTTCTAAAAAATTCTTACGTTCGCGCCAGGCGAACGCGTATTTTTTTTTTCAAAATCACTCTAGGAAAAATTTGTTTTTATTGTTATGAATTGAAAAAGCCTAGTGGCGATCAAATTCGTGAGATGGTCGCCATAGGTTTTGATCGTTTTCATATGGAATCACCCAGGTGTGAAATTACATAAACATTGTAATGTTCTATGCACAAATTTCTCATCATTAGGTGCTATATGTCGAAAAGCTAAAGTGTTTTCCACTGTAAAGTGTTTCCCACGATTGATTTTGAATCTATGTCAATTGATTTAATGTCCATAAGTGAACACTGGACATAAGATCTATGGTCCTAAAAGTATATCTTACAATTTAATTTATGATTATTTTTTCGATGTAATTCACTGTGATCTCTCTTTTTCTTTTTTTTTGCATCATTCGTTTCTTCAACAAAAGGTGTTGGTGCTCTTTACGTGAGACGCCGATCACGGGTTAGAATTGAAGCTCTGCAAAGCGGAGGTGGTCAGGCACGAGGGATACGTAGTGGTACAGTTTCTACTGCACTGGGCACCTAAAGTGTCCGGACAAACGAGAAAACCTTATGGGAAACCGCTGTTTTTGCGAGGCGAAAAAGTGGTCAAATTTTCATTCGATTTCAATGACAATTTTTTCGTAGGTTCTCTCGGGTAACAGGAACAATCCTAAATTTTTGTTGAATTTAAAAATAATGGGAAGAGAAAGTTTTTGTCCGGGGCAAAAGTGTTCGGACAGTAGAGAGGCCGATATGCAAATGGGCTTACTTTAGGTTCCAATTGTGACTCACTGGGAAATGCTAGAGAAACACAAAAGGTCTTAAAAAAAGATCTGCGTTTCTTCTATGGCAGTCGTGAGTCACGATTTTTTAAAGCAATTAGAATTCTTTCCCTTCCCACCCTCAAAATTGATTTCGTTCAGATCTCCGTTTCTGAGAGCCGTGCACTGCTGCCGGGTCTACGGAATTGATTATTCCCCCCCACGTTTTTCTGAAACTTAAAGGGGTTTAGTAGGGACTGGGGGGAGAGTAAGCAATGACTTGTCCTGTCCAGGGCCATCACATATACTAAAGACCTAAAGACCTTTCGTTCTTCTGTCACTGTGTACTCCCCTACTGATTTTAAACTTGGATGTTCTCCCAAAAAATGACTAGAAATCATTTCTGGCGTCACTTGATCAAATGTTGTGTAGTTACATTAACCAATAAAATGCCACAAAACGCAGATAGTAGGATTCGAACCTACGCTCCAAGATATACACTGATTTCATTTCAGTCGCCTTAACCACTCGGCCAGATCTATGTTAACTATTTTAGCAAAATATTTCGAAACTATCATTACCTTTTTAGAGTGAAAAATATTTAATGGAAGAATTACAGTGGCCCATAAGAGAATCGAACTCATGACCTCCGCGTTATAAGCAGAGCGCTCTAACCAACTGAGCTAACAGGACTATGAATATTTGAGTCCCTTATCGGGCGGCAATTCTTTTGATTTTAGTTAGTATTGGTCGTTTTCCACCATTAATTATCAAGTTAATATCATTTGAAATCATTCACCATTATGGGCGGAATTCATAGATGTTCATAGACGACAACACGAGTTCTCGTGGTGTTTCTTTATGTCCCTTCGATGTGGGGAAAGTGCGAACCAAAAGGAAGTACATTCAGATATAGGTCGTGGAACATACACAAATAATGAAATGAGATAGTGAGAAAGAGTATCCCTCATTGTGAGAGTAGAAAGCCTTGCTATTTGATACAACTAATTGCAATAGTAAATGTATGTCCACTTATAGAACTCGAAAGCTGTAAATAGAGTTTGTAGTTAAGATTATTCAAAAAAACATGGTTTTCAAGAGTGAGACGATGCCCACAGACGGTAATCGCTGTATGTTTATATAATATAACATGGGACGTTTGGCTATCTTCTAGGGAAAAGCTTTGCAATATAACGTCATTCATCGAATAGGAGATTCATTATTACTCTGCCTTTGTGGCCTAATGGATAAGGCACCGGCCTCCTAAGCCGGGGATTGCGAATACGAGTCTCGCCAGAGGTAGCGAGCAACCGAAACTATAATGATCGAAAATCGTCGTTAAATTGGCAATTACTTTTCTTTTGTTTTACTGTTTTCAAGCAAAAATTTTCATTTGTCCAAGTGTTGGGAAATCGTTGAAATGGCATGCTTAAACTTGGAAACCTTTGCCAGCGAGAATTACTTGGCAGCGGAACTTATTCTGCTGTTTTACAGGTGAACTCTGACTCTCTCATCCTCCTCTGCCGTCTCCACTGGTTCCTGGAGCAACAACGCGCTGACTTCAAGACGCTGGTCATGATGGTAAGGTGCATTCTCGGCAACGTGTACTTGTTGTCTCTCATCTACTTTTAGAAACTATCTAAACCTGGCCTACGATCACAGACCTCGACTTCGATGAACCTGACTGTTCTTACTACTCGTACGGATCATTGTTGAGAGCATGCCTTATCCAGGGTCACCCCGTTGATTAGTTTGTCTTGTCTTGACTTATCTTGTCCAGGGTCATCACATATACTAAAGACCTAAAGACCTTTCGTTCTTCTGTCACTGTGTACTCCCCTACTGATTTTAAACTTGGATGTTCTCCCAAATATGACTAGAAATCACTTCTGGTGTCACTTGATCAAATGTTGTGTAGTTACATTCACCAATGAAATGCCATAAAACGCAGATAGTAGGATTCGAACCTACGCTCCAAGATGGAAACTGATTTCGAATCAGTCGCCTTAACCACTCGGCCAGATCTATATTAACTATTTTAGCAAAATATTTCGAAACTATCAGTACCTTTTTAGAGTGGAAAATATTTAATGGAAGAATTACAGTGGCCCGTAAGAGGATCGAACTCATGACCTCCGCGTTATTAGCACGGCGCTCTAACCAACTGAGCTAACAGGCCTATGCAATTTAATTAATTTCTTAATTTATTAATCAAAGTGTAAGGATCGGCTTAACTATATGTATCTGTCATGTACTGTGTCCGGAACCAGCCACGGGAGCGCACGAGCAGCCAGCCAAGTATAGCGGCGCATCTACAGTTGCGCGCGCATGCGCAACACACGCGCATGCGCTACCCGCGCTCATACGCAGTGCACGCGCATGCGCACCAGGGACGCGCGCAGTTCAAGTGCGGGTGCACGCGTGCAGCTCAAGTGCGGATGCACTCACGACCTTCACAGTAACTCCGTCCACCACCGTCTACAGTTCAACGGCGACACCGGCGTGACCTAAATACCCAGACGATGACTCACGATGACTCACGCGTCTCGGGCAGTATAAAAGGCCCCGTGTTTCCCTCCAGAAGGCAGTCTGCTCCGGACTCGCCTCTGGTAATATAAGCCTTAACTATATCTTGTGCTCTCTTGTGAACTGTCTGCTTGTACTGTATGTGTAGTGTTAAAGTGTAATACATAAGCGTCATCCTCTGATGATCACTTGTGTGTTATTTAGTATAAGTAAAAGTAAGGTCTCGAACGACCCTTACAATTGGTGAACGTGCCATTTCGAACTTTGCCATTTTGAACGAGTTTTTGGACTCTGCCATTTGCGTGGATTTATGAACTCTACCATTTGAGTGAGTTTATGAACTCTGCCATTTGAGCAAGTATTTGAACTCTGAAATTTGGGCGAAAGTGTCGAAGTGTTTCCACACACGCATCTACACATCACCACGTCCGCAGACCAGAGGCAAACGAGAATTCTGAGAAAGAGCTGTCGAAGGGACTCTTTCAACGAATTCTCCGTCAACAGAGTAACAAAGGCACTCTGTTGATCAACACGGCCATAGTTCGAGAGGCAAGCGAGAATTACGAGAAAGAGTTGTCGAAGGGACTCTTTCAAACGAATTCTCCGTCAACAGAGTAACAAAGGCACTCTGTTGATCATCACGGCCATAGTAGCTGAGCCAACGAGAATTTTGAGAAAGAGCTGTCGAAGTGACTCTTTCCGGCAAAATTCTCCGTCAACAGAGTAACAAAGGCACTCTGTTGATCTACCCATCTACACATCACCACGTCCGCAGACCAGAGGCAAACGAGAATTTTGAGAAAGAGCTGTCGAAGTGACTCTTTCCGGCAAAATTCTCCGTCAACAGAGTAACAAAGGCACTCTGTTGATCAACACGGCCATAGATCGAGAGGCAAGCGAGAATTACGAGAAAGAGTTGTCGAAGGGACTCTATCAAACGAATTCTCCGTCAACAGAGTAACAAAGGCACTCTGTTGATCATCACGGCCATAGTAGCTGAGCCAACGAGAATTTTGAGAAAGAGCTGTCGAAGTGACTCTTTCCGGCAAAATTCTCCGTCAACAGAGTAACAAAGGCACTCTGTTGATCTACCCATACCAGAAGCGGAACCATCAAGAATTCTTGAAGGAGCCATCAAAGTGACTCTTCAAGACGACGGATATCACCCGTTGACTCTTCAAGTCGACGGATATCAACCGAGGACTCTAACAACGTGGGAAACTCAGCACGGAGACAAGAGCTTCAAGGTCCTACATGACCGACGAATATCAATCAAAATTGGAGGTAAATACAAAATCTGAGCCATCTCCTTCAATTAAAGAGAGCGTAGAGGAATCACCAGGCGCTAACGTTCGAAGATCCGAAAGATCAACCGCAATAAAAAATCGATTGGAACAATTAAGCACAAAAACCTTGGAACTAAAACATAAAATCGAATACGTAAGGAATAAACCACAAACTGAAAGGAGACTAACTATACTCGCAAATCTAGAAAGAGAATTAATTGCCACCGATAAGGAGCTCTTCGATACATTTGACAAAAGTGCAACCCCAGACCGTGTATTCAACAAAAGCCTGACAAACGTCGAGAAAGAAGACACATTTAAACAAACAGAGACAGACGAAAAAATGGATGGAGCTAGGGCGATACCACTAGGACTACTGGGTCAACAAGGACCACCTGGTCAACAAGGGCCACCAGGCCAACAAGGCCCACCAGGCCAACAAGGGCCACCAGGCCAACAAGGACCACCGGGACAACCGGGGCAGGATGGCCAGCCGGGGCAAAATGGCCAACCGGGGCAAGATGGACAACCTGGACCACCAGGTGCTCCAGGGCAAGTTGGTCAGCAAGGACCACCAGGCAACCAAGGACCACCAGGCAACCAAGGACCACCAGGACCCCAAGGCCCACCTGGACCTCTAGGACCACAGCCAGGGCCAGGAGGAATTGATCCGGCAGATTTTCGCACTTTTTCAGCAGCTATAACAGCGGGAATGCTAAATCTCGCGGCAGTAAATTACAGAAAAGATATTCCCGAATTCAGCGGTGACCTTGATGATAATACTACATTTGAGGAATGGCTGAAGAAAGCTAATCGAGTAGGAACAGAAGCCGGTTGGACAGATGATCAGAAATTGAATTTTTTTCAATCGAAGCTTATAAGAGCTGCAGCGTCATATAATAACTCGCTGGGACAAAATAATAAAGCAAACCTAAACGTATGGACAACAGCTATGGAAGCTGGATTTAATGACGCAACCATTCAGGATATGAGAAAGGCACAGCTCAGCAAGATAGAACAAAAATTCAACGAGCGCATTCGAGAATACAAAAATCGCATCGACGAACTATACAAATCGGCTTACGGTAGAAACGCCGCAGCAAGCCAGGACCCAGAGGTCATTCAACTGAGAAATGCTCTTAAGAAGGAAGCTTTGTTGAAAGGCATGCGCTTGACTATAAGGACAAGTCTATGGAATAGTTTGAAAGCAACAGACACCTCACACAAGAATCACTCATCACAAGAATGTGAGCAAATAGTAGACCTGCGTCGACTCACAGAAGAAGCTGAGTCACACAAGAAAGTTGAACAAGAAAAGAAGGAACAACAGTCGGAACTGCAGCAAATAATGAAAGCAATAGCTAACATCAATTTGTCTGCAGGGTCCGCTGTGGCAGGAGCAGGAACCGTAGCACACATAGCCGAACAGAAGCAAGAAGAACAAAAACAGGTGCGTTTTGCAGAAAGGAACCGAAGTTATAGTCCCAGAAATAGAGACGGACCGAACATTGAAGAAACAAACGGTCGCGCTCGCACATATTCGCAGGGACAATCGCAGCAACGAGATTACAACTGGAGAGGAAATCGCCAACAAAGAAACCAAGGAACCCAGACTCAAAGAAATAATCAACAAAATAGTGACTCGAACTCTTGGGATAATCCAAGAAACGAAAATCTCTCAGCTGAAAGGGACGACAGAACATGCTACTTTTGTAAAAATAGAGGCCATATCAAAAGAGCATGCCGAAAATACCAAAGATGGCGTACCGAAAGTGCAAGGGCAACCCAAACCCTAAGAGAACATTCAAGGAACACGTTCAACAGATACAGAAACGCACGGAAATAATCGCATACGGCCATACTTCAACAAAAACATGTATGCCGCCGCCGTGTAAAGTACAATACAAACCATTTACTATAGAAGTCACAGTAGGTACCAAACGAGTAGCAGCATTGATCGACACGGGATCAACTACAAGCGTAATTTCAGCAGAATTCGAAAAACAAATACCGTCATCAGCAAAGAAAGAGCAAACAATAGACAACCTCAACCTAATCACGGCATGTGGAGACCCTACGGCAAAATTAAAAACAGTAGAGCTGAAAGTAAAACTACACTCAGTGGACGACAATCTAGTTACAAATAACTTCCATGTAGTACCTAACTTAGCAGTCAGCTGCATTTTAGGAATGGATTTTATAACAAATCTCGAATTCAGATTGAACACTGCCAGCAGGCGAATTTCTTACAAGAATGACGGTAGACAATTTCACCTAATAGCCAGCATATCAGAACTACAACCATGTCAGGTCTGTGCCATAATACATCAGAAGCTCGAAGAAGAAATCAAGAAAGTAATCCAAAAGACAGAAATACGAGCGGAGGATCTACGAAAAGTATTGGAAGGAAATAAAAACATATTCGCCACTTCAGACGCAGATTTTGGCAAAGCAATTGGAGTAGAGCACTGCATAGAGACAGTGGGACCACCAATTTTTATGCCACCAAGGCGTCAGCCAAGAGTTATGTTACCAGTAATCGACGATCATGTAGAAATGATGTTGGAGAACGACGTGATCGAAGAAAGTACGAGCCCGTACAGTTCAGCAATTTTATTAGTAAAGAAAAAAGATGGAACGATACGATTCTGCATAGACTTCAGATTCTTGAACGATATCACAATAAAAGATAAATTCCCAATTCCTAGTATCGAAGCGATAAAAGATTATTTGAGAGGAGCAAAATTCTTCTCAACTCTCGACTTCATCAGCGGATATTGGCAAATACCAATAAGGAAGAAAGACAGACACAAAACGGCATTTACAACACATAATGGTCATTATCAATTCAAACGAATGGCGTTTGGATTAACTAATGCACCTCCATCTTTCCAACGAATCATGACTAACATCCTAAGGAAAGTGATTGGAAAATTTGTGTTAGTATACATCGACGACGTGATAATATTTTCGAAAACAGAAGAAGACCATCTCAGGCATATTAACGAGACATTTGCACTCATTCGAAAATCAGGAATGAAATTAAAGCTAATAAAATGCTGTTTCTTCCAATTGAGTGTATTGTATCTCGGACACATAATGTCAGAGGAAGGCTCTGCTACAGATCCAAAGAAAATCGAAGTAGTAAGGAACTATCCAAGACCGGAAGATAAGAAGGAAGTAAAAAGCATCAACGGTTTCTTCGGATATTACAGAAAGTACATAGAAAATTATGCCGCAATCGCTCATCCACTTACGGAACTAACGAAAAATGAAGTTGAATTCATTTGGGGTCCAGAACAGGAAGCAGCTTTCCAAACATTAAAAATAAAGTTGACTACAGCACCCATCCTAGCACACCCAGACTTTACAGAAGAGTTCATAGTGCAAACCGACGCATCTGGTTATGGCGTTGGAGTAGTCTTGGGGCAAACGCAATGGGTGAAAGGAAAAAGAAGAGAGGTAGTAATCGCGTATGGATCAAAGCACCTAGCAAAAGCTCAGACTATCTGGTGTACTTTGGAAAAAGAACTTTACGCCATTATTTACGCTCTGAAAATCTTCCATCCATATCTCTACGGTCCAAAGTTTACGGTATATACGGATCACAAAGCGCTAGTAGACCTATTAAAGAAACCTTTAGGAGTGGAAACAGCAAAGGTGACAAGGTGGGTCCTGCAAACACAGTTGTATAATATGGAAGTTAAGTATCGACCCGGCAAGTCAAACGGAAACGCAGACTTCTTGAGTCGAATACCAGTTCCAGCAAGAAAATATCTACCTTCAGGTGTGACAACGGCGCCAATCTGTCTCATCTTGAAGGACCTAACAACTGACCAGGAAAAAGATACCTACTGCAAGACAGCCCGGGAGAAATATGTAAAGCAATTAAAGAAAACCGCAGTAAAGGAGGAAGTGAGAAAAATACAAGAAAGACAAAGGAATTCAAGCAAAAGATATTCCCTCAACCCACGGAATTACAACTGGTCACTGCCTCTACCCGCAGAAGAGTCTGATTCAGAAGACGAGGAATTCAAAGTCCTGAATAATGGATTATTGGCAACCAGTTACGGAAAAATCCTAGCCCCAGAATCTTTAAGAGAGAAAATTCTATTCAGATACCACGACGACCCATTGGCGGGACATTTGGGAACAAAGAAAACAATAGGCAGAATACGTTGCCGATACTTCTGGCCTGGAATGGTCAAAGACATTAAAGCATATGTAAAGCAATGTGCTATATGTGAAAAACGCAAGGCTTTAGGGTCTAGTAAAGCACCACTAGTACCCATCACACCGCCGGACAAGCCTTGGCAGCTAATGGCAATGGACATTGTAGGTCCATTGGACGTAACAGAAAATGGAAATACGTACATACTCGTCATGGGCGAGTACTCAACAAGGTACATGATAGCTGCACCCATGAAGGACCAGACAGCGGATAGCGTACACAACGCATTCAGAGAGAAAATTATCCTAACGCATGGAGTTCCAGAAGAAGTATTAACGGATCAAGGAAAAAACTTCTTATCAAAAACTATGGACGATTTCTACAGTCAACTAGGCGTGAAACGGAAGAAAACGACGGCGTACAGACCTTGCTGTGATGGACTGGTCGAACGATTTAATCGTACCTTGGTAGACATGATGGCCAGCTATCTATCAACTAGTACAAACAAGTGGGACGACTACTTATCACATGCAACGTTTGCATACAATACGTCGGTACACGCCAGTACGGGATACACACCGCATTACTTAATGTTTGGACGAGACGCAATGGAACCAGGAGACGTTCAACCACCAGGAAGGAACGAATTAATAACGGATCGAAATATGATATTCGCAAAAATGTGGCACCTAGCAAAAGAAACAGCGAGAGATCGCATTATGGAAGCACAAGAAATACAGAAAGCCTACTACGACAGCAAAGTCAATCCAGCAAAAACATACAAAAAAGGCGAAAAGGTACTGATAAAAGTAGATGACGATATTCCAGGAAAATTCAACATGAGATGGAAAGGACCATATACAGTACTGGAAAAGAAATCGGATGTGAACTATAAGTTACTGACGCCAAAAGGAAAAGAATACGTCACACATGTTGATCGAATGAAAATGTGCAATAGTGAAAATCAATCAAGGACCACAAATCTAGCAGGACAAACAGCGGCCGTGACAAAAGCAAATGAAACTGAAACAACTTCAACAACAAGTGCAGCAGGATCAGATGCTCTAGTCACAGCCACCAACAATCAACCCAATCAAGCAGATGTAATGGCGACCGAAAAACGAGTTGATGAAACTGTCACAGATGCAACAACTACTGTGACAGAAGCACAAACTCAAGTATCGGCCACCAATATTCCAGCGATTGATATAACGAGTAAAGACGTGCGACAGACGGACGCGATATCAGCAACAGCAAAAGCCACAGTCTTAACTAAAGCTGTGACTAATGCTGGCGCACAAATCGCACCATCGGAAAAATTACAAACACAAGCAACGAGTAAAGCACCAAAGAAAATCAATCAGGAAGATCGTACAGTGACTACGACCAAAGTAAAGGCAAAAGTCACAGCCTCACCAACAGCTGTGACAAATGCCATCACTAAGGTCGAACCACCAAGAAGAATACTTACGAGAAAAGTTACTTTTCCAAGGAAATACAAAGATTTCGTCGTGCATACTAGAAAAAACTAGAAGAGCAGATGAGTAGGGTGTATTGTGATAAGATACGTATTAAAATATTTTATCACACCTCTTCCTCTCTGTCTTTTCTTATTTGACCAAGTGTGCAACTAGACGCTACAAATCTGCATCACCTTCAATTACAGATGATTTTCGAGCTACTCATCATTGGAGCAAGTTTTCAAGCGACATGGGGGAACAACATTACCGTATGCGACTGCGGACGCGCAGAAGTGATCGGATTAATGGACATTGAACTAATACTGCGACAAAACTATAGCTTCAAACCAATCGGTGTTGGAAGCCTATAATTTCTATGTAACGGAGGAACCACACACAATATGGAATGCAGATCTGTGTATGACCTGGCGAAAAGAAAGAACAACTACGGGATATTTCTTTGGAGCATTCGATACCATCGACTCGATGAGCACAACGGTAACTACGAAAGAAGAATGCAAGCAACTCGTCAACACTCACATGTGCGACGGCAACAAAATGAAAGAAGTCAGTAAGAATTTATACGAATATAGAGGAAATCCTAAAGAAAAAGGCACTTGGATGCAGAAAATTACAGAAACGAAAAAGAACTGTGCGACAAAGAAAGTTATTTTGCATAGAGATTGCCTTACCTGCCCAGTGATGTCTCCATTTGGTGTGTTAACGAACAAAACGGAAGTGACGACAGTGATAACACGCGACGTAACCATCACGTGGGAGGACCCAATCCTACAGAAAGACGAAAAATGCAAATTAAAGAAAGTGATTAGTGCTACTGGAGTAAAAACGAAACAAGACGACGGATCATTCAAAATGATAGACGAACTAAATCAACTGGAATTTCACTATGAAGAAAGACCGTATGATTTTTGCAACCACACGTTTTTCAAACTATCAAATTTGAGAAATGCATACATCGAGCTACCCAAAATAGCTGACCAACAAGCTATGCTCTTGTTCAATCGTCAACACGGAATGTGTTTGAGCTATAAAACGCTCAAACTAGTTCAATGTCAGCCGGTTGAAGAGCAATGGTACAAACTTTCTCAAGCGATGGTTATACTATCATTCAAAGATCCATCTTCCTGCATGGGATTCATTGACTATGAATTACAACATACCAGCAAGCAATGTATAATGGAAAGATACCCATACTACAAACCATGGCCCATCCCACTGGTTTGGAACCCAAAAACAAAGCAAATAACAAATGGAATGCACTGCCTAGAAGCTTATAAAGACCTTAGAGTAGAAGCAGTAAACTGCTCTGAATCAAAGACAAATCAGCAATGGCTGTTTGAACCAGACAGAAGCCAAATGATTGGTTCAAGAGAAGAAATCGGACCACTATTGGCCCAGCATCATCAATATATAGAGGATAAAAATCTTGAAAGAGAAAATGCCTTACTCAGTGAAATAAAAGAAATCTACTGCGGAAATCTACAACACAGGAAATATACTACACAATTGCTAGCAGAAAATAATGGAATACAAGCGGCTATAGCTAACAACTTACCTCGATGCAGTCGATTGAAGCCCAATGGAGTGCATCTGATTGTGCAACAGTGTAAAGAAATGAACGTTACAGTTCGAGGAGAGAAAACGAAGTGCGGTTATGAGCCTCGGTTCGACTCTTATACTATCGGCCGGGACGGCTTTTCTCTCCACCCATTTCAAGAATGTTTTTGGAAAGATCAAATAATAAATCTTAATGGTCAGTCATATTCATGGAATGAAACAACAGAAAACTTTACACTTGTGCACCCCACTTACCATCTGGCGACGATAAATTTACAAGAAAAGTTTCCAAATATTGACGATAACGAGTTGGAATATCAATTTCTTCAACATAAGGCCTACGAAACAAGTGAATTTGAGCAGCAAAATGTATTGAACGAGCTCATAACAAGAATACATGAAGAAGGAGGCGACTCAATTTCAGAGCTCACGCTGAACAAACATGCTGAGTCTCGATTTTGGAGCCTAAGTAACTGGACCACTTCTTTGAAAACAAGCTTGATTTCAGCCACAGTTATCGTACCCATAGTCGCATTTGCCTGCCTAGCACTGTGTTATTACAGGCTGAAACAAATAAAGCATCAAAAAGAGCTAACAGAATTTGCTCTACAGCTGCAGACTAACAGAGCAGTGGAAGGAGTTTAATTTCGGGAAAAACAAGCATAAATTCACGTATCAAACAACGGAAGAGAGAAGCAAATAGCATGGGAAAAGATTTCAACCAATAACAAAATATCGACGACTAGTTTCCAGCCTCAGCCAATAGGAAAGGCCGGGCGGCCATCGCGAAAGAGGAGGAGCCTCAAATTATGCAGAACTAGGGTCGCGGAGGCCAGCCCCTTTTTCCGATGGGTGTGGCCATCTAACGGAGGACTACAGCTCCTCCCACCCTCCTATACCAGTACACAGTAATATTTCTTCAAGCTCAAGAGGCAAACTGCCACCCCACAGATGTTCAGCTATAATTCACACGTATATACAGTGCATACAAAAGTTCACGCAACATGTACACGAAAATAATACCCAAGAAAATACTGAAGAAGTAACAAACTATAAATCTCTTTGCGTGGGAAACACGTACAAAGTCAGAAAAATCAATATCAGCAACCCCATTTTACACTCAAGAAATATAAGTAGGCCTAACAGATGTTCACGGATACAATATCATATCAACAAAGAAACTGGTATATAAAGGAGAACGACGGCCTACAAAATTCAGAAGAACTTTTCAGTACAAATCTTGCACTCAAACAAGAACAACCAGTAGACATCGAAATGGAAGTAGACGAGCAACCCACACTGTCTGTAAACGAGCAGATCGAGGCGGCTGCAGCATCAGGAGCAGCGGCAGCAGCGGCGGATGAAGCGGCCTACAACTTGCGGCCCAGACCCAGACTACCAGACGCTGACGACGCTGCCTTTCTTCTAGCCAGTAGAAGTAACACCACCATACACGCCATGGAGTTGCTGCAGGAGCCCCCAAGTCAATCATACCCTCAATCAAGATCAGCATTCACCTGCGTGCGTGAAATCATCATGGACAAGCCAGCAGAACCGGCGCAGCCTGAAGAAGACATAGAGGTAGAAGACGCGGAGGTAGAAATCATCGCGGAACGAATCATAAGCGACTGGAGGCAATTGCATCAAAATTTGATGCATACGTCTCCTGCATCGCCGGACGAGCGAAGAAAAGAAGAGGAAGCGCCTACCCAAGGACCTGCGCTTCCCCCAATCAGAATGAAGAAGCGGTCGGCGTATACCACCGACCAGGAAGTAGAGGCATTAATGACGCATCAAGGCAGCTGGGACATCGTGGACCCGCAGCCAGCAGAAAAAAAGTCAAAGCGTCATCAAGAGGGACCTTTCGAGGTGGAAGATAGTCTGCCGGGGCATTTGAAAGAGCTCCGGCGCACACTAACACGCCTTCGAGATACCGCAAAGCAGGCTAGGCGGAACTTAGACCAACTTCGCCGCCTTGCTTACGACGCTGACCTCATCCAGATCGGGATCCAGCAGCTGGTTGGCGAAAGGATGTTGGAGACCGACTCGGATTTAAAAAAAAAAGTAAACATTATTCTTCATTTTTTTATAAACAAGACATGTATCCTGTACTTTGTTTTTACCTTCAAATATTGTATCACCTTTCGTCTAAATATCTAGCAGCTTATACAGCTTTTCTTTTTACTCCCAAATAAAAAAAAATTTAAATGAGAATAAGGGCGTAGTAAAAAAAAAAAAAAAAAAAGCCTTTTGCTCAGTTAAAAAAAAAAAATAAATACAAAAAATATATAATAAAATGAATGAGGGAAAAATCGAATTGTATTTTCAATAACACTTTCTTTGTTGAGATACATTGATCAGGACAAATTAAAAAAAAAGGGTTAATGACGATCTGGGAGTATAACTGAATACTCGTCATCAGGCGACAAAGTATTGAGTATACATCCATCTGTGTACGGAAGGCGCGATAAGCAGCGATCCGTTCCAAAGTAGTTTGGCCTATAAAAAAAAAAGAAAAAAAAAAGAAAAAATTTACAATAATAATAAATGAAAAATGTACTGAGCATTCATAATTATGAACGTAGAAAAATGTTTCGAAACAACTTACTTGTTAGTAAAGCCCCCAGATAGGAAGCTTCCAAAACTTGCTGATAGCCGAAATCATAGGGAGACGGAACACGAAAGCTTTCTTCTTCGGCGGGGAGGTGTGTCGGTGGAAAAATAGGCTCCAAAGGAGGCATACTGCTACGGCTACTTGCCCTTTCGGGAACAATTTCAATAACAGAAGGCGAGGCAGGGGAGAAGGGGAGTTGATCGCGTGCACGACGTGAACGACGTCGTGACGTATCATACACTTGTGAACTAGGTTCTGTGAGTGAACTAATATCCGATTCGGCGTAATTTACACTTTTGCGCACTCGCTTAGAACGTGGCATCTTCACAAGTGGACGAACAAAGTGAGAATGAATCCGTACAATACATACAAAATCTACCCTAAAATAAATTTTGCCAGAAGCAAATTTGTTCGCCAGTTTTTAAAGAACCTCTACTCTCACATGCGGGGTAGGCAGCCAAGAGTATATATTACAAAGTCAACTGGTTGTAACTATTCACCCTCCCGTTCGGGGAAGCGAGACTAATATATATGTCAACAGCTCCACTTGCGCTAACCACCCCCTCATTCCCCTTAGCAGTAACAGTAACCACCCTAATAAAATGTAAGCGTACTCCACTTGTCCTATCCACCCCTCTCTCTCGGTCAGTAGCTAAAACAATAAATAGCCTAAAACATATAAAGAAACGAAAAAAAAAATGTTTTTTCTAACAATTTGAATATTAATTTGGATTTTATATTTCTTTTTCCATCATTTTATGAACGGAAACAACATATAACCATTTACTTTTAAACACATTTCAAAAAGAGGATGACCAGTATTTAAATTTTATGTCTTTGAAATATGATCTTTTATTTGTCTGCCTTCATTTCTGGACAATGTTTCACTCTCCATTATTCCTTTTCAGTTTTGTATGACATGTATTTTGAAATATTTTTTCAATAATCATGTATACTGTATTAGTGTACCGATCCTTATCCCAAATATTTTGATTTGCCCGGAGTGCAAATTAAAGAGGGGGAGTGTGTAAGGATCGGCTTAACTATATGTATCTGTCATGTACTGTGTCCGGAACCAGCCACGGGAGCGCACGAGCAGCCAGCCAAGTATAGCGGCGCATCTACAGTTGCGCGCGCATGCGCAACACACGCGCATGCGCAACCCGCGCTCATACGCAGTGCACGCGCATGCGCACCAGGGACGCGCGCAGTTCAAGTGCGGGTGCACGCGTGCAGCTCAAGTGCGGATGCACTCACGACCTTCACAGTAACTCCGTCCACCACCGTCTACAGTTCAACGGCGACACCGGCGTGACCTAAATACCCAGACGATGACTCACGATGACTCACGCGTCTCGGGCAGTATAAAAGGCCCCGTGTTTCCCTCCAGAAGGCAGTCTGCTCCGGACTCGCCTCTGGTAATATAAGCCTTAACTATCTCTTGTGCTCTCTTGTGAACTGTCTGCTTGTACTGTATGTGTAGTGTTAAAGTGTAATACATAAGCGTCATCCTCTGATGATCACTTGTGTGTTATTTAGTATAAGTAAAAGTAAGGTCTCGAATGACCCTTACAAAAGGTTCATTCATCATTAGTTAGGTATACTCTGTGTGTCTTTAGAGAGAATGATTTAAGTTATCTACCAATCTACGCTATATCAGCAGCCAATTTCAATCGTTGCAGCAAAGGCAATGCAAGCCAGTGATAGTCATTGAGTGTTCGAGATATATTTGTAGTTTTATTGATCTGACATGATTCCCCATGGTTAACTTCTACTCACCATGAACTAATAATTTCGTCATATGCTATTAATCGTGGCGGGACTCGAACCCGCAATTTTCGGATAACTACTTTCATAGAAGTCCGACGCCTTATCCATTAGGCCACACGACCTACACTTAAATAAAGTGCTAGGATTTTGCAACTCTCATTTAACCTGCTCTTCAGTAAGGTAAAACGGAATTTTCGGTAAACCAAAATAAATATTATCACTAGATTGTCTAAACATTTGGGGCAGTTGTGGCCGAGTGGTTAAGGCGATAGACTTGAAATCTATTCCTCTCTGAGGGCGTAGGTTCGAACCCTACCAACTGCGGTGAATTGCCATTTGTTGCACATGCTAGTATTTTCTAGTGGAACCACTCATTTTCAATCGTTTACTAATATCTCAAATTTACGCATTATTACAAATATGAACTGTGCAGTCATGGGTATCCTAGGTCCCGGGATCTATCTCGGAACCGTGGAGCCATGACCTGTCAATTGGTGTTTCCAGAAACGTGTCTATTTTTCAGAGGCCAGTTCCGAAATGCATTATGGCGGTCTTTAAGTGTAGTTTACAAACATCAAATGTAGTCAGAGACAAATTATATGATGAAAGAATGTGTACCCATTTTGTTTACGAAGAATAGAAAAACGTCCATACTTCCGTCCGTAAAAGATCTATAAGCAATCGTAAAATTTAAAAATGAACTCGAACCGGAAACTATTGCAATACCAAATATCAAGCCTGGTTAGCTCAGACGGTAGAGCGCGGGACTTTTAATCCTGAGGTCAAGGGTTCAAGTCCCTTATCGGGCGGCTAGTCTTTTGATTTTAATTAGTATTGGTCGTTTTCCACCATTAATTATCAAGTTAATATCATTTGAAATCATTCACCATTATGGGCGGAATTCATAGATGTTCATAGACGACAACACGAGTTCTCGTGGTGTTTCTTTATGTCCCTTCGATGTAGGGAAAGTGCGAACCAAAAGGAAGTACATTCAGATATAGGTCGTGGAACATACACAAATAATGAAATGAGATAGTGAGAAAGAGTATCCCTCATTGTGAGAGTAGAAAGCCTTGCTATTTGATACAACTAATTGCAATAGTAAATGTATGTCCACTTATAGAACTCGAAAGCTGTAAATAGAGTTTGTAGTTAAGATTATTCAAAAAAACATGGTTTTCAAGAGTGAAACGATGCCCACAGACGGTAATCGCTGTATGTTTATATAATATAACATGGGACGTTTGGCTATCTTCTAGGGAAAAGCTTTGCAATATAACGTCATTCATCGAATAGGAGATTCATTATTACTCTGCCTTTGTGACCTAATGGATAAGGCACCGGCCTCCTAAGCCGGGGATTGCGAGTTCGAGTCTCGCCAGAGGTAGCGAGCAACCGAAACTATAATGATCGAAAATCGTCGTTAAATTGGCAATTACTTTTCTTTTGTTTTACTGTTTTCAAGCAAAAATTTTCATTTGTCCAAGTGTTGGGAAATCGCTGAAATGGCATGCTTAAACTTGGAAACCTTTGCCAGCAACAATTACTTGGCAGCGGAACTTATTCTGCTGTTTTACAGGTGAACTCTGACTCTCTCATCCTCCTCTGCCGTCTTCACTGGTTCCTGGAGCAACAACGCGCTGACTTCAAGACGCTGGTCATGATGGTAAGGTGCATTCTCGGCAACGTGTACTTGTTGTCTCTCATCTACTTTTAGAAACTATCTAAACCTGGCCTACGATCACAGACCTCGACTTCGATGAACCTGACTGTTCTTACTACTCGTACGGATCATTGTTGAGAGCATGCCTTATCCAGGGTCACCCCGTTGATTAGTTTGTCTTGTCTTGACTTATCTTGTCCAGGGTCATCACATATACTAAAGACCTTTCGTTCTTCTGTCACTGTGTACTCCCCTACTGATTTTAAACTTGGATGTTCTCCCAAAAATGACTAGAAATCACTTCTGGTGTCACTTGATCAAATGTTGTGTAGTTACATTCACCAATGAAATGCCACAAAACGCAGATAGTAGGATTCGAACCTACGCTCCAAGATGGACACTGATTTCGAATCAGTCGCCTTAACCACTCGGCCAGATCTATATTAACTATTTTAGCAAAATATTTCGAAACTATCAGTACCTTTTTAGAGTGGAAAATATTTAATGGAAGAATTACAGTGGCCCGTAAGAGGATCGAACTCATGACCTCCGCGTTATTAGCACGGCGCTCTAACCAACTGAGCTAACAGGCCTATGAATTTTTAATTTATTTCTTAATTTATTAATCAAAGGTTCATTCATCATCAGTTAGGTATACTCTGTGTGTCTTTAGAGAGAATGATTTAAGTTATCTACCAATCTACGCTATATCAGCAGCCAATTTCAATCGTTGCTGCAAAGGCAATGCAAGCCAGTGATAGTCATTGAGTGTTCGAGATATATTTGTAGTTTTATTGATCTGACATGATTCCCCATGGTTAACTTCTACTCACCATGAACTAATAATTTCGTCATATGCTATTAATCGTGGCGGGACTCGAACCCGCAATTTCCGGATAACTACTTTCATAGAAGTCCGACGCCTTAGTCATTAGGCCACACGACCTACACTTAAAGAAAGTGCTAGGATTTTGCAACTCTCATTTAACCTGCTCTTCAGTAAGGTAAAACGGAATTTTCGGTACACCAAAATAAATATCATCACTAGATTGTCTAAGCAATTGAGGCAGTTGTGGCCGAGTGGTTAAGGCGATAGACTTGAAATCTATTCCTCTCTGAGGACGTAGGTTCGAACCCTACCAACTGCGGTGAATTGCCATTTGTTTCACATGCTAGTATTTTCTAGTGAAACCACTCATTTTCAATCGTTTACTAATATCTCAAATTTACGCATGATTACAATTATGAACTGTGCAGTCATGGGTATCCTAGGTCCCGGGATCTATCTCGGAACCGTGGAGCCATGACCTGTCAATTGGTGTTTCCAGAAACGTGTCTATTTTTCAGAGGCCAGTTCCGAAGTGCATTATGGCGGTCTTTAAGTGTAGTTTACAAACATCAAATGTAGTCAGAGACAAATTATATGATGAAAGAATGTGTACCCATTTTGTTTACGAAGAATAGAAAAACGTCCATACTTCCGTCCGTAAAAGATCTATAAGCAATCGTAAAATTTAACAATGAACTCGAACCGGAAACTATTGCAATACCAAATATCAAGCCCGGTTAGCTCAGACGGTAGAGCGCGGGACTTTTAATCCTGAGGTCAAGGGTTCAAGTCCCTTATCGGGCGGCTAGTCTTTTGATTTTAGTTAGTATTGGTCGTTTTCCACCATTAATTATCAAGTTAATATCAATTGAAATCATTCACCATTATGGGCGGAATTCATAGATGTTCATAGACGACAACACGAGTTCTCGTGGTGTTTCTTTATGTCCCTTCGATGTAGGGAAAGTGCGAACCAAAAGGAAGTACATTCAGATATAGGTCGTGGAACATACACAAATAATGAAATGAGATAGTGAGAAAGAGTATCCCTCATTGTGAGAGTAGAAAGCCTTGCTATTTGATACAACTAATTGCAATAGTAAATGTATGTCCACTTATAGAACTCGAAAGCTGTAAATAGAGTTTGTAGTTAAGATTATTCAAAAAAACATGGTTTTCAAGAGTGAGACGATGCCCACAGACGGTAATCGCTGTATGTTTATATAATATAACATGGGACGTTTGGCTATCTTCTAGGGAAAAGCTTTGCAATATAACGTCATTCATCGAATAGGAGATTCATTATTACTCTGCCTTTGTGACCTAATGGATAAGGCACCGGCCTCCTAAGCCGGGGATTGCGAGTTCGAGTCTCGCCAGAGGTAGCGAGCAACCGAAACTATAATGATCGAAAATCGTCGTTAAATTGGCAATTACTTTTCTTTTGTTTTACTGTTTTCAAGCAAAAATTTTCATTTGTCCAAGTGTTGGGAAATCGCTGAAATGGCATGCTTAAACTTGGAAACCTTTGCCAGCAACAATTACTTGGCAGCGGAACTTATTCTGCTGTTTTACAGGTGAACTCTGACTCTCTCATCCTCCTCTGCCGTCTTCACTGGTTCCTGGAGCAACAACGCGCTGACTTCAAGACGCTGGTCATGATGGTAAGGTGCATTCTCGGCAACGTGTACTTGTTGTCTCTCATCTACTTTTAGAAACTATCTAAACCTGGCCTACGATCACAGACCTCGACTTCGATGAACCTGACTGTTCTTACTACTCGTACGGATCATTGTTGAGAGCATGCCTTATCCAGGGTCACCCCGTTGATTAGTTTGTCTTGTCTTGACTTATCTTGTCCAGGGTCATCACATATACTAAAGACCTTTCGTTCTTCTGTCACTGTGTACTCCCCTACTGATTTTAAACTTGGATGTTCTCCCAAAAATGACTAGAAATCACTTCTGGTGTCACTTGATCAAATGTTGTGTAGTTACATTCACCAATGAAATGCCACAAAACGCAGATAGTAGGATTCGAACCTACGCTCCAAGATGGACACTGATTTCGAATCAGTCGCCTTAACCACTCGGCCAGATCTATATTAACTATTTTAGCAAAATATTTCGAAACTATCAGTACCTTTTTAGAGTGGAAAATATTTAATGGAAGAATTACAGTGGCCCGTAAGAGGATCGAACTCATGACCTCCGCGTTATTAGCACGGCGCTCTAACCAACTGAGCTAACAGGCCTATGAATTTTTAATTTATTTCTTAATTTATTAATCAAAGGTTCATTCATCATCAGTTAGGTATACTCTGTGTGTCTTTAGAGAGAATGATTTAAGTTATCTACCAATCTACGCTATATCAGCAGCCAATTTCAATCGTTGCTGCAAAGGCAATGCAAGCCAGTGATAGTCATTGAGTGTTCGAGATATATTTGTAGTTTTATTGATCTGACATGATTCCCCATGGTTAACTTCTACTCACCATGAACTAATAATTTCGTCATATGCTATTAATCGTGGCGGGACTCGAACCCGCAATTTCCGGATAACTACTTTCATAGAAGTCCGACGCCTTAATCATTAGGCCACACGACCTACCCTTAAAGAAAGTGCTAGGATTTTGCAACTCTCATTTAACCTGCTCTTCAGTAAGGTAAAACGGAATTTTCGGTACACCAAAATAAATATCATCACTAGATTGTCTAAGCAGTGAGGCAGTTGTGGCCGAGTGGTTAAGGCGATAGACTTGAAATCTATTCATCTCTGAGGGCGTAGGTTCGAACCCTACCAACTCCGGTGAATTGCCATTTGTTTCACATGCTAGTATTTTCTAGAGAAACCACTCATTTTCAATCGTTTACTAATATCTCAAATTTACGCATGATTACAATTATGAACTGTGCAGTCATGGGTATCCTAGGTCCCGGGATCTATCTCGGAACCGTGGAGCCATGACCTGACAATTGGTGTTTCCAGAAACGTGTCTATTTTTCAGAGGCCAGTTCCGAAGTGCATTATGGCGGTCTTTAAGTGTAGTTTACAAACATCAAATGTAGTCAGAGACAAATTATATGATGAAAGAATGTGTACCCATTTTGTTTACGAAGAATAGAAAAACGTCCATACTTCCGTCCGTAAAAGATCTATAAGCAATCGTAAAATTTAAAAATGAACTCGAACCGGAAACTATTGCAATACCAAATATCAATCCCGGTTAGCTCAGACGGTAGAGCGCGGGTCTTTTAATCCTGAGGTCAAGGGTTCAAGTCCCTTATCGGGCGGCTAGTCTTTTGATTTTAGTTAGTATTGGTCGTTTTCCACCATTAATTATCAAGTTAATATCAATTGAAATCATTCACCATTATGGGCGGAATTCATAGATGTTCATAGACGACAACACGAGTTCTCGTGGTGTTTCTTTATGTCCCTTCGATATAGGGAAAGTGCGAACCAAAAGGAAGTACATTCAGATATAGGTCGTGGAACATACACAAATAATGAAATGAGATAGTGAGAAAGAGTATCCCTCATTGTGAGAGTAGAAAGCCTTGCTATTTGATACAACTAATTGCAATAGTAAATGTATGTCCACTTATAGAACTCGAAAGCTGTAAATAGAGTTTGTAGTTAAGATTATTCAAAAAAACATGGTTTTCAAGAGTGAGACGATGCCCACAGACGGTAATCGCTGTATGTTTATATAATATAACATGGGACGTTTGGCTATCTTCTAGGGAAAAGCTTTGCAATATAACGTCATTCATCGAATAGGAGATTCATTATTACTCTGCCTTTGTGGCCTAATGGATAAGGCACCGGCCTCCTAAGCCGGGGATTGCGAGTTCGAGTCTCGCCAGAGGTAGCGAGCAACCGAAACTATAATGATCGAAAATCGTCGTTTAATTGGCAATTACTTTTTTTTTGTTTTACTGTTTTCAAGCAAAAATTTTCATTTGTCCAAGTGTTGGGAAATCGCTGAAATGGCATGCTTAAATTTGGAAACCTTTGCCAGCGACAATTACTTGGCAGCGGAACTTATTCTGCTGTTTTACAGGTGAACTCTGACTCTCTCATCCTCCTCTGCCGTCTCCACTGGTTCCTGGAGCAACAACGCGCTGACTTCAAGACGCTGGTCATGATGGTAAGGTGCATTCTCGGCAACGTGTACTTGTTGTCTCTCATCTACTTTTAGAAACTATCTAAACCTGGCCTACGATCACAGACCTCGACTTCGATGAACCTGACTGTTCTTACTACTCGTACGGATCATTGTTGAGAGCATGCCTTATCCAGGGTCACCCCGTTGATTAGTTTGTCTTGTCTTGACTTATCTTGTCCAGGGTCATCACATATACTAAAGACCTAAAGACCTTTCGTTCTTCTGTCACTGTGTACTCCCCTACTGATTTTAAACTTGGATGTTCTCCCAAAAATGACTAGAAATCACTTCTGGTGTCACTTGATCAAATGTTGTGTAGTTACATTCACCAATAAAATGCCACAAAACGCAGATAGTAGGATTCGAACCTACGCTCCAAGATGGAAACTGATTTCGAATCAGTCGCCTTAACCACTCGGCCAGATCTATATTAACTATTTTAGCAAAATATTTCGAAACTATCAGTACCTTTTTAGAGTGGAAAATATTTAATGGAAGAATTACAGTGGCCCGTAAGAGGATCGAACTCATGACCTCCGCGTTATTAGCACGGCGCTCTAACCAACTGAGCTAACAGGCCTATGAAATTTAATTTATTTCTTAATTTATTAATCAAAGGTTCATTCATCATCAGTTAGGTATACTCTGTGTGTCTTTAGAGAGAATGATTTAAGTTATCTACCAATCTACGCTATATCAGCAGCCAATTTCAATCGTTGCTGCAAAGGCAATGCAAGCCAGTGATAGTCATTGAGTGTTCGAGATATATTTGTAGTTTTATTGATCTGACATTCTTCCCCATGGTTTGTGGTTAACTTCTACTCACCATGAATTAATAATTTCGTAATATGCTATTAATCGTGGCGGGACTCGAACCCGCAATTTTCGGATAACTACTTTCATAGAAGTCCGACGCCTTATCCATTAGGCCACACGACCTAAACTTAAAGAAAGTGCTAGGATTTTGCAACTCTCATTTAACCTGCTCTTCAGTAAGGTAAAACGGAATTTTCGGTAAACCAAAATAAATATCATCACTAGATTGTCTAAACATTTGGGGCAGTTGTGGCCGAGTGGTTAAGGCGATAGACTTGAAATCTATTCCTCTCTGAGGGCGTAGGTTCGAACCCCACCAACTGCGGTGAATTGCCATTTGTTGCACATGCTAGTATTTTCTAGTGGAACCACTCATTTTCAATCGTTTACTAATATCTCAAATTTACGCATGATTACAAATATGAACTGTGCAGTCATGGGTATCCTAGGTCCCGGGATCTATCTCGGAACCGTGGAGCCATGACCTGTCAATTGGTGTTTCCAGAAACGTGTCTATTTTTCAGAGGCCAGTTCCGAAATGCATTATGGCGGTCTTTAAGTGTAGTTTACAAACATCAAATGTAGTCAGAGACAAATTATATGATGAAAGAATGTGTACCCGTTTTGTTTACGAAGAATAGAAAAACGTCCATACTTCCGTCCGTAAAAGATCTATAAGCAATCGTAAAATTTAAAAATGAACTCGAACCGGAAACTATTGCAATACCAAATATCAAGCCCGGTTAGCTCAGACGGTAGAGCGCGGGACTTTTAATCCTGAGGTCAAGGGTTCAAGTCCCTTATCGGGCGTCTAGTCTTTTGATTTTAGTTAGTATTGGTCGTTTTCCACCATTAATTATCAAGTTAATATCATTTGAAATCATTCACCATTATGGGCGGAATTCATAGATGTTCATAGACGACAACACGAGTTCTCGTGGTGTTTCTTTATGTCCCTTCGATGTAGGGAAAGTGCGAACCAAAAGGAAGTACATTCAGATATAGGTCGTGGAACATACACAAATAATGAAATGAGATAGTGAGAAAGAGTATCCCTCATTGTGAGAGTAGAAAGCCTTGCTATTTGATACAACTAATTGCAATAGTAAATGTATGTCCACTTATAGAACTCGAAAGCTGTAAATAGAGTTTGTAGTTAAGATTATTCAAAAAAACATGGTTTTCAAGAGTGAGACGATGCCCACAGACGGTAATCGCTGTATGTTTATATAATATAACATGGGACGTTTGGCTATCTTCTAGGGAAAAGCTTTGCAATATAACGTCATTCATCGAATAGGAGATTCATTATTACTCTGCCTTTGTGACCTAATGGATAAGGCACCGGCCTCCTAAGCCGGGGATTGCGAGTTCGAGTCTCGCCAGAGGTAGCGAGCAACCGAAACTATAATGATCGAAAATCGTCGTTAAATTGGCAATTACTTTTCTTTTGTTTTACTGTTTTCAAGCAAAAATTTTCATTTGTCCAAGTGTTGGGAAATCGCTGAAATGGCATGCTTAAACTTGGAAACCTTTGCCAGCAACAATTACTTGGCAGCGGAACTTATTCTGCTGTTTTACAGGTGAACTCTGACTCTCTCATCCTCCTCTGCCGTCTTCACTGGTTCCTGGAGCAACAACGCGCTGACTTCAAGACGCTGGTCATGATGGTAAGGTGCATTCTCGGCAACGTGTACTTGTTGTCTCTCATCTACTTTTAGAAACTATCTAAACCTGGCCTACGATCACAGACCTCGACTTCGATGAACCTGACTGTTCTTACTACTCGTACGGATCATTGTTGAGAGCATGCCTTATCCAGGGTCACCCCGTTGATTAGTTTGTCCTGAGTTTGTCTTGTCTTGACTTATCTTGTCCAGGGTCATCACATATACTAAAGACCTAAAGACCTTTCGTTCTTCTAACACTGAGTACTCCCCTACTGATTTTAAACTTGGATGTTCTCCCAAAAATGACTAGAAATCACTTCTGGTGTCACTTGATCAAATGTTGTGTAGTTACATTCACCAATAAAATGCCACAAAACGCAGATAGTAGGATTCGAACCTACGCTCCAAGATGGACACTGATTTCGAATCAGTCGCCTTAACCACTCGGCCAGATCTATATTAACTATTTTAGCAAAATATTTCGAAACTATCAGTACCTTTTTAGAGTGGAAAATATTTAATGGAAGAATTACAGTGGCCCGTAAGAGGATCGAACTCATGACCTCCGCGTTATTAGCACGGCGCTCTAACCAACTGAGCTAACAGGCCTATGAAATTTAAGTTATTTCTTAATTTATTAATCGAAGGTTCATTCATCATGAGTTAGGTATACTCTGTGTGTCTTTAGAGAGAATGATTTAAGTTATCTACCAATCTACGCTATATCAGCAGCCAATTTCAATCGTTGCTGCAAAGGCAATGCAAGCCAGTGATAGTCATTGAGTGTTCGAGATATATTTGTAGTTTTATTGATCTGACATGATTCCCCATGGTTAACTTCTACTCACCATGAACTAATAATTTCGTCATATGCTATTAATCGTGGCGGGACTCGAACCCGCAATTTTCGGATAACTACTTTCATAGAAGTCCGACGCCTTATCCATTAGGCCACACGACCTACACTTAAAGAAAGTGCTAGGATTTTGCAACTCTCATTTAACCTGCTCTTCAGTAAGGTAAAACGGAATTTTCGGTAAACCAAAATAAATATCATCACTAGATTGTCTAAACATTTGGGGCAGTTGTGGCCGAGTGGTTAAGGCGATAGACTTGAAATCTATTCCTCTCTGAGGGCGTAGGTTCGAACCCTACCAACTGCGGTGAATTGCCATTTGTTTCACATGCTAGTATTTTCTAGTGAAACCACTCATTTTCAATCGTTTACTAATATCTCAAATTTACGCATGATTACAAATATGAACTGTGCAGTCATGGGTATCCTAGGTCCCGGGAACTATCTCGGAACCGTGGAGCCATGACCTGTCAATTGGTGTTTCCAGAAACGTGTCTATTTTTCAGAGGCCAGTTCCGAAATGCATTATGACGGTCTTTAAGTGTAGTTTACAAACATCAAATGTAGTCAGAGACAAATTATATGATGAAAGAATGTGTACCCGTTTTGTTTACGAAGAATAGAAAAACGTCCATACTTCCGTCCGTAAAAGATCTATAAGCAATCGTAAAATTTAAAAATGAACTCGAACCGGAAACTATTGCAATACCAAATATCAAGCCCGGTTAGCTCAGACGGTAGAGCGCGGGACTTTTAATCCTGAGGTCAAGGGTTCAAGTCCCTTATCGGGCGTCTAGTCTTTTGATTTTAGTTAGTATTGGTCGTTTTCCACCATTAATTATCAAGTTAATATCATTTGAAATCATTCACCATTATGGGCGGAATTCATAGATGTTCATAGACGACAACACGAGTTCTCGTGGTGTTTCTTTATGTCCCTTCGATGTAGGGAAAGTGCGAACCAAAAGGAAGTACATTCAGATATAGGTCGTGGAACATACACAAATAATGAAATGAGATAGTGAGAAAGAGTATCCCTCATTGTGAGAGTAGAAAGCCTTGCTATTTGATACAACTAATTGCAATAGTAAATGTATGTCCACTTATAGAACTCGAAAGCTGTAAATAGAGTTTGTAGTTAAGATTATTCAAAAAAACATGGTTTTCAAGAGTGAGACGATGCCCACAGACGGTAATCGCTGTATGTTTATATAATATAATATGGGACGTTTGGCTATCTTCTAGGGAAAAGCTTTGCAATATAACGTCATTCATCGAATAGGAGATTCATTTTTGCTCTGCCTTTGTGGCCTAATGGATAAGGCACCGGCCTCCTAAGCCGAGGATTGCGAGTTCGAGTCTCGCCAGAGGTAGAGAGCAACCGAAACTATAATGTTCGAAAATCGTCGTTAAATTGGCAATTACTTTTCTTTTGTTTTACTGTTTTCAAGCAAAAATTTTCATTTGTCCAAGTGTTGGGAAATCGCTGAAATGGCATGCTTAAACTTGGAAACCTTTGCCAGCGACAATTACTTGGCACCGGAACTTATTCTGCTGTTTTACAGGTGAACTCTGACTCTCTCATCCTCCTCTGCCGTCTTCACTGGTTCCTGGAGCAGCAACGCGCTGACTTCAAGACGCTGGTCATGATGGTAAGGTGCATTCTCGGCAACGTGTACTTGTTGTCTCTCATCTACTTTTAGAAACTATCTAAACCTGGCCTACGATCACAGACCTCGACTTCGATGAACCTGACTGTTCTTACTACTCGTACGGATCATTGTTGAGAGCATTCCTTATCCAGGGTCACCCCGTTGATTAGTTTGTCCTGAGTTTGTCTTGTCTTGACTTATCTTGTCCAGGGTCATCACATATACTAAAGACCTAAAGACTTTTCGTTCTTCTGTCACTGTGTACTCCCCTACTGATTTTAAACTTGGATGTTCTCCCAAAAATGACTAGAAATCACTTCTGGTGTCACTTGATCAAATGTTGTGTAGTTACATTCACCAATAAAATGCCACAAAACGCAGATAGTAGGATTCGAACCTACGCTCCAAGATGGACACTGATTTCGAATCAGTCGCCTTAACCACTCGGCCAGATCTATATTAACTATTTTAGCAAAATATTTCGAAACTATCAGTACCTTTTTAGAGTGGAAAATATTTAATGGAAGAATTACAGTGGCCCGTAAGAGGATCGAACTCATGACCTCCGCGTTATTAGCACGGCGCTCTAACCAACTGAGCTAACAGACCTATGAAAATTAATTTATTTCTTAATTTATTAATCGAAGGTTCATTCATCATCAGTTAGGTATACTCTGTGTGTCTTTAGAGAGAATGATTTAAGTTATCTACCAATCTACGCTATATCAGCAGCCAATTTCAATCGTTGCTGCAAAGGCAATGCAAGCCAGTGATAGTCATTGAGTGTTCGAGATATATTTGTAGTTTTATTGATCTGACATTCTTCCCCATGGTTTGTGGTTAACTTCTACTCACCATGAACTAATAATTTCGTCATATGCTATTAATCGTGGCGGGACTCGAACCCGCAATTTTCGGATAACTACTTTCATAGAAGTCCGACGCCTTATCCATTAGGCCACACGACCTACACTTAAAGAAAGTGCTAGGATTTTGCAACTCTCATTTAACCTGCTCTTCAGTAAGGTAAAACGGAATTTTCGGTAAACCAAAATAAATATCATCACTAGATTGTCTAAGCATTTGGGGAAGTTGTGGCCGAGTGGTTAAGGCGATAGACTTGAAATCTATTCCTCTCTGAGGGCGTAGGTTCGAACCCTACCAACTGCGGTGAATTGCCATTTGTTTCACATGCTAGTATTTTCTAGTGAAACCACTCATTTTCAATCGTTTACTAATATCTCAAATTTACGCATGATTACAATTATGAACTGTGCAGTCATGGGTATCCTAGGTCCCGGGATCTATCTCGGAACCGTGGAGCCATGACCTGTCAATTGGTGTTTCCAGAAACGTGTCTATTTTTCAGAGGCCAGTTCCGAAGTGCATTATGGCGGTCTTTAAGTGTAGTTTACAAACATCAAATGTAGTCAGAGACAAATTATATGATGAAAGAATGTGTACCCATTTTGTTTACGAAGAATAGAAAAACGTCCATACTTCCGTCCGTAAAAGATCTATAAGCAATCGTAAAATTTAAAAATGAACTCGAACCGGAAACTATTGCAATACCAAATATCAAGCCCGGTTAGCTCAGACGGTAGAGCGCGGGACTTTTAATCCTGAGGTCAAGGGTTCAAGTCCCTTATCTGGCGGCTAGTCTTTTAATTTTAGTTAGTATTGGTCGTTTTCCACCATTAATTATCAAGTTAATATCAATTGAAATCATTCACCATTATGGGCGGAATTCATAGATGTTCATAGACGACAACACGAGTTCTCGTGGTGTTTCTTTATGTCCCTTCGATGTAGGGAAAGTGCGAACCAAAAGGAAGTACATTCAGATATAGGTCGTGGAACATACACAAATAATGAAATGAGATAGTGAGAAAGAGTATCCCTCATTGTGAGAGTAGAAAGCCTTGCTATTTGATACAACTAATTGCAATAGTAAATGTATGTCCACTTATAGAACTCGAAAGCTGTAAATAGAGTTCGTAGTTAAGATTATTCAAAAAAACATGGTTTTCAAGAGTGAGACGATGCCCACAGACGGTAATCGCTGTATGTTTATATAATATAACATGGGACGTTTGGCTATCTTCTAGGGAAAAGCTTTGCAATATAACGTCATTCATCGAATAGGAGATTCATTATTACTCTGCCTTTGTGGCCTAATGGATAAGGCACCGGCCTCCTAAGCCGGGGATTGCGAGTTCGAGTCTCGCCAGAGGTAGCGAGCAACCGAAACTATAATGATCGAAAATCGTCGTTAAATTGGCAATTACTTTTCTTTTGTTTTACTGTTTTCAAGCAACAATTTTCATTTGTCCAAGTGTTGGGAAATCGCTGAAATGGCATGCTTAAACTTGGAAACCTTTGCCAGCGACAATTACTTGGCAGCGGAACTTATTCTGCTGTTTTACAGGTGAACTCTGACTCTCTCATCCTCCTCTGCCGTCTTCACTGGTTCCTGGAGCAACAACGCGCTGACTTCAAGACGCTGGTCATGATGGTAAGGTGCATTCTCGGCAACGTGTACTTGTTGTCTCTCATCTACTTTTAGAAACTATCTAAACCTGGCCTACGATCACAGACCTCGACTTCGATGAACCTGACTGTTCTTACTACTCGTACGGATCATTGTTGAGAGCATGCCTTATCCAGGGTCACCCCGTTGATTAGTTTGTCTTGTCTTGACTTATCTTGTCCAGGGTCATCACATATACTAAAGACCTAAAGACCTTTCGTTCTTCTGTCACTGTGTACTCCCCTACTGATTTTAAACTTGGATGTTCTCCCAAATATGACTAGAAATCACTTCTGGTGTCACTTGATCAAATTTTGTGTAGTTACATTCACCAATGAAATGCCACAAAACGCAGATAGTAGGATTCGAACCTACGCTCCAAGATGGACACTGATTTCGAATCAGTCGCCTTAACCACTCGGCCAGATCTATATTAACTATTTTAGCAAAATATTTCGAAACTATCAGTACCTTTTTAGAGTGGAAAATATTTAATGGAAGAATTACAGTGGCCCGTAAGAGGATCGAACTCATGACCTCCGCGTTATTAGCACGGCGCTCTAACCAACTGAGCTAACAGGCCTATGAATTTTTTAATTTATTTCTTAATTTATTAATCAAAGGTTCATTCATCATCAGTTAGGTATACTCTGTGTGTCTTTAGAGAGAATGATTTAAGTTATCTACCAATCTACGCTATATCAGCAGCCAATTTCAATCGTTGCTGCGAAGGCAATGCAAGCCAGTGATAGTCATTGAGTGTTCGAGATATATTTGTAGTTTTATTGATCTGACATGATTCCCCATGGTTAACTTCTACTCACCATGAACTAATAATTTCGTCATATGCTATTAATCGTGGCGGGACTCGAACCCGCAATTTCCGGATAACTACTTTCATAGAAGTCCGACGCCTTATTCATTGGGCCACACGACCTACACTTAAAGAAAGTGCTAGGATTTTGCAACTCTCATTTAACCTGCTCTTCAGTAAGGTAAAACGGAATTTTCGGTAAACCAAAATAAATATCATCACTAGATTGTCTAAGCATTTGGGGAAGTTGTGGCCGAGTGGTTAAGGCGATAGACTTGAAATCTATTCCTCTCTGAGGGCGTAGGTTCGAACCCTACCAACTGCGGTGAATTGCCATTTGTTTCACATGCTAGTATTTTCTAGTGAAATCACTCATTTTCAATCGTTTACTAATATCTCAAATTTACGCATGATTACAAATATGAACTGTGCAGTCATGGGTATCCTAGGTCCCGGGATCTATCTCGGAACCGTGGAGCCATGACCTGTCAATTGGTGTTTCCAGAAACGTGTCTATTTTTCAGAGGCCAGTTCCGAAGTGCATTATGGCGGTCTTTAAGTGTAGTTTACAAACATCAAATGTAGTCAGAGACAAATTATATGATGAAAGAATGTGTACCCATTTTGTTTACGAAGAATAGAAAAACGTCCATACTTCCGTCCGTAAAAGATCTATAAGCAATCGTAAAATTTAAAATTGAACTCGAACCGGAAACTATTGCAATACCAAATATCAAGCCCGGTTAGCTCAGACGGTAGAGCGCGGGACTTTTAATCCTGAGGCCAAGGGTTCAAGTCCCTTATCGGGCGGCTAGTCTTTTGATTATAGTTAGTATTGGTCGTTTTCCACCATTAATTATCAAGTTAATATCATTTGAAATCATTCACCATTATGGGCGGAATTCATAGATGTTCATAGACGACAACACGAGTTCTCGTGGTGTTTCTTTATATCCCTTCGATGTAGGGAAAGTGCGAACCAAAAGAAAGTACATTCAGATATAGGTCGTGGAACATACACAAATAATGAAATGATATATTGAGAAAGAGTATCCCTCATTGTGAGAGTAGAAAGCCTTGCTATTTGATACAACTAATTGCAATAGTAAATGTATGTCCACTTATAGAACTCGAAAGCTGTAAATAGAGTTTGTAGTTAAGATTATTCAAAAAAACATGGTTTTCAAGAGTGAGACGATGCCCACAGACGGTAATCGCTGTATGTTTATATAATATAACATGGGGCGTTTGGCTATCTTCTAGGGAAAAGCTTTGCAATATAACGTCATTCATCGAATAGGAGATTCATTATTACTCTGCCTTTGTGGCCTAATGGATAAGGCACCGGCCTCCTAAGCCGGGGATTGCGAGTTCGAGTCTCGCCAGAGGTAGCGAGCAACCGAAACTATAATGATCGAAAATCGTCGTTAAATTGGCAATTACTTTTCTTTTGTTTTACTGTTTTCAAGCAAAAATTTTCATTTGTCCAAGTGTTGGGAAATCGCTGAAATGGCATGCTTAAACTTGGAAATCTTTGCCAGCGACAATTACTTGGCAGCGGAACTTATTCTGCTGTTTTACAGGAGAACTCTGACTCTCTCATCCTCCTCTGCCGTCTTCACTGGTTCCTGGAGCAACAACGCGCTGACTTCAAGACGCTGGTCATGATGGTAAGGTGCATTCTCGGCAACGTGTACTTGTTGTCTCTCATCTACTTTTAGAAACTATCTAAACCTGGCCTACGATCACAGACCTCGACTTCGAAGAACCTGACTGTTCTTACTACTCGTACGGATCATTGTTGAGAGCATGCCTTATCCAGGGTCACCCCGTTGAGTTTGTCTTGTCTTGACTTATCTTGTCCAGGGTCATCACATATACTAAAGACCTAAAGACCTTTCGTTCTTCTCTCACTGTGTACTCTTTTACTGATTTTAAACTTGGATGTTCTCCCAAAAAATGACTAGAAATTACTTCTGGCGTTACTTGATCAAATGTTGTGTAGTTACATTCACCAATAAAATGCCACAAAACGCAGATAGTAGGATTCGAACCTACGCTCCAAGATGGACACTGATTTCGAATCAGTCGCCTTAACCACTCGGCCAAATCTGTGTTTACTGTTTTAGCAAAATATTTCGAAACTATAAGTACCTTTTTAGAGTGAAAAATATTTAATGGAAGAATTACAGTAGCCCGTAAAAGGATCGAACTCATGACCTCCGCGTTATTAGCACGGCGCTCTAACCAACTGAGCTAACAGACCTACGAATTTTTAATTTATTTCTTAATTTATTAATCAAAGGTTCATTCATCATCAGTTAGGTATACTCTGTGTGTCTTTAGAGAGAATGATTTAAGTTATCTACCAAGCTACGCTATATCAGCAGCCAATTTCAATCGTTGCTGCGAAGGCAATGCAAGCCAGTGATAGTCATTGAGTGTTCGAGATATATTTGTAGTTTTGTTGATCTGACATGATTCCCCATGGTTTGTGGTTAACTTCTACTCACCATGAACTAATAATTTCGTCATATGCTATTAATCGTGGCGGGACTCGAAACCGCAATTTTGGGATAACTACTTTCATAGAAGTCCGACGCCTTATTCATTAGGCCACACGACCTACACTTAAAGAAAGTGCTAGGATTTTGCAACTCTCATTTAACCTGCTCTTCAGTAAGGTAAAACGGAATTTTTGGTAAACCAAAATAAATATCATCACTCGTCAATATCAGTCGTCTGCTAGTCGCGCCATGAGAAGGCTGCACAATTCAGAAGCTCCCTGTTTTATGTGATTTAGCTTTTTTAACCTATATTTACCGTGTGTGTTTTACAAGGTTTACTGTACAGTTTCATCTCGTACACTTCCTTGCCCAATTAATTGGATTCCTGTCCATCTAAGTGCAACTGAAATTACGTTCTCAAATCCTCCCTGAATCTGTCACTCTGGTTCTTTTTTCCACCGCCAGTGGAGCCACTTGAACACACTGTTTACATCAATCAGCAAATGTGTCCTCCTATCGACCGCGATTTATTACTTGCTCTCAAATCAGTTGGTGAGCAGCTGGAACTTCTTAGCTGGACCCCTTGCAAAAATCATCATTCGTTATGGCAGCACAACCTTCTCAGATCTTCTTTTCCACGAACAAGAAGAAGCTACCGGGGGGGGGGAAGAGCTGCTGTCGTCAGATTCGAGGCTAGATGTGCTCTCTACTCCGTGAATCCTTACCAGTTTGCTCGGCCCGCTACCTCTAAAGAGAAGAAGATCCCTCCTCGCGTCTCTGTTCCCAGGCTCGGCTTACTGAATGCCCGCTTGGTTTGCAAGAGAAAACACGACATAGCCGATCTAATCATCTCCTCAGGGCTCGACTTCCTTGCGATTACCGAGACGTCGCTCAATGTCACCCATGGTGATCACATTTTGAAATCGGCATGTCCTCCTGGCTACATGTCATTACACGTTCCTCGTCTGGTCGCGAAGAAGAAGAGGGGTGGTGGTGTCGGTTTAGTCTTCAGGGCGTCTTTTAATGTGAGGACAGTCCACCTTGACATCTCCCTGACTAGTTTTGAGCTCCTCTGCGTCCAGATCAGTTCATCTACCAAAACTATCTGACTCTACGTCATCTACCGTCCGCCAGAGCAACCTGGTTTTCCAACATTTTTGACTTTTCTATCAGAGTTTCGTACTCTACTTGAGTTTGCGGTCGACAACAACGAGGAGCCAGTTATCGTCGGCGATTTCAACATTCATGTTGACGACTCTAACTGCAACAAGGCAACAAGGCTGGAATCAGCTTGTCTTGGGTCGTACTCATAGTGCGGCTCATACACTCGATCTCATTCTCACTCGCAGTGGAAGCAAATTCGTCTCCGACGTCCAGGTAGCTGGCCTCGTCAGCGACCACCACCTCGTGATCTGTTCCGTCGGGCTTCACCGTCCGGTGACGGAGAGAAAGTCATTTTCTTTCCGTACCTACAATTCCATCGACTTGGATTCTCTGCGAGCTGACCTGTCCCAACTACCATTAATTACTGCTCCGGCGTTCGTTCATCAAGACCAAGTAGCGACTCCGGATTCGCTTGTCGACCTGTTTCAAAAGATTCGTGGCGTCGTGGAGTCGCACGCCCCGCTGAAGACTAGTGTGGCGGTGCTTCGTGACCCTGCCCCGTGGATAAACTCCGACATTTTTGTGTTTCAGCACAAACTTCGAAGAGCTGAGAGAATCTGGCGTGGTGGTGGATACCTTCAAGGCCATTTTGAATCATACAAGTGCCTTCGCTCTGAGTATCGAAGACTTTTATTTAAGGTGAAGGCCGACTATCTCTGTTCTACTATTGCCGTTTGCTCTGGCGACCAGAAGAAACTATACAAGATTGTTGACTCATGGCTTGGTCGTTCTAAAGAGCGATCACTCCCGATTCATCAGTCTTCAGCTAATTTGGCCAACGCCTTTTCTTCCTTCTACAGCGACAAGGTAGACGCAATTAAGGATGAACTTATTGGTTCTAGAGCTAGGATTGATCCAACCAGTGTCATTGGCTCGGTCCACTTTTTGGACACTCGAACAGACTCTGATCTGCTCACTGAGTTCTCCATCGTCAGTATCGAGGAAGTCCATCGTGTGATCGTTGCCTCCCCCACAAAATCCTGCGGATTGGATCCTATTCCCACTGGTATTCTTAAGAAGGTGGCGCCACTGCTCGTTCCAGCGATCACTTCCATAGTCAACCTATCTTTCCAGACCGGCGTTTTCCCTCAGAACTTCAAGCACGGTCTCATTACGCCTCTTCTTAAGAAGCCAGCACTCGATAAAGAAGTTTTCTCCAATTATCGACCAGTAACTAATCTCTCGAGACGGGTTATTAGTTCCACCAATCGCGGCTAATCAACGACGACAAATTGATCCATCGGGCCTGGAGAAACTGCAGGGCGATGTACGGCTACCCCAATTACGGACGTGGCGTAACCGATGGAACGATTTTTGGCAATTAAACCAATTAGCGACGTACCCGGCTAATGAACAGACGGCGGCTCTACGAATGGCTTTGGATCCATCCATGCAGCAAGTGGTGGAGGTGGCTCTGAATATTTTACCCACGACGCTACTAACACCCGATGAAATTTTAGACCAAATTGCAGACTACGTGCGGGCCAAACGAAATATTGCCCTCGATAGAGTGGCGTTCGAAGAATGCCACCAACCCAACACGGAATCTTTTGAAGATTTTTACATCCGGCTGCGGAGGTTAGCAGACGCGGCAGATCTCTGCGCAACTTGTGTCGACGCTCGAGTGGCCATCCGGATTATGGCGGGAATCCGCGACACAGAAGCGAAAAGGAAACTTCTAGCACTTACACCATTCCCTTCAGCTCAACAGGCGATCAATATGTGTAGGAGCGAGGAAGCGGCGAGGATGAATGAACGTTCTTTAAGCAATCAGTCGTCAATCAACCACGTGCGTCCACACCAGCGTAACGACGCAACTGCAGCATCGTGTGGCTCATGCGGTCGCAACATTCATCGCCCCGGAGAAGCTTGTCCGGCTACCGGAAAAACATGTCATAATTGCGGAGGAAGTAATCATTTTTCCCCGCGCTGTCCAAAACCCCGGAGAAGTAGTAATACAGGCCAGAGTGGAGGCGGCACCGGCAAGAGTGAGGGGGCGCAACCTGGTTCTGGTGGTAGCAGCACGGGCGGATTCCCATCTGGACCACGCACGAAAGGAAAAATCGGTCGAATCGTTGTCGGATCGATCCGGAATCCTCGTCGATGGCGGCGGGCACCCACCGTTTCTCTCCGCGTCTTAGACGACAAAGGCCAGTTCCTTTCGACCATCGACAAAGTCATACCGGATGGCGGAGCGGAAGTGTCTGTTGGCGGCCTAGATATTTTAATGGCTATTGGTATGACAGAGAAGGACTTAGACACATCATCATTCGACTTGGTAATGGCCGATAAAACAACGCCACTAATTGTGATCGGGCAGGTCACCATTGTGACGGAATATGAAGGCACTACCACCACTCTTACCATAGTCATCAGTCCAGAAATATCGGGCCTATTAATCTCTTGGTATGACTGCATCTCACTCGGTATTTTACACGCCGACTATCCTAAGCCGGTCCGCTACGCCCACATCAACTCCACGTCAGTGAAGGAGTCACACCAGGAGGCAGCACCACCGTCGTCCATTCCGGAATCGATCGCGGGCGATCCAACGGAGGAACAGAAGAACCGCATGGAACAGGCTTTCCTCGAGGAATTTTCGGATGTGTTCGATCAAAACGAGGAGCTCGGCTGCATGGAAGGCCCACCAATGGTCATCACGCTAAAAGATGACGCGTTGCCGTATTATGTTAATGGCGCACGGCCCATTCCGTTTGCCGACCGCCCACAAGTCAAGAAAAAGCTTGATGAATTAGTGGACAAGAAAATCATCATCCCCGTCAACGAACCGTCCGACTGGGCGGCCCCACTGGTCGTGATGCGTAAACCGGATTCATCTATACGTCTCACTAAACTCAACCATCATGTCCAAAGACCCACTCATCCGACACGCACACCTCGGGACGCGGTGGCAGAGATCGATGGCCAGGCAAGATTTTTCTCCACCTTCGACGCGACAAACGGTTATTTTCAAATTCCTCTTCATCCAGATAGCCAACACTTGACTACATTCATGACGCCCTGGGGGCGGTACAAGTTCTTACGCGCTCCCATGGGCCTATGCAGCTCTAGTGATGAATATAATAGACGCGCAGACCTCGCCTTTGCACAGGTAACTAATACGTCGTCGACGATATTCTCCGATTCGACTCCAATTTTGCCGACCATGTGAAAGGAGTGCGAGAAGTCTTGACCGCGGCAAGAAACGCAAACATCACACTAAGTCCCAAGAAATTTAAGTTCGCCCAACCGAAGGTACAATGGGTGGGATATCAGATCCAACACGGAGGTATCGCCGTTGATCCGGAAAAACTTAAAGCCATCTCCGAATTTCCTCGCCCAACGAACATCACAGAACTCCGTTCCTTCATGGGATTAGTAGAAAAACTCGCGGGATTTTCTGTGGACGTAGCAACGGCCAAACGACCGTTACGCCCCTTGCTGAGTTCGAAAAATCTCTACGAATGGACAACAGACCACGAAAACGCGTTCTCGGCAGTTAAAGCAGCATTGAGCGCCCCGCCCGTCCTCGCCCATTTCAACCCGGAGTTAGAAACGGCCCTTCAAGTCGACGCTTCACGTAAAAACGGAATGGGTTACGCGCTGCTCCAACGTCACGACACTGTGTGGAAACTGGTCGACGCAAACTCACGATGGTGTACCGATACGGAGTCAAGATACGCCATCGTCGAACTCGAGTTGGCGGCAGTCGAATGGGCAATGAGGAAATGTAGATTATACCTTCTCGGCCTCCCCATATTTACGCTCACGGTCGACCACCAGGCTCTTGTAACCATTCTCGACCGTTATACACTAGACGCAGTCGACAACCCCAAGTTACAACGCTTAAAGGAGCGTCTCACACCGTATGTTTTCAACACGGTATGGCAAAAGGGAAAGGACCATGCCATACCCGACGCACTATCGCGCTCTCCTGTAAACGATCCGGAACCAGACGACGACGAGACGAACAAGGATGTTCAGCTTTTTTCACAGCAAGCGACGCTTCGGCGAATAGCCGCGGTCGGGGCCGTCACACCGACAACAGAAGACGAGGAGGAAATTACGGCGCTCTAACCAACTGAGCCAACGGGCCTCATACCATTAAATGGTCAAGAGCGAAGAAAAACCGATAACCCTCCAAAAAAATCAAATGTAGATAGAATGACAGAGAAGGGATTCGAACCCTTGCCTCCAAAGAGACTGGTGCCCAATTCTAGGGCCATAGACCACTTGGCCGCACTATCATTATTGAAATTGTTCCCTAAGGTATCAAAATTATTCCATCCCTGCAGATTCTTCGTGAGATTTTTCACTTTTTGGAACTCAAAGGGTGAGATTTATTTTCAATTTTTTTTAATTGGATGTAAATTTCTTCGCTTGTTATTGCCTTGATATTGTTGGCATGTGCGAACTGAAATCCTATTAGAAGCAGTATGTGTAAATATTATTGTATGTAATAAATGTAGTAACCATGTTTTCTATGGTTTTAGACAAAGAATTTGCACAACGGCTTGTAGAAAAATTCTAAACAGTGCTGAAATTTCTCCCTGTGAGAGAGATCACCCTGGGTTCCCTATTAAAGATACTGTCAGACCCTCCACCAGCACTTCTCTACCGGACATTGCAGCCATCACTGATTCTGACGTAATTATTTATATCTATGAATTTAAAACATTTATTTTAACAAAATGATTGTTGATGTACATCAGAATACCAGGAAGCCTACTACTACAATTGCTGATAATAGCAGAAATGTCGCAGGTCATGGCCACAGTCGTGCTGGAGTCAATGCTCTAATTCAACGTGGTAAAACTGAAGTGCGTGGACGTGGCCGTGCCAGGGGAGGAATTAGAATCAATGCAGGACGTGGCTGTGGTAATTCAAATTGCCCAACCACTACGCTCCCTTCCAATAATCAAGACGAAGTAGAAGAAACAGATGGACTTGCTTGGTCTGGTAAAGATCCGGCGCAGTATGCAAACAATGAGGAAAATGCTGAAGATGGAAAAGGTCTCTATTGGTTCAAGGAATCAAGAACAAATCTTCTTCTTGCAACATACAAACCACTTGAAAATAAATTTGCTGGACATCATCAACCAATGCAAATGTGGGAAAAAAATAGCTGGCACACTACAAGAAAAAGGTGCAAAAGGTGTCAAGTGCAAGGGCTCAAATGTGTCAGAAGTGTCAGCCAGAAGAGGAAGTCCAAAACATGGGAGAGGCCTGCGAGGAAGAAGAAGAAGGTTTGGGGCAAGCCATTGGAGGAGAAGAAGAAGCTGGAATCGAAAACATAGTGGAACAAAATGAAGAGGGAGGTGAATTCAAGTTGAAATGATGTATGATGTATGATGAAAAATTGAAAAATACATGAATTTTTAAAGTGTTACCAGTGTTTGTTTTGCTTATTTTCCTCTTTTCTTTTCCTGTTCTTCTTTTCATCTGTCACACGAACACCACTGTTATAAGAGGTGAGTGATTTTAAGTATTTTTTTCATCTGTCACACGAACACAATTGAATTAAAAACTCATTCAAAACTTAAAATTTCAAACTTAAAATCATCACTCACCTCTAATAAACGTAATGCCGCTGAAAAGAAGCAAAACAACAAACCAGACTTAGTGTTTGTCTGCTTCGGTTACCGTGGCAACGCAACTCTGCGGCAACCCAAGGCCTTATTCCCTGAGGGTAAAGAACCCAAAACAGGTAGAAACCCCCCGAACCAATCAGCGCGTGAGCACAAATTTTTTCGCCCCGCCCAAGAGGCTTATTCTTTTATAGTATAGGATAGAATAGAATTAAGAAAATGTTTCAAATGAACTTTAAAGGCATCTATTTAATCTTTCTAAATCGGCTAAAAGAAATGTTTCTGTCATTACAGGAACTAACATATAACCACTCTGTCCCATCCAACCCCTATCCCATCCAACCCCGCTCTCCCCTACATTCAATTGTAGATCGTTGTTGGCTATGCTGGTGATTGTAGTTGAGCTGTGTCCAATAAAAAAATATTACCGCTTTTGCTTCTCAAATATCTTTTTCATACTTTTATACCTGGTTTAGGAAACCATCATTTCTGTATGGTTTCATCAGTCGTTCACTCAGGGGATATGCAGAGTCTCCTAGTATGTAGAAATTTTTGCCAGCTAATTTTTCATCTATAGCAGCAGAAAGTGATGACACACCATAAATCCTGGCATCGTGCATTGAACCAGGCCAGTCTGCACTAATGCCCAAGAAACATTTTCTAGAGTCACATACAACCTATATTTTTACTGATGTTGTTGCTTTCCGATTGGTATAGGCTGCCAAATGCCTTAAAGGTTATTTTATTAATATATCCGTTGTGTCAATCATCCCTAAAATCAGTAAAGAAGCAGTGAAAACAATGAACACATAAGATGAGGTACAGTTCCGGTTGTGCAAGTACCTATTGTTTTTGGGAAATTAAGTTTTAATACCACTGCTTCCATCTCTACTCCATTTGGCTATTTAATACAATCAACAGCTCGTTCTCCAATAACTATTAGAGTTGTTTTCACAATATGATGGGCGTTCCCTGGAATAAGGTTAAGGGACTAGTTAACATCTAGCTTTGGCAACTACAATGTCAATCTGAAATAAAGGTCCAAACCTATCTGCAATTTGGCGGAAAGTTTCTTGATTCCCTAGCCACCGTATGGTTACTAACAATTTGAGAGAAAAGGGAACTTCGATGTGTTCTCCACGTTGTATGACATCTAAACTTACGAATTCCGTTAAAATATGTCCTGTTCATAATAAGGAAAATATATTATTATTATGTGAGACACACACCGTAAAACATTATATGTAACTACATGGAAAGAAGTTCGTGACATTCTAAAGTTTTAAATAAATTGTATGTCGGGATATCTAGGCAGCGTTTGTTGGATGAAATTCAACATACCGATTCGAGTATTTCTCAAAACTCGTTGCAGAGTTCCTCTTTCGTCTTTTAACCACACTTGTAGGGGAGAACGTGACTGGATGAGACAGGGGTTGGTTGAGACATCGCCCTTTTTTGTATGTTGTATACATTTTAAAAATTTAATTTTTTTACAGATAATAAAAGATAGTGCACCGCAGTTCTTTATAAAAAATTGTAAACCATCAACTCATAGGTTTGATCTTAAGTACTATTAGAGTTTATGAAAAAATACTCAATTTTTTTACCTTTTCTTAAATTAATAAAAACTATAAATTTATTCAAGCTAACTTAAAAACTTAACAGAGTATTCGAATGGTCATGCATTTTACTATTTACTCTATAAATGCTAAGTTTTATCTGCTTTATTTTAGCTGTATTAAATAGAAATTTAAAGAAACTTCATGAGGGGTTGATTTGGACAACGGCAATGGGGCTGTATGGGACAATTTTGACCATCCCAGTGAGAGGAGCCTAATTAATTATCGATAATGTCCCCTTCCCGGCCAATTCACATCGATTACTATTTTTTCGAAATCTCAAACGTAAACATCGTGACTGCTAAGTTGAAACAAAAATGGCTAATCACCCTGTTGGAATAGTTTTACGTCACGTGGGATATTCCACAATTCCAACCATGGAAGAACTTTCAGTGATAGGCTTGGATGATAATGGAGAGTGCATTGTTCCTTCGTTTACAGTGGTTCGTGAAGGCTATGGGAAATGTTGTACACACCTACCAGGTGTATTTGCTAACATCCGTGAAGACCCACGATTCTTGACTCTTGATTGTCTAGTTCCAATTAGAGGGACTTGTGGGAAAGGAATAACTTCCGCTGGTGTCATATGCTGAAAATTATCTAGGCTGACATGTGGGGAGCGTTCTTCATTTTGATGCACTAAAAAACTGTTTCAGCTAATAAAAAACAGTTTCAAACTAATGCAGTATTAGTTCCACATGAAAGACTTCCTCCTTGACTAAATGTGGCCGAATTTGCATTTTGCAACGTCTGTTTAACTGTAAATGTAATAAGGAACCATATATATAGTTCTCTATAAAATTTAGTTTAACGTAACGCTTATTACATGGTAAAATAATATTTAGCTGTAGGACAAGGTCATTTGGAAACTCTTCCTGAGTTAATCTTTGTTGACAATTTTGAGTAACTTCTACTTCTTGCACTTGAACAGCTTAAAAAAGAAAAGAATTAATGAAATGTTCCTACTCAAACCTTTAGGTAAATCGATGACTTCTGAAAGAGCAAACATATGTTCCGGAAATGTATGTCTATTAAGCAGAAAAATCCCACATGCTGCAAAGGCCGACTTGATGTTTATTTAATTTAATTCAATTGATTTATTATTTTAATTAATTTTAATTGTTTATTAATTAAACCTATTATTGTATGTATTGATGGTTAATCCAGGGACGTAATATACAGAAATTCGCTGTCCAGGGTGTTGCATAATCCAATCATGGTGTTTTGTTTTAAAGTCTTGTTTCAGGGTCCAAACAAGCACCTTTCGAGGGGTTGTGTAACGTGCGATGTGTGAGGTGGTATAGTGAAAAGAACAATCCATTCTTTTTGGCAAAATCAACAACAAGATCTTATATGACTAACATGATTGTCCATAATCAAAAGAATCGGTTTTTCTGGTGAACATCAGCTAATCTGTTTCTCGAGATGCTGAAGAGAAATCAAGAGTAATTCTGACGTCATCCAGCCAGTTTTGTGTGCAAGTGGAATAAACCTTCTGGCAGATTGATCAAGATTCACATTAACTCTTGGAAACACAAAAACCCCAGGGAAGTAATTTCCACTAGCGTTTACAGACGCCAGCATGGTTTCATTGGTCCCCTGTTTTTGACTTTTGGTTGTTGAAACCTGAATAAATCATAGAATACGTGCTTTATTATAAATAGCGGGGACAAAGTTTAAAATTAAAATACCACCTTCACTCCAGTCTCTGCAACAATCTTCTGTGGCTCAACTATACTGATGTTGGTTTCATCGCAATTGAAAATATCTTCTGCTTGGAATTTGTTATTATTAATTCTAACAAATCATCGTAGAACTTATCAATAACAGGGTGATTTACAGGAGCTGCTCTGGCCTGACTAGTTCGTTCTGGCTTTCTAATGGATAGTTTATTTATACTATTGAAAATACTTTTCCATTTAGAAAATGGGTAAACCAGTCACAGCGTGTTGCGTTGTTTGAAGTCCACTGACTAGGCATTGTGATGTTATTGGCTTTTCCATATGAATATGCCAATTTTCTTGTATCAATTGGTGTGAGAAAATGGTTTAACTTCTGGGCTATTATTAGATATTTTACCAATTCTCCTTCTTGTTGAGAACTAAACACTTGTCGATTGTGATGACTTGCAAGCAGTTAGATCAGTGAGATTAAACTTTTTCGATAAACGATGAAGATTGCTTCGAAATTCCTTCCTGCACTGATTTTCTAAAACTAATCCCTCTTGAATGCTTTAGATACAATGCTCCTTGGATGGCAGATTCAGTTGATGCTGTCCCTCCATTTTTTCTTTTATGTGTACGGGTCATGCATATCTAGTTTGTCCTGCAAGAGAAAACAAATAGCTTAAAGTTAGTTGGCACATATTTTGTTTTATTGTTTATGTATAATTACTAGCTTAAAGTAAAAAAAAACGTATAGAGCTTATTAAGATCCAAAGGTATGGGTAAAGCCGACCCCTTAGCTTCGCGTTGCAGTGTGAAGGGTTGCCGTGAACAGCAGATTTTTATTTGGCTCGCCCGATTTGGTTGCAAGCTAGGCTTGGATTTCGGCTGCTTAGAAGGGGACGTTGTCCTTCCACAGCTTTACTGGTGCTCTCCCGGTTGCGATTAAGAAGGCCTCGATTAGTCGTCCTGGTGTGGTATTTTTCTTTTGAAACATTGTGACGTGGGGCCAACCACTAAATTGGTAAATTATAACCAGGAAATGTCGACCGTCGTCCTCGCCGATGTCAGCATGGAGAAATTCAAAAGGCCGGCTGGATGGTGCATGTGGTTGAAGCTTTGGCGGGAAGAGATGGTAGTTCGCTAGTACATTATGCACACTGGGTAGCTGCGTTGGCAATGTCAGTGTCGATATGCGGTGATATGCGGAAGGGGGCGGTGATCGGTGACGAGTTAAAATGTTTGAAGCCCTTCTAAAAACTCCCGTTATTGTTTCCTTGCCCATGATGATGCAAGACATTCGAGCTCTATCATCGCGTAGCGTGTCTCAGAGGGTCAAAGAAAACGCGAACCGGCCTGCTCCATTTGCCGGGTTCCTGATGTGGCGCGCTGTTTTAAAATAAAACCTAGTCCGTTGAGGAGGTAAACATCGGCGAACAATGTGGTTGGTCGATTTGGATCGTAAAATGCCAGCTCAGGCATTTCAGCCAATTCGGTTCTGGCAGAGATAAGGAGATGGGACACTGCCGTGTTAAAGCGGCCATGACAGTTTCCGCGACACCATCTAACGGCTAATGCCCGCCCTTCATCAGTGTTTGTTGACAGTGGATGTTCGTTTGCAACCATGCGGGATGTTTTTCTCCATTCCTTCAATCTGGACTGGGTTAAGAAGATTATTTTTTTTTTATTATTTTTTTAATGCTATTTTGTTTTCAGCTAACGCCGCAAAAAAACCCAAATTCTGTCATTGAAGAAGTTGAAAGGCTCCATCCTTCAGCAAAGTATAAGTAATGTTACACCCCATTTTTTAAATAATAAATTTTTAAATTGTTGTGAAATACAATTATTAGATACTTGGGCGTATTTTGCAACAGAGCATCCACGGGACTCGTGGTTGGAAACCTTTAATTCAAAGAAACTGGTTATAATTTTAAGACGGCAAAGTAGGCGGCCGCGGCGCCGGAACCTGATTTCGGGTGGAGTAGGGTCGCCCGTCGCGTCCCGGCCGTCCTCAAGAAAAGTCTCCGCTCTCTGCAGAGACTCGCAACTTTGCTCTAGCATAGTTCACCAGCAAGCAAGATGCTAATGTTGTTCGCTACGTGTGAATAATGTGTTAGCTAATTTCTAAAAATTACACTCGTTGTATTTTTCCCTGTAAAAAACAAACAAAAACGATTTGACAGTTAATAATGACAATTAAGAAATGCTCCTTGTAAGTGATCTCGTTCAATGCAATGCAATGCAATGCAATGCAATGCAAGAATTTCTTGTCTGGTCATTTGAAAACTTGTTTGAATGATACGGGTACAGCAGTAGTACATGCGGGTCATTCCATGCGAGCACAACCGTACGTCGTCGTAGGGCAGTCCAGGAACCGGGACGGATGCCTAGGGCGCCAGTGATGGAGTTGTTTGACGGGAGCCACGAGCCAAGACCTCCGATCACGAATGGAATAGTTGGCCCCAGCTTCCCATATTTTTTCACCTTGCGGTTGTAGCCAGCTACGAGGGATTCAGTGGCGTCGAAGGGTATGGTCAAGTTGATTATGGTAGGTGGCGTGGTGGAGGAGACGACGTTGTCCGGGTGGAGGGAAGATTCACGAAATACCTGGTTGACCTGAATTACGTGGCCAGCCTTCCGGATGGAGCACACAATTTCTCCCAGCACTTCATCGTGACGGTGGCCGATGGATGCTAGGTTGACGCGACAGTGGCTGGTGACGTGAGCAGTTGTCTTGATGTCCACCTTGCAACGACGGCATCTTCGGTCAGGGGGAGCAATACCAGGGGTACCCAGAAAGGGGGATGTCAAGTCGGCTCTGATGAATGAGTTTCCTCTCATCAAAGGAGAGCGAAGTGCGGCTGGAAGTAAGTCTCGCCATATCATTGGACGAGTCCAGTAGGAGGCCCTTGGCGACTCTTCTCCGGTGCGGCGCACTGGCAAGTGAGGCAGTCCAGTGATTCCGGATGACCGAACGGAGACCCCAGACGGCTTTGGACAAGGAGCAAGAGAAGTCATCAGCATCCACTTTTGTAGATTCGTCAACGGATACATCAATCTTGACATTCAGCCTTCGGGCCACTTACCTAGCCCTAAACCAGGTGTTAGGGCCGCACTTGTAGAATCAGCTGTCATAAAGACCACCGCGCGTAGAGCCAGATGAGAAGTCAGATAGGGAGGGGGGAGGTTCCACGTGTGAGCTACCCAGGCCTCTCGAGATGTGTTGCTCCAATTGCGAGTGGGCAGAAAGGCGGACGACCGGATCCTGGCTGTCCAGCAATAGGGCAGCACACGCAATGGTCCAGATATCCGCGTCCTGTTTGAGTTAAGAGGCACCAAGCCCACCCGCCCGTCCATCATCAAAGAGAAAGGCCGAGTGGGCTGAGTGAGGGACGTTGGCTATGTCGAGGAGGAAGTCGACGCATCGCAATTCGAACTTGTCAAGAAAGCCTTGCTGGCCAGGGGGCAAGATCGGAGTCGGCTACCAACGTAAGCTTTCCAGGAAGGGAAGAAGCCGGGCGGAACGTAGGGCATGGGGCGAATGGAAAAATGGGAAATGGGAAATGGAAGACGTGGCCCATGGGGATATTATATTATTCATGCTCTACCGCGGCCATTGAGCGAATCTCAACTCCACGGATAAGCAGGCTGTCAGCGGGGTTCGCCTTGCCCTTGGAGATAGTAAGAGAGGAACACTTGGCCACATTATAACGGAGGCCGAGAGCAGCCGCAACCATCAGCATGGCGTCCAGATTTTGTTGTAGGTCTCCTCGGAAGGAACCGACCAAAGAAATGTAATCGTATATCAGTTAATGGTACGCGTATTCCCAGAGACCCTCGTCTGCGAAAACGGGACGAAAACTGGAATGAGCTGCTACTGGCATGTTCCTCTATTTTCCACTTCAAATTTAGATCTACTTTAAAATGGTCAAAAGCAATTCCTCGTAAAGACTACGTTTTTACGAAATATTCAAAAGTGTGCATTAATCATTTTGTTGAAAGTGACATTCTGAGATGTTATACACAATACATTGGTGGAAAGCCTAACTTTACACCATATAAAAAAATACGACTAAAATCTGATGTCATTCCAAGTGTTTTTCCAAGTAAGAAAAACAACAAATTATATTTACTTTACTTCTTTTAATTGTTTATGTTTTTTTACAGACAGTCCAGGTTATTTGTCTAAAAGTGGGAAGAAAAGAAAACCCCCAACTCTACGATGTGATCTCTCAACAACCATCACAAAAAAGCCCAGAATGGATAATACATAGACATCTTTGAACTCTAAAGTCCACTCATGTGATGTTGAAGATGACTCAACTGATATTTTATTTTGCTCAACTTGTACAAATCCCAAAATCTGTGAACAAAATGAGTGTACTATTCCAATGGCACAGGGCAACACTCATTCAACAAACTGTGGAATTGCATTGGAAAAGATTTGTCTACCTCAATTCTGGACTTATCAACAGATTAGTTAAGAGTTATTTACTTTGTTTCAGACAAAAGTTGTTGATTAAACGATCAAGATTGTCAAAGAAATTACTCTAAAACAAATTCAGTTACATTTTGTGTAAATGGAGAAAGCTGTACACCAAAGGATTTTCCAAACTTATTGTCAACAGTACTGGAATAAGAAAAAAAGGAAATTTGATGAGGCGCAAATCTGTACCGGGATTTTCATTAAGGACAACTTTAAACTGAAGTGCAAACTTCTTGCAAGTGACACTTGCTACAAGGAAGATAAAAGGAGTAACATTTGAAACTCCTACGAATGCGATAGCCTAATTTTCAATTCTACAGTGCAAGACAACCCATGCAACAGTGCACAGTTGTTTGTTTGGCAGGAAATTAAAGGATTATGTTACGAAATTATCATGGAAAGAGAAAAATCAAGTTATTGCAAAATGTGGTAAGGTGATAAAAAACTCAAAACGAATACTTTGGGGAAATGTAACAAAACTGCAGGTTAGTCTGTCATAAAAAATAAAAATAAAATGTTGTTAATGCGTATACTTTTTTTTAGATTCAGAGACTGAGAAATGAAATTAAGGCCATACAAAAATCAGCCAAGCTGACGTCCATAAAGGTTGTTGATGAATATCTATCCAAACTTGACGACAGAGTACTACTTTTGTTATCTTCTTGAAGTCATCAGTTCTGAAATACTAATTAAGTACAGTTCCGAAAAACTATTTTCTTTTTCATTATAACAACAAGAATATTTATTTTTTACTTTCATATAACATTGTCTTTTTTTTTAATAAGTAGTGTACCTTTGTCTTGAAAGAACTAAATGTTTCCCACCTTTTTAATTCATTTGGGGTAGCAATAGAAAATGATTTGTAGTATAAAATATCAGTGACTAACTGACCAACAAAAATCTTGACCGTTGTACTGTAGTTTTTTGTTTCTTTTTGAAATTTTTCTATTTTCTTATAAAATCATCAATACTTATGTAAGACATGTTTATGAAAAAAAAATACAATTGATTGTACTTAATTATTATTTCACTATTTATTCTCTACCAAGCTCCAAAGCAAAGCAACCAAGCTTGGCTTTCCATTTTCTGGACTTTCTAGGATCGGCTTGTAATAGAAACTATAGTAACCAAATATGAATGTTCTTCAAAAAAAACAATACGCTATCAGGCTAATTGGCTATTGGAATGCCTTATCTTAAGAATTAAAAGCCCAAAAGCGTATGACCACTTACGGCAAGGTTTGCTTCCTTTCCACATCCCGATACCCTAAGAAGGTTGATAAGAGGAATTCCAGGAAAATTTGGCCTGAATCAGTTCTCCATAGATTCTATTGGTAAAAATTTGCAGGGAAAGCCAAGATTTTTGAGAAGGAGATCCCTTGTCTGGGATGAAATGACCGTCAAAAAAGCAGTAAAATTTTCAAGTCAGAAAATGAAGTTTGGTGGATTTCCAGACTATGGAGAAGATGTTGTTGCTGAGCGAAAAACTTGCGGATCATGCCCTTGTTCTCATGTTTCGCCCATACAGGGCAAGATGGGTACAATCTATAGTTGTTTATGCGACAAGTGGTGCCGCAAGTTCGTCAATGCTTCAGAAATTGGTGATTATAGCATTACAGCCCTTCACACAGTTGATGCTATTGTTTCGAATGTTACTTGTGAAGGCCAACAAACGAATAAGGGTGTACATGGTCTGTTTGGAATAAGTGGACAATTAGAAAATCTCAAATCATGGATTGAATATCCTTGTAATCCAACCAAAAAAAATCATTTTATATTTGATGTTCCACATATTTTTTAATGCATACGAAATTATATAATGTCACCAAACATTTTCAAGTAAATTTCTCTTTTATCTGTGTAAAAGTTAATGAACATTTTTTATTATTGCAGTTTGGTGGAGAAGAAATATCTTATTACGACCAGTTTAAACTGTTGATACAAATAGAGGAAGGTTTTTCTACGAAAATTTGCCCAAAACTGACTCTTTCCCACATTTATCCAGACAACTGGCAAAAAATGAATGTGAAACTAGCCACCAAAGTAATTAATAACATAAAAGGATTGGATTATTGATGATACATGAACTATTATTTGAATGATAGATTGGAGACTGGCTTACGTCAAAAAATGGCAGATAAACTTTTATTAGAAAAAATTGATGTTACTAATAAGTCTGGCTTATCTGTCTGTTAACGTGTTTTGCCTACCAATTCAAATGTAACAAGAAAATATAGAGTTTTGGCTCAGCGCGCATATATAATTTGTTCTGATCTTCATGAAATTTAGTGTGAAGGTTTATAACAAGATTAAAAACTTATGTGCAAGCGTCGTGAAAAAATTACTATTGAAAAAAATGTTATTTGAAAAAAATGCGAAAAAATGCCAATTTTTGGAGAAAATCGACAGGCGCGCATATCAAATTTTATTTTTTTTAGCTCAAACTTGGTGGATAGTCTCATTATATCATAAGAACATATAATCTGAGCGTCCCCCCAAAATTTAAAAAAAAAAGTCAAATATGAAAAAAAAGAGCCCATGTTAAAGTAGCCTTCACAGTTACACACCTGGCCAGAGTTGTCAATTCAGAATATTCCAGTTTTCGTCGCATTTTTGCCCTCTCATGAATGCCTACCATTAATCCTATTCCATGGAAATGTCGTCAGCATAAGTGCTGGCTTTGCGGTAGGCGCAGAAAAGTAGGAAGGCGCTATTCAGTGGACCTTTGGCGCAGCGTAAGAGAGGCTCAGCTGCAATATTAAAAATCATAGAGATCAGGCCATCCCCCTGACGGACACCAGCAGATGTGGGCCTGATGGAAACGATTTAACTCCCGCGACAAATTGGAAGATGTTGTCGGAGTAAATATCCATGAGGATATTCCTGAGGGCATACGATATGGGCAGACTAGAGAATAACTGGAAGAGGAAGTCGCGCGGAAGAGATCCAAACGCGTTAGCCAGATCCAGCCAGCATATGGTAAGATTTCGTTTCTTCAGTTTGGCCTGTTCTATGGCGCACTCAAGGAGCATAGTGTGTTCTTGAATGCCAAGTGCTTCTGGGAGAAAACCCTTCTGCTCCAGGTATAGCTACGAGTTGTTAGACGCGACCGTTGTAAGTCTAGACGAGATGGAGCTGGAAAAAAAGTTTATACAGTGTAGACAAGAAGGAGATGGGGTGGAAATTGTCGTAGTCGTCGTTTGCTCCCTTCTTGTATTGCGGGCAGCTTTCCATGAAGCCGGAACGCCAAATCTCCAAACCGCTTTGTAGAGTAATTCTAGCAGGCAGCCATCAGGGTCAAGTCGGCTGATGTTCTTGTATTCAACGCCATCGGCGCCGGGCTTTGTTTTGGACGCACGCTTGAGCTTCCAGGTAATATCTTCTCTATAAGGGGGGCTAGCCAGGCAGTTGGATTCGTCGTCGGATGGTTGGGTCCAGTTGCAGCTGTCATAAGTGCTTCTGGCATCTTGAATAGCAGTGGGATATGGGCGTTGCTGTTCATAAGCGCCACACAGGAATGCTGCACACAGAATGCAGGGATGCTGACTCAGAAGAGCCAGTATAGCATTGTGAGGACTCGTCTAAGACTATCCTAACGGCTCGCCGGGGGTAGCGTTTGAACATGGCTTGAAGCTTGCTGGCCGTTTTCATCGCTTGGAGTTGTTCTTCTTTCTGATTCTTTGTTGCTGTCTGTACTGGTCGCGCCTACGGTGTGATGGGCTTTTCGTTGGTGGGTTGGTAGGGCGGGGTATTCTGTCGGCGGATGGTACCGATGCATCAGCTTTCACGGTGGGCCTATGCCAGTCAGCAGCGAGGCCACCAGAGATAAAATTTAACTCCTCCCTGGATGAACAGTTTAGAATAATTGGGGCCCAATTATTGAAGAATAGACCACGCTTCGATGTCTGAGGTAGACCGGCTTGGCTCCCCAACAGAGGGGTAAACCACAGCAGCAGCAGCGGCGAGAGGAGAGCCTGGAGAAAGGTGACACGGTAGCATCGCGTGAGCTTCAGTGTCCTCAGATGTTTGAATGGATGGAAATTGAGTTGCCTGCGTGAAGCTGGCGTCAAATCCGGCGTCGAAGTCACATGTGTCTGGAGGAGCGGATGTGGCATCTTCCTCAGATGAGAGATGTGGACTGCAGGCCGGAGGTGAAATTGCCGGAGCGGGAGTGAAACGCCCTCCTGAGCTGAAAGCGCGACAAGATGGCTTGCAGTACTGAAGACCGTAAAGCCTGATGTGCGTATGGTGTTAGAGCAGGCTGTGTTGTGGCAATAGACGAGAGTCGCAGTCGCAGCTTTCCCGAAGCATACGGCCAACGGGAGTTTTAGCCCTGAGGGCACGGGATGGGTACGTGAGTGTAGACGAGGATCAAGATCGGTCATGGCTTCTAGCAGTTGGAGAACGAGATGGATACTACAAGTAGTACGGTGGCTGGTGATCCTCTGTGGCAGTAGGAGCAGAGAGTTGGGTGTTTGCTAGGCGCTTTGCAGCAGCTCGGGCAAGAACCGAGGTGTAGCATTTGTTGGAACAAAACTTACTGCTGTTACTAGAGGTGGTGAAGGTAACAGAGCAGGAAAAATAGTCACAGGCCTTCGTCATTGATGACAAGAGGAGGGACGGCGAGGAGAGATGAAGTAGCCTAGTGTAGTAGCCGGGTGTGGTAGCTGGATGAAGTAGCCGGGTGTTTAAGCCAGGTGTAGAATCTAGGTGTAGTAGCTGGGCGTAGTGGCCGGGTGTAGTAGCCGGGTTTAGTAGTAGTAGCGTAGAGAGAAAAAAATTAGATGGAGTGACGCTGGCGGAGAGTTCGTTGAGAGGCTGACCACCCACCATAGGGCGGAAAAAAACAGAGGCTGACCACCCACCATAGGGCGGACAAACCAGAGACTGCCCCGAGTCGGTGTAGTTGGATCGGTGTAGTAGGTGAGAGCAGTAAACTGAGAGGCGGCTGGCGTCCAGCTGATCAGTAAGTTGCTAAGTTCTTAATAAATTGACTTGCCCGAGCAAAAAGGGATGATGGAGGGAGCATCAAATGATTCCAAAAATTGAAATAATGGAAATGTCCCTTCAGTTAGAGTTAATCATTCGTGGTATTTTTATTTCCAATTTTCCGTGGAACGAACGAGCTAAACGTCATTCCAGCCTATTTCAGTAGCACCTGCCACCTATTGGCGTTGTTGGAGTGCTGTATGGAGGCCACCTGGTGAAGAATGTAAAAAACTTGAAGCTTGAACTAAAAGAGCGTGATGCCGTGATCGGAATTTTTATATGTGGGTTTATGAGTTTAACTGGGTGTCGGCTCCGTTCTTAGTCGGCAATTGAATTAGATGGTCATGCAAAGGTGGTAATCAGCATGCGGGGTTTTCAAACTTGCCCGTTAGTTTTGTGCCCATTTGATTTGTTTGATCAAGTGATGACTGCCCGGCTGATGGAGGATAAGGCGGTTGGACTGCCAAGAGCGAGATTAAGTCGGAGAAATTGCCAGGAAGTGTGGAGTTCCGTTGCAAGCTCGTTTTTTGCTGTGTTTTGTTATTGTTGTTGTGTGCTGCAAGACACAAGCCCCTGTTGACGTTGTTAGCGAGCCACCCGGTGGAAAAGGATAAAAACGCGAGCCGAGTGGACTGCCAAGATGGAGATTGTGACACAGAAGTTTTAACACAGAACGAGCAGCAATATGGTGGTGAGTAATCACAGTGTGTAGAGCATAGCGAGTTTACTAGAGGTGGTGCATTGCACACCACTGGAGTTAAGTTTTTCCCCTCTAAAACCGCAAACCAGGAAGAGCTCACTTAACACACGTCCGACCAGTCCAGCGATCTTCGTGTAATTTAAACGAAATCCAGAATTTGGTAAAAATCGAGATTTAAAAGTGTATATTCTTCGATTGTTGAGTAACGACATATAGGGAAAAAATATACACAATGGCATAGAATAAAATTCGGAGAATCAAGGTATTATACAGGTTAAAGGAAACTTGTTGGAAGAGTAAAAATTTGGGAAAACTGCGAGAAGTGGAACATGGATTAAGCGGATGGGGTGTGCTCCAAGTCATCTAGACGTAGGTCGGAGGGACTCAGGGGCAGAGCCGTTTATTCCAGTGTTGTTGTTGGAGCTGCATGATCAAGGTGGGTCTGGCCACACGTGTGAAGTCTGGCGATTCAGAGCAATCCTTTGATGGCCAGAAGGAGGTTCTCTCCTGGTAGAGTTCCACGACCTTGGGCTGATGCCAAGGGTGGACGCGATGACATCATTTGTTGTCAGCCACGATCCTAATGATCCGACGACGAACGGTAAGGTTGTGGCCAGCGGCAAGTTATTCCTTTTTTTATCGTAAGCCGTCTGTAAGTTTTCCGGCTCATCGAATTAGATGGTGACATCGATGATAATGGGTGTTTAAATGGAGGTGATGAAAAGATCTGGGAGTGTAAGGCTACCCTCCATGCAGGAGTTGACACATGCCGAGTGCCCGGCCTTTGGTGAGGGCGCTGTTCAGACGATCAAGCATCGCGTCGTGTTTTGTGGCCATGCTCGGCTTGTTGTTTGGGCAGAAATTTTGGACGTGTGCTGTAGTCAAATAAGGCGTCTGCATCCACGGCAACTTTTGTCGTTGGGCTGGTACCCGGTGGCTTCATGAAGGGAAAGAAGACCAAGTCTAGACTGGTAGATCAATTCCCTCTCGCCAAGGTTGAGTAGCCTCTGGAAAGAGATAAGGCGTCCCATATCGGGAGACTTGGTCTCGAGAAGGAGACCTCGAGCGACGGCATCTTGTTGGGGAGCTTAGCAGAGATTGGTGGTGTGTCGGCTTCAGATGACCGTGCGGAGGCCAGTACGATCGTGGATCCTGAGGTACCCCTGTTCGTGGGTGTGGACGAGTATCCTGTGGGCCGTGGGTGTGTGACCTGGGTCGTTATCGTGGGCGAGCTCCACCCTGGTTCCCACTTCCGCCTCCTCTGGGGGGTGCTGGTCCCGTCGGTGCTCCAGCCCCTCCTTGTAAAGCGGGGCGGAAACCGGTGTTGGATGGATGTCATGGATACACCGTCCTCCGGGTGGAGGAACGTCTGGACACCGCCTGGAATCGGCTTAGATACAAAGGTGGTGGATTTAAATGATTTGAGTTTTGTAATTTTGGATGCTGCCCCCAATCCTTCCGGGGTTGGTGTCCAGTCGTCGGAGAGGGCCTCCCGTTCTGCGATTAGTTTGTCCATTACCGCCAGCTGGGCCTCAATCAGGGCTTTAGTGCATTTGACCATTGCTCCAAGGGCGATCTGGTTGAGGTTTTCAATGAGTTCGGTGGTGAGGACCAGTTCGGGGTATGGGCTCTGGGCGGTTTGACCAAGGAGAGTTATTGTGGGCCGTCCGTCGCTAAGTTTACTGTAGTTGACAAGGACTGCTCGCTCCAGGTTGTGGAAGGTGGCGTCGATGTTCCCCAGACTGCTTGGCAGAGTTGACGGAGACGTCATCAACCAGTAAGGTTTTGGTGTTGTCGCTGGATGCGTCGATCCTGACCCTGAGTCTAGCTGAGGCACGTGTCCCCTTGAAGAGATGTTGGTTTCTGTGCTGGTGAACCGAATGTCGTAGAGACCACCAGTTTGAGATCCTGAGAGGTAGTCTGATAGTAGGGCTTAGGTTGGGTCAATCAAAAGGGCATTGGAGATGTTTTTGAAGCCTGAGCCCTGGCCACCAAACGGACGGTGCTATCACGACTGTCGAGGAGCTGGGCAGCTCTTACTATGGTCCAAACATCGGCATCTTCAGAGAGACGAAAGGCGCCTAGGCCGCCAACACGTCGGTCGGCGTACCGGAAATCGCTGTGGGCGTTGTGTGGGACGATGGCAAAAGGACGGAGAAAGTCTGCATAATTCTTGTCAAGGTCGTGCAGGAAAGATTTTTCAACGCGTCCAGTTGCAAGGTGATGTTAAATGGAGGAAAGAAGGTTAAACGGGAAAATTTCGAGCATTTGCCATGGCGCGAGATCTGAGTCAGCATCTTTCACAAGGCTGTCGGGTATAGATGAAGCAGGACGAAAAAGGAGGCGGGATCCCATTGGTACCCCGAGGTACTTTTCGTTGTCGCCTTCCTCTAGTGTCCTGATCGGCTTTCCGTCTATCCAAAGGAGGGCTGACGCGTCAACTTTGCCTTTGGTGAAGGTTATTGCAGCACACTTGGCTCCGTTTAATCGAAGCCCCAAAGTGGAGGTGACGGAGCTCGGTGGCGAGGGTGGTCTGTAGCTGGTCTCGGCATGTCATCGGCATATGAGGTAGATTTTGCGGTGGTGCCAAGCATGGGAAATCCAATGTTGTCATGAGCATTGGCGCAGCTGAGAAGATCTCCAGTCGCCAGGTTAAATATTATGGAGCTCAGACCGTCACCCTGCCGTACTCCGGACGTTGATTTGATCGAAAAGAGGTCGTCGTTGACTACAAATTGAGATATGTGGCTCCTGTAGATGTCGGTCAGTGTTGAATGGAGCTCAATGGGTATTGGGAGGCTGTTAAACAGCTCCTGAAGAAAGTCATTTGGTAGAGAGCCAAATGCGTCGGCGAGGTCGAGCAAACAGATGGTGAGATCCTTGCGGAGGTGCTTGGCTTCCCCAATGACAGTTTCCAGAAGCATGGAGTGCTCCTGAATTCCGTGGGCGCCAGGGCGAAAGCCTTTCTGTTTGGCTGACAGCCATTCGTTGTTGCTGGCTACCGTGCAAAGTCGAGACGCGATGATGCCCGACAATTTATTTATTTTATTTATTTATTTATAAAATTTATGTAGCGCATTTTACATACAACAAAGACTAGATCAGATGACACTGAAAAGTATTACTGTCACGCAAATAAATGTAATTAAATTTTACTTTGGGTAGCTCGGATTTAACAAATGCTTCTTGAGGCGGGAACGGAAAGTGAAAACTGAGGGGGCAGATGTAACACTGGGTGGAAGAGAATTCAAAACCAGCGAGCAGGAGCGAGAGAAAGCTTGGTCGCCATGGGTGATAGTACGAAACGGGGGAATTGAAAGGGGAGGGAGCAGAGCAGCCCGGACATTTCGACGGGAAATATAGACGTGAATAAGGAAGGAAAGGTAGAGTGGATCAGAGGAGTTTTAGCAGCGAGGGGGGGGGGAGCGGACGGTCACAGCATCGACAAAGGCAGTGATAGGCAAGCACATTCAGCTTGAAATCAATCCTCCACCAAATAGGAAGCCAGTTGAGGTATTGCAGGTGACGCGTATCATGCTCTCAACGACGAACACGTAGGAAGAGCCTTGTGGCAGAGTTAAGCACCATCTGCAGACGATCAAGTAGAGCAGAAGGTAGACCGGAAAATGTGCTGTTGCAGTAGTCGAGACGAGAAAGAACGAAGGCATGGACGAGGCGATGAGCAGTTGATGCACCGAGGTAGCGACGTATTTTACCGATGTGATAGAGATGAAAGTACGCGCTGCGGCAAACTTTCCTTACATGGAAAGAGAGGGATAGGTGGGAGTCGATTGTGACACCAAGGTACTTGGAAATGACACAGTAAGCGAAATCATTGACGAAGTCATTGTTGGTTTAAATGCATGAACTTCTAATGTGATCTCAAGAAAAATCATTGAAAAAGGTATAACTGGACATATTTCGTTGCATTAACAAATTATTAGTAATGTAACTTTTGAAAAAGGACATCGCGTGTCAGAAAAGCGAAAAAGAGAAATTGTACTCGACAGCTGACAATCTATTTGAAGCTGTAGAATCAAATATTTCTGCGAATCGCGTTTCTGTACTTGATTCATACATACAACCAACCATCACTGAACCTGTTTCATCCAACGACAGTGTTGACCATTGCTCTATTGGACCAGGATTTACAGTTTCTTCAAATCCAAAAACAGGATTAGTTATGGTGACTTAGGTTCACAACCATCTTCTTCACTTTCTCTATGTGATTCTGAAGAAGAAACGACACCCAACACATAACGAATTGAAAAGGTTTCCACGTCCATGAGGTATGACGTTGGAAATCGCAAAACTCCTTTGGTAAGAAAAATAATTATTACGTCTCGCACAAGAATTTTTCGTTACACTTTCTTATTTTAGAATAAACCAACACAAAATGTTGTGGTCCAGGAAAAGGGTCAAAAGACAGTTTATTGTTGTCCGATCAGAAACAACCACTGGAAGAATCACAATTACGCCCTCACCTACGGGCATACCAGCAATTAAAAAGAAGCAACTAGAAATGAAAAGCCTCTGCCGTTCCATATTAACAGTTCCGAAACTTCCAGACATTGGGCCATAATTTGGTAACTGTTTATGATGCTCGATACATATATATATCTTCATGTCTAAAAAAGAAATGTGACAGTAGTAAAATGGTCCAATACAATTTAACAGCATTACGAAAATTTCGCATAAGTAACGGTGATAAATATAGATAGCGTAAGCAGCCGCAAGGCGTATCAGACGACAAGGCCATGAAGTATAGATTTGACAACAATATGAAATATATCTGTCATGAATACTTGTCATAATACTGCATCCGACGCTTCCTGAACCATCTGCTTCAGAAAGGAACAGCCAAAGAGAGTGCCACACTCCTCTGGTTCGAAACGATTGCCTTCTGAAAGGAGAGCCTCAAAACGGGGATCGGTTAGTTTAAGAAAATTTTCTTTGCATTTGATTGTCACGCTGTGGAAGGCATGACCCCACAACTGGAGCGCGGAAACAGATGATGCCGCCATAGGGGTGTTTTTAAGATTGTCGTCCGATGTAACGGCGCCCCAAAGATACAGAAGAGGACGAGAAACATCCAGAAGTTTGTTATGGTGCGCCACGAGAGATTTTTCCTTTGCCTCTGTCTTGGCCGCCTCTCAACCTTTAACTTCTTTAACCCAACGGCTCATCGTATGGTCAAGTTTGGGTACCTGTAGATCGAATGTCTTCGAGTCAAATGACGGAAGAAATCTTCTCTGATCTGCTTGGACTCTGCCGACTTCAGCTGGGAAGTCATCCAACCTCTCAGCTCACGCGAACGGGTCCGATCAAGACGAAAAATCTTTGACGGCGGAGGCAGGATTTCTTCTGTTGGCTCCAGCTCCTCAATAGAAGCACTGCGGGACCTGCTGCGGCGCTGAGGTTCTTCGGGCATCTTCTCGAGTCATTGTTTTTCTCTCTGGTCTTCCACTCTCCGATATTCTGTCTTCCGAGCCTCTACGCGATCTAGGAACTTCTGGTCAAGAAATTCCTGATTGATTACCTTCCGAATGAATGAAAATGTCATCTTCAAACTCTTGGCTGCTACCGCGACGGCTGCTGCGGCTTAGGGTACGACTTCGACTTGGACTTCGATTACGAAAGCGACGGTTAGAACGGCGCGTGGCCTCAGACTCCGAGGAAGACGAAGAAGGGGATGATCGAATTCTAGACATGTTCACACAATGAAAGCTTAAAACGGTCTGAGAAAGCCGAGTCGGCTAGGCCCTGAGGTGATTTCGCACGTCTTTTGTTTTTTTGTTCTCACTTTGAAATAGCTACATCAATACAAGGTCAACACATCACAAGGTCGAGCTACTTATTTATCAATAGAAATTAGACCTACGAGGAAGTAGCGAGATGTGGAATGAACAAAATGCAAAAGCGGGCTGCGGAAACTCGATCATTTATGGCGAAAATATTTTTTCGATCTGGTGACCCTCTTTGGCATTGGCCGAAAAAAAAAAGAAAATCCTGGCAACTTCCTGTCACCACATCCGCGCTTGGCAGGATTATCCTTCTCTTTTAAACTGCGGCGACGGAGGATTAGGTGATTTTTATAGGATATTTTGTAGAGCGGAACAATGTTTGACCCGATGTGCCATTTTCTAATCTGAATTATCCACGATGGATTATTATGCCGGACCCCCTCATACGTCAGTTGATGAAACCTCGGTCATGTCAGCTGCAACTGCCGTACCGCTTTTCTTTCTTTATAGATAGATTTCACTGCATTGGACATCAGTTAAAAATATGTTTCTTAACCTTTAGAGCTTAAAGTCCATAAATGCATTTTTATTTGGAGATTTTATATTACCTTCCTATGAAGTCATCATAGTAATAATCTAAATAATTCAACAATCGATTGACTGATTGCACGTTAGTTTTTTAGTGAGTTATACAGCACATTTAATTCCGCAGCATTTCCTTTTGGTTAAAGGATAAACGTTCACTTTCATTTTAACGCTTTACATTCGCTTCATATTTGTCCGGGTTACACTTTTTGATCAGAGTTTCAGACGTTTTTGTTTTCTTGGGTATAAAATACATCATCAAAAACTCGCCAGAAGTTCTGATTTCCAGGTCGATGTACAGGATAATTTTTTTTCATTTGTAACTGAAACTTTATCGACAATTCTGTTTAATTCGTCAGGAAAGGTACGTCATGATAAAATTAATTCGTTCTTAATTGAAAGTTTTACCACTTGACCTTCATCGCCGCTTTTCATTTCCAAAAATGTATGTATGTATGTATGTATGTATGTATCAATTTATATAGCGCACTATCGCAGATAATCTAATCCGATCTAATGACGCTGGTTAGTTTCCAATTTGGAAAGATGTGATTAAACACATCACCGTATGTTTAACGTCATATCCTTGAAAGCAATCAAGGATCCCTGTGTTATGCGTGCTGCCTTTCTCCACGGCGCGACTGCTACAGGTTTTTGACGGGTTCAGCTGGGTTTCGAAACCAGAGCCTCATTGCCTTTTTCCAAAGCGTTGACGCTCTAATCCACTACACCACCACATCCCCTGTAAAAAAATGTACAGGAACAATTTAAAAATCACGGAAGCTTTTAAGAAGAAGAATTCGTTTGTATTTTTGTCTGATTCATCGTTTCACTCTAACACAACTGATTGATGATATACCATGGTTCTTGGGGAATTTGGGCGTTATGTACATTTGGTAGATTTTGTTCGTATTCAATTTCGGTTGAAATAAAATAATGTGCAATTATTTACAGAACTCCGGCGGCTTTGAGGTCTGCGAGCATCTTGACGACCGAGAAGACAACACAAGCCAAACAAAGAACGCTACAGCATCGTCGAGGCGAAAGGGTCTACCGCGCCCATCACCTGGTGATAAATCTGGCCACCAGATCCCCTCACCAGTACCTATCAATTTAAAAAAAAAATACTGCGTTGATACGTCGTAAGGAAGTATAAAATTACGACGCTCTTTTGTGTTAAAATTACGCACACACTAGTATAATTGCTCTATTTTTGCAAAATAATTAATACTGTGTATAGTGAAAATTCAGATTTGGACTTTGGTGGCCAATTGATGTTAAGTAAATTTTTGGCATGCACGACTAGATTTAAGGTCAGCATTTCAGAGAGTAAACTCAAGTTAGAGGATAAATGACGCAAATTATTGCGCAATTTAATTTACATCAGGTAAAATCGTGCAATTCGTTTACTTGCATATTTTTCGTGTGTGTTTATTCACCATCCAGGTTGGAGCCCTTGTTGATTCGGATGCTCCATTGCAGCCCTTTTTAAAATAGTACATGCTCAAAAATAGTGTCAACCCTTTTAGAGACTGGACTCAAATTGACAATTGCTTAAGTGACACAACCAATTCGTGCAATTCATTGTTCATCAAGTATCAAGTTACTAGAATTTGTCTTTCATTAACATTTATTTATTTTTTATGTTAATGCATCAGGTTGGAACCACTGTTAATTAGTTTGGCTAATTATCCAGCCAAAGGTTGTCGTAGAAAATTTGGCGCAGCACAAAAATAAATTTTTTTGACAGCCTTTTAGAGATCGGACACAAGTGAGAGCTCAAGTGACAAAATATTGTGAATTATACGACGAATAAAATCATGTAATTTTTTTAAACTTCCACCTATTTCAGTGAGTTTAACCCAGGTTGGAGTTATTAAATGGTGGCTCTATGGTAGTCAGTGTTAGGTATCCTAGTGTATTACTTGGTTCAGCACGCATAAGCTGTTCACTCAGCCTCGACTCGATACACGCTGACCCTGAAGCCCTTGCTCTAACAATCTGGGCGGGCTCTAGTGGCCATCGTACAAGACACAAGATCAGCACTTTTTCGAGAAAATGCGGTCCATGCAGCAAGAGAAAGATTCTCAGCCTTTCAGAGAGCGGACTCAAGTTAATTTCTAAATGGGAGACCCCTTGAGTAAATTATTATATATAAGGTAAAGTCATGCTCATATTTTGTGTTACCTGTATATTTTTTTATTAGGTGTGTTTGTTTATCATGCAGATATGGAGCTTTTAATTAAAATGCTCAATGGTAAACCAGTCTGTCGAGTATATTTGAAGCATGTAGAGAGATTATGTTATGATTTCATCGCAAGGAATCTTGATTTATACATGGGGAGAGTAACGGAGATGCCTTTGCTCGGCGCTCCTATGTCAGACCCATCTTAAATTACATCATCGATCGGCAATTTGACAATCTAAGACAAATGTATTTCTTCTACAACGACCTTACGCCTTCGTGGTGCTTCGACTTGCTCAAGAATTGATTCAATTAATATTTAGACACTAATGGATCATCAGCAAAACCATTCACAGGTCAAATGGAAAAAATCAAGAAAGTGAGTCTGCAACAGCGATGTTGAAGTATACGCAAACTCAACCACGAGTTTTCCATTACCAACAAAGTAAGAGTTGTGTATCTAAAAAAATTCAGAAAGCCTTGCATTTTTGGATTAATTCTTTCGCAGTAATATCATTCCCCTCACGTGTCACAACATACAAGGTGAATTTCAACGATGACTAGCTGTGAATACTGTGTTGGACTGTATGTGACATTTATGCCCAGCATGACAGTAAATAAACGATTATGCAGAATATTTTCTTACATATTTTGTTGGGGGGGGGGGGGGGGTGTGAGGTTTGAGTTGGGTTTTGCTAGATGGCGAAGGCAAAGCCGAATCCCAAGGAAGGAACGGACAAGGAAGGACGAGCAAGCAGGTATTCGTGGTTCCCACTTGTTGAAAAAGAGTGAAGAGGGGGCCTCAGGTTGGGTGGTACCTTAATCGTATCCTCTTCCGTTTGATAGAGAGTCTGTTGTCACTGCAGTCCCAGTGTCCAGGGCAGCTGAGAATTATTGAGTCGGTATGTCTGACGAGGAGACAAGTATTGCGGCGGGAGTGGTGTGCTAGGCACGGGGCGGGAGCTACTGCTAATGGGATGTCTGGGAACCTCATTGAACGGCAGTGCTTCCACTCCGATTTTTTCCATTTGGCCTTCGACGTTGCCAGATATGGCCAATTATGACAAAATATAATTTTAAAAATAGCCAAAAAATTATATACATAAAAAATCGAAATCACTCATTGCAGACTTTCTTTATTACAAACAAGTTTTTCTTTGAAACTGTTAGACATTATTTCCAAGTTTACATAAGTAAAAATACAGGAACGAACAATCAAGCAAAACAATAAACTACGATCACAGGATTCAAAGCGTGAGAGATATTGCTTCCTAATCAGAATCAGAACTTACAATGGCAGGTTTGGTTTTCACTGTTTAAGAAAGTTGTAACAGCGAATCAGGAATTGTAACACTAACAGCATTTGCCCCATTACTTTTTAACCAAATCTTTCCCTTCATTAAAATATCGACCGATTTGTCATGAAGGCCGTTTGATGCTTTGGCTTGCTTAGAACTGCTGGTCTCTGAATCTCTATTGGATTTTATGGTTGTTTCGACATTTGACACTAATCCATGAAATCAGAATTTTAGAAACATTACTACTTGAAGTCTTGAATTGCGAATTTTTAGTCTGCTCCACTTTACTTTCGAGCAGCGCCAGAAACGGATGGCTTTGGTACCATTGTTGTGAGTGTAGAGGTGGCTGAATATGTCGTCAGCCACACCGGTCGTGGAGGTGAAATTTACGTCTGGTTGAGTTCCAGAGCAAATCCAGTTGCAAAGAGGACACTTCCTGGGTCAAGAAGGGTAGAGCAGAATGACTTTGTCACCGAGGAGTTGAGTCTCACAAAGAGGGTTAGTTAGGTCGAGTTCATCGAATGGAACCAGTCCAGGACACTTTTTCTCGATGAAAGAAGGCAGCCTGAACGGTCTTAGAGATGTTGCAGCAGTAGCAACATTCAACCAGAATTTTGACTGATTTTCTATGGCTGGTCCAGAAATATTCGGATGGTATCCGAGATGCAGGTTCGGCCAGACCATCAAGCGGAAAGATAGAGCAGAAGACCTAAAAAAAACCGAGATTTTTATTGAGGGGTGGCTCTCCAGAGTCGGAGTAACGACATATAAGATGAGCGTTTGAAAATACATTACGATGATGAAAGTGCAAAAATACAAAAAATACGAAAGTGCGAAAACACAATACAAGATACAAAGAAATAAGGTACAAGTGCGTTTTATGGTGAGACAGAGTGTGCTACTGGGAGGCTGGGGTGTGATCCATCGGACCGGGGAGTACCGGTCTATCATCTTGCATCGGGGAGTTCTTTTGGCCGTGGATGTGCTGCCTGGTTATGGCAAGATACTCATTTATGGCCAGCAAGCGGGTGTAGCGCCTGACTGAGTTCCAGAAGGGGGGAGTGATGCCAAGTGTTGCCGCGATCTGGTCGTTCGTCGGAAGCCACGATCCGATGAAGCCGACGACAAAGGGAAGCGTGGGGCCGAGGTGGGAGTACTTGCGTACCTTCTCCGCATGAGCCGCGAACAAATTGTCCGGTTCGTCAAAGGGGACGGTCACGTCGATGATGATGATTGGGTCCATGGAGGTAATGACCAGGTCGGGGCGTAGGCGGCAAAATCCCCATGAGCGATTGATTCTGGCCTTGTGTCCTGCCTTCTCGATGGATTTCTCCAGGCGGTCCAGAAACCCGTCGTGTCTTTCGGTCCTTGCAGCCATGACGGTGGGGCATGCGTTGAGAACGTGAGCGATGGTCTCCAGTGGGCAGCCACAGCGTCGGCATCTTTTGTTGGAAGGTTGGTCTCTGGGAGCGCCATGTAGTGGGAGGATCCCGAGTCTTGCCTGATGGATCGAGTTCCATTCCTCGAAGTTGAGAGTCGTGCGGCTTGAGATGAGTCTTGTCATGTCCGGGTGCTTGGTGCCCAGCATGAGGCCCCTGGCAGCGGCTTTTTGATGGGGGCGGCATATAGGGCGGCGGTGTGACGAGCCCTGATGACAGACCGAAGGTCTCTCACTGCTTTGACGGATGACACGGAGACGTCATCAGCAACAAACTGGGTTTTGGTATCATCGCTGGATACGTCAATCGGCATGACCAATCGAGTAGATGCTCTTCTAGCCCGTGACTAGGTGTTTGCACCCGTGCTGGCGAAGCAGAAGTTGTAGATTCCGTCATTCTGGGATCTTGACCTGTATTGGGACAGCCTGTAAGCATAGAGGAAGTCAGAGTGGGCATTGTGCGGGACGTTGGCTACGACTCTCAGGAAGTCAGCCCAGCTCCTGTCTAGTTCCGAGAGTAACGATTTTACCACTCAGCCAGTTGCAAGGTGGTGGGAAAGTGAAGGGATGAGATGGCTACGGAAAACTTCCAGTTTCTGCCACGGAGCGAGGTCCAAGTCGATGACTTTGGTGAGGTTTCCCTGGAGGGAAATGGCGGGTTGTAAGAGTAGGCGAGATCCAATTTGGACGCCCAAGTATGTATCGTTGTCGCCTTCGTCCAGGGTCCCTATTGGCTCTCCGTCGATCTTGAGGGGTACAGAGGTGTCCTCTTTTCCCTAGGAAAAGGAGATAGCGGCACATTTAGCTCCATTGAATTGGAGGCCAAGCGAGGCGGCCATAGAGCACATGGCGTACAGCGTCCGCTAAAGGAGCTCGGGACAAGAGCCAACAAGGGAGATGTCTTTTGCGTAGGCTGTGACTTAGAGGTAAGCAATGAAAATAGGGAATCCTTCGTTGGTTGGTCCTTGGGCGCAGTGAATGAGGGGTTTGGCAGCCAGGTTAAAGATGATCGAGCTGAGGCCGTCGCCTTGTCGCACACCGGATTTGGAAGCGATAGAGACGACGTACTGGCCGACCACGAACTAGGATATGTTGTTCACGAACTTTCTGATATGTCTTCATCTTCTCTTCGAGATGGTAGATGTCTGCTAGAATGGACTGGAGCTCAATCGGAATCGGCAGGCTGACGAAGAGTTCCTCTAAGTAGTGGTGTGGGAGGGAGCCGATGGCATTGGCTAGGTCCAGCCAGCAGATGGTCAGGTTCCCTTTCAGATGCTTGGCTTCTTCTATGGCCGTTTCAAGGAGCATGGAGTGCTACTGTATTCCGTGAGTGCCTGGTAAAAAGCTCTTCTGCTCTGCGGACAGCCACACGTATTTGCTGGTGACGTTGCAGAGCCTGGACACAATTACCCCAGATAACCGCTTGTTTAGTGTGGAGAGGAGAGAAATTGGCCGGAAATTGCCAAAGTCAGCGGGGTCGACCTACTTGTAAATTGGTATGGTGTGGGCAATTTTCCAGTCTGCCGGGATGCCGAGGCGCCAGATAGCGTCGTAAAGGACTTCCAGCAGCTCGCCATTCGGGTCTATCTTCGAGATGTCGTGGTATTCGACGCCATCAGCTCCGGTGGCTGTGTTGGTGGCCCGTCTGATCTTGGCAGCAATCTCCTCTTTCGAGGGAGGGGAGTTTAGAACCGAGATTTCTTCTTGGAGTGGCTTGGTCCATTCGCATTGGTCGTATGCCTGGTGCGCTTTGACGATCTTGTCTGGAGAAGGGCGCAGGCAGGTATAGGTCCTTTTAAGGAATTCTGTTGCCACCTCACCTGAACCAGTGTACGGCTGGGAGGTGTCACCAAGCATCTTCCTGACGGCCTGGCGGGGGTACCGAATGAAGAGACGTTGTAGTCTGCTCGCGTTGGAATTGCGAGCCTTGTTGGACTGGCGCTTGATTTTCTGCTGCTGCCTGGACTTCGTCCGCCTTTTGGTCAAGGATTCTTCAACGGCTGGTCAAGGTGGGTGGGGCTTGATGTTCTGCTTGCCTCTACTCTCGTCTCCAGCGGATGTGAGCTTGTGCCAGTACGTGGTGAGCAAGGATGTGACCTCGTTGAGCTCCTCAATGGATGCGACGGCTGATTTCTGAGGGGCCCATCTGTCGTAGAAGGGCCTGGAAGCGGTTGTGTTCGTTACCACTGCGGTTGGAGCCAGGGCCGATTCGGGACGGGATGATGCGTCATTGCTGGCGCTGGCACCTTGAGATGGGAGTTCATCGATGGCCACGAGAGGGTGTGTCTCTTGGACCAGACTGTTGGTAAATGATGAGTGGAGGAACGATGTCTTCAAGGTGTAGACTTGCCTCGGGTTGTGCAGGGCCGCAGCTTAGAGATGGTGATCCGATGCTGGTGGTTGAGTCAGATGGATAATAAGCGGATGGCAGAAGAGCCTCAGCTGGGTGGTCGTTGTCGACGTCCTCAATTGGGTGCCTGTGGGGGTGGTGCATCGCCATACCCTCTCCGAGGACCAGGCATTTTGAGCAGTTCCAGACACGGGTAGCCTTGATTCCATTGTGGTAAGTGTAGAGGTGGCTGATTATACCATCCGCCACACCGGTCTTAGGGGTGCCGTTCACATCTTGCCGGGTTCCAGCACAGGTCCAGCTACAAAGAGGACACTTTTTGGGTCAAGGAGGGTAGAGCAGAATGACTTTGTCACCCAGGAGTTGAGTCTCGCAGGTAGGGCTAGTTGAGTCGAGTTGATCGGGTGGGGCCAATCCAGGACACGCTTTTTCCTGACGTTTTTTTTGGTATTTTTCTTGGTATGGTGTCTTTCTTTCGAAATTTCATCGAGCGGTTTGCGGAAAAGCCGAATCCACTTTATGCATTATTGAAGAAGGGATGGACCAGTGCGGCGTGACCACCTTGCGGCGTTACGACAGTCAAAAGGGGGACCACTTAAATGAGCTAGAATGCTTAACATTAGTGTGGGCATTCAAGAAGCTCCGTCACTACTTTTTCGGTCGACAGTTTCAAGTCAAAACGGACAAAAATGTGGTGAAGTGGCTGTGTAGCAAGAAAGAATAAGAAGGGAAGTTTAAATGCTGGATAATGAATCTACAGGAATTCGATTTTGAAATTCACCATCTAAAGGCTGCGGAGAACGTCGTCGCGGATACGCTTTCTCGCTATCTTGTGAAATGCGAAGATTGTATTGGAGTTAGCGTTTGTGTATTTAAACCGGAAGGATAATCAATGGAAGAATTTGAATTGTGCAGCAGAGTGACGACTCGATTAAGGCGCCGGCACTTCGTCTCCAAGGACTATCAGAATGATGTTGGTGTCGTTTCTCCAGCGCGAAATTATCGCTCATCACGATGTTCCACGACGGATAATTTCTCACTGGGGAACGGCGTTTACGTCGATTGAGTAGAAAGGAACTCAAAACAATTGGGGATTACGCACAGTTTTGCGTCTCCCACGTATCAAAAATGAAACGGCAAGTTTAAGAAAACAATGTGACGATCTTCATGGCCATGTAGGCTTTCATTGACAGAATAAATCAAACTGGGGCGAGTTTCTGTCCGATGCGGTAATAGCTATGAATTCGGCAAAACTGTTGAGCACATGTTTGACTCCATCTGAGATCCTCTATGAAAGAAAAGCCGAGCTCCCTCAAGAAAGCCTATTTCCATGGCCTGGAGAAGAAAGCGAGTCTTATGCCGAGTTCGTGAAAATACTCACCGATCTCAGACTAACTGTTCAAAAGAAGCTGAGAGAACGTCAATTGAAACTCAAACCGAAGATTGACAAGAAAAGAAAGTGGACTAGAGTGTATAATCTCGGTGAACTCGTCCTAGTGATTCGAGATATCAGTAAAAAAGGTAAATCGAGAATATTTCTGCTCCATTTTCATGGGACCCTATCAAGTTGCTAATCGGATCACCCCGATAACTTACATGATTGAGGACGTACAGTATCCTTCAAAAAAATCCGAACGGCGATTTTTATTTAAATAGCCACCTATCCATAATGCGGGAAACTGGGTTTGGTTAATAGGCTGAATTTTGGGGGTAAAGAACGAAGCGAAAGGTGGGAAGAAAGAAACCCTCCCCCTCCGAAATAAAAAGTGTGAAACAAAACCAGACAGGCTGGTTGGAATAGCCGCAGGCTCACTGTCATTTTTTCGACAAGTGACGAGAAAACCAGAAGCTACCAAATCTAGCATTAAAAAGCGGGAAAGTTCAAAGGAATCGCCTTAAGTCATTTGTTTAATAATCGGCAATGAGTTTAAGTCGGTTAAATAAACTTTTCGCGCCATGAAAATTCCAGACAGCCTGTCTGATTTCATTCGTATTTCTTTTTGGGGGGGGAGGGGGGAGACATGGCCAATGGCTAATTACTCCTTTTTCTTTCTTCCCACCTTTCGCTTTGTTCCTTACCCCCCCAAATTCGGCCTATAAACCAAACCCAGTTCCCCGCCATATGGATAGGTGGCTATTTGAAAAAAAATCGCCGTTCGGATTTTTTTGAAGGATACTGTACCTGTGCGAAAGAAGAAAAAAGACCTGGAAACGTTTTCCGGCCCTTAGCCAGCTGAAATCCATCCATCTCCCACGTGACAATGAGTGAGTTTCTGGACCTCGACCGACGAAAGATACGGACCCACTTTTGCCGCTAAGAAAACGGACAACAAGTTGACGCGAAGTTAAATTACCTGGCGCTTACGACGAATTCGAGCTGGATTCTTCCCCGAGTCACGGCGGAGAGACGGATTTTCGTAAGCAATAACAAAAATAACGGTAAGGAAAGGCCGTGTGTTACAGTCGAAAGGTTCCAAGAAAAGACGTAAGAAAGACGACAACATTTCCTAGAAACTGACGAAGAGGAGGTGCCAGAGAAGGAGATGAAGAGAATATAGTCGAGGCATTACGTTGACGAAGGGGGAGAGAAGAGGTCGAACATCATATCAGGAGAAAAAAAAAGTGTCTTTATGCTTTTGTTTGATGACCTTGTGCTCTTATCTTGATTCTATATACCTATTCTATTGGTTGGAATACGTAATACTTATTTTTTATTTAAATTTCATAAGGATGTTCCCCGACATGATTTGCGGCCGTCATGGACTACTATCATCTTTAGTAGAGATAAATATAACTAACAAATTCAATGGTTGCTCAATCTAAAAAAGGAAATGGCTGATTGATTGCAAACAAATTAAAGCACAATTGGCCGAACTAATTGACAATGAATAGTTTGATTTGATGCTTTTTTTTATCTAGTGGCAGGTGCTACTTTTGCGTTTCCCAAACTAAATTGACGTAAGCGATAGCGTTAACTACAATAAACCGACTTAAACGGTCCATTTTCAACGGTAAACTACGTTTTATTGAGAGAAACCTTAAGACGCTCGTTACTCGAACTTCGCCTGAACCAACTGATCGTCCTTCTTCCATAGGAGGTGGGGCGACGTTGTTGGACCAACCAAAAATAAAACCAGAATGAAACGCTACGACACCCATGTATATGTACACCATTCCAGGCTAGCTGAATCTTTACATGGTCGTCTTCGATATTATCTGGAAAGAGTGTCAAGATTCTTGTGTTTTGAATGTTGCAACAAAGGCAGTTTAATAAAAGAAAAGCAAACACATGGATTCACCATCGTTGTTTTCTGTGAACCAACTAAAAGAATTTTTGAATTGAGATTCCTCTTTGTTGTTAATGATAATAGGGTTAATCGAGTTAATTTCGTCTGGTTTCATTAAAGCCATTTGTTCGCTGATAATGTAAATTTTCTCGATTTCTTTTGAGTTTAAAGATGAGATTTCGAGATTGTGGAGGTATTTTACTTCATTGTCTACGGTTCCTTCGAATTGGGATTTTAGTCCAATGGAGGCAACTTTTATGTTTATTTTAATAATTTGCCAATTGTTGTTTACTGTAACGGTTTAAAGGAGAAAGAATGAGAGACTTTAAGTAAACAACTTGAGTTTGTTAAATTAAGTTTATTTTGGAAAACACTTAGAACTAGCTACATCGGTCTTTCGTTCACTCTTGGTCACCTCTGTCCAGGTGTTGATTGGGTCGTTCTTATATGCGTGACGATGGAGTGGTGTCGGAGATCAACTTCCTGCTGGTGTAGCATGTGGTAATATGGGCGTGTAATCCGGAAATTTTTTTGGATTACACGTTTATGGTAATGAACCTGTGTTGTAAGTCTCCCCAAACTTCTGTACTGGAATAACTCAGTTCATCGTGTATCTGAGGTAGGGGAGAGTGGGGTTATTCTGGATAAAGTTTTAAGACAACTTTGTTAGAGTTAAAATATCTTTTAATTCTCGAAAAAAAACTAAATTATCTAAGTACCATTTTGTAACCCATTCTTCCTTTCCTTATTAAAGCTACAACTTTAAAATTTTTTGATGACTAGTAGTTGCCTTTGTAGAATTTTTTTATAGCGAAACTATGCTTTTTTGTAGCGAATAGACCCCCCCCCCCTTTTGGGTTAAACGGTACAGCTTATAAGATAATTTATTTTTAGGCTTTCAGGCAGTTTTAGGGATATATGAATGCCCCAAACGAACAAAACTAGCATTTTCAATCTAAATTGATCAATATTTTTTATGATTATGAAAACAAATAAACGGAATTAATAAAATAAGAAAAAAATTGAAGAAAACAAGTGCATTTTTAAGGGAGGGAAATTTAAGGCGGAGCTTATTGTAACAGACGGATTTGTTTTATCAAGTCATATCGTGTTGAAAACAGGCCGTTATTTCATATAAAATAATTTTCTTATATTGTAAAGTGTGAGGATGTTTTTACAATGGTGCTTGTACACAAGAGGTTAAAGGAGAAACCTCCACCTACTGATAAAAAGATTCTTGATGCTTTAACCATGATTAAAATAAGTGGCAAATCGTATAGAGACGTTGCTTTGTTAAGTGGTATCCCCAAAAAACACTTCATTGCTACGCAAAACGCACGAAAGACCCTTCCAACGTATCACCAAACACGAAAATAAAACCATCATTTCACTATCTTCAAGTGTAATCCCCAACACACGAGAAAGGATTGACAGATATTTGATCAAATCTCAACAGAGAAGCCATGGTCTCAGTCCCACAAAGATGAAAAAGCTCGTCTACTCTTTTGTTATTTTTAATTCCATTCCGGTCCCTCCAAGTTCGGTGAAGTGTGAGACAGCTGGAAAATAATGGTTCACAAATTTTCTGAAGCGAAACAAAGGACTTTCAATCCGTGAATCCACAAGCCAGGCTAGAGCTGCTGGTTTAAATAAAGTTGTTATGAACAATTTGTATGAACCGGTGATTTGTCTTTGATAATAATTATTTCAAAATTGTTAGATATTAAGTTTTGTTGTAGGTTAATGATTACTATGAGAAGTACAAGTTTTGCCCAGAATCAATTTTTAATGGAGATGAGACAAATGATCCTACTGTTGTGGATCAAGCAATCATTTTTGCCCAAAAAGGCAGTCATCAGGTATTATTTTTGTATCTTTCAATAATTGGTCTTAATTAAAAGTTTAAAACATTATAGGTGCATCAAATTACGGATGCTGAAGGAGTCGTTAACGTAACCATGTTACCTTTCGTGAATGCAGCTGGCAAGTTATTCTCTGGTGTTTTTGTTTTTCCTTGTAAAAAAAGTGAAGGACGAAATGAAGAATATGCCAGAAGGTTTCATTTCATTGGCGCAACCTTTGGGCTGGATGACACAGGAGAACTTTTTGAATGCCCTTAAACCTTTACACTCACAAGTGAAATGCACCAAACAAAAGCCTATCCTACTTATTATGGAAAACCACATTAGCCATATGGGCTGTTCTATTTGTGGTTTTGCAAAAGAAAACGGCATCATCCTACAAACTTTGCCACCACACACTTCTCATGCATTTCAACCATTGAACAGAACAATCTATGGTCCATTTAAGTGCCATCTTGCCAAAATTCATTCAACTGGATGAGAGAGCATCCCGGACAACGAGTGTCAATTTATGAAGTCCCACTTCTTTCCAAACCAGCGATTCTGTGAGCATTTACCGAGACTAACATCAAGAAAGGGTTTCAGGCTGTAGGTCTATTCCATTTTGATCCAAATGCCATCTATATCAGTATGTTGTCTGCGTCTATAGTTACAGATCTACCAGGTATAAGTGTCATTAAACTATTTCTTTTGTTTAAAAATGAAATTTGTTTCTACTTTTTTTCTAGCTACAGCCTCTTCTCAAAGTGCCTCGTGCAATAATGGTCTAACGCTATCATCAATTATTAATCATCTTCCTATTCCAGGTTAAATTTGATTTTCTCTTCTATAAAATGATGTAATGTTGGTATAGCTTTCTTTTTGTTTTATATAGATAATCAAACAATTAGACTAGAGTCCCCCCCTCAACTCTTCCTATCTCTCAAAACGTTGTGCAAACTCAAGAAGCTCCTCTGAGGCAGTATTTATTGAGCGTCTCTTCTGCTGGAAAAATGACGTTGACTCCAATTGCTATTGCCTCCTTATTGCAAGAAGCATCATCATCTTCCTCGTGTCAAATGATTTCATCTCAAATCACCTCATCTCACAAACAGCAGCAAGGATCGTCTCCGTCACTGTCAACAACAGCGCCTTCTACCACTGCAACTTCCCCAATTCCAATAACAGAAATGCTGTTATCTACTCCAGTCTCATTTATTGAACCTGTCTCCTTTCATCCACACGATATTCTCCCACTACCTCAAGTTGCACAAGGTGGCCCAAGAATTCCAAAGCAGAATAAAAGACTAGGTGCAACATGGTGTCTTACAAGTTCACCAGAAATGAAGCGGACTCGCAAACAAAATTACCAAAAACAGCGTGAAGAAAAAAAGCAGAAAACCGGAAGACAAATTCTGTAGGAAAGAAGTCAAACCAAAACAAACTAAAAGAAGTAAAAGCCAAATTTACAAATTATTTTTCTCTATAACTATTATATTTTAAAATTCAATTTAGTTTATGACATCTCAACCACGACTACGGTTTCTATTGCATCCAAGAAAAGGAAGAAAACGTCTAGAGTTTTGCTTTCCGACAAGGAAAAAATTGAAACCATTAATCAAGAAACAGCTGTGTCTGTCAGTGTCTAACTAGTAATAAGCAATCAGGTCAAGTTACAAGCAGGCAAAGTTTGAGATTGTAGAAAAGAAAAATAAAAGGTGTGATTCGTTAACCTTATTTCTTGTTCATTATTATTGCTGATAGACATGCTGAAGAAACGAAAAGTTTTGATTTACAACATTTCTCCGTTAATTTCCTCAATTTTACGCAAATTCGGAATAATTTTTGAAATCAAGTGTTTCACATAGTCTTCTTTTTTGGTTAAAGCAGCGCTTTGAATTTCTCCCCAAAGAATTTTTTCAGAGTGAACACGAGTTTCATACTCATCAAACTCTTTCGTTATGTAAAAATACAAAGTCTCGATTGGTATTACATCGCCACTTGCTGGTGGCTAGTAGGAAAAAACACACATTCTTTGAGACCATCGAGTAAAGCAATAAATAAAAAATTATGATTACATTAATTAACAAAAAGTTTAAACATACATAGTACATACTTGTCGTGAACAATTGAAATGGGCCCAACTGTTGGATTTGACGACACAATTTCCATTAAAAAGCCAATCGGTTTCAACTTGACGAATAAGATTGCATCCTTTATTAAATGGTTGGGAGATGCAAGCAACTACTCCAAAACTGTGTGGGATACTGTTCCGTTCATTTCCGGTGTATGAATTTACCACTTTTTTGGTATTGAACCTGTAATAATTAACATTACATTTAAAACATGTGCAAGTTTCCATAAATTTTCTTTTAAAAAAGTGTTACCTGTAATGGTGCTCGTCAATGTAAACTTTTCCTAACCAAAATGGAATTTCTTCTTCGATAAACTGTAAATATATTTAACTCTTTTTTCTGTTTGTGGGGAATTGAAATTGTCCACTGTGATAAATTAGGCCTACTCATTTTCAAGTAAGACGTGAAGCACAATGATCAATCGATGACAAGAAAAGAGCGTGAATGAGATGCTTGACAGTTAGAAGACACTTTTATCTGTGGAATATTTCGCATAACTCATTTAGCTCGAGGAAAAATTAAGTCCTGCCCAAAGGAGGGACTTGTGATACCAAGAAAGACCCGTTTTTCCTGTATAAATAAGGCCCAAAAAAGACTATTAAGAATTCTTTAAATTACACGAAAAAGGAAAAATAAATTTTTTAAATATAGTCTTCAAGTAAATTGAACAGGCTTTTGGATGATTCTAACTAAAAAGTGATAACTAAAATTTATAATCCTTGAACCTGAAGGTTAATTTCAAAATACAAAAAAAAATTCAGAAAATCCACAATTTGGGAAATAACTTCTAAAATAATTAATATTTTTTACCAAACCTTTTTTTACACATACAGTCGCGCCTGAAAGTTTGTATACCTTGTGCTGAAATATATGCATTTTTACTCTGTAGCCGCAAACTGTATTTGGACCCCAATTTTTGCAGTACTAGCTGAACCATAGGTGCGTGTGGTAAAGCCAGAAGAAAATTGGCTTGACTGGGCAGCCGCGTTCACTGAAGCATTCCACACCCGATATTTAATGGACGATTAGTAGCGGCCCACTTCCGGCAACCAGGGGAGTTGGCAGCCACTATGCCCACAATAAGGTAAAATGTAATCTCCTTTTCCCCTAGCCAATGAACCAAGGACGTTCGTCGGACATTTGATCAGTAGAATTAGACTCACGAAACTAAATTGGCATCTCCACAATGCAACAATATACATTATCTCCAACATGGCAACAATATCAGCATTCGTAAACGAATATAGCGCCTAGAAATAGTAGCCGGCACTGCAGCACGGATCGTCCACTACAAGGAGAACTGTAGCACATATAGGTAGAGATGAGAGAGGCGAAAAAGATTCTGAGCCGTTACAACGAGCCGCACCAACGAACGAAACAATCAGTTTCTCCAATTTTAAGACATAGCTTTGTCTCAAGATTCTGGAAATAATTTTTCGTTCAAAAACTCCATTTCTGTCATTGTTTGAAGCTAAATTTATAGTTGTAAATTATAATTCTTCGTGTAATTCCCCAAAATAAATCATTTTCTTTTCAAAATCATGAATTTAATTTAAGACAAATCAATGGCTTTTCATCGACAAATCAAGTTTTTCTTTTTTATTATTTGTTAACAATGACAATGGTTCATATATTAAATGAAATCTTCATTAAAACGAAAGCTTATTACTGACTCATTTTCTAAAATAACCATATAGTTGAAAGCGCAAAAATGCGCATGAAAAATGAAAGATTTTTATGGGAATTTATGTAATGTTTACAAAGGTTGTTGCTTCAAAATGAAGAATTAGCCTTGTTTCAATTTTTGATCTGAATGCGCGATTAAATTCTTTTCGTTTTCACTTTCTGTTATCATTTGAAATTGTATTGCGATTTTATTACTTAAAATTGTATCATAGATGTATTTAATTTCATCATTTTCGATAATTGTTTAGGCATTTTTATTTTGAATTCATAAGCACCAGGTAGGGCAAAGCAAAGTCAGAAAATTTTGTACTTGCAGCTTAATTTTCATTATAATGACAAAGCTGAATCCAGATTTTGCTTGAAGCTAAATTAAGAATTGTAACCCGGAAGTCTTTTCAGATTTAATTTTGGTTGCTGTATTGTATTTTTTAATAGAGGACCGACGTTTAAATGTTTGAAAATCTTATGGGGACGATTACAAGAACATTTTTTCTAAAAATAATTTTTTTTTTTATGGTTGCAATTATATAGCTAGACATTGAAAGAAGCATTGGCTAATTTCAGAAAAATCAAATTCATTTTAATTTCAAAACTTGTTTTTTATTTCGTTGGTTATTTTCGTAATTTATAATCACTGCAATTTTTTATTTTCAAGTAAACTTTTAAAATAACTCGTAAGAAGAATAAGTTGTCAAATAAAAATTATTTATTTATCATGAATTGATTTCTTTCAATTTTGTAAGGAGGGAGGATACGAACCAGATGATCTGATGATGTAAACGGACCAGTCCAGCAAAAGAGAAAGTTTCCGGCCTGCTGCTTTTCTTTGAAATACACCCTCACAAAGAATGTGGGTCCAATTCTGCGAAAACCATACGATATTCTTGTAAATTTTCATCTCTTTTCATTCCTTGCTTTAAACCTTGGATGTTATCCCATGCGACTGTGACTGCAACCCTCTTGCCTGCGATGATGCGTATGAAAACCGTCATTTGACATATCCCCTACCCGTATCAATAGTCGATGAAGAGACAAGACAAAGTCGAAAACGCCAACAAAATTATAATAAAGAAAAGAAAAGAGAGAAATAGAACAAATCATCAATTCATAGAAGTAAGGTATTAATGATGCAACTCATTTATAAGGTAATATTGTACAGGGAAGCACCCATCTCTGGTTGTCTTTTCCTATCGTTCTCGATCCCCAGCACAAATTTTTCTTTTTTTCCGTATGTTTTCAATTTTTGTTTATTCTTCCCCTCTCGTGAGTGCAGACCTTGAGTATTTGCTCTACTTCCGCCACTTAATGCAGATCATATGTGATTTGTTTTTGTATCGGGCTATGGCGTCTCTCCCTGCCACGCCATTTAACGAAGGAGCATTAGCGCATACCGCCAATCTCGCGCTTCTATTGTCGCATAGCTACAGGAATAGATTATTGAAAATCAGGTTTTTTTTGCCGGCCAAAAATTATCAGCCAGAAAATAAAGAGGCGATCGCCTTGTAAAAATAAGAATGTGTGTAATAGTTAATTGTTTTTTTTCTTCCTTAACGATTCTATTTTCTATATAACCTCGCTTTTCCACTGTAAATAAGCATTTTTTTCTGTTCGGGTCCAATAGGAATATAGTAGAATAGCCACTCAATCTCTCTGAAGGCTTTAGAACAGTGTTAAACTTGACATGTGGTTGAAATCGGTTGAATTACTTCGATTAATTCATACCTTAAACAGAAGATTTTTATTTTATAATGAACTTGAATGGTCGACTTTCGTCACAAAATTAATGAGATTGTTTGTATATGCATTTATTGAAGGGATTAAATGCAATCGCACGACAATATTCAAATTAAATGAGACATAATTTCTTCTTTTAAATAAAAAATAAAGAAATGCAAATTTTGAAAATGACCATTCTGGAGAGCCCTCGCCTTTGGACTGTGTAGAAAACTTGGGTTTATAATGTTTCCCTCACATGCAAATGAAATAAAATCAGGAAAAACAAATAAAACTAGAAATCTGATAAAACCATATTGTGCCTCTAGTATTTACCTGTTCATTTTGTGTGGAAGAAAGAACATGATGTTGATGTGGCCTTATCCCTGAGAATTTTCAAAAGAATAATACAATCAAAAGTGCAGCAACAAATTTGTAATTTGATGATGCCATAATGACAGTTAACAGAGAATGCAAAAAAGTCTAAATAGCTACGGATGAAAAAAATTGATACTGCTGAATTGCTGAAAAGTTTCATTTTCTCCTTTGGTTTTGTAATGTATACATTACAAACTAGCTGACGAACAGTTGAGTTGAATCTTCCGAGAAACGAAGATTGAGTTCTAATTATAAGTAGATGTATTCCAATTTACATGAATTGTACAAGAATGGAAAACAATACAATGGCAGACAGCTCAGCTGTCAGTAAATTAATAAATTGAAAATGGGAAAGTGCATATTGGACTCGAAATAATTTTTGGGACATTTGAATAAATAATTAAAAATGAAATGAAAAGGTATTATTTGAATTTGAACAGAAAACTCGGAAAAATTGATTAATAATGATCATGATGTCTTGGAGAAATGTAGGGTGTCGTTGATACTGGGAGGTGGCGCATCTAGTGGTAAGAGTTTGAAACATGAAAGCAAAAGTGAATTTAGTTACATAGGCTGTATTAAATATTTGGCAAGGACCTCCCATTAATGTTTTTATTTTTAATCGCATGTAATAGGAACTGTGGAATGTCAGAATGTCAGCCTCTGCCATGTTTGCGGATTGACATCTATCGGGAGGAATCGCAGCCGACGACTAGATATTATCCATTTCCGGAAATCAAATTTTTTATGGCTTTTAAAAATTCTTCATCGAATTCTTTATGGTATTGAAATAGTGGAGGTTAGAATACACCAACTGGGTTGAGAGCGTACTGCTACCACGGATTGTGCTGTTGAGTTTGAACACGCAAATTGTTTGCCGATTTGACGGCTAGACAATCAACGAAGAACCCATGCAGACGAGGATGTCTTCAGAGATGATAACCAACCGGTTCTACAATCAGTAGAAAAATACAATGTATGACAAAAACGGTTCCACGGAACTCGATTGTAATTTTTTATTATTTTGTAAGCCCTTTTTAGTGATGTTTAGGCAGCTGCTACCTCTAGTTGCAGCAGAAGTTAATGCACACGAAGAAGGTGAATTAATTTATAGGGATGCGTTTTCTCTTTTCAGCCAGTCTAGCAGCGGTAGCTATTATAGCTAGGGGCTGCAAATTGCAGCCCAAATAACACGCTACTGCGATAAAAGAGGTGGGCAATCAATGCAAGTGGGCTGCAGAGAGAGTTAATAATGAAGACAATCTCTAATCCGCGCAAGTCACAACAACCCTCATTTGAACCATCTCATTCCTGTACATATCGTTTTCCAGCAGCAGGGCCAGCACTTATTACTGCTTTCAGTTGTAAGTCGCTTACTGCTTCAGTTGTTACCCCAAGGGACCCATAAGGGACAGCGGTGATCGTATTACAACTAATTTGAAGAAAGATTCTACGAATACTTTCATCCTATAATAAAAAAAAAAAAATTGAGACAATGCTTTGTTTTTGCTTTAGAAAAAAGTTAAGACAAAGCATTGTCTCATGTCATTGGACATTCCGGGCCAGTAATGTGCTTGCCGCGCGCGTTGTTGTGATACCCCGTGGGACGAATGGATTTTTTGGAGAATCTCTGGTCACGCTGCTTGGGGAATCTCGCCAAAGGGGTTTTGTCCAATAAAAAGATGTTCTTGATATCTAGTTAGTCTGTTTGGTGTCTACCACAATCAGATTCAATAGAATCAAAAAGGTATAGAATTTTTTTGGAATCATCACTTTCAAATCAGTGTTTTCATGCATTTTTATTGTTTATTTGAGATCAAAATAAAATTCATTAAATCACTTCTTAATACAGTTTAAAGTTGCAAAATTAATTGTCTTTTATACCATATGAAATCATTCTTTCGGACAGGATGTGTAATTCCATGAACTATTTGTAATAGTTCAAAGTCCAATGAAGTCATTTTTCCAACGATTCCAACGGAATAAAGTGCGGATTTTTATATTTTTTTTTCAAACCGAGATAGTCGGGATTGAAATTCGTGAAATATAACAAAAACCCAAAGTCTCATCCTCCGACTACATCACTTTTAGTTGTATACTCGGATTGTAAAAAAAAACTAATTAACAAAAAATGTATCCCTTTCATTTCTCTTCCAGAAACTTAAAGGATTTTTATAAATTCGTTCAGATATCCGAGATATTACGATTTTTTTTTTCAAAATAAAAAATTTAATTTTTATGAAATTTAGATTTCGATTTTTGCGACATTCGAACCTTGGTCCCATCGAGTATCAAACTATGCATTTGTTCTTTGGCCCAACTAACACATTTATGTTAATTTAGGTGAATTTCGGAATTGAAAACTTCAATTATACCAAGATTTGAACTGTAACGAATTGTAACGAATTGATCTCTTCTCCGTAGAGGGCTTTTCCACTTTATGCTTCCTCATCCCGTTCTCCAATATATAATTGGTTATCTTGAACATCCGTGACTCTATCGAGTCACGTCCATTACTCATCGAATTATCGCCCATTTGTATTCTTATTGTCCTCCTGTCAAAGCTTTCGGGATACCCTTCCCCTCAAGCCATCAAATGTCTACATGTAATTAGGAATAGTCTCAAAATAAAAAAGGTATAATAGGACAACAACCAGAGTCATACAGCAGTCATTAAACAGTCATCCAGCATTCAGCTACCAGTCGTTCTATTCAGCTACCAGTGTGTTGTCAAGGTGGGACGTGTTGAAGACCATGGTTCCTTGTTGAAGACCATGGTCGGAACGTATGGTCGTTTGACTTCTTTTCCAACCCCTTTGAAACCTCACCTTTTTTGAGGGGTATAGTTTATCATTAAAAATTAAGTAAGAAAGTGAAGTTTAAGTAAAATGAAATTTGCTATTACCGAGTTTTAAATCATTGATCTAAAATAAGTAAAGGTTGTGGATAACTGGTGATTTGGTATTCCAGCTGACGTCCCATCATCTGAATTAACCAGAATAAGGGAGGAAGACAATTGAGAACCAATTTAAGTTCTTTTTTAGCCTGCATCACGATCTAAAGAAACTGATAATCCAGCCGAATCGAAAAAAGGTTTTCTCTGATGACAGAGAAATCAGTATTGTCAGTCGGTAGGACTTTTGGCGGAAATGCTGGAATGCAACAAACGTCAACAAACGTCTACAGTTTAATCTCGTTTTAGCTCACTCCATTTAACTCCTCTTTAACATTTGTTTCATAAATTATTTTATCTTTAAGTTGTCTGCCAGAGTTGTTATGTAGGAAATTACCACCGTCACAAATATCAGCAAGAGATTTCATCAACTACTGTCTCGACTGTCAGTTTCAAATTAAACATTTAATGGAATTGAAATGACGTGCCCAAATATTATTTATATATCAATTGCATGTCAATAAGATATGCTTATGTCTCATTTCGAGAGAGATATATCTTAAAAATCAAAATCAATTTTACATATTTTTCTGTAATTTACTGGATTAAAAAAAATACGTATTCAAGATATTAATGTACATAAATATCCCACAAACAAATCCGAACAGCAATTTTTTTTTCAAACAGCCACCTATCCATATTTCTGGATAAACCAGTTAACTAGTATGGAAAGGAAGGATTTGAAGTTCCTGTTAAAAATTAGAAAAATAAGAAAAACAGAACAAGGAAGTAGGTGTATATCTCACTAAAAAAGGATAAGTAAGCAAGACAACGCAACAAAGTAAAAAAATAAAAACCCTTTGAGTTTTACATCGATTTCAAAATTTAGTTTTTTATGGGTCATTTTTGTAAAATGATTTATCGTTAGTCAAATCTTGAATACTTAACCGTTGACAATGCATCCGTTTATATTTGAATGTTTGAGTTTGTGATCCAAACTTTTGAATGGGAAAGACATAAAAAAAATGAAGAAGTCAGTTTTTTTCAAATTAATGAGTCTACCAGGAAATCTGTATGTCTTATTGGAAACTATGAACAAGTTTTGCCAAATATTCATGCAGGTAATTTAGAAAGTGATGCTGAGAAGCATTGCAAGATAGAGTACACAATTATAACCTAAGAAAAAGAAAAAATCAAATAGAACAAGATTTAAAATAGAGGGGAGTAAAAGACCTAATAAGGAAAATAACGTTTCAATCGACGAAAAAATGTTGATAGATGCTTGCGTCGAATGGGCTGCAAAAGTGGCAGGCCCTTTAAAATTATGGAGGATATTGGGTTTTAAATGATTATCAATCCCATTTTTGCTTGTTTTAAAAATTCGTTTACCATAAATTCAATTAATGTACGCAAAGGTGTTTTGCTCGCTTATTTTAAGTAGCGTCAGACAGATCAGAGAAGAGAACAAAGAAAAATGTTTTTTGTCAAAATGGATTGAGCTAACCTTAACGGTTTGCTTTCCGATCCCTTTCAGGAATCAACTTGCAGTCCTTGCTGATTATGGTATCAAGATATCTCAGTGTTATAGTGTAAAGACTGATAATGGATCAAATATGTCAAATGCGGCGAAAAGATTAGTTGGTGAAGTGATTGAAAGCAAAGTAAGGACCGGATAAATTGCGGTCATGATTCGGGTATAATTTTCCCCCTCTCCCATTCCCATTCCCATTATTTTTATTGCATCAATTTTCCTTAGAATGCAACGAGGAAAATAAATTGATGCTATGGAATATGACGTTATTGAAGATGGGACATGGCTTAATGATGCTTTTGTTGAGGCGCCGATATAAATCCTAATCTTCTAGGCTATCGGTGTGCTACAATATGTCATAAAATTGAATTTTATTTATTTGCGGATATTACCACCATCACAAATATCAGTAAGAGATTTCATAAACAATAACTGTCAGGAATGTCAGTTTCAAATTCAACATTTTATGGAATTAAAATGAAATAGAAGTAAAACCCTTCGACCACTCTTCGGTAATAACACATTTAATTAAAATTTCAACTTCAATTTTTCCTCACATTTTTCGATGACAGACTTATACCCCCCAATAAAAAATGTTATTGCCCTAAAACTTATAAACAATGGAGTAACACGACCATTTGTTCACGTCCGACCAGGATCTCTAACAAGGAACCAAGACGTTACGGCCATTACCAGGAACTCAAGTAGCCAAAAAGAAACAATTATTGATTAAAGACGTCGAACGTCCACTATTGAAAGTTTCAAAGCTGTTAGAAATTAAGCCGAAAGGTTTTAATGTTTTATTTTTATTTAAAATGCATTTGATTGGGCATAATTTAACGTGAGTGACATTCAAAAAGGCAATGGAGTCGACCAGACTAAGGGACAAAGACAATTGAGAACCTATTTTAGCTATTTTTAAGCCTGGTCTATGCTATGAAGAAACTGAAAATTTACGTTACTGGAAAACGACAAACTTTACTTACCAGGATTGATACTATGAATTTATCTATCAAAACTTCATGTGAGTTGTATGAAAAAAAATATACGAAAATTATTCAATGTTGTATGGCCCTAGTGGTGCTTTAGTGTATTGTAATTTGTGAATTTAAATAATCTTGTGGTTTTCCAACTCAGAATGTGTTTTGTACACAAAGTGTAGATAATTCATAACAAAGCAACTTAACCATTTACGGTAAAACTACCATCATTATTTAAATCATTGACTCTCTATTATATATAGTATTTGCAAGATTTGTTTTTTATTTACATACTTTTAATCAATTCTTCAAAAAAAAATTTACGAACTCTACAAATCTATTGCATAAAGAAAAATTCACTATACCATAACCACCAAATGGACATTCATCAAAATCAACACATTCATCCTAGTTTGCTCCTCCCATATCACCGAAAGCCGAATTGTCTTTACAAATTTTAGAAGAAAATTATTTCTTCCATCTGGAACATGCTCAACGAAAAGATGAAGTATTTGGATCTTTGGTTTGATTTATCGTCAAACCAATTTATATGGTGCATTATATGAGTCAAACTTGATGTTATTCATTTAAATGCTTCAAAAGCCGTAGATGAGTCAAATGCTTTATTTTCGCAGCTCTAATTTGCATATTTTTAGTTCACACTTCTTTCATAGTATTCAACCCGACAAATGAAAAGATAGTGACATCTTTTGGTAAAATATCTGTTTCTGCTTTAAGATAGAGATCATAAAATAGAAAATCTCGAGAGATCTTAAATTTACATTTTAGGAGTGAACTTGACATTTAAACGGGAGCACAGCCGGTGCAAGTGGCCGTCATTGTTTGATTTTTAACACACACATCTAATGTATCTGATTTTGTTCTTCATGCGAACAGTTAAATTATAAAAAAAAAAACAGTTTCTATACATCTCTCTAGTAGATCAATGCTGTCAGCTGACACGCTTTGTTGGGAAAGCAAAATGTGATGCTTTGAATTCTTTCAATTCCAGCCTTGCCCAAATCTAAAGTCTTTTCGACAGACATCATACCAATTGTAAAGGAAGGAATCTCAGTGATGAAAACCACCTATATAAAAAAGTCGTTTGCTCTAATGTTAAAACAATACTTTATTGACAAGTTGCAAAAGTCTATACTTTAGCAATGTAGAGTTTGTCATTAAAATGTCATAATTTGTATTTAAAGCCAAACGAATGCAAAAAAAATGAACGAGAGAAAGAGAGGAAAAACAACTAAAAACACATACCTGTTTTGATTGATGTAAAAGGGAAAAAGCAAGATACGGTTCCCTCTAATGACATTTCGTTATCGTTAAAAATACAATTGACACATCTTCTCACATTTTTTCTCGGATAGATTCTATGATAGAGTTATTTCTATCTAAATTCTTTTTATAAATTCCTTACCAATTAATTTATTTCGTGTACCAATGATCACCGATCTGGTTTCCAGATTGATGAAGCAAATACTATAGAAACTTAAAAAAACTGGAAGCCTTCATCCACCTGGTAAATGAAAGGTGCTAGACGAAAAGTTAAGTTTTTTGTGCAGTGACTTACAACGAGAATACATTGTCTGCATCTAAAAAATTGTTTTTATTGAAATTAAGATTTAAAGGTAAAATTGTCAAAGTTCTGTTCGAATAAGTTCAGTTCAAAGTTCTGTTCAGTCAAAAAGGTGAAATGTCAAAGTTCTGTTCGAAGAAATTCAGGAAAGAAGGATAACGAACCACGAAAGGACTACGAACTTCAAACTATGAAGGGTTTCGTTACCCAACGTTGTACGTTGTTTTTTCCACGATATATTTTCTTTTACAGTAAACGACGGTTTGTCCATTCCATTCCATTCCAACAAAAGGATTCTTTAAAATTGAAACTGCACAAAGAGAAGTTTCATGCATGTAACCAGATTACTGGTAACCATTTACGTGGAGATGACCCCCAAGTAAGAAGGGTCATAAGAGCCCTTATTAGAAGTCAAAATGCTACATCTTTTATTACTCAATTGTTTTGTCATTGAGAGATTCAAAATGGCTTAAACAAACCAATACCAAGAATCTATAATAAGAATAGAAGTTCCGCGTATTGTGTTTTTGGTGGTTGCACCAACCAAAAACAAAATGGGAGTCTACCTGGTGGAAGACAAAAGGAGAAAGCATCAAGCGAAAGAAAGGAGAAACGGAGATACGATGACTGTGACGACTGTGGCGGAATTCAGAATGCAGTTTATGGCGGTCGAAAAGGCAAAGGCCGGACAATTGAATTTCGGTGGAAATAATCCAATATGGTCGGGTGCTTTTCGCCTATTGGAGAATGCTCAGAAGTGGAGAGTAAGGTAGACTAACCATAATTTTCGGCTTGGTTTGTTTGTACAAAAATCTGAAATCCGCATTACAATGTTTCATTGGGGCGTATTAGGCACAAGGGATAGCTGTGCAACAACTGTTTTTGCTCGCTCACAAACCGCTGATCTCATTCCACACCTTAAAAAAGTTGGTGGGAGAGTACGTTTTTACTCTTGAAACGCGCCAGTTCTTTTTTAGATTCCGAGAGTGAAATGTCGTCTACTCCCAAGAAATTCAAACTTTTCTTGTCGATCGAAGACGACGACGTTTTCCTCCATGGCGTTGATCTTGGCCTGCCGTATGGTTGTTGATTTCAATTACCACTCCTTCATCGTAATATTCAACGAAAGAGACTTCGTTCCTCCAGCAGTTGAAAAACAAGTAACTTTTTTTAAGGAGTCAATAGGGTCAGCTCATTGCAAATTTCCTCTCGAGGTCATCGCTTCATTGGCCAGGGTCACCTCTTTCTTTGTAGAGAGAGAAGGGTAGCATTCCTTCTAGAAACAGCAAACTGTTAGGAAACGCGCCAGTTTTTGTCTAGTTCTCAGAGCGACATGTCAACTCCGAAAAAACCCGTCTTGCGTCCTCTGTCGATGACGACGAAATTTTTGTCATCTCTATTTCGTAGAGCCTGAAGAAGAGGTTTTTGGAGAAGGATGCAGCAACATCTTTTTTTTTTCAATCTTAAAACGATGCTGCAATTGCTAACATCGAATCGGAATTTTCAGACTCCTCTAGATCTACCAGAAAAGTTTGCGACATGCCCAGTTGGTTTCAAACTTTCGAGAAAGAAAGTCAACAAAAAATAAGGTGAAGTTCACTCAATCGGTTGACGAAGACAAAGCGTTGGTGAACTCTCTTTGTTAAAGTGAGAAAAATTCTCAATAAAATAAATTCGGCTCTTGAAGACGTTCAGGAGGAACTTACCTGTCCTAAAGAAAATTTGCTTGCTAAAGCAAAAAAATGACTTAAAACGTCATTTGCACGTAAAACAGGTGCCCAAGGAGTGTGATATAAAGATGATTCGGGTAATTTTTTTATCGTGAGACATTTTATTTGTTTATTTATTTTTTAAGGAAACGTTTGGAGTATGTGACGCTGTTATCCATGTTGACATGGTGGTAGATTTCAACTCGTGATCGCTCTTGGTTCATTTCATCGAAGAAAATCCGTTACACTTGCACTACAGAAACAAATAAGTTTTTTTTTATATAATTTTCATTTAAAAGTTAATAACGTTTATTTTTTTTATTTTTTGTAGCAACAAACCATTTTCTTTCGCAAATGTCCCGATAGCTGTTTATGCGCGTCGCGAAAATGCCGCTGATTCTCCCGTTGCCACCCCATGTTTGAGTTAAGTCCCACAAGAAGTTTTTTTTTTCACGCCGGTATCAAAAATATGCTTGTCGACTGTTTGAAGCGAAGGTGGGATGAAGTGGTGAGGGAAATCTCTAAAGAAAACGTTAAAATTCGCCAAGGGGGGAGGAAATGAGAAAAATGCACGCTTACGTCAATCAGTAAGTATTTATGTTTTTCAAATGTATTAATATAATTTTCTAAATGTTTTTTATTCTTTTTGGTGCTAAGCGGCTTTTTCCTACTTTTTATAGGAGGCAGCTAATAAAAAGCAGTTGGCTGGGCTGACTGGAGGTTGACGAATTTTGAGGAAAAGGAAAAAAAGATATTGGAGTAATTTTTTAATGCTTTATTAATGTTGGTTCGTTGTTTTTTCAACATTTCATTAAATAGAGATAAATAAAAATATCCTTTGAAACAACTCCTTTTCATGCTTTTTCATTCTAAAAGTAAAAACACGTTCTTTATCTGTTAACTTACTCAGCCTTTATTCCACCCTATTCAATGGAATCACGAAATCAATAACGACCAATTTTGGAAAGTGATGTAAGTATATAAATTTCATGTATTCCATTATTCTATTTTTTTCATTTTTTTTCTCAAAGCCTTTGGCATTAAGAAATTGAACTGAATTTGATTTGACCCAGGAATCCAGAATGGAATTGAGTTCGAGACGTTGTCCGTCTGGAATCTGCTAAGTGTCTTTGAAACTATATGGAAACAAATTTACAATCTTTCTATCAAAGCTAAAACTATATTTTAAACCTTCTAGCTTGAACAATCCCCAGTTCCCTTCTGGTCACCATTTCGTAATTATAGTACTATACTAAACTGATAAAGATTACATGTTCGTGGGAGTAACAGAACATGTTTGGTCAAAAGGTCAGCCTGGCAAAAAAAATCGTGAAAAATATACAATCCCTGAGAATTGAATGTCTTCTGTGTGGTAAATATGGGGCAATGCGGATATTTTCCAAAAAACACACAATTGTAAATATAACTGTCAAGAATTTACGACTTTTACAGCTAAATTCAATTCGTGGTATTGAATACAAGTTTAAAAAGGAAACGTGTGAGATAATAAGGGGAAGAAAAAGCAAGAGCGTGACAAGTGGCGACCTGTTCTAGCGAGAGCAAGGTTTATTCTACTATTGTTTGAAAAAAGGAGGGTGTGTGGAATAGGGTTGGTGCATGAATAAGGGATTCCGCTGAAAAAAATATCATTAGAATCAGTTTTTCACGCTGATTCTCATGTTATTATTTTTTTATTTTTAAAATAATAATTTTTCCCGTAATCTCACTTCAAAGTTGAGATTATCTCCCTCCACTTTAAAACGGACCCCACGCCATTTTTGTTGAGCGGTCCTTGAAATGTGATGAATTTTGCTATTTTCTCCCCTTTTCATCCTTTTCGTCTTTTGCCTTTAGGCCCTAAGGGCAAAAAAGGGGGTAAAGGCAGCACGAAAAAGGTGGAAAAGGGGGGAAATTCATCACATTTAAAGGACCGCCCACCAAAAATGGCTTTGGGTCTGTTTTAAAGTGCGGGGAGCCTGACTCAACTTTGAACAGAGATAACGCTCTGAAAAACGAATTTTAAAATTTTTTTTAACATACCATGAGAATCAGCGTCAAAAACTGATTCTAATGATATTTTTTAAGGAATCCCTAATTCATGTACCAACCAAGGTATGGGATGAAAAAGGGTTGCAATGCAACATTGCAACATGTTGCAAAATGTATAACTTACGGATTTATACCTAACATCTTGAGCCTTTAGTAGTGGACAGCAGACACCTTTCATCCGAATTTGTTTCATTTCACTGGGTTATTTGCCGTTTGTGAGTTCATAATGATAAATTTTGAAACCCTGACGTTTTACAATCGAATTAAAAGGTTTTCAATGCGTTTTTTCTTCACACAAATTTAATTTCCTGCAATTCTTCAATTTTTTGTATCGCTTTAATCTATCACTATCCCTAGTGGTGGTAGTTTGCCGCGATAGTATCGTTAGCGGCGATACGGAGGAGACTCAATAGCGCTATCGCAACTTGTGAAATTACGGAGACCATCAAGGTAGAGGATAATTGGTGATTTGGTACACCAGCTGACTTCCCCTTATCCGAATCAACCTAAAAAGGGATGAAGATAATTGTGAACCAATTTAAGCTCTTTTGAAGCCTGGATCACGATCTCAAGAAACTGATAATCCAGTCACATCAGAGTGAACTTCACTCCGATCCGACTGGACTTCATTCAGTGAAGGTCATCTCTGATGCCATACTTTTGTCGGTCAGTAGGAATTTCGGCGGAAGTACTGGAATGACTACAATGATCTGCGAACTACAAGGATATGTAGTTCAAATTGGTCCTCCATTTACTAAACTTTACTAAAACAAAAGCCAATTAGTTCTACTGCTAGATTCGAAATGGGCAAATGAAACACCCTAAGCTAGTCCCTTAGACAAAGGCCCTAAAGTAAAGGCTGAAATCGAATTGAATTTCAATGGTCGAGATGAATATTTTTGGGTTGGGTAGCATATTGGGATTTGACTTTCGTTTGCTATGTTTGCAGAAAGATCTACCACCGATCTGATTGAGGATATTTCTCCAGGTAGGGTGGTGAAGTTTGTTGGATCATCCCAGCAAAAAATGTCCAATAGAGTTAAACATATATAGTATATACATTATGAGCCTATAACAAGAGAAAGGGGCTCTTATTTGATCATTTCTTTATTTTTTACCGTCTTTCTTGTCTTAATTCGACCTCTTAACATCAATCACTACTTATTTATCCACGATAACGCAAACGTTACGCAATCCTATTGTTGGGAATAAAACCCAACAGACGACGACTATGAGATCCGGACGCCGCGTTACTACCCCAGCGCATTTGCGCGATATTTGCCTAGGAAGGGGTTGTCTCAGCATCCTGCTCACTTTCTTCTTCGTGGTTAGACTGCACGTCAGCTACCTGGGAATCCTGGTCTGTCGAAACGTCAACGATCGATACGGAAGAATCGGATGAATTTTCGCTGGACACGTCATCGTCGAGTGATGGCGCATCATCATCTGTGTCCGTATCCTGCTCCCTTGCCTCTTCGTTTTTGGATTGCAATAATTTTTTGGTAGTAGCATCAAAATGCCATACAGCGAAATTGAATCGCCTTAGGATTTTTCTAATTTTTTTTTTGTTGAATCGTTTTGGACAATGTTGAAGTATGGGTATAACTTCTGGTCGACCTCGGGCAAGTTTGCCACATCTGAAAGAAAAATATGTTGGCTTAGGCCAAAGAAAAGGAAGATTAAAAAGAAACAGGAAAATTCATGATACTAACACCCAGAAGCATGTATGTTTTCTTTTTCCCCAAGCCGCCAAAGCTTCCCAGAATCCATCCTTTTCCAGGCCGGCAATTAGTCTATAGGGGACTATAAAAGGTGTAATTTTTAACAACGTTCGTAGATAATTAAAAAAAAGTTTAGTATTTTCTTACTTTTGGTTGTTTACATACAGGTGGTAGGTGTTTTGACGACATTTTCGCACGACACACGACGTCCAGAAGAAAAAGCGGGGGAGCTATGCAATGCAACGAAAATGAAGGGTTGTTGCCTTTCAATTGGCTATAGAAAGAAAAAAATCTGTTTTTATTGTTGTTGTAACCCATTACGATTGCCACACAATTTTTCTCCTCTCTTTCTCTCAAGAGGAGGAATGATTTGGGTTGGACGGACAGAGAAAAGAAAAATGCAGATGATGACGTTAATACATGATTACCAACAGCAGATGATGAGCACTGCTGATGATTACACACACACAGTTGCGTCTAAAACCGCAACGGGAAAACAAGAGACAAGTGAGGGGGAGAATCAGGTGAACCAACTCCAATTTTCCAATCAAAAGTAAAAATACGAATAAATCAAATAAAAAAAACTAAATTGCCGAACGAGCATTATTATTAACAAGTTTGACTGTGTTATTACTTAATTCGTCGAGTTGGATCCTAAGTGAAGATATAAACCTTCCCTTGTTTATAAACTGTAACAGTATAAGTTGTTTCCAAAGTCAAAACTACGTAATTTAAGTTCGAGGTTGGGTAATAATGAGGGACGAGTAAGTAAATTCGCAGACTTGTGGAGTAATTGGAAGATATTGCTCGATATGAATATTATGGATTCGACCAGTGGTCATGTAATATTGAAATTGTGATATCCTCTTCGCCAGATTTGGTCTATGAACTTCTTTTCACAGGTGCCTGTACTTTGTTTTCATCAGTGATTGTCCTTCTTCTTCTCGTTCTAACTTTATGGAACAGAAAATATACAACCGAGCCCATCGAGAACCCTGACAGCTGATGAATCCTATTGAGAAATTCTTATGCATTAAAGTTTTCGTTTTCTTCTCCTTTTGTAAGTCGGGATTATTTTAAGCACACCAATTTGTTCCTAGAGCTTAGCATTTTAAAATACCACCTTTAGCGATTCGCAAATGTCTTGTTACAAATTTGATTTCATATTTCATTGCGTTACTTTTCTCTTAACACTTTAAAAACCAAGGGGTTACAATGCGATTCTTTTTTACACTTGAGACATAAATAAACTTCCCATTCTGCAATGAACCAAGTGAGCATGACCCACAAGAAATCCAGGTAAAATATTACGTCACGTAACTCGAAAGTTATCTAAATCCTTATTCTTTTGTTTACATTTTTGATTTCTGGAAATAGAACTTCCTGATCTCCATCGAGATGTTTTTGGCGGCTGTGGGTCACCATTTCTCCTTCTCTTACCGGCCGTACGTGGATTTCGCTCAAGATCAACATGGCTGCTGTTTTTCCTTTTTTCATATGTGGGATGGCTCGGACGAACGGCAAGATGTCGTGACCATATTCACGTTATCCATGCATCAGTGTGGTGCCGATTTGCTGGAAGGCCGCCCCGTCACGCAACCAAGGATGAGGAGAAGTGAGCCCTGCTCGTACCCGTAACCTCTCAAAACAACTTAATGCATATTCTATCAAGTTAGACAGAAATAAAGATGGGCCAGTTTCATGAATAATATGTCGTTCAACAGTTCGACAGTTTCTTTTTCATCAATGACACCCTCTCCCTAGAAAAGTCTAGCTCGGCTTGCTGGAATTCCGCCTAAGTTCCGGAAGCTGGAACTAGGCTCTAGCTATAGACGTGTGTATACATTTATGTCTACATACCGAGACATAATCTATCAGACTATTTTATTACATGTTTTCAAAATCAACCATCTAACTTTGTCATCTGGGCGTAATTTTAATTCTCTCTCTAAAAGTGCACAAGTATACTATATTTTTCCACATTCATCACTTATCTTAACGTAATATCACCTCCGTCAAACCCAACCAAATTTATGAGATCGCAAATTTCTCATACAGTTATATCTAAAGCATCATTTTTCATGCGTGGTTTGTATAGAATATCGGCGACTCCTTTTTCTTCTGGAATTAAAAGGGACTTCCTATTATATCATTTCTCCGGGTAATAGATTTTCATGCAGGTGATTTATTCTCTTATATTTTATTTTTACACAATAATCAAGCGTCTATTATTGCAGAATGTAGATAGGAATCAATCCGATAAAATATCTTAATTTTGATTTACGCGAGCAGCAGCCGTGACTATAGGGAAAAATTGTATTTCAACCCCCTTATGTTTTGTAATAGCAATCACATTTTCGTTGTTGTGAGAGTGTACGCTGCAATCACGTAGTACGTGTGGTTAGTGTTCGTTTTAGAAAAGGGTTTAACTATTTAACCTTCTCGTACGAGGAATTTTGTCTTTTTATTTGGGATCTTTGGTCGTCCTATATTTACCTAGATTATGAAGAAGAAGAACCTTTTACACATCCAAACTTGTTGTTCGATTACAAAAAGAGAACGAGAGGATCAGACAGAGAAGGAACAAAAGAGAAGAAGAAAAAACAAACGATAATGAAACGTATGAAGAGATGATCAACGTTTCTTAGGAGGGAAGGGGAGGGGGAACGCCGCTTTTTATAAAACAGTGTTTCCGCGTAGTATATTGATCAAAACGTAACATTCCCCCTCGATAAAGAAATATTCGAGAAAGATATGAGTATCAAAATTATAGAGGGAAAGTGCTATGAAGGTGTTATGAAGGTGTGGTGAGTTATGTGCTACGACCGAAAAAGGTAAGTAAGTTTCGGGAGGCATAATGTTCTTCTTAATGGAATCTTGATGGCTTCTGCACTACCCCGATCCTGGTGTGGTTGAGTTCGAAGGTTGATGTCGGTAATGGCTTTCTTAGCATATCAGCAAGCTGGTCAGAAGTTGACACAGAGAATACCGCCCAAATAAGAGATTATTAGTTGACTTCTTCGGCCTGAATTTGTTGGCGTATGTAGTGATATTTCACTCGGATATGCTTGGTTCGTTCATGGAAGACCGGATTTTTCATCATCAGGATGGCGCTTTTGCTATTGCAAAAGAGGTGGTGAAGACGTGGTCTGCTGGATTTCCAGCTGAGAGAGATTTTCACGAAGCCAGACGATCTCTCGACACGCATATCCAGCTGCGTAGTATTCTGCTTATGCCATCGATTGCGCCACGGATTTCTGGAGGTGGCTTTTCCACGCTATTGGGCCGCCGTTGAGAAGAAAGACTTTAACCGTGGTCAATCGACGCTTGTCTGGGCAGCCTGCATAGTCCGCATCCGAGTAGCCTACGAGATGATTCGTTGATTAATTCGAAGAGAAGCATATGCCATGGTCGGGAGTTTTAGCCAGATAGGCCAGAATCGTCTTGGCGGCCTTACAGTGAGGGTTGCTGGGATTCTGGCAGTGACAAGAGACTGCTAAGACCGTGAAGGCGATATTGGGGTGAGTTGTGCCCATCGCGAAAAGAAAGCCCCCGACCAGCGAGCGGTATCGCGTTGACTCTGGATTATCCTCAAGATAAAGTTGATGGCATTAGAATCTGCGTAAATCTTAGATGGATGGCAGTCAGTCATTTTAAACCTTTCCAATAGAGCTTGAATGTAGCGGGGCTGAGTTACGTATATCTTCTAGTTGGGACGATCTCTCGAAATTTCTAGGGCCGATAAAGCTCTTGGTTGGTCCGGACGTCATCTCGGAATGTGTCTTAAGAAATTTAATGATGCCTCGTGCCTTTGTCTTCGGGTTACTTGCGATTAGGCCGACGTCGACCCAAATTACAAGTATTATGAAGTCGTCAGGATCCTCACTTCGACTGAAGTAGATGAATTGGTCAGTGGTTGAGTGAGATAGTCTAAACTGAATGAGGAACGAGTCGAATTTCTGGTTCCATTTCCAAGGTGACTGTTTCAGGCCGTACAATGGTTTGTGTAATCGGCAGACCAGATGCTCCTCACCTGGAAGTATAAAACCTTCGGGCTGCTGCACATAAAAACTTTTCGTCCAGATCCCCTCATGAAAAGGCTGTCTTGACGTCGAGCTGATGAAGTTCTAAGTCCAGCGAAGCCATGATTGAGATATAACTCTGGGTGAATCGTGTTCCGGAGAATAGATTTCGCCCTCGATGTAATCTTGTCCAGGTACTTGCGAAAATCCTTAGGCTACGAAAAGATCCTTGCAGATGCCCTTTCGTTCGCCGTAACCCGGTTTGAACTTGTAGGTCCATCTGCTTCTGATTATGGAGTGACTCGGAGGCAAAATTATTTTCGTCCATTTCTGGTTTTTTATGAGAAATTGGAACCCCCTATCTATTGCCGCTTACCAATCAGGTGCGTCGTCGCTGACTCAGCGTCACGGTACTGGGCAGGCTTGTTATGGACGTAGGCCGAGGCAGCTGTGTTGCCACGGAGCCCACTTTCAATTCGAGATTTGAATCTGGTAGACCACCCTTGGCCGTCAGCGACTAGCTTATCTATAGCTTATCCTTGAGAAGTCTCAAGGTGGTTCGACGGTTATTTTATTAATGTCGAAGTCAGTGAATACGCTGTGAGTAAAAGAAGTCTCTGGGAGGTGGACCGATTGGAAAAACTTCAAGCTCGTTCTGTCAATCCTCTTGAGGAAGCCCAATTTCATAGTGATGTCGGCTCGTCGTTACATCGCGACTGGTATTCACCTTGCCAGTCGATGGGTTCCATAAACGATCGCCCTTTTTTGTGTCCGAGTTGTCGACAAAATAACATAGTAGGCCCTTGGGATCGAGTTTACTTATCTTCTCGTCCAGTACTAGAGTGTTGAACTCGGAGCTAAAAGAACGAGCATTGGTGAGGTCAGGTTTCTTATCGCACCAAGCCTCGTACGGCGTCTTGATTGTACCGGTACAGGGGAGCGTACGGTTTAGGATGTACACCACCCAGCTCACGGCTTCTGCCAACAGTTTCAGTGGGAGGCATTTATTTGAATGAAGTAGAGTTAGCGTGCCTTCCATGATAGTGTGGTTGTCCCTCTCCAAAACAAATTCTGCTGAGGGGTATGACGAAAGGAGCTCTCGTGGCGAATTCTCCGTTTCCTCAGCCAGATCTGGAGCTCGTTGTTCTCGTATTCGGCACCGTTTTCTGAGCGTAGCACGGCAACCAGTCTGAGCATGCAGGAGTTTGAAGAAGTCTTGAAAGCAGTCGGCCACCTCAGATTTGTGTTTTATGAAGCGTAAGACACGATATTCACTTGATTCGTCATGGAATGAGACGCAATATGATGCCTTGCCGATGCTTTGGACCTGCATGGGACCGCAAACGTCACTGTGAATAAGGGCACCAATTCTGTTGGATCTGGTAGAGAGCTGGTTGAAAAGACGAGACGTTTCATCTTGCCAATCGCACATTTGTGACAGCGTTCGAGTGGAGGTTGAACTCCTTGCTTCAAAAGCAGGCCGTCGACCGCTTTACTTTCTACCATCTTGATGATGGTCTGTTAACCGATTTGCCAGGCATTGATGCCATTCTTGAAGAGAGTTCTCTGCTGATCGAGCGACTGAGGCTACGTCTGCTGTCACAATGGAGATATTTAAAAGATAACGCGACTTTCCGACGCGTTCGGCGGTCGAATGATGTCTTTGCAAACGATAAGGGCCTGTGAGCAGGCAAAGTGAATGTCTGTCCCCTTGTTGGTGATTGCGCCGACGGATATCTTGTTAATGCCGATGCTTGGAGCATACAAGACGTCGCGGATCTGGCTCTTAAGGATCCCATTGACTGATTTCAGTACGTCGATTTCGCACTACTCCGAATAAGTCAACCTTCATCCGCCCCCTTCCGCCGATCCATCCTGATCATGGTTGAATGACCCTTACATTTTTCAGTATCAATTTCTGTGAAGTGATGTGTTGCGTTTCTCCCGAATTGAGGAAGAAGTCGATAATCAAATAACGTAAGCCCCGCGATGTAGCTACTCTCTGGAACGGCGTTCGATGACTGATCGGCGACATTTCCCTTGTCTTTAGCCTTGAAGTTTCCGTAGCATGCATTTTCGGAATTTGCAAGCAGTTAATCAACTTTGCTTGTTGCCGCAGTCCTTCTCGTCATGACATACGATGTTGCAGTGGCTGCATAGCATGGAATTTCGCAATTTGCCATTGGATGCAGAAAACCTTACAGGACGACCACTGCCTCTGCCCCATGTTCTGCCCCTCTTTTGATAGGGAGACTGCCTGTTTGCTGCTCTGTGAAATGTATCGGGCTTGTGTGATCGTCTGGCACCAGTCAATGGTGAGTCTGTCTGAATGCGAAAGTAGGTCATCGGCGCTTAGCTCACCGCCATTGCAGATTGACTTCCTACGATCTTCTCAATCAAGTCTGGTAACAAGGTTGGCCAGCGTTATTTCCAAAAGATGAGAGCTCTTTCAGACGGTGATAAAGTTATTGTAGCTGAGCGGAAGAGAGGTGATGTTTTTATTGCATGTGTCATCGTCGTCAGCGAGACCTCCAGCGTCTTTGAATTGTTGAACTATAGTAGCTTGATCGCCTCTATGATCCCACATAGAGGCAATCATGTGTGCTCCGGGTTAAAACGGTAGTTAAAAAGGTTCTGCTGAAAGGATTGTCTCCTTTCAACTGTGTTATGCTGATATCTTCTGGCGGTAGAATTCCAGATGGAGTGGGCCCTGTCACAGGTGAGCAGTGAGTTCTGCTGCTACTCGTTACAGGTGTTAAATAGGTAGCTCTGCGCCAAGTAGTCGATTTTCACCCATTGGTCATTCACAGGTTGGTTGGCAACAACGCCATTGGTCCTCGCCTCCAATGTTCATGTCCGATATCCATCAACTACCGGTACCTCGTTATGGCTTCTTAGAGCGATGTTAATGCTGGATTTTCAGTTTTCAAAATTTTTGCCGTTGAATTGAACTGTTTTGGCTCGAAAGCCATCGTGTGTTAACATTTTTTGGTTGGGTTCCTCCAACGGGCCAAGTCAAATCACAGACGAAAGAGTTTCCATTTTCTTTTTTTTTTCGGGCTGCGCGAGTGTGGCCCGGGTAATTCGACCCCAGACGACCCGCAACAGCAACAACGGGACTAGACACACACATATCTTGTACACCCTTTTTCAAATACACACAGTGTATGTTTTCTAGAGTTTCGGGGTTACACCATAACGAGCTATTACGCCACAAGACCCCCCCCCCTCTCCTTGTCTGCTCCAGAAAACCGGATGGTTTCGCATGCCTTTGAAACACTTTTTTCTCGATGGTTTATACGAAAAGAGAATTTCAGTTTATCAAAGAAAAGAGAAAGAGAAGACATGAGTGAGAAACGACGCTGGCAACAGCTGCTGTCCAACCGCGGTGATGGTAGATCTTGTTTCATTTGACTATAGCCTTTCCTTAACACAAAAAAAATAACTAATACCGTGTATAATATTCGTTCGTTATTAGGAGAGAGAGAGAGAGAGTCTGGGTTTTCATTTGCCCCGAAAACTTGACGTAATGAAAGCGAAATGGCCCCTCCTAAAAACAAAAAAAGCCAGTGAACTGCTAAAAGAACTGCTTTCACTTGCAGAGCTCCTGCCGACGACAAATCGCTCTGGCTTGTGTTTTGTTGCTGTTGTTTCGGTGGCTTTTCCTTTTCGTGTGTTAATAAGGGGAGTAGTTCTTTTTAAAAAACTTGGGCAACAATTAAGCCACAACAACCTGAGACTTTCTATATCGAGGACTACCGAGATTATCTCGTGCGGCTGCAAACGGCAACCACTTTCGCGTATTAAAACGAGGCCAATTGGGCTCTTATATACACCGTTTGGCTGATGGCGTCAATGTCTCGATGAATCACACAGTCTAGTATACGGACGTCCATATTTTTTTTAAAATTCCAAAATAGTCGATGCATTTTCCATCCGTTATTCTTTTTATTTTCTCCCTTTGAATGTGTGTGTGTGTGTGTGTGGAGCCCTTCTTATGATGATTCGAGCTAGGCAACTTTCTCTGGTAGTAGTAGAAATGTCTCTCTAAAAGAAAATGTGTACAAAGAAGAAAATAGCGATTGGTGAGTTGTCGATCTTTTCTTTTCTTGAGAGTGTCGAATGACTCTGGACCCATAACTTGTTCATTTTAGAAAAGTGTTTAACTACTTGAATTTCTCGTAAGAGGAATAATATCTTTGTATTTGGGATCTTTGTCCGTCCTATATTTACCTAGGTTATAAAGGGGAAAAACAAAGAAGTAAAAAAAACGACAATGAAACTTATGAAGAGATGAACAACGTTTCGTAGGAGGGAAGGGGGGGGGGGAGCGCCGTGCAATAAGAAACAAAAAAAAACAAAGAAAACAGCGTTGCCGCGTAGTATATTGATCGAAACGTAACAGTTAGAAAATGTAAAAGTTTCACTTTAACAATGACGCTTGATAGCTTTCGAGGGACAGCAACTCTTTTGGGCGAGGGATAGCAAGATCATGAAGTAGGAATAGAGGAATAAGAAGTACTACTTTATTTATAATGGAGTTAATACAGTTATGCTCTTGTCGTCCCTTTACTCCGTTTTATCTGCACGTGCAAGTGTGCAACGGACGGTTTTTCGGACGTATTTATATATGCAAAGAAAAATCTTGATGTCTTTATTCATTAAAATAAAAGTTTAACATAAATATTTGTTTTCTAAATAAAAGGGCCATGAAATTTCGGGACCATGCCCAGGTTGAAGAGAAAAAAACCTCTAAAAACTTTTTTTACGGGACGGACGCCAGGATATGTGATATATACATACCGCCAGGTTGTATATATCTCAGGTCGTATATAGTACTCGGGTGGGTCAACCTGAGTGGTGGCGCCATCTAGTATTCAAATATAGAAGCTCGTCAAGCAATATGCATAGGGCCGCAAGAAAGACGGAAATCGACAACTGAAAAAATTGCCACTTAATCCTCTATGAGAATTTCGTAGAGAAGAGTAGAAAAAGTGGTGGAAAAGTACGTCTACAAAAGAAGACATTGACAATGACGTGTCACTGCTAAAGGAAGAAGCTTATTATAAATTTTGGGAATGCTTTCAAATTTGTTTAATGAGATAAAAATTAACTAGGATTTTTTAAATTTCGTAACAATTTCAAGTTTATTTTATCAATATTCGTTTGATACTAGCGTTCCCTCTCGATTTGCTTATAATCGATTAATTAATAATTCGATTATAATCGACGGCAAAATTTTCCAATTGACGCATAATTAATTGTTTTTTTTTTAAATATTATCCATTGGAATGGAAGAAAAATTAATCGATTAATGCACCGATTTTCTAAAATGTTATTTTTCTTGTAAAATTTTTTTGTTTTTGCTCTTAGAGGTTAGAGCCACTATATTCTATTAAAAAAAGTTGTCATAGATTTATTTTTGTCTTGTCGGGCTATAAATTGAAGTGCATAGATCTCACTCATTCTTCTGATTTTGTGTAAAATATTATTGTCATATGATTATAATTTCGATTATAATTGAAATAATTTGTTTTTAATTCTATTTATTATAATCGATTTTAATCGACTAAAATTAATGAGAAAAATTAATCAATCGATTATAATCGATGGTAAAAAATTCTAGTCGATTAGAAATCGATTACGATTTTTTATATGATTATCCAATCGATTGGACCATTTTCCAATCGATTTTGGTTTAGTGAGAGCTGTAGATACAAATACAATTTGTAACCGATCTGATATTTATTGAAAAATCCATTGATAAATTAAGAAAAAGTTTTTTTTACCTGATTTTTATCCGGCCGTGACCCGGGCCGGTATATGTTGTGTGTCCCGGGTAACTTTCCACTTTTTTCCCATCCCGCTCAACCCCGTGTTAAAAGACCCCATCTAGTCATCCGTCAACACATTAAAAAAAAGCCTATTTAGCTCCGGGTTACAACCCTACCTGTAGGAGAAAGTAAAAACTTGAAAGTATAGATAGTAAGTAAGCTTGAATGCATACCGGCTTAGTTATTTTGCACGCCATGTTTTAATAACACCGGAAAATTTGCATGGTGAAGATTTAGAAAATTCGCAGTTTTCGAAACTAAAGTGGCCATTGGGTGTCCACCTTCAAGATTCGGTGGCCTGCTATAGGAAAACGCCAATTTATCCCAATGGTGAATGGTAACGCAGATTTTCTTTGGTAAATCTCTCAGGGATTAATTTGTCATCGTCTGATATTGTTCACCTTCTTCTAAAGGAAAGAAGACAGAATTATGGTATAGTGAGTTTATAACCAGTCTACTGTTACTTTAGTCTACAATATCTTCTTGAAAGCTAACAGCATTATGTACAGCACTCGGTGAGAAAAATTTCATCTACACTAACAAAAAGATACAAACGAACAGCACAATGAAAATATGGGAACAGGCAAAAAGGCATTGTAAGATAAGGAACGGCCGGGTGTACGACATTCAGGCCCAGTCATTCAGGCCCAAGTCTTTCAGGCCCACTTTTATTGGGCCTGAACGTCGCTAAAATTGGGCCTGAAAGACGGACTTGAATATCATTCAGGCCCAATATAATATTTTTATGTTCTTCACAGTTAAATACACAAAGTAAAACATCAACTAGAGGTGTAATGGTTAGCAAGGTGAGCTGCTGTTAAGAGGTCAACAGTTCTAACCCGGGCAACGCCTATTTCGATTGAAAATATGTGAAAATTTAATAGATACTCTTTTCTTAGACATCACAGTAAATTCAAAAATAGGAAATGGAAAGAAATTGAATATAAAGCGGAAGTGCTTATAAGGAATTGTATTTCATGATCGAACAGCATAAATCGAAGACTATTATGAAAACATTAATCGGAATCTTCGTTCACCGGACCGTTCCTCAGCTCTCTCAGATCCGCTTTTGAGTGCTTCTTTGTGAGCTTCGCGAGCTGCAAAAACATCTCTTTAGAGGAAATAGGGTGGTCCGGTCTGTTAAAAGATACATCAGAGTAAAAGTAGTGAAAGATCTTAGTTGAACTGACAGAAATTATATATTTAACTAATTTGACCGAGATTCGAACCTCGATATTATAGCATGGCAGCCTGGGTTGCTGACCATTAGGCTACCATTTACTTTTGTTATTGAAGGAAAGCCGGACATTAAAGACACTGACCATTAATTGTCTTTATAAAATTTCCTTTTACTGGAATTTACTATCTCACCTTGTCCGAGTTTCGAACTTCGGTCTTCTGACATAACATCCCGGGCTTATGACCATTAGACCACCGTTATAACGTAAGCCGAGGGAGAAAAATAAGCCATTAATCCATTTATGAACACGCCTCATATTCCCTTCAGAAATTATCACATTTAACTTCAAGCTTGACGAAGAATTGGAAGCCATATAAACATGTAAAGCCATATATTCATTTTTGCAATGAAAAACATGTGGGAAAAAGCAAAAAGGCACATTGTGGAAATTATATGCAGAAAGACAATTAAAGGAAATATATTAATGAAAATATAGGAAAAAATAAGGACAGGAAAAAAAGAAAATTAAACAACTTTGTTTTCCACTATCTCAAAGCTCTTTTGCAGGACTAATTTTCTTATGTGATTATTAAGGACGCGAAAATTGAAAGTTTTGGTACAGGCTTCGCTCACTGTTCTTCAATAAATATTAACGTGAGATTGAGTTGCGTTCAGAAATTCAGCTTCACATCTAGCGGCAAAATCACGCTGACGCACTTTTGATTAATATCTAACACCTTCGGTCAACTTCAATCACAGTTGGTTATAAAATTTAGATACTTACTGGGAACTATCTTCAATTCTTCATGTTCATTAATTCAAGTAAATGAAACAAAGGTTTTGTATCTTGTATACTATTATGTGTATTCGTATTCCTGAGGAATTTAATTCTAGAAATGAGAAAATGAAGATGATTCAGGATAGTTGAATTTTTTATGTGTTGGTTGATAGGAAAAGCCTTGCATTGTTTTGGGTTAATTCTTAAATGTTTCATTGGCCTCGGGGGTGGCCAATGACTCTACGGAATCCTGGTTAACCCAAAACTTTATAAATGATTTACTGAGTAATACGTTCACTTGCTTTCCCTTGTGCCATTCAAATCAGCTTGACGAGTTCTATCGAATGGCGTTAAGTTTGATTAGATTTGAGATTCTATGCCACTCTAGGCCACGGCAAAAACAGCTTATAAAAAAATCACTGTAGTCACTAGACTCTTAAATTGAAATTGTTACTGTTCTCTTATATTTAACGATTTCATTCTGATCTTACCGGTTCCAATGTTGAGAATTATTTGGAGGCAAAATCATACACATAAGCACACAATCGAAAATTTTCCATAACTCAGTGGCGATCAGGCTAATGTTATGAGCTCTATAGAGCTATCGTTTCAATAACGAAATTTAAAAATAATTTCTTACCACCGCTATCTTATTTCTTCCCTCAAAAACCAGTACCTTCCTTACATGTTCTTTTCATCCTGTGTTTTGGAAAATATCAAGTGAATGATCATTCCATGAACATTTCACAGTGTTAGTATGTTTGACCTTGAGGTATCGGTTTCTTTAAAATCATTTTCAGTTTTCTTCTTTGTGTGTTTTGATATTTGTTTGTTTGTTTTATTGTTATGTTTTCAACGTGAATATATTGAATAATGAGCCATACTGTGACATGAATGCAGCGCTATGAATCATCTTAGAATGTCTAATTGCCAACAACTTGCCAAGGCACTTTCTACAGACATTGTCCCCATATATTTCAGTAAATATTTTCGTGCCAGAAAAGGAGGGTGCCTAAAATAAGAAGAAAAAACCAAACGATCTGGTCTTAAAATAGTGGCCGATGAACATCCTTTTCGCCTAAGCTGCTATCCACTGCTCTACCAAAAGAGCTATCAAAAATTAAAATTATGGTTTCTAATTCAGTAAAGGGTGTCGTTTGGAGAATGACAAAACGCAGAATTTCGGATGATAAATTAAGCTCCTAGCGTGAAACTGATTTTTTGTCAGTCGGCTTAATCACTCTGCTTCATCTTTTATAGTCCAAAATAGGTTTTTCGAGTCTTTCATATATTGTCTTCTGAATGGATTAATTAATCCTAGAGTTGTAACAAAAGCGCGGGTCCCCTTTTTTTCGTACACCCTCCTCTCTCCCATTCGTCCCATTCTACCTCTTCTCCCCGTTCTTCCCTAAAAAAAACGTGAACAACGCGTTTAATTCATTTTTAACAAATAAATTGGAATTCAAAAAAATTAAATAATTATATTTAAAAATTCCCTGTTCAATTCCCTATTTCCCTGTTGCAACTAAGTTTTCCTATTATAAACTAGAGTAAAACTTTAAACTAAAATCTAAGGGACCCCCTAAAACCAACAAGAGCTCCACATCACCCAAAGTAAAAAGTCAACTTAATATGGCCGCCGCGAGGTTGCCATGGCTGGGATCGCGTCATTGGTTTGCGTCATTGGTTTGCTCTATAGGAAGTGCATCTTCGGCTTAACTGAAATGTCGGGGTAGAGTCGTTTGTATTCACACAAAAAGTCTGAGTAAAGAAGCTCAAAATATTCCAAAGAACTGTCTGTCAATTTATACATTTATGTAACCATATTTCCACAGCGAATACAGTACGCAGCTTGTAACGTGCGAGATTATTCCTTTCGAGACGGTATGCATACAATCATTCATGAAATTCATTACTATGGGAAAGGAAAGAAGGTCCTTTAGTTTGCAATATCTTTTTACACCTCACCCATGGAGTGCAGCCCGAGAATTTGAGCTCTTCAAGATATTTTGTGTAGTCCTGTTGGTTTCTTAACTTCAAATCTCTTTCTCTAGTTAATATCTGCATATCGTTTCGAGTGGCTTAACAGATGGTGCAACAGTAATCACCGCTAAATCCTTCAACAAAACCGAACATTTGATTAACTGCCAAGTTGTCACCCGTAAAATGCGCCAGTCTCCGCGTAGCACACCTATTCTTGGAACTCCAACTTCTATACCAGTGGTTTCGAATTCAATAATTTCTTTCACAACACACTCAAGTACTTTTTCAACTCAAGCAGCATTTTCTAAATACATACTGTTCACAATTGCTATCAAATCCATATCGCCCAGTCTTGAAGTAGTTTTACCTGAAAATAAAGGTGAAAAACAAAACATAGCACTCAAGTGATAACTGGAATGGGCTGAAAACGGGATTACAAGACCCATTGCGTCTTCATATAGTTGAACATATATGACGTGCTCTTGTTTAGGATCTTTTTCGGTGTGCAGATTTTGCAACCAATCTCCATCAAAAAAATTAGCAAATACTTTTGTATTGTCTGTAGCAGGTGGATTGTTGAGGAACACCAAATCGAAAACACCAACGGCCTTACATTTAGCCTGCATACTTAGCTTCATATAGAGCATTTTTGGTATCATCAATGCGTAATAATGGACATGTATTAAATGGTCACCTTATTTAATGAAAAATAGTCAATGTGTCAATGTGTAAGGCTTCGAAATGATTAAGAATGAACTTGTACTGCTTAGATTAAGTTTTTTGGACAACACTTATTTACACCAGAAACATATGCTTCACAGTCGGTGAGGGGGAGGATAACGGCGGAAGGCATCTACCTCCCGTTCTACCTCTATTTCTACTCCTTGTCATTATTTTTCCTCTCGGTCACGAACTGCTTCGCTCCTGCTTCCGCTCTCCGCCTCTAGACGTTCTTATATACCTGGTAAGGTACGTGACGATAGCGTAAGGTTGTGATCAACTCCCTGCTGGTGTAGCATAGAACGTGTAATCCGGAAAAAGTTTACGGATTACACGTAGCAGTTTCGATAATGACCCTTTGTTTCGGGTCATTCCTCGGGTTGACTAAGCTCGAACTTTTTGACGGGCATAACTCAGGTTTCCGCGAATCTGAGTTATGCCACTGTGGGCTGATTTATAAAAAATCTAAGATTTATAAAGGTCGATATGCTTGGGCAATCGTAAATTGCCCGTTACCATGATGCAAAATCTCAAGTCGTCAGATTTCTGAGGTACCATAACTACTGCCAAAAAGTCGATACCTAAAACACAACCTTCGTTCGTGTGCTTTAGAACGAAAAAAGGAATGATTAAATTTAATTTTGTTTATTATCACTTCTATTTCGTAATATACCTGCGTTACGATAAAATTCCCTGCTACTGTTCGGAATCATGCTGGGGTTATTTGTTCGCTGCTTCTATCCTTTATTTCACACATGGGATTTGTTTTTTTATATTTCTTTTTATATAATTTTCCTGCATCAAATAATCTAGTGTGTTTCGAAAGTGGAAAGATATATTGGATGTTGTTTTCGTAAATAATTTCAAGCAACAAAGATTTAAAAAAGTTTTTTGGTTACAGAAACCTATGCAGACGACTTGTTTTTGTTTTTGTCCACCAGTCGGAAAACAGATCTCGTGTTTTAAAAAAGAAATTTTCTTTCTCGCTTGTGTCTTAACCAGTGTAAGAAATCACTTCATTTTTCCTTTTTAAAAAAAGGTATAACATTTTTTCTCCATATCAAGTTCTAAATTTCATAAACCTTTTGCAACGAAATATTTCCAGTAATATTATGCGTTAGTTGATTTTTCTTCCATTTTGTGTGTGTGTGTGTCCCATGCCTTTATCGCTTTAGACCGACAATTTCATATCTTAATTTTCCAACAGGTTATGGACCCAAGTTACGTAATTTTGTTATGCTTTATTCTAATTTAGAAGAATAAAAGTTCAAAATCAATCAAATCAATCAAAATAATAGCACAAAAGATCCAATTTCCAGTTGCGGCATCAGAATGTTTATCCACTGTGGAATTCATCCTCAACGCCTTGTCGTCCAAAACCAAATCACGTGGTGGGCTAGTATTGGAAGCTGTTCCCCGCTTAGCTGCAGTGACTGCCACTTTACCTCTTCCACGAGTTGGACCACTCTGCACAGCGTCGGCGCCGGTTAGGCGGGAGTTAACAGCTGCGTCGTCTGCTGATTCCCAAGCATTGTTCTTCTCGCCACTATCATCTCGTCTTGCACAATTAAAAAACGTGATGGACATGCGGTCGCCTGGTAGGCACTGTTAAAGAAACAGTGATTTATGTATCGTTACCAAAAAAATAAAAATAAAAATAAAAAACTAAAAAAACTAAACAAGAATGTCACCTTAGAAAGCTAGGATGCAACGGTTTTGTTTCGCAATTGTTTTGACTGTTGAAATCTCTAGTCCGGGATCTGTTAGTGAAACCAACCGTTCCCCAAGCATTACATGGTCTACTTTCCACACAGTTGTCTCTTGCAGATGCCTGGCCGACGACTTGACTGGATTTTCCTACCTTGTGTCGCGGCCGGTCTTTTGTCCTGCTGCCCACTTTTTAGAAGCAGCAGTCCGTTCGTGTTCCTCTACAGCATTTAGAGACTCTTCCGCAAGCGACTCGGCCGGGGGTTAAAGCGATTGCAGGCCATAACGGCAATGCAGTGGTACAGAATGGCACTTGGGCCAAATCATTGTTGGAAATCAGATACATAGAATATGAGACTCGTACCCGATTGTGGTATATCATTGTCTACCCGTCAGGGAATAACGTTGATGGCTTGACACATATACACATGAACAATACATCTCTTACCGGAGGGGTTTTTCTTCAATAAGATTCACTTTGTTTAGAGGCAGGATCTGATAGTATATTCTATCCTTACATACGTTAACGAGCATATATCAATAGGACAGAAGTCAGAACTAGAAAAGAGGGGAATAGCAGATGAAAGCGCTTGTCTGGTAGACAGCGTTGCCAGATAGCACATAGTGGACGGAGGAGAGAAAAGGTATTGCGCATAATGCGCAATATCCTACTATCATCAATACACCGCGCGGAGAAAAGCTCAAACCAATTTCGACAAAATCTCTCTTGGATCTGTCCTTGCCAATCGCGTTCTCCGGCTGGTTCTCAATAAGGCAAACCACATTTCTTTTCCCGTGCAACTGGAGGCTCAAGTTTCTAGACATATCGCTGGAATCAATCGCACTTGACACTTGGACTGTTTCGGCGTTGTCACTGCTGGGCGTCCAACTCGAAGGCGACGCCATGGCCAGGTGTACGTCGAGAAAATCACAATTGCGGAAAAGGTTAGCTAAATCGCGATCCGCTCCTTGAAGTAGTTCAAATCCAAGCGTCCACTCGCCATAAGTGTGCAGGAGAACGAAGAGAAAGACATTGTCTACCAAGTCTCTCTCCGTGACGGTGGAATCCCGCCGTTTTTGCCAAAACTGGCCAACTTGACGAGAGTCGCGCGTAATTTCAGTACCAGTAGGGAATGTTTCCACTATTGTCTCCGGGCGTCCGTGATCTTCATTGCCCATTCATGGATTCTGGAGCCAGGGTGCACAGGCTTCTTTCAGCTGTTGAAGGGACGCCAAAAAAACGGGAAAATTCTTTGGGATCACCGTTTTCGCATTGACCCAGAGGATATCGTAGACCGCAAGCAACTTGTGTCCCCGACTAACCGGCTCAATGAAATGCTCGGAGCTGTTGAAAAATGCGGACAAGTAATAACCAGTGTCGCTGCTGATGTAAGCAATGTATGCAATCCGCTTCAACTTCTTGTGATAGGTAACATTTAGGCTCCTGCCTTGGTGCCCGCCTTCAACAGGCAGTTGAAGTGTTGCAGTGCCGATTTTGGTTCAATGCCCACGTGAGGACAGGTTGCTCATTAAACAATTCTTGTCATTGTACAAGACCAATTTTGAACATTTTGCAACGACTTGCATTGCGTCAGGAAGTCATAAATGTCGGACGACTGCAGACGACAAGTGGAAGTCTCCAATGTGCAGTTCACCTGTGAGCAAGCCAGAGAATTTGACGTTACCTTTTGAATCCAAACCGGGACCGAACACATCTTGGAGCTTGCCGATGTTCTACAAAATTTCAAAAACATAAGCATTACCACAACAATGTGTGAGCAGAAATACAACTAAGATTACAATGCCAACCTGCTTCGAAACTGGAACGGGGAAGCCTTGAACATCTGCTTGCCACTGCTGGAAATTGTGTGCACTATCGACACATCCGCGCCACTTGCAAAGTCAATTGACTTTGCATGATCCGTAACATCAAGAATCCTAGACAACTGTTCCCTTTGCACTCTGCCGGCATCTTGCAAGGTTTCGCCGCTGTGGTGGGGTGAAACTGCTGGCCAGTTCTTCTGGTCACCATCTCCCATTTTCTCGTGCTTTACTTCATCTGCCAATTCCACCCACAAGGAAAAGAAATTGTTTTACTGCCTTTAGCCCATCACCAACAGGCGACTAAATCAACTTAGATATGCGTTACTGTTGCTTATTACCAAACGGCCGAAACGTTGATGCAGCATAGCACTCGCCGGAGTCATGGAACGTTTAAAGGCTATATTTACAAATAAGGATCGGCTTTAGTCAAGCAAGGTAACTTGAAAGACATTAGCTGTGGCTTCTTACAAACTTATAGACAACTTATAGGCAAGGCGTCAATCGGAATCGAGGTAGTATGTTTTGCAATCTGAAAGCTCTTGAATATAAAAGTTCATATGGGCAACCGCAGTCCTCATACAACTCCACAGATGGCTTTTGGCAGTGCCACAACACTTTAGAGATGGCTGCAACTAATTTTGGTAATTCATGATTGGGATCGACAGTTTTGTTAAACTTTAGCAACAGGAATACAAAGTTTTGAATGTATCACTTGTTTCCTGAAAACTTGGTTGAAATCGTTTGAGTCTTGCGATTACACGAAAAGTTATTACTCTGGACAAAAGTACAGTAGTCAGAGCAGACCAAAATACAACTAGAGTCAAAATAGAGAACAAATACAAACCAGTCTAAATCACCAACTAGACGTAAGGTAATTACACATAAAAGTTGGATGCTGTTATCTGTACCAGTCCTGTACGCTGTCGACCAAGAGCCAAGGAAATTAAAGTGATAAATCATTCAATCCTTTTCACCCATCCAAGTTGGTGATTCTTAATTGGTCCATTGCAATAACTCAAACATCATCGTAAATGTTGTAAGTGAGTCTAGATTTCCTTTTTTACTGTTTATATGTTTCCATGGCAGCGATATCTCTTTAGCTTTGGTTGTCGCAAGTGGTGTGGGGGATTCAACGATCATTACAAACCTACATTAAAGTCACAGCCCACTATTAGTTATCCATGGGACGATAATTAGGCCTACTTATTGGCAAGACACCACCACAACCACATTTTCACCATCACCCTTCAACTTAAAAATGTGTGTAATTAGTTTCAGGAAGGAACATTATAATTCGCTTTTGCAGAAAAATTGCGGTACTTCTCTTTTCACATTGTTATCCTCCTCGAAAGCTGTTGAATGGTGAAAGTCACTGTGGCTTATCAACGAACGCTATCAATCTCTGGAAAACCACGTGCTGTTAGTTATTACTTAATACTCATATGACATTTTGACAACATCAAGTGTGACGTGATTGCTTTGCGCAGACGCTCGTTTACGGCGAATTCTTTTTACAAGGAGAAATGGAAAAGAAACTCGGGAGGCAGCCAGCCACGATAATGGATCGAGAAAGAGCGTGCATACCTCATCTACAAATTCAGTTCTACGATAGAGATGTCCTAGTCATTTACTTTTTCGCTATTTTTTTACCCCTCTTTTCATCACGTAGCCAAGTGTGAGTAAAAAGACTTTGTGTTTCCATTCATTACATTTATAGGTTACTTGCACGACTGTTTCCGGAAACGACTGTTCTCGTCTAAGCGGTAAGCTGCAATCGTCAGCATTGGGTGACAACACAAGAAAACAGTGGCGCCCACCCGGCAATCGCATCACCTGACGTTGTAAAAGAAAAGGAGATCGTGTAGAGTTGACCCAAACGACGAGATTACCAGCAGCACACGCGGCACACAAAAGGTAACTACGAACCGTTACCGGCCATCATGGGCCGGACCCTGTTAGTGTTTCGCTGGTATAATCAACAAATCAATACACGAAAAAATCAAATCGCTTTTTTGGAGGAAGCAATGCAGAAAATCAGTGTTGGTTCACGGTCGGAAACCTTGTGTAGTACCTGGTAGATGTGTTGTCGAAGTATTCGGTCTAATAAATGTTGTAAAGTGGCACCAATAGACTTACAGTGTACTTACAATGCCGTTACATACTATGTCTTTGTCACCACTAGCCGCATAAACTAACGAATAACTTTTTAGCATTTTTACCGGGTTACCTTTAAAAGGCCAAAGGCATGGTACTGCAGTATCCAAGGAAAGGCACTTGCATTTACCGATCATTTAATGACAGCAAATCGTCCGCATTAGCGAATATCTTTCAGACCTTCTTTGTCGAGGTGAGAAGACCTATGACCTTGCAGGACACAATAGTCAGACACAATTAAAGTGATTTTTCATACTTGCATCGCCATGTATTCATAGTCGTTAAAATGAGATGAGCATTCAACGAAACGGCTTGCAAATCAATTTGCTGTAACTTCAAGACGACTTGAGCGGCGGAGCAAAAGATTGGCAACCGTGTGTTAAAGTCTCACCATTTGGCAGAGTGCGCATAACTCTGATGGTAAGAGGCGGAGAATAACTAAAAGGCAAGCTTTGAAAGACTTTTAGTAATGTCAAATGGGCAGGGCAGACAGAAATGCGTTACATGGACAATTTGGGTGAAATGAGGCTGCCAACCGTTGAAGAGACACACGGAGAACGGGGGTTAAGCCTTAGGGTATTCGTCCCGGAAATGAAAAGATTCTCGACCACATTGTCAAATTGACGTTATTAAATTGACTCGCATTTTTCGCGATAGCCGTACACTTAGACGACGAATTAATTAGTCCAAGTAATTATCGCCAATAAATGACATCATTCATACCCGCCTAAACGACTACAACAGCATCTTGCAATTTATAATTCAGGAATCAGGATCACAGCTGATGCCAACGTTCAAATAACTAGTTGGCCACCTTTAGTCGATCCTTAACCTCCAAGACCTGTGCGTCACGACCGCCACATCAGGCCACATCACATAAAAGTGTCAGTCGCACGCCACACGCCGGCACCCACTTGTCACTAAAAAGCTCGCGTTCAAACTTCAAAGTTAACTTCAACCTTCAACTACGTGTAGTCACCAAAAAACCATCTAGAACGAGGGGTGAAATATCCTAAAGGAAATAAGGTAATTTCAATGCAAGCTCAACATCGCTTTGACATCATAAGTTGGAACTGCCTTGATGTGTAGCCATGTCGACGTCAACGGTGAGCAATTCCGAGTCATCCACGTCGTCCTTCAGTAACAGCAGGACTCCTTGGGGGCAAAAAAATTACAGAAAGAGTAAGACTTATTTCTAATTTCAACTTCAAGCATTACCTATTGTGTTTGGAAACATGTGTCTTGCTGCGACTTCGTCCATTTCGTCAGCCGTCGGTCACTTTATGTATTCGGTAGCACTTTCTCCCAAAACTTCAAGTGTAGATCGCACAATATGACGTGCATTTCCTAATTGCAATAAAATCTGCTATAACGCATGCATTATATCAATAACAAAAAGTGTATATATGTTTAATGTATACCTCGGGTGGTTGAAAATCTATCTGCTATTTGACGAAAAGTTTCTTGGTTCCCAAGCCACTAAATAGTCACAAGCAACTTTAGCTGGAATGGAACTTCGTTATGCTCACCACGATGACCCATCTCGACTGCTTCTCCAAACTCAGTCAATATGTCCTATTAATCATGGGAATGCAATAAAACAATTCAGTTACAGATTATTTGAATACACATTTAACACTAATTTACCTGAAACGTTGCGCGTTACATTCTAAAATGTTCGTGAAGTTGAATGTCAGGGTTTCTGGGTATTGTACGATGGAGGAAATTCAAAATACCAATTCTCTTTTCTCTTAAAATACGTTGAAACCATATTCTCTTTTTTCTTACCACACATTTAACGGCGATGTTCGATTAAGCCACATGTGAATTGCCACCAAGGCTATATCTATGTCACAGTCCTCAAACAAGAGGAAATTTAGGACACCATCCATGGTTTCAGTGTTTATCTTTCTTGTTTTTGGCAGACGACAGATATAATATATAATAGTGGCTCTTTTCTAAGTATTTTTGGCAACGCCACAATATTTCATCAAAGACAAGAAGAAAAATATTACAAATTGATTTTTAATGTTCGACCAATAGGAAGCCAGGAATTCGTGGAAATAAGCTGTCTAAAGGTTCATCTACGCTACCCACTAGAAAGATATTTCACCGTATGAAGCAAGACGGGCGCGGGGGACCAGGAGGGTGGTAGTGCTAGAGGACTGTAAGACACGGCTTACAAGGGTGCAAAGAGAGGATAACCGGGCTACTACAGATTATATGTATTTTACTTGGCATATGAGTAAGAGCGAGTGGACAGGGAGAGCAACGATGTAAGAGAGAGATACGTATTTTGAATGCAGCTTTTATATGGGGTTAGGGCGCGGGGAAGATGAGATGATCCGCGGCGGGCGCGTCAAGTCATGTCTGGCGCGGCCAGCTGGAACGGGATGGTGTGGCCAGTCGGGACGGGATGGTGTGGCCAGTCGGAAGGGGTCGGCGAGGCAAGTCATTCCAGGTTGGCAAGTGCTGACCTGCTGCTTCTCCCGCGTGACGTCAGGGGTGACGCTGTAGAGGTGACGTCAGTGTGGGGCCGGTCGTTACGTAAGGGATAACGTCCTTGGCGGCGGCCATCTTGAAGTAGGCGGGGCTGCCGCCGGGGCATTACAGGACCTTAAGGATCTGGCTGGGGTGTAAGCGGAAAGAAGAGACAAGGGACGAAACCGAGAGAGACGACAGCGGAAGCCGAAAGTTGTGGCTTCGAAAGTCACGCGATTGCTTGAGCCATTTTAGTTCTTTGAGGATAGGAGTATCACCTTCACGTTTGCCTCTGCGCAAGATGAGCCGGGTGGCGGCATGTGGAATACATGAAATGTATTCAACGTGTGTTTAGCACATACATGAAGTAATCGCGGAAGTCACCCGTATCGACTACCACAACTGGAGTGATCCAGCGTTTTGTGGATGTGTCCTGGATCACTACGTGATCACCTACGCTAAGGGCTGGTAGGGCTTTGGTAGTGAGATTGTAATGCATAGTTTGCCGTGCCATTGTTTGATGGGCGCGAGCCTCAAGTGTCTCTGCCAACTTCTGCCATTCGGGAACGAATGATCGCCGATGCACTGACAAGCAGTTGTGAACTGGGCGATTGAATACTGTTTGATCTGACGAGGCTCCTCCCATGCGCGGGCTGTTGTGGAATAATAAGATCGATTTTGCTAGTTTATTGGCATCGGGCCGGCCGCCCGTTTTGCATCCGATCACCAGCTTCTTCATTGTTTTAATGCCCGCTTCTGCTCTACCGTTAGACTGGGGTAGTGTGGTGAAGATGATGCCCATGAGACGTCCCAGTAGGGTAGAAGGGCTTGGAATTCGGCTGCTTAGAAGTGGACGTTGTCCTTCCACAGCTTAACTGGTGCTCTCCCGGTTGCGAGGAAGAAGGCCTCGATTAGTCGTCCTAGTGTGGTATTTTTCTTTTGAAACATTGTGACGTGGGGCCAACCACTAAATTGGTAAATTATAACCAGGAAATGTCGACCGTCGTCCTCGCCGATGTCAGCATGGAGAAATTCAAAAGGCCGGCTGGATGGTGCATGTGGTTGAAGCACTTCGGCGGGAAGAGATGGTGGCTGGCTAGTACATTCTTCACACTGGGTAGCTGCGTTGGCAATGTCAGTGTCGATATGCGGCCAGTACAGGGACAGCCGTAAGCGTTGGCGAATTTTAGACGCCCCTTGGTGCATAATGATGAGTGTTTTGAGAGTTTCTTTTACGAGTATCCTTGGCAGCACGATGCAAGCGTCTATCACTAGCATACCGTCACCGTCGTCGATTGCTAGGCGGTGGCGGACGTCCCAGAATGGCCGCAGCACTAGCGGAAGATTGCATTTTTCGTTGTTAATCCCGCAGAGATATTCTCCCAAAAGGCTGTCATGGTGGGATCTGTGGTGACTGCTGCTTTTACTTTCTCCAGCGCCACGTCTGCTGCCGTCTCGGTGGGTTGTGAAATTATTCCGATAACTGCCGTGCGTGCCGTAAAACATTTCGGGTCCTACGCCCAGCTCGCCTTTAGCCTCTCCCTAGTCGACTGGAGCGCGAGACACTGCGTCCGCTTCAGCGTTGTGTTTTCCCGGCACCCACCTGGTTGTGAATACGTATCGCAACATCTTCGGACGCAGGTGGAGTAGGCGCTGATTGCCCAGCTCGTCCAGCGGAAATCGTTGAGGATTGGTACAAGGGGGCGGTGATCGGTGACGAGTTCAAATGTTTCAAGCCCTTCTAAAAACTGCCGTTATGGTTTCATTGCGCATGATGCTGCAAGACATTCGAGCTCTATCATCGCGTAGCGTGTCTCGGCGGGTCAAAGAAAACGTGAACCGGTCTGCACCATTTGCCGGGTTCCTCATGTGGCGCGCTGTTTTAAAATAAAACCTAGTCCGTTGAGCAGGGACGCATCGGTGAACAATGTGGTCGGTCGATTTGTATCGTAAAATGCCAGCTCAGGCATTTCAGCCAATTCGGTTATAGCCGCTTTGAATGATAACTCATGGTCAGGTGTCCAATCCCAGACGATGTTTTTCTTTAATAGTGGGGAAAGCGGGGCGAGTGTTGTCGCCAGCGTGATAATAAAATGTCCCACTTGCTGGCACAATCCGAAGAATGAACGGAGGTCGGTGATATTTCCCGGCCTGGGAAACTCCCTGATTGCTCGAGTGAGTTCTGGGTTTGGGCAGAATCCGTTTACGATACGACGTATCCTGCAAACACGCCACTATGAGTGGCGAACACCGTCTTATTCCTGTTGAAGGAGACGTTGTTATCACTTTCTGTCCGGAATAAAAGACGGAGAAGATTGATGTGTTCGTCGAAGGTTCTTGAATACACCCTTAAGTCTTCCATGCAGCGCACGGTATTGGGTATATCACCAAAAATATAAGAAAATCGCCTGCCATAGTCGTCTCCAGCATGTAATATGCCCATTGGCAGTCTGGTGTACTGATGAAGGCCTTCTGGGGTTGAAAAAGTAGTGAGGGCCATCGATTCTTCGTCCAACGCGCATTGGTGGTAGCCTTTTAATGCATCCACTACTGTGAAAAAGCGCGTCCCTTGAGGTATTGACCGTACGGCCTGGAACGGGGTTGGGTTATCGAACTTAGCTCCCATAAGAATCTTGTTAAGTGGGCGGTAATCAGGACGAAACCGTATTCCACCTTGTTTCTTTGGTAGGACGACGACGCCGTGGATCCATGGGCTGATGGCTTCGGGTGGAACTTTTCGTATGATGCCCTGCTTGACTTGTGCTGCAAACTATTCTTTAAATGGCTCTTTGAGTGTCTCTGATACGTGACGTGAACCCCTGAATTTTTCTGGGATGGCTCCCTCTTTCAGCACGAAATGGCACGGTGGTCCTTTCATGACGCGGCACACACCGTCGAATACTTTTCGGCATTCTGCCATTATTGCTTCTAAGTCGGCCTCTCTTTGGGCTGGTGAAGGATCTGCTACACCCTGGGATGTCACCGAGTTCTCTCGCGAATGGGGATATCCGTCGTGGAGCATGCCCAGTTCTCGCTGGGAGGCTGAGCTGATCACTGCTTGTTGAAGGCTTTCTAGAACATGAATGAGTGTAGTTACTGGACGTGGGGTCTCGCCATCTCCTGTCAAATTTATTTTTACTGTGAAGGCGCCGAAGCAATGGATGGGGTTCCCGATCGCCGTTTTTGCTGATCTGTGTCCGCTGTCCGCGCTGTCCTGGCTGAAATGTGATGTGTTTGAAATGGGAAGTATTTGTAGAGTGTGGAATTGCGTCAAGTGCGGAACCTGTGTCTGAAAGACCATGAATAATTATTGTTCCGTTCCGTGCTGCTTGATCACTTGGCGCGATTGAGAGTTCCACTAACTCGCTAACCCCCGATGTTGACACGTTATGAATGTAGATGGCCCCAATTGGTTTTACTGTGCCTTCACATACTTTTGCAAAGTGATCTTGTTTACCGCAGTGGTCACACGTTTTACCACTGGCTGGCTACTGGCTTTAAGGATGGCGTCGTGGACCACCACAGTATCGGCATGATATTGCGTATTTTTCCACTGGCGGCTTTGTTCCAGGAGCGAAACGCGTTTGTTTCATTATCGTTTCTTCTGCTTTTCCTGTTTTGTACGCTGATCGCCGAATTGCATTTATCGAGTTGTCTGTTGTCTGAAGGCTGGCTGCTTGTGATTGGCTGTTTTCGGCTGTCCTTAGGATAGTGAGTGCCTTATCCAAGGTGAGAGCATCTCATTGTTCTAACAGATTGATCCGAACCGCGTTATTGGCAACTCCGGTGATCAACTGGCCTAGAAATCTAGAATGCGCGCGGGCTCGCAGTTTGCGCAGCAATCTTGTCCGAAATCACGCCCCTTCGCGGCTGACGTCGCGAAGGCTACAGAGCCAGTTGTCGGCCGTCTGGTTCGGTAGCTGGTATAGTTCCTCGAATTGGTGTCGCCACACATGTCGGTTTCTTCCGGCATTACAGCGTTTGTGGAGGAGGTCGATGATAGCTGTGTGGTCTGTGAGTTGTGCTGCTGTGAGTCCTGCTGACAATACAGCTTGCAATGTTGGGGTAAAAAAAACAAGACTTCAATTGGTTGGTCTTGTATGCCGGGTGCAGGGCTGCGTCTAGGGGCTTCGTCGATTGTAGAGAGATTGAGAAAGATATTCCATCTTTCTTCCCATATCAGAAAAGTGTCGCGTTCGGCTTCGATGTCGAAAGGTGGTGGAGATCCGTTTGGTTTAAAAGCTCGTTGTTGAATTAAGGGAATGGCCGCTGGTGCTGGTGCTGGTGCTGCCGCTGCTAATCCTGCTGCCATAAGGTTGCTCTCTAGGCTTGATGGCGCGTCTCTGGCGAGAGCGTGGGATGACCAAAACCAAGAACTAGTGCGATTTGAACAGCGCCGCCGCTGCTGCACTACCCGGCACAGTGAAGGATAGAAATGTTGCTTGTCAGAATAGCTTGAAGGCAAAAGAACTGTGAAAACAGTGGGAGGGGCGGAGGGGTGGTAAAGATCGCGACCGGAAATTTACTTTGGTGTTGCGCGCCTAGCAGCCAAAATGTGCAACACCACGTGAGACCAATGCTCGTTAGTGCGTTTGCGAAATAACGATGCTGGGTACACGGAATTTTTTTAAATTTCTATTAGTTAGGGGTTCAGGCAGTTACCAACTGCGCCATGTTTAGACTAAGGCAGCGGTTGTTTAAAAAGCATAGTTTACCTTGTATCGGAGACGATATGAGAACACACCAGAATCTGGATTCGAGCGAGACACAACTAACCCTCCACTTCGTCTGCTCTTCTCAACTAGCGCTGCTGGCGGCAAAGTCAATACAGGTAGCGTTAGCCGACTCCGCATTGAGGACACGGTTTTCAAATGTTTGACAACGCGAACGCTCTTTTTTCAATTGCTCATGCGAACTCAAGTTTTCCTGACATTTCAAAGTTTTCTTCGCTTCCATTCCACGAATATGATCGATGCACTTCTTCATCTGCTGCTCCCAGCGACTTTGTTGATCATGGATGCTGAGAAACGAGTAACACATGTGTACAGCATTCACAAATTTATGATGAAATATATAACAACTACCTGCTGATACTCGACCAGAGCAGTTGTAATTTGAATATCCGATGCTGATTGTAATTCCAGTGGAGGCCACGAACAACGAGCGTTATTGAAAACCACACCAATGTCAAACGGCACTTCTGATTGTGGTTTAGAAATTCGACCAAACAAAATTATAATTAAGTTAAATATGAAACTAATAGACTCATATGGAGACTCGTCTATTGAGACAAGTCAGATAATTAAAACGAACGAGGGATGTCAAAATGTAATCAATTTGTCGTGGCAAATTTTGTTGGCCTTTGTCGATGTTCGTTTCGTTTCATTCATACTGAGAGTATTATCTGTGATGCTGATTGCTGGGAGACTGAGAGTCAGGCTATCATTGTCTATTGTCATTTCCTGAATAATCACCCTAAAGCATTGCCGTTCTTTCCCTAAAAAAAGTAAGGAGGTTGACATGTTGACATCAACAACTTTCTATTTGGTGATAGCGTGCGTCTTATCAGATTTTCCTTTTGGAGACTCAAACATGTATTCACCTGGAGTGATGACAGGAATCAAATCTAAAGTGTTGTGCAATGATGCTTTGGGAGTCGTTGTCGTACGACACGGGCTTCACGTGTTTCTGAAGAGCAACTTTAACCACAAGAAAAAGCAAGATATAGAATATTTTGTGTAAAACCAAATCCGCTACGGACACACCTAAATCGATGAGGTTAGGATTAATGTGCATTCCTACCCTCCCTTACACAAATAATGTGCTATTTTTTTTAGCAACTTGCGTTTGAGCCAACAGAAAATCGGAATGAACAGAATTGAGATTCTCAAGAAGTTGAGATTTTTTCGAAGCTTTAGGTGGAGCAGTGTTTGTTGACAGTGGATGTTCGTTTGCAACCGTACGGGATGTTTTTCTCCATTCCTTCAATCTGGACTGGGTAAAGAAGATTATTTTTTTATTATTTTTTTTTGTATGCTATTTTGTTTTCAGCCAAAGCCAAACAAAACCCAAGGTCTGTCATTCAAGAAGTTGAAAGGCTCCATCCTTCAGCAAAGTATAAGTAATGTTACATCCCATTTTTTAAATAATAAATTTTTAAATTGTTTTGAAATACAATTATTAGAGACTTGGGCGTACTTCGGAACAGAGCATCCGCGGGACTCGTGGTTTGAAACCTTAAGTTCAAAGGAACTGGTTATAATTAGCAGACGGCAAAGAAGGCGGCCGCTACCTATGGGCTTAAATATCTTGACGTAAGAGCATATTCTAAAAAAAGGTAACGCGTTGTTTATTTTTTTTTCTTTTTAAAGCCATGGTTTTATAAAACTGTTCCGGCCTCACTCCGTGGAGTTTAAGTGGTATTTAAAACTTGACTTCCTCAAAATAGTACTGAAACTTAAAAAAAAAATGTTCACATACATCCATACAACAGATCCACAAGTATCCTATCGTCAACTTCTTTCAATTCCGGTCCATCCCATTCCATTTTGGAGGCATGGCGCTTGACAGGTTTTTTGTGGTCGACATCCAGACTCACCACTTCAATTTCCGTGTCTTGAACAGCGTTCAGTTCGTCATCGTCGTCGTCGTCGAAGGGAATCCTCTGATGCGTGAAAAATATTGGACATCAAAGAATTCTGCAGTCTAGTCAGTAGATCTTCATATTCGTTGTCGTCGTCTTCGATCAAGAGCTCGATGACCGTTTTGCTCAGAAAGATCTTTTCTTCCAACTCGTTCATGATGGGTTCGTAAAATCCGGAAGCCGACATCAGATAGTAATCAGAATAAGAGGTAGCGAAACCTGAAAATTGAAAGATTAATACAGGAATATTTTAACAAAAATGTAATTAAAAATCTAAAACTTACACATGATTGCTTTTCTCCTCCATCGAAGCCACTGATGAATCACTCGTTGATGAGCCCGATCTCTTTTGTCGCAATACCTCCTTCGACACCAGGGTTATCGATCCACACAGGCTTAACGTAACCAGATGCGAAGAGTAAATGGTTAGCTTCGATTGCACCCCCGTCTAGATGACATAAATGGCCAGGTTCAATGTAAATGCCAAACTAGGCGAGCTTCAAGATGGGACTTTGATCCAATTCTTACATGACCTCTTCTTCACCAGTGAACAAACTCAACGATGGATCAGTTAGAGAAATAATTTCCTCGATGATATCTGCTGGTGGACCAGGGAAATATTTCAAATTAGGAGAATCAAACTTTGGAAATGAAATCATTCATTTATTTTATGATAACAGACAGCTGCAAAATAATGATTAAATTACCTTTGTCAACCCATTGACAGCGATTAGGATCTTTACGGTTGATTTTCTTCTTCCTGAATTGCTTATAGCTAACAATATTTGGGAATTCTACCTTTGCATACCTGCTAGCAGTTCTTCGTTCTTTTTTTGTGTTGCCAGGAAGGAAATCATCATCCCCCTCACCAGACGCAGCAGCTTCTGGGGCTGTAGGGGCATCCCAGCCACCATAGCTGGCAGGAGTAGGTGAAGTTCCCCAACCATTAAAGTTTCCAGTGGACTTCTCTGGAGTATCTCATCCATTCGAGCTAGAAGCAGGTTTCGCTGCAGCTCCCCATTCATCATCAAAGGCTATCTTGACATTGGTAGTAAAATATACCTATAAAATACAAAGCAAATAAAAGTAAAAAAGTAAAAATACTATGCCACATGGTACAAACTCAAGTTTTTCTTGGAATGAAGGACGTTTTCTTAACACCTGGCCATGCCAAGGAGGAGGAGCCACATTTTCGCAAAAAAAAGCTTTAAGAAACTTCCCGCATATTTGCAAAATATTCGACTGATTTAACATGGATGAAGAAGTAATTTTCAAAAGTAAAAATGGGAATATCTTCAAAAAAGAAGACATTGAGGATATTTTTTACGAATCCGAAATGTCCAGATTCTAGAAAAAGAACCGGCACCAGAAAAAGCTGTAAGTCGTATACCAGTAAGGTATTCTATAAACTAAATCCCTTATCTCACTATTTTAAACTAGCAAGCGGTCACCCATTCACATAAGGAATCTGTGAAATGATTCCGCTCAAATCAAAAACCGCTCATCTAAAATTTTTTTTGCAGGATTAATGATCTTCACCAACATGAAATGTATTTGGACCAAAGAATTGGGGAATTAAAGAAACTGTAGAAGTAAAAGGATGGTCTTTAAAAGCAAGCTTACTGACAGTTCAGAATACAAAAGTTGAAATTGAATAGCTCACTAACTAAACTTAACCTAACACATATCACACAATCACACAAAAACATAAAAAAACACATACTTACATTAGACAAGAAATAATCCAATCATCACCCCCCCTCACCAGACGCAGCAGCTTCTGAAATATAATATACCTATAAAAATACAAAGCAAAAATTAAATCCACCTGTATCAGGTGGGATCGAAAGGAGAGAGGAGAAAGTGGTGGTAGCACCTCCCCTCTCTAAATTTTATTGTTGTTCGTTTTTATTGTTCCCCACAAGACACTCACGATGGATGTGATGTGGATGGATGGGGAGATGACATAATTTCTAGACGGCCCCAGCAAGGTTCGAGGGCTCTCATCTCCAATAGCCCGGCACAACGTCAAGGTCGGTCAAGGTTGTTTTTTCTCTCCAAGATCTTATAATAAGTGACCCCTTTTTTTTCTTTAGTTCTTTTGTTGGTTCGTTCATTCTTTTTGAATAGAGGAATAATTCTGCCCTTCGTTTTCATTGTTTTTCTTGTTTTTGTTTCGTTCGTCCATCGTTCCTGGTAAGACTTTTGCTTCATGTATAATCGAGTGTATAGTATTACACACAAACATACTGTACAATGTCCGATTACGGATCTCTTATCATTGAGGCTAAGGCTTTAGCCTGCTGACTGCTGAGAGTCTCCAAAAAGGGTTCCCGTAGAGCTCAAAAGTCCCCATGGAGGGAAATCTGAAAAGGCGGAGCTTAGAGAGAAAAACTACCCCCGCGTGACCGAAATCGGGTCGCGCTATTGGCTCCGTCTCGATTTACCGATCGATATAAAATCGGAAATTCAGGGAAGCCTATACTCCCTACCACGCGATTTTCAACCCACGGTCCCAGATTTCTCAGTTGCCGCCGAAACAGAGTTATATTCATTCGAGTAATACGTCGATAATACGCGTAATATAATTTTCCCTTGTGGCAAAGACTCTGCAGAAAAGTTTGGGAAATCGAAAAATGATTTTTATAATATTTTGGCTGTCTAACTCGAATTTGCATGAAAATGTTTACTTCAAATGGAAGTGAAGATGTAAAGAAGCTTAAATAAAAAAAAAACGTGTTTGCTGACTTTTGCAGGGGAAATTTGATAGTAATACGAGTAAAAAAAATCGCTAGTATAAAATGAGAAATATTTCCCAAACAAAAAATAACATTTTTGAGAAAAAACGCATTTTCTGTACATTTAAAAATAAAAAATAATGCTTTAAACTAAAGCTAAGAGTCTGAAATTTGGACCACTCATTACTAAAAGCCTCGAAAACATGTTCACCAATTTTCAGGAACCTGTGTTTATTTTAACTTAATTTTGTTTTTCAAATCAAATTTGTTCATTTTTTCACTTTTTTAATTTCGCGCAACCAATTGGCGCAACCTTCGATTTTTTCGCGCTTGGTCTTAAAAAAAAGTTTATCCTTATGACAACATGTTCTGATAGATAGATCAGCCAATCAACGGATTTCAATATGTTCAAAATAATTTTAATGATTATATGGTCAAGCGGACTTTTAAAAAATTCTAACGTTCGCGCCAGGCGAACGCGTCATTTTTTTCAAAATCACTCTAGGAAAAATTTGTTTTTATTTTTATGAATCGAAAAAGCCTAGTGGCGATCAAATTCGTGAGATGGTAGCCACAGGTTTCGGTCGTTTTCAAATGGAATCACCCAGGTGTGAAATTACATAAACATTGTAATGTTCTATGCATAAGTTTTTCATCATTAGGTGCTATGTGTCGAAAAGCTAAAGTGTTTTCCACTGTAAAGTGTTTCCCACGATTGATTTTGAATCTATGTCAATTGATTTAATGTCCATAAATGGACAAAGGACATAAGATCTATGGTCCTAAAAGTATATCTTACAATTTAATTTAAGATTATTTTTTCGATGTAATTCACTATGATCTCTCTTTTTCTTTTTTTTTGCATCATTCGTTTCTTGAACAAAAGGTGTTGGTGCTCTTTACGTGAGACGCCGATCAGCACGGGTTAGAATTGAAGCTCTGCAAAGCGGAGGTGGTCAGGAACGAGGTATACGTAGTGGGACAGTTTCTACTTCACTATAGCTTAGCAAAAACTTAAGGTTTTAGTTCATGTCGTAGTAGAATATCTAAACATAACTAACTGATCAATACCATGTTTTAGTATGATCATGGCAGAATCAGTTAACTATCACAACGCTTGATCGATCAGATTAGGGTATAGTTTAACAAATGTCATATGAAATGGAGATCCTGAACACCTACCTAGGTTGTGTTAACCTTTCTTTCGCCTACGTCGAGGGAGAAAGTCTTTTGATGGCCCTGAAAATTAAATTCAACTTCCACTACCTTTCGTTTTAACCAATTCTTTTTATTAGGTAAGACGTGGCACTATCAAACGGAAGTGCTGCTTGCACCTCAGCATCGCTGGAACATTCATATGTTTTGCGGGCCATTGGCGCTGAAGAAGATTTGGCGCATTCTTCTATTCGATTTGAAATTTGGCGATTCATCACCGAAGCTGAGGTTGATTACACCGCACAATAGTATATTCATCAAGTCACCAAACTTCGAGAAATGAGGTAAATACTGACCGGGTTTGGAATTCCCCGACAAAAAACTTATTTCACTTCCGTTATAAATGTTAATTTGTGCTCCTCCTTTTCCTCTTAGTCCTCTTAGACTTTTTATTTTCTCCCACCGAAATTTTGAAAATCAACAATTTCAACTTTCTGCTTTGGGTTTTCTAACGGACAACGGAGATGATGGAGGCCTTGAAAAGATTATCCGGTTCATCTTTATTGCATTAACAATAAATCTCTCTTCATTTCGCACTGATAACGACATTTCCAAGCAAACAAACACAAACAAACAAAAATGCAATTAATTTAAAAAAAAATAGCTAATTGACAATTATTAGAGGTCGCGTAGTGACCGATGAATAATTGGGGTTCTGTTTGTTAAATGATTGAAGACCTCAACGGTGGTTGTTGAACCACTGTATTCAGCTCTTCAAAGGATACATAAAGAAAGTTACCACCTTGGCCCACCACCCTCCATCCCCGAGGGCGAGGGTCATTCCCCATCTCTTCAGAACATTTCTGAAAAAGTCAACATAAACGGAGGAGGAAAGAAAAGAAAAAATAATCAATGAGAAAAACAAAATAGGACTGGATTATAATAGGCTACTAGCGCCTGTTCCGGATACTATAAGTCGAATCGCCGTGACGTCTTCAAACGCGGTCACGTCCGGGAAAAGACTTGTTATTGGCCCCTTTGCCATTCCACTTGCTAAAAGAAACAAAGAAGACAAAATTAATAAACCGAGTGAATGAAAAGAAAAAATGGGAAAAGGTGTGATTGGGAGATGAAGAACCGTTAAGGTCTTCACTCATTTAACAAAGAGAACCCCAATTATGAGAGAATGAGCGGACAAAATCGAAACATCAATTCCAGCAGCGGATAAACAAGATTTGATCCACCTTCCAAGAGTGGAAGAAGAAACCGAATGGTACGGTTTCCTAGTGGCAATAAACAAAGTGAGACAAGACACGGCCCACAAAGGACCTGATTTAGAAACATATGACCGCAAACAACTCATAGGACAGCAGGAACTGTAAGAAAAAACGGAAAGAGAAAAAGACTGCAATGGACCAGAATGCTGCGATTTCCGGAGACGGAGAAGAGAAAAAGATGTAGCCAGCTCACCAAAAGACAAAGACTGAAAAGAAATAGAGGCCAACTCGGAAACTCTCATGAGCATTGCTAACGCCAAAATAACAACCAATTTTTGGGAAAGCTGAGGTAAAAAAAGAGACAAATTATCGCCCAAACTTGTCAAATATCGAAAAACAATATCAGGGTCCCATGTCGAATCATAACGAGGACGAGGAGGATTATTGTTAAAACATCCTTTCAAAAACTGAACCACGAGAGGATGGTCACCGATCTAAAAACCGTCTACACTATCAAGAGTCATAGATAACACCGATCTATGCACATTAATGGAACGAGAAGCATAACCTTCCTTATGCATATCAGCAAGATACTGGAGGATGACAGCTACAGAATTACACAAGGGATCCGATCCCCGTCCAGTACACCAGCCAAACCAATGGTTCCAGGCGGACTGGTAGGAAGAAATCGTGGAAGCACGGTTGACGTCCAACAATAAAGAAATAACATCTTCCGAAAAAGCTCTATCTCAGAAACGCATCCGGATATTTTCCACACGGACAGAATTAGCGAATTGTTGAGCGGATGAGCCTCCCACACGCTCGACAACAACAGATTCGGATGAGGTCTGATGACCCGTGGAGCATCCACTGCCAACTCTAGATGAAGAGGAAACCAAGTCTGGGACGGCCAAAAGGGGCATACCAGGACCAAAGTCGCCTCTTCCTTGCGTACCTTCGCCAGATATTTCGGAATGAGGGCAAACGCAGGAAACGCATAACACTTCCTGCGTTTCCAACATAGAGAGAAGGCGTTGGATGTCAGCGCAAGTGGTTGTGGAATCCAGGACACAAAGATTGACAACTGCGCGTTCCATGCGTTGGCAAACAGATCGATCTGTAACTCCCATAAGGAGCGAATTTAGAGAAAAACTTGACGGTCGAGCATCCAGTCGCTTGAATCCATGGACATTCGTGACTCCAGATCTGCAATAAAATTCAATGAACCAGGTAAATGGAAAGCAAAAAGTTGAATATTCCGAGACTCGCACCAGTGAATCAATAACGTAGCCAAGTCACAAAGTGACTTACTCAAGGTTATCGACCCGCTAGACCAGATCAGAACGGGCAGTAGCTGAAAGAGAAACAAGATGGTTTAAATTGCCCCTAGCCCCATGGGATTCTGAAATAAAAAGTCGTTGCAAATTTCGGTAATGGGCTTGGGCAAAGGCAACCATGGGAATCACCCACGAGAAATGTCCCATAATGGAGGCAAGTTGGCGAAGGAAAATCTTATCCGCCCTGAGGGCTTTTTCACACATATGTGTTACCTTGACCACTTTCCCAGGGAGGAGGGAGAAAGAAGGGGAAACAGAATCAATAATGACACCCAAGAATTCTATCTCCTGGGAGAGAAAAAAAACTGACTTCTCGGCGTTAACCAGAAATTCCAAAGAAGCGAAAAGCCCAATCACAAGATGTAAATGTTGCGAAACAAGATCTCTCGAAGACGCCATAATTAGAATTTCACCCAAATAGATAACTTAGCGTATCCCACGCTCCCGTAAAAAACGACAACAGGTTTCAAAATCTTAGTGAATACTCAGGGCGCCGAACAAAGGCCAGAAGGTAAGCAGCGATATTGGTAGAAATTACCCTTCCAGAGTACACGTACAAAATTTTGATGCTAAGCGGCCAAGGGAACAGCAAACATGTTACCGACAAAGCCGTCAGTTGGACGAGAAATTGGAATAATAGCTTTCTTAAGCAAAAGATCAGATAATTCCTGATCACAAATATGAGCCATGTCAGAGCTCATAACAGAATCCGACGGCAAAGAAAGCTGAACAGGGACAGCATCAAAATCAATGAAATAACCGAGAAACAACGCCAATCACCCAAGAATTTGACGTAACAGAAGACCAAACCGCAGCAAAACTCAAAAAAAAAGCGCCAACTGCTAGGGTACGGGAGGAACAAAATTAACATACCTGGACTGCTGACCCCTCGGGTGTTGACGGTATTGCGGGGTGTGACCCGAGAAGGGATGATAACGATTCCCACCGAAAGAATGACCGCGATCGCAACCGCGAAAAACTCTCGAGTTGCCCCAATGGTCATTAACAGAGCTCCAAGAGCGATCAGAAGGACCGCCAGCGCGTCCAATTTTCGCCAAGTTATGCTCTTCTTCAACCTCCTTCACCATGGCATCGAGGAACTTGTTTCCGAAAAGGCGCGAAATCTCCCGTGGCGAAAAAAACACGTGGATCATCCAGCAAAGGAGTCATCTTCGGTGCAACTTGGCGCATAACATTGAAGCGACGCATCTTGGAAATGTAAGCGAAGGCGCCACCCAAAAGCTGAAGAGCTGATTCCGCCTCCCCCATCAAAGGACTAGTGTCCGGAAGATTGATCAACAGGTGAATTAGGGGACGCATAGCGTCCATAACGTGGTACTGAGACGAAAGCCAAGCCTTCTTGACGAATTCAACTTTGTGGTTGTCCATACGGTCACTTTTTGCATTCTTCAAGTGCCGAATCATAGACTCATCCACCTTGGGACATTGAAGCTCAAATGAGCCCTCAAATTTCAACTTAAAAGATTCTCTCAACGACTTGCTTGTATCTTTAGCCAACCCTTCAACCATCCACTTACGCAGACGACGAGAGCGCTGGCGAGAAACGACATCCAAAGCGCTAGCAGCCAACTCAACACTTGGAGATGGAGAAAGAAAACGATCTCTTGACTTACTTCGAGAAGGAGAACGACCACGATAACGCCCACCACGTCGCGAAGATGAATCATCATCGAAACCGTTAAAATCTTCGGGAAAATGAGGATCGTCGTCGGAGCCCATTGCACGATCATCAAAGATTTCAAGAACATCGCGACGCTCTCGAGAACGAAGGGCCTCCTCACGGGCCTCCGTTTCACTAGGCGTTGGAGAGCTCGGTCCAGACATGTCCACACTCTGCAAGAGCTTAAAAAGTTCTGAAGAGATGGGGGATGGCCCTCGCCCTCGGGGATGGGGGGCGGTGGGCCAGGGTGGTAACTTTCTTTAGGTATCCTTTGAAGAGCTAAATACAGTGGTTCAACAACCACCGATGAGGTCGAGCGAATGCAACAAATATAATCTGCCAATTTTGACTATTCTAAAGTTAGGAAAGTCAACCAGAAGCTGTGCAGATGTGCGTTGCGTCATTGTACAGGTTTAAAGACACGCATCCGCCGTTCTGCTATGTGCGTGCACTAATTCAGCACAGTTCTCAGTTTTCCACCGGCAGTTGGTTAAATAAGGTTCTAAAATTTCAAGATTAAAAATTTATTAGGCATGCCAATTATTTCCCCATAGATTCTTTTCAAATTAAGAATAAGAAAATTAATGAATTAATCCTTTAGTTTTGTGTTTGAAGATTTTCGTTTTCTTCGCTATCGTTGCTGCTGCCAGAGCTATGAGCGAGTACTATGAGATTTAGGAGCTTTTCTCTCTGAAGTCAACTACCAGTCAGCCAAGTACACCCACGTCCGACCGGAATCATTAATTGATTATGCTAAGTAATCACATACATCACAAGTATATCTCCATAATCATACTGATTATGGTTACCCTGGCGGCTACGGTGTATTTCCATTCTACAATTAAACAAAAACATTATTATTCTAAACCATAGTTGGGCTAAAATTTTTATTATGTATCAAGGATACCGTGTGCGTTTGATTTTCCACGACATGTTATGCGAACATGGCATTTTAAAAATATGCCAGGATTAGCACTGAATTATTCCGTCTGTGCTTCCAAGAGGGTCCTGTGGGGTATTATTAGGGCGGGTTTCGGGCGGGTTTTTTGGTCTTTATGCGGGTTTCGTGCAAATTCTTTCTTGAATCTTGTCGGTGGTGGGTAGGTGAAGTCAGGCTTGAAGAGACGGACAAGTTGACACTAAAATAATCCCGATCCGTTCAGCGCATCGTGAGCGCTTTCCATTAAACCACTTTTTTTCGTTTTTGCGGTTCGGATTGGGGGAAGGGGTCGATTTTTTGGCGGGGGTGGGTAGGAAATGGGAAGAGGGTTCGGTTTTTTTAGGATGGTGGGTGGGAGGGGGCTCTTTTTGCGGGGGGTTGGTTGGGAAGGGGTTGGTTTTTTTGGAGGGGGGATAAGACGGGGAGGCGATTTTTCTACTGGGGGGTTGCCCGGCCACCCCTCCCCCCCCCCTTATAGTTAAAGTGTCGTACTGTGTGGTCTGCTTTCGATTTGTTTTGTTTTAATTGTCAAGCAGACGACAGTCACGACACACACACACAAAAAAGACAACAACAAGAGGGACCTGCCGCCACACCGGCACCTCCTGGTATAAAATAGCTGAGCTAAACGCGTGATTACTTAGTATAAAAATCTTATTTCCTGATCGGGAGAAAATATAGATGATTTGACTACGACTGTGGGGGAATAAACGTATTATACCCGTCAATTTCGATCTATTGAAAAATTTCTAATAATATTCACACATGTGCTCTGTTTTTTCTCCTCTTTTTATTGTTTTGGCTAAACTTAGATTTAAAACAGTAATTTTTACTAAAATTTTTATTGCCAAATGATGGAGGAAAGAGAAAAAAAAATATTGCCGAAGCAAAAAAAAATGACGTTAATATTTCCCCCTCTAAATATTACAACACAAACAACACAAGTGAATAAGTTCATCAAACAACATTCAAGAATTTGAGCAAATAGACGAAATTTTTTTAAGAAAATTGGCATTCTATGTTTCTTCCGCGCTGTTGAACCGATGGATGAATCAAGCATTCCTTCTGTTTTGGGAATATCAGATAAAGTACTCTCTCAAAGACATTGGAAATCTGAAAATTGTAGACCTACCCCCGTGTTCGAGTTTAAAGAAATCCTTGGAGAGAGATTCAAGAAGGGATCTAGTATGGATGAATCAGTCCTTGAAAGCTCTGGTATCCGATCTTATCTAGAAAGCCCTGAGTCTGGTGTAAGCTCACTAAAGAATCGTATTCGCAAATCGTGAATGTCGACTACTAAATACGTTCAAAAGATGTTAGACGTACAGTAAGAAGAAGATTCTGTTGAAATGCCCTCAACTATCGAAAGCCCTGAAAAGGAGCAGCAAGTGGAATGCTTCATAGGAAAATCTAAAAACGAATGTCCACTACAGCGCTTTTAAACGCGTTAAAAAAGAAACGAAACGTTTTCTCTGAATCGCAAACCGTTTTGCATCAAAAATCCGATTTTCAATTGAAATATCTATCTTCAAGGATGTCTAAAAATAAGGATGTCTAAAGGTAATTCGATCTTTCAGGAAGATGAAGAAGTTGGTGGAGGAATGACGAGACTACGTTACGCCCAGATTGCATTTGAAGTAAGTTTAGCCATATGAGAAATTGAATTTGAAACTAAAAATTATGTCCGCAGTTTTTTTGGAATTCCGAGATAGAAGCAAGGATTTCGTGCCATTTAAAAAGCGGTTGATGGCAAATCCAGTTTTCCAAGCGACGAATTCAGCGGGCCAAAGTGGCAGCCAAAAAAGCGGCCGAAGAAGCTGCTGAAGAAGCGAAAAAGAACGAGACTAAGAGGATGCCGCCCGCAGTTACCGTCGAAAAGAAAGAAGAATGTGTTGACCAATAAAGGCAATTTACGCTTCTACGCACGCACCAAAGTTTTGAAAGACGCTTTGGATGCCGTACATGGAATGGTGGGAGAGTGGCTCGATTTTACGCTCGACCAGATGGAAAATTTTTACATTGACGAAGGAAAATCATTCTTGGATTCATGGTAAGACTGTTACAAGATGGTGAAAAGGCAGGGCATTAAGAATTATATGGAATATTCTGGTCTATGTCATGACTTATTATTGTCATTCATGACTTATTAGTTATTATTGAATGACGAGTGCGCTCAACTCCTTCTTACCAGTTTCCCGCCACAATTTTACCACCGGAAACGTGAAGCGAAAACAATTGATGGCTCTGGTTTCAAATTGTAAAATCTAAAGAATTTGAAAAAAACGGTATGTTCGTTTCGTTTTGGCGCGTTGGGCTTTGCCATAAATGATAGGGTGAATACAAAGATATTTTATTTGGTGTTTTTAAATTATTTATTCACTAAATTATTTATTAAATTGTTTATTGTTTTCTTTTTTTAAATCTTGGTCACAATTTTTTAGAGCAAATGGCAACTTCCTTGCAATTTAAAAAGTTGCAACTTGCATATCACGAGAGAAGTGTTAGGTTCGAATCTGTGCAGGTCTTCATCCATTTTTAATCATTTTTCCTTGTTTTTTCTAAATTTTTAAAACAAAATAGATGGAATGCCTAGATTATGTAAAAAATGCGAGTTTTTTCACATTTTTTTAAACAAAATCTGAATTTGTTTTCTTTGGCAAGGACTTAGAAAAAAAAACTCAGATTTTGTTTTAACAAGCAATCCACCACTCAACCGCACTAAATCCATGGACCCCACTTTTTTTCCCATTCCGCTATGGGACCAAGAAATCTGAAATAATTCAGGCATATCCAGTTTTTTACTCCGGATTCACCTGTTTTTGCAGAATTTTAAATATTTCCTGCCGATCGGGAGATATTTAATGTAAAAGTTTGAGTTTTTTCAAATTTTAACAATTTTAGGGGGACTTTGGCATCGCTTTTTGGGTAAATGCTAACCTTTAAAAAACAACAAATTCAACCAAAAGTTTGCTCGGCCATCCCTTAATACAAATCCAAAAGGAATTTACATTCCGAATTATATTGGCCGAGTTATTCCCAATCTAGTAAAGTGTAATTTTGACCAGTTTCCAACCCAGCCTAGTCGCCATTATTTATGACTCTCCCTCGCGTTCCTAGCGGATGACAGACGAAGCATACGAGTTCTCTACACCTCGGGCTTCATATTGCCGGCCACTAGACTATATGAAAAGGCCTACAGTATGTCCCCCGGTCTAAAGTGAAGGCTAGGAAAGCGTAGCTTCGTCTGTCATCCGCTAGGAACGCGAGGGAGAGTAATAAAAAATGCCGACTAGGCTGGGTGGGAAACTGGTCAAAATTACACTAGGTAGGCTCATTAACCATCAAATAAGTTTGTCATTGAATACAAAATGTATTGTATTCCCTTCAAACGTAATAACTCAGTCAAGAAATCAAAGCTAATGTTTACATTTTTATCACATCTTTCATTGAATTTTATTTTAAATAATTGTATTGTATTTATCACATGTCTAATTGTATAGAGCTATCACCTGACTCACTTGTCAACTTGACTTTTTATCTTGTGTTTTCCTTAATTAGATTTTTTTTCTATCATTGTGACTACACAGGAACCTACGAGGCCATGTCGACGGTGTACGATGTGCTGTCGTTGACAAGCAGAGAGATTTCCATCCTCAAAAAAATAGAGAAACACCAGCATTCAGTAATAATAATTGTTAATATCAAATCACTCCACCCACCACCTTCCGTACTCTTACGTTTAACCAGTGTCTTCACACGGACTTTACAGATCAGTTTTTAGACTAATATTACTTTGTTATACTCATTTGTTGGTAGTGTGACGGCTATCTTTGCCAAAGTAACAAAATAATAGCCGGCTTTTCTCTAACTCCATCAGGTTGTTTGACATTTGACGACATCCGTGATAGATCACGAGCAACCGTTGTTCCCCCGTTTGAGCACGCGGATTAGGATCTCACCTTGACCTGGAAAATGCACATCACCTGGATTCCAGCTGAGCCCAGAACGCTTCAAGGTTAGTTTCTTTTTCTTTGCTTCCATTTTTGTTTCAACTCGGAAGAGGAAATGTTTTATTATTTCGCCTTCTTCTTTCTCCTTCCCCGAACGGATGCCAGCACAATTACTCACTGGCCACGAGATGTATCATAGACTGATCGGGTTGAAACTGCGTGTCAACCGCATTCGTTCATAGAGACTTGAATCTGTGTTTGAAATTGATTTTGATTGTCGTTTCCTTTCCTTTTCGGTTAAAATTGGGTTTTTTTTTTATGGTTCCGTTAGTTCCCGTTGATGCACCATCTCACCCACGAAAACACGATGGAAGTCCCGTTTTTTTACTCGTCTTAACACACTCGACACGATAAAAGGAAACGATTATGTCTTTTAGTTTATTGATTCGCTTGTGCACCGTTACAGACAAACAAGAGAAAAAGATCGAGGTCATTGTAGACGTGGATTTTGAAGGTTGTTGTAGGCGCTGCCATTGTTATGTCTGGAAATCATCATAAGATAATATTTGGGGTCAATTAATTTAAATTATGTATCTAGTCAATCATTTACGAAAGTTTGTAAACAAAAAAAAATGTAAGAAAAGATATTCACAAGAAGTATTTAATTTTTAAGTAAAATACTTTTAACCATACGAACAATCTCACAATTCACAAACTACTGGGAGACAAATGTACCTGCTGTTCTTGTATCAATTTCTTGATCATTTCGGATTTCTTGCGGAGCTTCTGCAACGTGGAAATTCTTTGATTGCGTTCTGAGTGAGGCTTTTTTTTCTCGCCATCTATCAACAGGTCGATGTAGTCTGAGGTTGATAGTATATGAGGTCGCAGGGCGATTTCGTTTAGACGCCGAATGTGTTGATAAGTGGCTTGCGTAAGCGCCAACAGTTGTTTCTCATGCTCGGCAATCTCTTTCTTGATGTTTTCTAGCAGCCTTTCATTCGTTAGTGTCTCATCTGCTGCTCCCTGGTACTGTTTGCGGATGGCGTCCGATGAACGCTTGACTTTCTCTTTGACCATTTCGTACCTATACTTTTGATTGAAGTGAACATTCCAGGGGCATTTGCAAATCATGCATGTACCACTGGAATCCATGACAGAGCAAAGGTGTTTCCCTTCGTCGCTGGCCTGCTGACAAGGAAAGTGACAAGTTGTTTGACATGTCTGACAGTTAGTTGTAAATTGGCCTGTCCCGCTAATGTCCGTCTCCTTTGGAACGAGAAACTCGACTTCAAATTCAAAATATTTGTTGGCTTCCATTTGATCTTGATTTTCTTTTAGAGCTTTTTTGATTTGTTCGAGCTCTTCCACTTGCGTCAACTTGAGTTCACTTTTTGTTTGAAGGCCTTCAACAAGAAAGTCGAGTCGCTTTCGCTCCTCGAGAACTTCACGGGTCATCGTCAAAGACTTTGTTTCCATTTGACCCAAATCATTAAAGAATTTCTCGAAAGCCTTTACAGTCATGTTAAAGTAGGTTTCGTTTACTTGATTTGTTTCGTGGTCGTTTCTGTTGCTCTCGTAGAAAACGGAATTATTAAATTTGTGATAAAATATCGTTCCAGTTGCTGGATCAATAGGACACGGAATATTTGCTATTTTAATGGCTTCCAAAACGGGTGGCTCTGAGTTGTCAGAAAATGTCACCATCAGACGGATATTGTCCTTGATGTCTTGGCCAAAAATAGACAAGATGGAATCAAAAATATATTTTTCCGTGGGCGTCAGCCGGGATAGTGACGAACGGACGACTAAGCAGACGGCCTCTAATTGCTTAATACTGTGCTTACACTTGAAATAGGATTCAATTTGTTGCATAATCTTGTTGTCTTGCTCCAGTCCCTGTGTGTCGCCAAATCCCGGCGTGTCCACGACTGTCAGAGAATAGCCCAACCGGGACCCTTTCATTTCGTACAGGTCGTAGGTGGTCACCAGCTCCGTCTGGCTGTGCGCTTGCGATTTCGTGTCCGGTTCATCGATCAATTTGAAGCGGAAGTCATCGTTCCACTCAATTCCCAGCATGTAATTGACCAATACGTTGATTAGAGTGCTCTTGCCTGTTCCAGTGGCTCCCACCATCAGAATTGTCCTTTTCCGATGTTTACCGGCAAGTGCCATGACACTTTTCTCGCCGAAAACGTAATGACCGACACCTTGTATCTTGTCATCGTTAACTTTCTTGAGTGGTAAATTGTTGGTATCAATCACAGAGCTCCCCGAACTCTTTTGACTGACGCGACGAACTATATGTGCCGGTCGTTCTGCGACTTGCAATGTCCTCGCTTGTAAAATCGCAGGTGAACTAAAGAATTTTGAGCCCGTCGAGTCCGTGTACACCACTCTAACCTGAATGCTGTAAAGGCTGCCGACATTAAGATGATGCAGTTCAATTGATTTATCTGATGTTGATCTTTGGATGAGGGTGGATTCTCGATTGCCAGTTTCCCAGCAATGAATCATGAAACCGCTCAGTTGAAACGATTTGGCATTTTCTTCTTCCTTTGCTACTCGGCTGGCATCGCAGACTTCATCTTCTTCTGGAATCACTTGGTTCCAGGAAATGGCGATAGTTGTGTCGGTCACGGAAATACACTGAAGATCTGTTGGCCGCTGGTAAACAGGATCGATTGTTATCTCAGAGCTGATTGGGCCGAATGGACTTTTACCTCCCTGTGTCAGTCTAGCAACCCTGAAGAAGTAACTCTCATCCGGCTGCAGGAAATCGATTGTTATTTCATTTGAAAAATTTGAAATTGATTTCCAGCACTCATCAGATGTGTTGACGTTGCGGTACTGTAACAGAAAATTCTTATCCATTTTTTCGGCCGTCCAGTTTAATCTAATTACACCCCGCCGATTTTTATTCACTGTGACTTCTCCAGGATCCTCGGGGATGGAGAATTTCATTGGAAGGTCCACTCCTGAACCGCAATCGTACAATCGGATGAAAGGTAATCCGTCACCGGAAACGGGCCGTTCGTCATAAAAGAGGAAATAATGGACGTTAGTGGAGTCACGATTATAACTGGTTACCCAGTCGGAAAATTCTTGACAAACCGAAAAAAATCCTTTTTTTACAGCATTCGAACCCAGCATTTTTTCACAGTGATGTTCCCATAGAATCCCACTTGGTGGTTTTGATTTATTAGATGCTTCAACGTAAGATTTTAATGTTTGGATGAAATGTTCCGACTGCCCGGGTAGATTGGGTAAATGAAGGACGACTGCTGTTCGATTCTGTCCTTTGCTTCTAATTTCTCTATCAAGTTGATCAGTTGCTGATAAGAAACACACACCGGGGAAGTTTGCCAGCATCTCAAAAGTCTTGATTGTTTTTTTTTTATAATTAAGCCAATGTTCGAATTCTTTCGCGACGAACGGCGATTTGCTTTCGATAATTTCAATTATTTCGATAACATTTTCTTCTTTTGCTGAGCGACAGCCTCTTCGGATGGAAAGGATTAATTCATACCAATGCTTCTTTAAAGCCAATGTGAATGTCTTGAAACACTGGCTAAAATCTTTCGCGTTTTTCAGAATGGTTTTCGGTATCCATTGGTTGTTTAGCTCCGCCATTATCGAGTCCGTTTCTAAACGAACACGTTTCAAACGGTTCCACATCTTCTGGCAGCGAATTACAACGTCGTGGGAAATGCCGATTTCATTTTCTCGAGACTTGCCCGTCCGATTCTCCGGCATTTTGATGATACCTGCCTCGTTCGGCAGTAGCTTGTAAAGTGGGTAAAGCAATACTCTCAGCGGGACAGCCTGGCCTTCCTCGTACAGCATCTTTCTGCAAGCTTCGTATTGCTCGGCAACGGGCTTCAATGTCCCGTTTCTTCCACCTTTCGTGTGTGTATAAAGAGTACAGTTCAAATCCGTTTGGAAAAAGGGACGGCCATCGCCGTCCTCGTTACATTCTTCTTCCAACTCTTGTAGACTTTGGTCAACCGAGAGACCTTCGCGAAATAAGTTGGCATAGTTTTTCATTCTTTCGTCGTCGATCGCCTCAATTTGTGAATTTGGGTTTTGTTGGCGAGAGAAAATACAAAAAGATTCTTGACCGTAAATGAGGCCCACGACGACATGAGTGGCCTTGGACTCGATCAGTTTTTTGGGCCGGCAGACAATTTCTAGTCCATTTGGACTAACTTGGACTTTCTTATTGGAACGATAGCAATGAATTACCATTTTGGAGTCAAGTAGGAAAGATTCAGTTACTGAATCGGCCACGTATTGCCAGGCTCCTCCAAAAGATGGTGGGAGCAGAACACCGGCCATGAAACTCATTGCAGAATGGTCGTCCATTCCCAAACGAGTCAACCACGGCTCGTCTTCAGACCTGTTGTCTTCATTTTCTCTGCTGTCATTTCTTTGCCCAGCTTCTATCCAGTGAAGTTTGACATTTTCTTTCTTTACCTCGGTAACTACTTTGCGACGTTTCACATCTGCTGGGGCCCAAAGGTTCATGCCTGCTCGTATTCGAAAAAATGTACAACATCCACGATTACAAAACGGTCATTTTGATACATTATCCAAGAGTTGTACTTACCTTGTACGATGACATCTTCAACGTAATTGTAAAGAGTTCCTATATTGAATTGGTTTCCCAAAGCTAGTATTTTGGATTGACTCATCGTGCCAGCTAATAATATACAGGTCTGACGCTTGCTTGTTGTTTTTGTCTGAACAGTTGCACACTAAAACGAGCAAGATTGATTAAATGCAATATATATTTGTGAGAACCGAAAGATTTGTTCGTACGGCGTTGATCCAGAGTTTTTCTTACCAAAAGTGAACTGCTGAGTGATGACCAAGTTGAAGAGTAGTTTTAAGCCATGAAACCTTTATTGTGCAAGAACTTTCTGAGAAGCGCGGACGAACGCGTGAGGCGCCACTTGTTTGTCTGATAACTTTTATTTGTTTCTCATAGTGGCCGTATCATGTTTTACCTGTTTTATGGGGTAAGCTAGCTTAGGTAATGGCGGATACGGTCAAAAGTCCGTCAACGGACCTTTTCTAATCTTTTTTGTTTGGCCGAGCGTTATTAAAAATTTTTTTTTTCGTTACTATTTGTTAAATGCACATCGTTATCAACATTTGCGTGGTGGGGTGATCGTTGGCCGCTGGTTGTTTACTTAATATAAATACCACAGACAAACGAGATTGAAATCTGTAATCGCTCTAGACGCTTAAGGGAATCGAAAAAATAAGTTTAACTGTACGAAAACTTGAACAGCGACAGGAGTAAAATTTTTGAGAATTGTATTAGAGAAACTATGTAATGTAATGATTTTTTCTACAGTGTAATTTATTACAGGTAAAGTAATCAAAAGGCAACTTAAAGAAAAGCAATGCTTGGCTAAAACCTGAATATTCAATGCCACTTAAACTTGACAATTTTTTTTATAAAAGTTTAATTTCTCACACAAATGAATTTTCAAACATGTTACGGTCAGCCTTGCTGTGCACCGAAACTCCGTTATAATCCAAATCGTCTCCGGGAATTTCATCGTCGTTTTCGTCCAAGCTCATCAGACTTTCATTATTTTTCACTTTGCTGGTAATGATAGCCATTTGACGCAGTTTTTTCAAACTCTCGATTCTCTTCTTGAAGCCGACACTTTTTTCCCGCTGCTCGGTGGTTATAATCAAATCGATGTACTCGGGCGTTGAGAAAGGATTCGGACGCAGGGCGATCTCATCCAGCCTCTTGATGCATTGAGTAACCATTTCGACACGTTCCAGTACAATTTTGTTGTTTTCCTCGACGTCCTTCTCCAGAATTTCCACCAACTCCTTGGCTGTTAGCTTTTTCTTTCGTTCTGATTCGTATTTTTGTTTAATGGTGCCTGATGAGGTGACCTGCTTCTCTTTGACATATTCCCACCTATACGATTGGTTGGAGTGCATGTTCCAGATGCACTTATTAGGGCAAATTTTACAGGTACGAGTTTCCTCTGGCATGGAACGATCCATGGCATCACAGTTGACTTTCCTTTCGTCGTTTGGGATTTGGCACGGATTGTGGCATGTAACATAGCACTTGTTACAATTGGTTAGATACTGGCCGGCTGGAATGTCAACTTTTTTTGGCCTAGTGACCTCGACCTCGAAGTGGACGTTTTCGTTGGCTTCGATTTGCGCTTGGCTGTTGGCAATAACCATTTTCGTCTTCCTCATCTCTTCCATCTTGGTCAATCCGATTTTGATGAGCGGCTGGAGTCCGTCCACTGTCGCTTCCAGCCGCTTTCTCTCGTCAAGCACTTGTTTTGTTAATACCAGAGACTGTGTTTTCTTCGTAGTTAAAACGGAAAAGAAGCGCTTGAAATTCTCTATCCCCATTCGCCAGAAGAAATGATCAAAAGATGTGTTTTCGTCATTACTTGCTTCGCTTTCTGCCGGCCCGTTAAAACAAAAGAAGCTGGAATTGTTGAATTTGTGATGGACCGGATCGCCAGTCTGAGGGTCTTTCGGATAGGGTAGACCGGTCCCGGCGATGGCCTTCAACACAGTCGGCACCTGACTGTCGGCGAAAGGTAACAAAAAGTTGATGTTCTCTTTCACATCGTTTCCAAAGATTGAAAGCACCGAGTCGAAGATATATTTCTGAGTTGGTGTCAAACGAGGAAGACTAGCTTGAACGACAAATCCGATCACATCCAATTCCTGGATGCCTCTGTCGTCTTCGAAAAACTTGCGAACCATGTTGGTGATTTCCTGGTCCCGGTCGAGGCCTTTGGTGTCGCCGTAGCCGGGCGTGTCGACGATAGTCAGAGAGTAAGGGATGCGGAATCCCTCCGCGTGATGGATGACGTAAGCCGTGATGTGGCTCGTCTGACTCTCAGCTTTCGAACTTCCGGTCACCTGTTCTTGGATCAGCTGGAAACGGAACGGGTCTTCCCACTGCACGTCGAAAATGTAATTGATCATGCAGTTGATGAGCGTCGTCTTGCCGGAACCGGTGGCGCCCATAATCAGGATCGTTTTGTGCTGCATCTTTCCTTCAAGGCCGTCGGTTTCTTTGAAGGTGAAACGTTGGGCCGATGGACTTGACTCGGTGGATTGAATCAGAGGAACAGCATACAAATCCATCCCGTTAAGCCTTCCGATAGTTTTGCAATTTTTCGCAATCCTTTCAGCGAAACGGACCTCAGAAATCGTTTCATGTCCGCCATTTCCAGTCTCGTTTTTGACAGATGTTGCGGGAATTTCTGCTTTTGAAATTTCTATCGTATGTTCCGATTTGTTTTCCAAGTTCGCCTCTTCATTTTCGTTAGCTTCCAAGACCGTTTCTACGTCGATCGTTTCGCTAAATTCACTTTGGCCGATGCAAGAGTCGGTCGCCACTCTAATCTTCATCGTCGATCCGATTTTGTATGGGATCCTCATTTGAGATTCGCCCGGCTTCGTCGTTTTTCGTTGTATTTTACCAGGTTTGTCATTCAACTGGTATTCCACGATAAAGTGGCACGGGAAATCGAGGTCTTCATAATTCCACTTTACATAAATGTTGATTTCAGCACTGTTTGTATTTCTGATCTCCGAGGTGCGAACCTGCAGCATAGTGGGAGGCCCGGGCAATTGTTTCATCTTGCTCTGAAGTAGAGTTTCGTCTTCATAGACGGAATAGCGGCATGAGAGTTTCTTGCTTCCTCTCTCCCCAAATAAGATTAAGAACTGAACTTTGTTCTCCAGGTGTTTATTCTTATCCGCGTAGGCGGCAAACTCGCTGACTTTCATAAGCACATCCTTCTGTTTTCTTTCGATCATGTGCCATGGTTTATCTTCCTTAGCCTCGCCGTTATTTTCATCACTGTCTTCATTGCTAGTAGAGTGTTCTATTTCGTCTACTAGTCTCGTGTAGGTTTCAACGTAATTTTTCATCTCTAATAGGATATCGTTCGTCCGCTCATCCAGCGGCGGAACGCTCATCACCAGAGCGTAGTTCTTATTCAAAGAGTCGGACAGTTCTTTTTCAAGTTCTTTTTGGTCAGCCAAGAGGACAATTTTGTTCTTCGTTATTTTACTTATCATTTCGAATTCGGCCTGTTTGTAGCGAAGCCAACGTTTCAGTTGAGACGGGCTGAAAAGTGGGTGAGTTTCGACAATATTGACGACTGTTTCCATCTCGTCCTCGTCACCGTTTTTACGGGTCTTCATTACTCCATTTTTTAAGCTCATTTTCATAAGTTCTTTGTATTTAGTTAAAGTTTTTTCAAGCTGATTGAAAGAGGCAGAGCCGAATTCTTTGTTACTTTTACGGACGACGTCGATGTTTGCATCGACTTGCTCCAGTTTATCCAAAACTTGGTAACAACGATCTATCAATTCGGCGTCGACGTCTTGGTATTGGATTGGTGCACCACCCAGTACTCCTCCAGCTTGCTCCATGATCACTTTAAGAGGGAAAAGGTGGACGGCAATCGGGACGACTTTGCTGGTGTTTCTGACATCAGATTTTCGAACTTGCTGGATGAGTTTGAGACAGTATTTGTAGGCCTCGAGGACGCTGCATTCGTGGATAGCCTTAGTCTGGAGATCAACGTATAAATGACATTTCAAACGGCTCATCTGTTTTTTCTCTTCTTTTTTCAATTGATCCTTAAAATCCGTTAAATTAAAGTTTTCTTTTAAAGCTTCTTCCATCTTGGCCGCTATGTTTGACAGGTATTCCTCGGCAGCCTCTCGAGCCTCTTCGTCTTTTTTGTTGTCGTTGAGCTCCTGCGTTAGTACACAGTAAGCTTCCACTCCGTAGGTTATTCCAGTCACAACATGGGTTGGACATATTTCCGATTTGGGCGATATGTCTTCTCCAGAACCATGATTAAGTGGAGTCTTTTTATTAAAGAGAGTTGGTAGGCCTATATCTAAATTTTCTTGCCATTTGCTAATCCGGCAAATTAATGTTCGACTGACTTGTTCCAGTCCTTGTCGGTGATTCAGGTAGCCAACAGCACCGCGGTACTTTTCAATAAGACCAGCTATGACGGTGGCTTTCAGGTGATCGTCAAGTCCCATGTTTTCCCACTTGCTGTTAGTAAACTCAGAGTCCGGTCGTTCTAATTCGAGCTTGAACTGGTCGTCGACTCGAGTGGCGGATGCCACATCATGCGATTCCCAATACTGACCATCTTATATTCATCCAGTTAATATATGTAATAATAATAGTACAGAGAGTGAACATACATGCACATTTATAAAATTTAATTGGTTACCTGGAAGAGCGTAGTCGTTTCGATAGTCGTATAAGCCACCTAGTTGGAATCGACCTCCCAACACGGTCATCTTAGTGAGGTGCTGCTCGATCGCTTTGTTGTCCGCCATGTCCGCTTTTTTTGGCGTTAGTCGAAAACAATGAAAGGTTGGTCGCAACAATTTCAATAAACTAGAATTTGTGTCTATACCGTTCTGTGACTGTAGTTTTCCACGCCAGGCTTACAACACCAAAACTTCTCTCACTGAACTAATTCCATTTTGTTTGGCTCCCTTATTATCATTTATGACTCTGTTTAGGTTCGTAGAGCTCCGTGACGCAAACCAAAGGTCGACACTCAATGTCCGTGCGAGTCAACATTGGCTCGAAACCTAGCGCTGATAGATAAGAAAGCTCAATAACAATCTCCAGCGATAACCAGAAATAACGCAAGGGGCTATAATATATTAAACTGACTGTCGCGCTTAATAGCTACGACGCAGATTCTTACAGGCACACTTTTTACTCTGTTGGACCTAAACTAGCCTACAAAACTGGTGTTGATTGATTGTTTCAACTTTCAAGAGAGAGCGTTTACAACACACAAAACGGTAGGTAAAATACAGAGCACAATCAAAGAGACAAATTGCGAATTACTTTTCATGGCTTTTGTTTTTGTTTTAGTGGTTCTGAAACTGCAAAATGGAGCAACCCACCCTTTCGCGGTTGAGCAATAAACCTATTCGATTATCGGCTCTTGGTCGCCAAGTGAAAATAGGAGATCTATACAACTACAACACCGACATAATTTTGCCTAGTAAGCATATTTACCCTGTCGTCCTCATTTTAATCAGCGTACAGCAGTTTTAGAATGAATTGACTTCATCATTTCAAATGCGGCTTGGTCATTTTAATGAATCGATTATAAAGCCTTCTTTCGCTAAAGAAATTGTTATTATGTAAGTATAAATCATTTTGAAATTTTTATTTGAAAAATTTGTATTACAGGAAGTAATATTGAATTGCTGGACGAAAAGATTGATACCACTTGGACTTCTAAGGATGAATGTGTTTATTTCAAACCAGATGACGAGTTCAAACGTCAAGTATTAGGAATCAGTTCGCACTTCGAATACAGCATCAAGAACGGATCCGTGGACGAAACCAGTTTGTGGTTCAATGATTACTTACAACAAAGTTCAATTAAAGAGGATGACAAAAGTGTGGCCAAAATGGACGTTTTCTTCCGCTTCAAGCGACGTAACAAATGTATCATTCCAGAACATTTCAGCGACTCAGAAATGTACGAGTATCAAGTAACTTCCGGAGGAAAGGCAACACATTTGGTTGAACAAGTAGTGTACGGAGCCGAGTTCATCGTTTCGATGCGAAGAGCCGTCGATCGGAACGAAACGAAAGAAAACGCTGAAAAAAGTCTTCGCATTGCAGCTAAAGCTTATTTTGACGAGGCTGTCGGTCCGAATTCAAATGAAATGAATGAACAACCGCCGGTAGAGTTGAACAATGTCATTTGTACAAACTTCTGCAGCCTTAGTGAACATCGCATGGTCAAAAAGCAATGCTCCATCCGAGAATCCTGTGAATGGCTAAGAGAAACTATCGGTTTGGACGAAGAAATAGACGGAATGAAATGGCAAGCAATTGAAATTGTTCTACGAAATATTCCGGATCAAATCGGAGCACGACTCTTATTAGACATGAAGAACGAATTTTCTATTGAAAAGAAACGAAGTATAACGCAATTTATCCGGATACAAGAAGAGAGTTCACAAATATCAAAATGTTCATCTTTCGATTATGTTCCTCAATCTATTATAATGAGGCAGGAATTTCTAAAGCTTCTGCCAGAACTTGAGAAAAAGTTTAATCTATTTAACGAAACAGATTTTCTGAAGTTGGAATTTCCAGAAAATGTATTGAGTGAAATTAAAGAAATGACCATTTTGTTTGCTGATATAATAGAGTGGCTGTTAAAACGAGAAAAAGACATCGGAAAGATACGTTCACTTTTAAAAGACACGCAAAAGAGTATGCTTGATCTATCAGAGATTGAAGGTCGACCGAGTGGCAATTATGGAAATATGCAAGCTCTGTCCCAAAAGGAGTCCAGTCAAGATCCACTGCTGAAGCGCATTAAGAAATTTATTAAAAATCAAGATTCATCTGTGAGTGTCCATGTTTCCCTAATTTTGGCTCTAAGCGAAAATCGTCGGGGCCATTATCTAAAAGAATTACCTCCTTATTCCTACCCAGCCAATGGGAGTGAAATCCAGTTTGGCAAATCAAACCATATTAATCAAAAACAAAGTCAGCCTTTAAATAAGACGGACTATTCAATCCCATGTTTATCACAATCTAACCAACGGCCAAAAAATGTGGACGAGGACGTTAAGATAACTGGTCCGATTGAAAGTCAGCAATTTACTAAAGAACAGTACGCGGCAGTAAATTCAGGTGATACAAAAGACGTGAAAAAAGTACCAAATAATGGATCGCAAATAAAAACCGAATTTGTTGAGAAAAAGTTGACAGAACAGTCAACCGATCAAGTGGATTCGTTGATAGAGAATTTTAATGTTCTCCATATCGAGGTCCAAAGCGACACAACAACAAAGCAAGATTGCCATCTGGAAGAAAACTTGCAACAAAAATCAAAAGAAACTTCTGAAACCGTAGCTGATCGCATAGGAAATGGCCAATTCAGTAAGTTCGAAGGGAATCTAGATAACATTTTCAGCCAAGCAGAAACGATAAGCTTACAAACAAATTCAGCCATTGCATGTTCATCAACCCATCAAGACGAAAATCTAGATGTAGTTCAAGGCCAAACTCTTAGAATCGCTATCGACTGCAATACAGTGTATCAGGGGAGTGAACCAAACCAACAAATTGTACCAGAGAAAAATAAAATCACCGAAGTATTTACGCAAGAAGAATTCGCCAAACTGAAAAAAGACGGTCAGCCAATGGTCCACGAAGCCGAACCCGCCAGAATGGAAATAATTCCATCAATAGCAAGTTCATTGTCCCGTCAGCAGGAAGAAAGCGCAATTGTAGTTCAAGACCAAGGCTCTACAGTGGCAATGGACAGCAACACGGTGGATCAGAGAAGTAAACCAATCGAGCGCAGTATCCCAGACGCCGAAAAAAAGAAAATTGCTGAATTATTTACGCAAGAAGAATTTGCCAAAATAATAAAAGTCGATCAGCCCATGGTTTACCAGCTCAACACCAAGGAAAGATCAGTCGGTGAGAACCTGCGGTACTTTGACATTCCGGGAACTGACACAGCGTCATCGTCACAAAACAGTCAAAACCGCAAAGTAATTATTCTGATGGGTGCCACTGGATCCGGCAAGAGCACGCTCATCAACGGAATGATTAATTACATCCTTGGTGTCCAGTGGAAGGATCCGTTTCGTTTCAAGTGCGTCCGTGAAGATAGTTCCGTCGTCAGAGATGAGGCACACAGTCAAACGGACTCGGTGACGGCCTACACTCTCCACCACCGCGAAGGAATGACCGTTCCGTACTCAATCACCCTGATCGACACGCCCGGTTATGGAGACACAAGAGGTATCGAAAGAGATAAGAAAATTACAGGCTGCATTCATCGTTTCCTGACTCAGCAACAAGGGTTTAAAATCGACCAAATTCACGCAATTGGTTTCGTGGCCGCTTCGGCTGATAGTCGACTGACTCCTACGCAACGCTACGTACTTGATTCAGTTCTGTCAATCTTTGGTGAAGATGTCAAGGAGAACATTCGACTGCTGGTGACGTTCGCTGATAACGCCATTCCGCCCGTAGTCGAGGCCTGCCGAGCCGCCCATTTCCCCATGACTTCACCGTCGGGCGGTGTCATGTACAACAAATTCAACAGTTCAGTCCTCTACGCTTCCAACGAAAAAAATGGAACGGATGATTTGTCTATTGACGAAATCTTCTGGAAAATGGGGCAAAGGAATTACAAATCGTTTTTTACAATGTTGGAAAACATGAATGGACGCGACTTGAAATCTACCAGACTAGTTATCGAGAATCGCCAACTGCTGGAAAAGTCGCTCCCAGACATTGAAGTTGAACTTGAAATCTGCTTTGACACCATTGAAAAGCTGACAAATCGATCCCTGCACGGAATTAGTTACGCGAGGAAATTCATCGCCATGGAAAAGTCGCAAGGATTAGACACTGCTATAGCAAAAGCGATGAGCTTACTGAACGAAGTTAACAAAAGCGGTCGTGTTCTGAATTCAGTGGCCCTGCGTTCTCATTCGTCAAGTGCAGTCGATTATCTGAGTTTGATAAGAAGTCGTGTCATTGAGGAACAAAGACCCGGCTATCAAATTCGTTTGCAGACGTTGACGGAACTGCAAAATCTCCTAAACGAAAATAACTTGGAAGAAATAGCAAAGCTACCGGTAGGTAGGAATGCTGAATCCTCAACATATTCCAAAGAAAAAGCTAACGCACCTCTTAGCAGTCAATATGGGACCAGAAGTTCAAAGCAAAATATATCTTCTGCTGATGTAAACCCGATGCGACCTGAAACCTCTCGTTATTCTTCAAAAAGTGTTAGTCGATTGACTGCATCCGTCACAAGTGGTCCAGGACAGAGAATGATTGCGGGTAAAAGCAACAATGAAGCTCTGTATACACGACATGGAACTCCGATCGCGCAATCTACAAACAGAGCACTCGAAACCCATCAAGGATATGGTGAAAAAAGTTTCGACGCCAAAAAAGTTATGTCGACGGAATTAGAAAATCCTTCCAATTATCATTACAGAAAGCATTATAATTATCCTACAGGTGGCACCGAAGGCAGTAATTATTATTTCCCCCCCGATACGAACGTAGTCAGTGTGCAGCCAGGTTTAGCCGAAATTGAAGACCAAGGAGAAGGTTATGTCTACACCACAGATTGGAATTCAGCTGATAAGCAAAAAGACGTGGATTATTCTCCAAAAAAATCCGACAAACAGGGAAAGTCTAGCGGGTTTTTTTAATTTTTAAAATAAAAATACCTGGGTTTATTTGATTGGTTCTTGAGAAAAAAAAATGAAATTTTAAATATTTGGTGAACAAATTCGTCATTTCCCTGAAATTTTGAAATCCCAGTCGTCTATACCATTGGTGCGTATGTATATATACTTATGCAAAAGCAAACTCTTTATAACTGCAAATACATTTCAGCTTATTATTTAAAGTTACAATCAATTGACTTTTACTTTCAGTTTTCGTGCTTTGGTTTGAGTTAAAGTGCAGTGTTTGTGTTTGATCATATAACTTTATTAAGTTTTTCAGTTTTCGTGCGGTTTCGTTTGATTACATTATTATTATTTTCTTTTAAATATTATTTTGGATTGGGGAGGAGATAGGAATGAAGACGACTTATCCCCATAAGAGGTGAGAGCGCCGAGTGGCGACTTGATTGACGCTGTGAAGAAAGCTATGATTAATATTGTTAAGAGTCGACAGCGTGATATTCACTACTCCGGTACTTCACACGCTTTATGACTCTCTTTTTTTTATTATGCCTGGAATTTCTGAAGTTGTTTTTTTCCACAAAGATTTTAACAAGATTGAAATATTTTGCTATAGATTTGATTACAGAATTGTTTTGTTCGTTTTTTGTTTTTGTTTTTTGTTTTTTGTTTGTTTGTTTTGTTTTTCATTTATTCGTATTTTTCGAAGGGTGTACACATTACACTACATCATAACACTAGCCTATAATGACATAGTGACAATTTATTTGGAATAAACTCTTTTTTTTTGGGGGGGGGGGGGTCTATTTCGAATATTTAAAGGGTGCTGGAATGAACCAAAAAAGAAGGTGGTAAATTCAACCAGAATTTAGCTGTACAGGTGTGCTGAGTGTCACTATACAGGTTAACGACACGCACCACTCGTTCTGCTTTACTGCTATCCACTACCACTAATTCGAGCGCAGTTGTCCGCCAACAGTCAGTTCAAAAGGTTCTAAAATTTCCATACAAAAATGTATAAGGTACATCAATATTCTTCTCAGTAGATTGTTTTTAAATAAAAAGATAATTATATTAAAAGAGACGTGTTGCGTTGGAAAGGTTGTGGTTTTTCTCGTTATCGTTGCTCCTGCTAGCGCTATGATCGAGCTCCGGTTAAGGACCTCCATTTCTCCAATAGTCAAATGACAGCCAACTAAGTGCACCAACGTCTGACCTAAAGCACCAGTTCAGGAGCGTACAATTCAATTTACAAGTACAAGAGTGAATGCAAATTCAAGAGCGTACCTGTCCCAGTTCCATCGCCCAGCCGTCCTACATCGCTCCCGTTGTCCGCAACCTTGCTCCCCAATTTGTAGTTTACCCCGGCTTCGGTGGTTTTCCATTCAACAAATGGGTTATGATTGGTCAACGGGTGCGTTATTCACGATATAATCGCACGGTATTAATAATATGTCATGTATCAGGTCTAGCGCTACATTTTATTTTGTCAGCTGAGCTAAAAGTGTTGGTTACTAAGTATAGAAATCTTATTTCATAATCGTGAGAATAGTTGCATGATTTAAGTACGACTGTGGGAAATAAACGAATGATACCCGTCAATTTTCATCCATTCAAAAAATGTATTTTTTTATAATATTCACACTTATACTGTTTTTCTCCCCTTTTTATTTTTTTAAAAAAATAGACGATCACTGAGTTTCCGAAAGTAATTTTATTCCCAAAGGATGGACAAAATAAAAAAAATATATTGCCGAAGCAAAAATGATGTTAATATTTCCCCCTCTAAACATTACAAGTGAATATATAGAAGTTCATCAAACAACATTCAAGAATTTGAGCAAACAGGAGATATTGTTAGAAAATTGGCATTATACGTTTCAACAACTGTTGAATCGAAGAAGAGAGGGGTCTTCTACAAGTCAACTGGGTCGATGACTTGGACATCGCCACTTTTCCGCCAGTCAGAATTGGCGTAAATAAATCCATCCGCTTCCACCGTAATGCCGCAAACGACGGCTCCGTTCCCAGGGAACTCGGTGACGCTGTGTCCTCTGGTCGTCATGTTGTTGACAATGTCCTGGGATTTAAAAAAAAAAGCGAATAGCGAATATAGAATTCAATCTTTCTTATCGTCAAACGAAATTATTTACCGATGGGAAACCCTTTTCGTATTGAAATTTCATCGGGAACAGCTGGTGGTGCATCCTCGGACTGTCAATGGCCTCTTTGATCGTTTCGCCGAACCAAAGATTTCGGATAATTGCCTGTAAGTTAATAAACTCGGTTGAATGAATTCAAATATTTGGGTGAAATATCTTATTAGGCTCAAATCTACATAGGCGGTCGATGTGGTGATTTTAGTGCCGCCAGCCGCTCCTATGACGGAACGGACCCGTCCAGTTCTCGAGTTGACGATGATGGTGGGCGTCATGGAAGACATGGGCCGTTTGCCCGGCCGGATGAAATTAGCCGGACTGGGTGGGACTCCAAAGTAGTTGATGACGTTGGGTGATGAGAAGTCGTCCATTTCGTCATTCATCAGGATTCCGGTTTGCTCCGAGATCCATCCAGCGCCAAACCTGCGAGACGAAATGCAAGAAATTTGTGAAAACGTTTGAGCTGATTGGTTTGTCTTGTATCGTCCGCACTTTAAGTTGACAGTTGAAGTCACTGAAACGGCCATTCCGTTGCCATCAAGGACGGACATGTGGGCAGTGCCGTGGTCCTCCTGATTGTAGGTAACAGCCCCGTAAAATCCCGGATCGTTGTAAGTAAACGAATCGTTGATTTTGGCGTAGGTTTCAGCAGCCAGAGCTTCCGGATCTGCCATCAGAGTTCTAGTGAACTAAAATTATGCAATCAAAACGGGGTTTAGGTTATTTTCGTTATTATTATTACTATTTTAATTCCACCTTATTCACTTCCGGAACGAAATTAGGATCGGCTAATTTGGTACGATGGGCGTAGGCGTGTTTGAAAGCCTCCGCAATCCGGTGGTAATTCGTCGGATCACGGGATGCCTTTCCATTTGTCTCTCCTTCGAGGTGCCCGTCTAAAATGTTGAGGATGAAAGCGGTTAAAATTCCTGATCCAGGCGGAGGCATAGAGTACAATGTGAAATTGTTGTTCAATTCCACTTTGATGGGTTCCTTCCATTCGGGGCTGTAAAATAGTGATTGCGTCAATTCAGAAAAGGTATAACTCTTTCGTAAATCATTAATTACCGATATTGTATCAAGTCCTCCTTGGTTATGATTCCGCCTTTCTTCTGGATGTCCTCAACTACTTTATCGCCTAGGATTCCGTTGTAGAAGACGCCAACGCCTTCGTTAGCGATCGTTCTCAATGTCTGAGCGAATGGTGGATTCTTGACTATGTCGTCTAATTGTTTCACTTTGCCGGTTTCTTCGTTCACGAAAATACTATTTCCCCGTTAAGGATGAAATGAAAACCATTACTCTCAATTTAAAGTGATTTAAGATTAACTAGTGCAATTACCGCATCGAAGGCTCGTCAAAAATTAATTTCTCGAATTCTTGCAAGGAGTTGGCAAGGTGACTGTTGACTGGAATACCTTTCTCGGCCATTTCAGCAGTCGGCAGGACTAAACGGGACCAAGGTAATTTCCCGTACTTCTGATGGGCGGCCCAAGAACCGGCCAGCTCTCCCGGTACAGCCACGGCCAAACCACCTTCATTGACAATTAATTGAATAGTAAAGGAAATAGTTGAATTGATCAATCCGGAATTATATCCGCACCTCTTTGAGAGATGGAAGCGTTTCCTTTGAACATGTCTTCGGTAGCAGCAATAGGCGCCACCTCTCTTGCATCGAGGCTTTGAGCTACCGGACCAACTGGATCGTAGATAGTCATGTGGAATCCTCCACCGATTCCGGCGCTCTGCGGATTAACTGCTCCGATGCAAAAGACCGTGGCGATAGCGGCGTCGACTGCGTTTCCTCCATCCACCAATACATCACTGCGAATAAATCAAATCATGGAAGCGATTGTTCGTTTCAAATTCGAAATTCAAAATTTACCGCCCAATTTGTGAGCAAGGAATGCCATCCGAGCTGACAGCCGCCGTTTTGAATTTGCCCAGGCGGGAAGGTGACGGAGGAGAGAAAGGTTCGTCAGCATCCGCAATCTAAATATATTCAACCACAAAGTACAAACCACACAATGGAATAAAAATAAATGATAATTAATTGTAATTCAGACAACGTACCTTGGTTGCTCAACTTTAGGAGGGCTAGGCTGTGGCTTTCCGGAAGTCTCGACTGTCTTGACGACATTGGGTACGAAAGGAACGTCCTGTTGATTGCCGTATCGATAAGTGTAATACGGAAGGGTGTACGGGTAGTTAAGGTATGGATAAGCGTTGGGGTAGGCAAGAAAAGGAGTGGCCATAGAGTGGGGGGACACTCCTCCCGGATAGAATCCGGCATACGCATTATTATTGTCAATGAACCACCCGAAATTATTGTAGGGTGCCGGAATTTGGACGAATGCTTTGGCACCCAAGCAAAACAAGAGCAGCGTAATCTGTTGTAAAATATTATTTAAAAAAAACATATTTAAATGAAATCCAAAAATAGATCAATGAAAAAATAATATAAAATTAACTTACAATCTGCATGTTAACAGATAGTTTTCCCGATGAACGTAGGGAAATAAGAACAAGATCACAATTCGACTAATGTGGGAAATACCAGGCAGTTCTCCTACCAGCAGCAAAGCCAACTGACAAATACTTGAACTTGTTTTAGTTTGGTTTCTTTTTAAAACATTGGCACGGTTTTCTGTCCAATGAAGTGACATGACAACAGCGTACGGCGACTTATAGTTAAACCATAATAAACTTCCTTGTGGGCTATGCAAATTTTTCGCAATGACCTTGTCAGGGTTATCACTATTCTGTGGGTGTTTTCAGGTATATCCTGCCTAAACTAAAAGTCATTTATAATTCACTTAGTTACAGGCCTTGAACGGAGGACACCTGTTCCCCGTTCTTTCCTGGCGAGCGAAAGTAAAAGTGTATATTGAGATGTTCACGGGTGCACTGTAAGGATTCACGAACGACGTTCCCTGTCGGCCAAAAACGTGAAAGGACTTATTTGCCAGTGGGCTTGGGCCAGTCTGTATTATAATCGCATTAATAAGCAATTCGACTATTGATAATCGATACTGGTTTTCAGAGGCACGTGACTGGTTTTAGTGTAAGTACACGCACAGCGGAAGACCAAATATTTGATCACGTTCTTTCGTCGACAGACAGGGTGTGGCAGCCTGGCAGTCACAAGCTTGAGGATTGGGTGGGGTTGTGAACAATGTCACCTGCATGAAAATGCTCCAGTTGCTGAATCTAGGAAAACAAAAGGAATGAAAAAGCATTAAATTAATCACTGGTTCCAGATACCCGGACGTCCTGGTGACCTTCGCCGGTTGATCAGCTCGATTTGCGATCGTCTGTTTCAAATCTGTTTAGCTATTAAAGCAATCAATGCCAAAGGTGAGCAGCTACAGTTCCCGTTACACTTGATTTCCCCTGCTGCATGAACTACATTTTTCATTTTTGTCAACGATTTGAAGCCCTGATTTCGATTTCCTTAGAGATGCGTATAAATGGAAGGCTACGTCAGTCCAAATTGTTATCAAATTACATAACAAATCAAGTGACGGGACTTTGATTGGAGAGATGCGAATAGCGGTATTAGTGTTCCAGTCCATCGTTCTTTTGGCATGTAATTTCCGTCTTCCTCTTGTTTGCTAAAAGATTTTCTCTTAGGAGTAGGTATTGAAAGTAATATATAGTAACGGGCGTGCAGCACAAAGATTTCAGATTTTTAAAGATATTTAAATAATTTAGTAAAACTTTGAAATTCTCTCCATAGGTGGCAGTCACCGTCGTCAACAATCCAGTTTAAATTTTCAAAACAAATCAATCGCACGAATCTCGAGTCTCGACGTTTGAGGAGAGCCATAGATCCCTGGTATTCATAATTATTGTTCAACACCATATTTTCAATGAAATGGCGAAAGATGAGAAGCTTAACAAATGGATTGAGGTTATATTACACCACGACGTGCGATTGACTACTTTTTCGATCACGCAAGGTTGATTCACCTGATGAACGTCCTAGATGACATTTTCAAAACTCCTACGGTAATTTGTCATCATTATGTGCTCAAAATATGAATGGTAAATTATTTTTGTTTTTAGAAGTTTGTTATCTGGAAGAAGAAGTTAAACCTTCAACTGGAAGTTCTCAAAAGCAATCGGAGGAGTAAAATTCAGAAAAGAACATTTGATGATGATGAAGAGTCAAAACATTTTCCACCAAAAAGAATAACAATGATGAGAGTCAGACTAACAGTTTACCTGGGGACAGTTCAGTAATTCCACCAAGACCAAATAAGAGAAACAAAAAACAGTTGTCAAACACTGCCTTTGCAAAAGCGATCCATTGTCAGCAGGCACAGATGATCAAGATCAAAAGGAAAGTAATTAGTGATGCCAGGTGATGCCAACATTTGACGAAAATCCCGAATCCTCCGATGCGGGATGGGAAGATGAAGAAGTTGGTGAAGAAATGACGAAACCGCGTCGCATCCAAATAATTGCATTTGAAGTAAGTTTAACCAAATGAGAAATTTAATCTGCAACTAACAATTTCTCTCCGGTTTTTTTTTTAGAAAATTCGGGATAGAAGCAAAGATTTCGTGCCATTAAAAAACGAATGATGGCAAATCCAGTTTTTCAAGCGAAGGTAAAGATTCAGCGGGCTAAAGTGGCAGCCCAAGAAACGGCCGAAGAAGTTGCTGCTGCAGCGAAAAAGAACGAAACTAAGAGGAAGCCGTGTGCAGTTACTACCGTCAAAAAGAAAGAAGATGACAACATTGCGAATGTAGCGACCAATAAAGGCAATTTGCACTTATACGCACGCACCAAAGTTTTGAAAGACGCTTTGGATGCCGTACACTTGGACGTACACGGCTTGATGGGAGAGTGGTTCGTTTTACGCTCGACCAGATGGAAAATTTTTGCATTGTCGAAGGGAAATCATCCTTGGATTCATGGGAAGACTGTTACAAGATGGTGAAAAGGTAGTGCATTAAGAATTATATGGAATATTCTGGTCTATGTCATGACTTATTATTGAATTACTAGTGAGCTCAACTCCTTCTTACCAGTTTCCCGCCCAAATTTTACCACTGGAAACGTGAAGAGAAAACAATTAATGGCTCTGGTTTCAAATCGAAGAATCCAAAGGATTTAAAAAAATTCGTATGTTTGTTTCGTTTTGGCGCGTTGGGCTTTGCCATACATATTAGGGTGAATACAAATATTTCTTTCTTTATGATGTTTTGATGATGTTTTTATGATATAGGGCTCTTTGGGATCTGTTTTCTTTTGCCGTTTTATCTGGCAACGCAGCATGGCTTTGCACTTTTTTAGCGCGATAACAGGGAGAAGAGGGAGAATGGGACGAATGGGAGGGAGGAGGGCGTACGAAAAAAAAAAGAGGTCACGTTTCCTCTTCTCCCCAATTCGTCCCATTCTCCCTCTTCTCCCCGTTATCGAGCTAAAAAAGTGCAAAGCCATGCTGCGTTGCCAGATTAAACGGCAAAAGAAAACAGATCCCAAAGAGCCCTTTTAAAACATTTATTCACTAAATTATTTATTAAATTATATTATTGTTATTGACTGTTAAATCTTGGTCACAATTTTTTAGAGAAAATGGCAACTTCCTTGCAATTTCAAATATTGCAACTTGCAAGTTGCAAAATTACAGTAGTCGTCTGGCCGTCTGCTTTTAATTGGTAAATACACGCACGGAAAATAAAGATTTTTGGTTATTAACTATACTAGAGTAATTTTTCACGGGGATCATATTTTCAAGAGGTTTGGTACCTCGAACAAATTTATTTGGCGAGATATTTAAGTTTAAAGTTGTATTAGGCTCCTCCTACCCAAATTTGGCTGTTCAGCCATCTTTGGTAGGAGGAGCCTAATAAGGGCCCCAAACAATGCAGACAAACAGCTGTGGAGTCAGTTTAAGCTGTTTCTTTAATAATCGATCGAGATGTTGATCGATATTCTATCAATCGATTATTGGCTCACTTTTTTTTCTCTTTGCTCTCATTCCCTTATTTTCTAACGGATAGAGGCTAAAGGCTATTCATCTCTCGGTTTCGCGAGTCAATTTGTTTCGATGTCCGCCATTTTCTGCCGTTGTTTTGGTTGTCCGTATCGGCTAAAAGGTTGTTTTCCCAATACAAAGTGGATTTTGTGTATCAGTGTGTTATTTTTTTAAATTTTTTTTTGGTGTCAGTTAATTGCTACGTATCATGGGTAGTATGTGTAGCAATTTGTGTCTCCAGATCACATTCCTTGTATTTTTTTAAAAAATGTTTTCCCCTGTTGTTTACTTTTTTCGCGACGGAATCCACAGAGAATCGGCCCGAGGGAAAAAAGGGGAAAAAAGGAAAGTATGGGTTCCCTCTTTTTCATACTTTCCTTATTTCCCCTTTAGTCCGGTCGGGCTAGCCAAAAGTGTATGTTGAACCCCAAACAAATTGCCATAAGTTGTTTTTTTTACATGAGCTTTGTTTATATCCCTTTTATGTATGCCCTGTTAAAAAGCTCCCGAAAAATATTAATATGTAGTGTACTTATTTTTATTTTTAAAATATGCGTGTTTTTGTGATTCGATTAAAGGTATTAAAATAAAATAAAAATTTTAATTTTGAAAAATGAACTTTGTTATTTATTCCCTCATTTATATTCAGGATAAATTTGGTTTATATAACTTTAAAAGTTTGAAATTTACAGCCACTTTTAGCTGGTCACCTCCTTTCCCCCCCCCCCCCCTTAAAAAGGCGTCCGTGTTTTACACGGCTCTTATGTAAAAATCATGAAAACGAAAATCGTTGCCGCTAGTGAACTAGAGTTCGCTCCTCATCCGTTAAGGTCTCATTTTAATCGATGGTTTATCCTTTACCACCCCAATAAATGATTCCCGGAAGCTAGTTTACAATTTAAGTTATTTCATAAAATATAAACCCAATTTTCCCAAAATTTTCTTTCTTCACGTTCTATTTTCCGCCACACCCGAACTGAGCGCTGTGGGGTTCTGTTTTGTTTGCATTTTTGGAAAAGCCTTTTGCTAAAATTCGTTGAACAGTAAACATAGTGTACATGTATTTCAGTGTTAAATTACAGTATGAAATTATGTAGGATATTGGCAATTGTTATTTTATGAAAATATTTATTTTTAAAATGCCCCGACGTTGTTTGGCAACCCGCCTCCAACAAAGAGGTCTTAGTATATTATTGAATATCTCTTCTTTAAACTATTGTAAATATAATGCGAGATATAATAATATATGCGGGAGGGAGGAGGGCGTACGAAAAAAAGGTGATCCACGTTTCCTCTTCTCCCCCATTCGTCCCATTCTCCCTCTTCTCCCCGTTCTCACGCTACAAAAGTGCAAAGCCATGCTGCGTTGCCAGATAAAACGGCAAAACAAAACAGATCCCAAAGAGCCCTATATCATAAAATCATCATCAAAACATCATAAAGAAAGAAATATTTGTATTCACCCTAATATGTATGGCAAAGCCCAACGCGCCAAAACGAAACAAACATTCGAATTTTGTGTAAGTCTGAGGTTTCGGGTTCGACTCCCGACATACAGTAGCTACACAAAGTTTCCGCACAGCTGAGAGAAGCTTATGGGAAAACGGGTTTTTTGAAAATTCGCCAAAAATCAAGTTTTCGTCGGACGAAAACGATTTTTGGACAGGGGGTTCTTAGACTTAAGGTGTATAACATATATTTTTTGGGGATTTTTTCGTTCACGGGAACGTCCCTTTTAAATTGGAGGTAAAAGTTTCCGCACAGTCGAGAGGGCCAGTAGTAAATCGTACTACTTTGGCTCTCTTGTACTGGACGGAAAATGGGGCTAGGAGAGTTCTTTAGGGCTTAAAAAAAAGAGCATCGTTAGCTCTATAACCTCATCTGAAATGTTGACCCCCATGCTATTTGAGAAATCACTTTAATTTCGATGTGAAAATGAAAAGTTTTCATTTCTCAGTTATTTTCCCTGTGATCCCCCCCTCCCGTAGTTGCCGGTTTTCCAAATACCAAGTCTAAAAAAAAGGTCCTAGAGATGGCCTGTCTTTTTTTCTCCCCCTGCCCCTTACATTTAAAATCTCGGTATTTGGAAAAACCGGCAACTACGGGAGGCGGGGATCACAGGGAAAATAACTGAGAAATGAAAACTTTTCATTTTCACATCGAAATTAAAGTGATTTCTCAAATAGCATGGGGGTCAACATTTCAGATGAGGTTATAGAGCTAACGATGCTCTTTTTTTTAAGCCCTAAAGAACTCTCCTAGCCCTATTTTCCGTCCAGTACAAGAGAGCCAAAGTAGTACGATTTACTACTGGCCCTCTCGACTGTGCGGAAACTTTTACCTCCAATTTAAAAGGGACTTTCCCGTAAACGAAAAAATCCCCCAAAAATATATGTTATACACCTTAAGTCTAAGAACCCCCTTTCCAAAAATCGTTTTCGTCCGACGAAAACTTGATTTTTGGCGAATTTTCAAAAAACCCGTTTTCCCATAAGCTTCTCTCAGCTGTGCGGAAACTTTATGTAGCTACTGTAGCAAATGTAAACATGACGTCCTTTGAAAGAGTCTAAGAAAGCTATGAGTTGCGAAATGTGATATATCAAATATAATATTTCAAATAATGAGATTTAATAGAGGTTAGTTAAAATTGAGGAAAGCAAAAAATTTTGCCTTTCATTCTTGAAAGTGGGGGATGGGTGATAAAAACGGTCGTCACACGAATTTGATAAAATAAAAACGTTAAGACCTTGTGCCAGGGTATACAAAAGGGCGTACAAATCAATATGTACAGTAACGTCCAAAAAAATCCGAACACCTTGGTCTCTTTCTTTATTTTAAAAAAATATTTCGGCATTTTTTTCTTAATTCTAATAATGAACTTTGTAAAAAAATTAATTCTACACATAATATGAAGTCTTGAAAAATAAAAACAAAAAAATATACCTTAAACTGGGCTTTTGAAAAAAACTACGTTCGGATTTTTTTGGACGATACTGTACAGTATCCTTAAAAAAATCCGAACAGCGATTTTTTTCCAAACAGCCACCTATCAATATTGCGAGGAACTGTGTTTGGCTTTTAATCTAACTTTGGGGGGGGGGGGCAAGGAAGAAAGCCAAAGGTGGGTAGAAAGAGAACCCCTCCCTCCGGAATAAAAAATGTGAATGAAACCAGACAGGCTGTCTGGAATAGCCTTAGGCTCACTGTCAATTTTTGGACAAGTGACAAGAAAACCAGAAAGCTACCAAATCTTGCATCAAAGCGGGAAGAATTGAAAGGAATCGCCTTAAGTCACTTGTCCAATAATCGGCAATGATCTTAAGTTGGTTAAATCCATTTTTTTCTGGCCATGAAAATTTCAGATAGCCTATCTGTTTTATTCATTCATATATTTTTTGGAGGGGGAGGAGGAAGACATGGCCAGTGGCTAATTATTCCTTTTTGTTTCTTCCTACCTTTCGGTCAGTGAAATTTGCCCGGTAATTTGAGTAATTTCCTCTTGCAGTTTCTTGGCACGAAGCCTGATGGAAACCCCTTTTTGGTTCTAGCGCGGTAGCGTGTTGCTCACATCTCACAGCATATAATGAGAGAGAGATGCTAGTACGTCTTTTTTAAAATTGCGGAGTTGACGTAAAAAATTAAAAAAAAAAAAAAGAAAAATAGAAAGCGAAATGCAAAAAAAAAAATGGGCCAAGGAGGCGAAAAATAAGTAGAAATGACATCTCAACTCTCATTATTGACTATACCGCTAGAATATCTGTACGAACGGACGTGTATAAATTCATACACATAAATATTATACGAGTTGAATGCAGATCGTATTATTCATAAAGTCATCAACTTATCCAGCAACACACACCCATCTACAGCCATGTAAGTGTAGATGTAGCCACCAAAACGGGAGATGATGCAATGCCAGTTGAATAAAGATTCATCTCTGTCTCTAAAATATAAAATAAAAAGAGATCACGTTTATGACGATGATGCACTTCATAAAAAAAAAATCTATACAAGTCTGCAGTGATGATATCTCGAGAGCTCTGCTGACGGTCCCGCTTTCCAATGACATTTGATAAGCTGGATCATCACCATATCCTGTAACATGCAAAATGGACGCGTTGATTTATTCTATCGCCACCTCCAACATTTGTAACTCTCTTATATATATTCTTTTTTAATAGATTAATGTCTGAAATTTTAAATACATTAATAATAATAATTTTATAATTAATAAATTTAATAATCGATTGAGATGCTGTGTGCTGGACATTAGAAAGCCAAAGTCAAATCACCTTTTGATATATGACACTCTAAATTTTCTCGGTCCTACTAAGGGGTATTAAGAGCCTTTTTTTAGTGGTCTCTTGGTAAAACGACCCAAGAGCCTACTAACTAGTATGGGTGTTACTAACGGCTCTTAGTACTTATAAGTACTAAACCTTAGTATGTGACTTACTAGCGATATTACTACACTGATTGTACTACCTCGTCCTTCTGCGATTCTACCCCTCCTCCCCCTTTTCCGCTTCACATTCCATAAAACCAACCCAGGTAATCGGCCCCCTTCTGTTCAATGAAGTGTCATAAACAAACATCAACGCATTTTATTAAAAGTTGAGTTATTCAAAGAAATCGTTAGCGTATTAGACAATCAGAAGACATTCAAGACGACTGGAAAGGATTGATCCGATGTTGCTGCTACAATTGGGAACGATTAGGAAAACAGCATATTCGAAAAAAATGGTACAATTCCGAAAGTACTGGCTTAGGATAGTCAGTATTAAAAGAGAAGAATGAGGAAAAAAGAACATTGAATGCGTTTGCACATACACTGCCGCAGTCGATAAGGATGCTCTCTAAGAAACGCTGTGTTGAAAAAGGGAAACATGACCATGCTTTGAAAATATTCTAAATTCTATGTTTTCAAAACGGAAACACAAAGTTTAAAAAATGGAGTAAATTTCTTTTTCTCATTTTTATCTTCGCGCCACCTTGGACATTAAACCTAATAAACGCCCATCATTAAACGACACATGATTCAACTAAACATTGCGTTAAGAAAAGGTAAAAATGTTAACTTTTTGCATCTCTTTGGCGGGATGTAAAAAACAAACATTTTGAAACATCAACAAATGAAATAAGTATATATCGGGTGAATTGGTTTGATAATCAAGTTTATTGCAAACCTTATCTTTATTTTGTATACATCCTAGCAGAAAATTATCAACGGCTTGTTTCCAATTTCTCATTCCCAACTTTCTCATTACAAAATAAACTTCTATTTAACTAATGTTAGTTTATAGGAACAAATAGAACAGTTGATAGAGTATCAGTCAGTTAAATCAGTACTGACATTTTCATCAGTGGGTTCGAATCCGTCTTTGAACTATTAGAAAACTTCAAAAATTATAGTCGCCTCCATAAGTATGGGATCACCCCACGCCGTTCCATAAGGCGGCGTGTATTTTTCTAGTTGGTTTTTTGGGTGGCAAAAAGTGAAAAAATGACATAAATTCACAAAACTTGAAATTTATGTCATTTAATCTCTTTTGTTTTGTCTGAATTTTTTTCAGATTTTTTCGTTCATGGGTTAGGCCTCTAAAAGTGGCTCCAAAAGTATCGGATCACTCCGAAGCCCACCGTGTTATCTGGCCCAAACTTGTTTTTCATATTGATTTTTATATATTTAATTTTCTAGAATGAATTTTTATTTTGAAAACGTGTATACAATACCCTTTCATAAATAAACTGTGAGTTTTTCATGATGATCTGAATTATTTTCGAATTTTCCCAGACTTATTCGTTTCCCGAGTTTCTGAAATCAGAGACTGCAGACTTCATTTAAGGTTTACAACCTCTATCAGCTGGCGTAGGCCGGAAAATTAGTGTTGTTTCTATACGCCCCTTAAGTAAAAAAGGAAGCAGAGCGCCAGTGAACATTCTTGTTGTCTTTTTCAGTTGACTTGGTTCCTTTGATCCGGAGTCAGAGCAACTTAATTTCCTCATACGCTTCAGGTGTTGAACGAAGTACGATTAGCAGTTGCCTTGCTGTAAATGTAGGCATCAGATGAAATACCATCGCGAACAATTCCCATTTGGGGAAACGCAGCTATAATAGCTGCAGCCAATTTTTCTTTAGTTTATGCTGTAGGGTGTTAATTGACCAAACAACAACGTAACCCAACACGTTGTTGGTTAGTGAATTCTGATCCTTTTCTGTCCCAGGGATGTTGCTATCGGACGGATACTTTTCTAGAAGTTTGCGACCATCTTCGTTTCCATTCAAAATGTCTTTGACGTCGAAAGTAAGATTCTGTAGATAAATAAACAATGGATAGAGTTATAAAGATAAATTACTGCATTTAACAATGTACCATTTTCGATGTTTTGTTGGTTGACGAGGAAGGTTCCACCACAACTTCTAAGACATCCACACTTTCTAAAGCAGATAGCTATTAAAGTGTCATCTGATTATGCAATGACATTTTCCTCCTTATCAACCACTCCTTTGAAGACACGACAGCTTGGTCGTAATTTGTCCTATCTCTCAAAAGCAGCTGATCAACGTTGCTTTTTCTGGTCGATCAATGAGGCAAAGACGACAAAATTTGGTAGAAAACTGGCCATAAAACCCCCAATCTCGTAAGCCTAAGATTTGAAATTTGGTAAGTCTGAGATATTTAAAGCCATTCCTTCGGCAGATTCAAGTTCGCGCAACTCCAACATTGATTGTCGAAGAACAAGCCCAAAGTTATCTTCAACTACATCCAACATTTTGCAGATTGCAAATGGATAAATATGAGTGAGCTGTGACATAAGACATGGAGGCAAATTTAAAAAACAAAAGCAAAACATGGCTAGTTGATGAAATTTGGTTTTGGAACCGCAAGGATTACACTCCTCAAGATCGTCATTAAAAATTTGAATTCTTGACGCTCGCGGATCTTCTTTAAAAAGCTTGTGTGATTTGTAATGTTTAGTATAAATGTTTTCACGCATTTCCCCATCAAGACTAGGTTGCTCATTAAAGTACAAACGTCTAAAATCGGCATTACTAAATAGGGTAGTTAACGTTTGTTTTAGCGGTATGTAGTGGAAAACTCGAGGGACAATTCGTTAAACAAGAGAAGCCTTTTCTAAGCAATTTGTTAACCTACTCATTTGCACCGAGATCAAGATTCAAACCAAAACCAAAACCCAAAAATTTTAATTATAATAAATAACACCGTAGCCTACTCAGACTTACTTGAAAAACTAACAAGTTGCTGCAAGTTTGTATATAAACTTGGATAATTGTGCCTTTTCTAAGATTACTCGATGTATTACATTTTCACAAAAAAGAGTTTTTACATTTACTTAGATGTTGCCGATATGAACAAGGAATGTTAATTAGATGAAAAGGATAAAACCTGTCAGGGAACCATGGTGTTCATTCGATAAAGACTAACAAACATTTTAGTTACACATACGAAGCTAGTACTAAGCGGCTTCGTACCTACACATACTACTTAGTATGTGTCGAAAAATTTAGAGTGCCGCGACGGTGTGGTCGTAGGTGCTGATTATCACGGACGTACCTTTTTTGGATAGGAGAAAGCAATCGACGGTGCTTTAAAAAAATGGTTACGTGAATTAACCGTTGCCAATTGGCACACCAGGAGACATAACCGACCAAGAAATTCGGAGAATAGTGCTCTTATACAACCGAGCATAAATCGTTCTCCCAAAGCAATGTGGAAAACTTTTTAATGATTAACAGAAAGCTGTGACATAGTTAGGAGGTATAGCTACAGAAGAGGAGAAACACCTCACTGTAGGAACTCTGTTGCTTGCAAAAGTCACAGAAAACGGTTTTCATGGGTTTCCACAAATTTAGCGCTGACTATGAAAGTGTTGTCAGATCCGCACAGGATAGCGGGATTTGGTGAGACGTTCCTTGCCCAGCAAGAGTTGCGTTGCTTTCGGCTAGATGGATCACACTCCCATTAGCTGCTGTGAATGCGCTTATGAGTGACTCTTTTTGTTGCTCAACTTTATTCCCCAAGTGCCTCCATGGGCCGATTCAGTTTTAATTGCAGTTGTTGACTGACTTCATCCAACTTCCAAAAAAGTTAGCTGGGCTATTTAAGTTGAACGTTTAGACAGCCTGGCTAGCTACGTGCTAGTTTGTCACGCGATGGCCACGGCGACTGCCATTGGCTGGCTCAAAAGAATTTTTCTCTTTAAAATTTTGATAGTTTAGAAACAGTGGAAAACTGTAGAAAAAAGGACAGATAATTATTTAAATTCACCTGCCGCTTTTTTCCTAGTTTTTCATTTTTGCTCGAGTATCTTACCTACCTTACTATTTTTTTCTTCCTTTTTCATTAGAGCTGATACCCCTTGCAAAATGTGAAACTGCTGCCACTCAATTCATAAGGAAAGCTTCCTAGAGAAAACATGTCGGAGACCAAAATTGTACCAATTGTTATTGATGGTGTTATCCGAAAATTTAGGCTAACATCGAGTTGGTACCGTCCACAAAACTATTTTTGTTGTTGTTTTTTATTTAGAGGTAGTAGATTGGAGGTAGTAGGAAAATGCGCGCTACAATTTGGCGTGAAAATCTGGATTTTTGGTGGCAACGCATATTAATCAGCAAAGTGTAGGAAGTCAAATTTCAAGGTTCTTGAATCAAAACAGCAGTATTCTTGGATTAGGTCTCGAAAAAACTAAATTGGACCAATGAAATGTTTTCTTTTGCGGACCAAAAGTGGACGGAACGGATGGGCATTCGTAATTTCTTGCTCACCACGAATGCAATCTGGTTCGCTAAAACTGCCACTTGCAGGCTAGTGGAGGAATAGACAAACCTTTTATAGGCACTACCCTAGATTAAGCAAAAACAAACATTACAACAATCTGTCTTCCACTTTCCACTGGGACACGGTCTACCAGGAGAGGTAGCCTATCCCTGACATCAGCCAGAATGACGGAGGGACTTTAATGGTAAATGGTTCCCTGAAATTCTGATGATTGATTGATTTCTGTAAATCTTCATAACACGAAATAAATCCGCACAATAAAATAAAATAACATCAAAACATACTCAGATAGATCGTGACATCGAATCGAATCGTCGCATTGAAATTGGGTTACGTGTTAAAATAACCGAAAAGCAATCTACGATGCGATCGTATTTGCATTGCTTGCTAGCAGTTTTTGTTTACGCCATACATATTTGCATAATTTTGGGATCAGATAGTGAATAAGGTTGATTGTAATTAAGGCTTGCGAAAAAGGCAGTCATCAGGAGAAGAACGTCATGTTGATAGCATCAGCATCGTACCAGATGAACTGAACTGTTTCAAATACTTATGTGAAGAACTTTCTCTTCTCTTCTCAATCCAATTGCAGACTCGTAGACTTTATACATGGGAGTTGAATTTCTAATTATAAATGTTATCATAGTCACCAACTCTCGCTTTTTCCGAGTAATTTTAAAGATAAGAAATTACATTATATCCTGATAACCTTCTTTGGTTTCTATAACCTTGACGTTTCAAACGACAATAATGGGAAAGATAACGTTTTAATAGAAATTCTCATATTCTTGAGGAAAATTGATACAAAAGCTTCTTCAATTGGAAAAGCTCCCTGTAATAGGGTTGTTGCATGAATAAGGGATTCCATTGAAAAAAATATCATGAGAATTAGTTTTTCACGCTGATTCTCATGGTATTTTATTTTTATTTTTAAAATAATAATTTCTCCCCGTAATCTCACTTCAAAGTTGAGATTAGCTTCCCCCATTTTAAAACGAACCCCACGCCGCGAGAGCCCCAAAATGCATTATGGCGATCTTTAAGTTTAGTTTACAATGTAGTCAATGTAGTCAGAGAAAAATTATATGGTGAAAGAATGTGTACCCATTTTGTTTACGAAGAATAGAAAAACGTCCGTACTTCCGTCCGTAAAAGATTTAAAAGCAATCGTAAAATTTAAAAATGAACCACAATGGAAAACTATTGCAATTCAAACATTAAGCCTGGTTAGTTCAGACGGTAGAGAGCGGGACGTTTAATCCTGAGGTCATGAAAAAGTGAAAAATCTCACGAAGAATCTGCAGGAATGGAATTATGTCAACACCTTAGGGAACAGTTTCAACAAGGATAGTGTGGTCTATTGCGCTGGTTTTAGGCACCAGTCTCTTTGGAGGCAATGGTTCGAATGCCTTCACTGTCATATTCTCTTCATTTGATTTTTTTGGAGGGTTAAAGATTCTTGATCGTTCTTTACCACGTTTAGATGTAAGGCCTGTTAGCTCAGTTGATTAGAGCGCCGTGCTAATAACGCGGAAGTCATGAGTTCGATCCTCTTACGGGCCACTGTCATTCTTCTATTAAATATTTTTCACTGTAAAAAGGTAAAGATGCTTTCCAAATATTTTTCAATGATTATTAATGCAGGTATGGCCGAGTGGTTAAGGCAACTGACTTGAAATCAGTTTCTATCTTGAAAGGTTCGAATCCTGCTATCCATGTTTTGTGGCATTTAATTGGTGAATGAAAAGACAAAACATTTGATGAAGTGACATTACAACTAATTTCTGTTCATTTTTTGGGAGAACAGCAAGTTTTAAATCAGTAGGGGAGTACATGGTGAGACAAGAACGAAAGGTCTTTAGGTCTTTAATATATGTGATGACCTTGGAAAAGACAAGTCAAGACCAACCAAGCACCAGGGTGGCCCTGGACAAGGCATGCTCTCCACAGTGGTCCGTCCGAGTGGTAACAACAGTCAGGTTCATCGAAGTCGAGGTCTGTGATCGTAGGCCAGGTTCAGATAGTTTCTGAAAGTAGATGAGAGACAACAAGTACACGGTGCCGAGAATACACCTTACCATCATGACCAGCGTCTTGAAGTCAGCGCTTTGTTGCTCGGGGAATCAGAGAAGACGGCAGAGGAGGATGAGACAGTCAGAGTTCACCTGTTAAACAGCAGAATAAGTTGCGCTGCCAAGTAATTGTCGCTGACAAAGGTTACCAAGTTTAAACATGCTATTTAAGCGATTTCCCAACCCTGGGAAAAATGAAAATTTTTGCTTGAAATAAATAAAATGAAAAAAAACACGTAATTGCAATTTTAACTACGATTTTCTTTACATACAGTTTAGTTTTCTCGCTACCTCTGGCGAGACTCGAACTCGCAATCCCCGGCTTAGGAGGCCGGTGCCACATCCATTAGGCCAAAAATGTTGATTGATGTTCAATCTCCTTATATTGCAATGCTTTTCCTTTGAAGAAAACGTCCCAGGTTATATAACCGTACAGTGATTACTGTCTGTGGATATCGTCTCACTCTTTAAAACTTGTTTTTTTTTAAAATAATTTTAGCTTCAATTTCTATTTTCAGTTTTCCAGTTCTATAAGTGGACATACATTTTGTTCAATATTGTCTGAACCTTTAAGAACACGTTGAGCAATAACATAACAATTGTACCTGAGAGCTGGCGGATCACAACAGTTGTATTTTTCTGCCTTTTTACACTGGCAATATTTCTCCTTATTACACGTACATTTCATAGTTAGGGGAAAAAACGTTAGGATACATCAGGGAGAAAAACGGGTGTGTTCCGCCGTCCGTCGTCTGCTCTCCCCGTTGCCAGATCTTCCATATGGAACATAGTCCCCTCCTCAGGAAGAGGAGACAGTGGCGCTTCGTAAGAGACACAGTTTCACGACGGGCCGTCGGTATTCACCGGTCGCCGTCTTTACCCAGACGGTCCGGAACACCTGCTTTCCGGACGGCAGCGAAAATATGGCCGGCAACAACCGGCTGACCGTACCCGTCAGCCACGTCCCCCTCGGTGCATTTTGGTCCACGATGAGCACCAGGTCGCCGATTTGGACGTTGCGGCTCTTCCGGGTTCATTTTCGTCTCTCCATCAACGACGGCACATATTCCGTCATCCAGCGGCGCCAGAACCAGGTGATTACATCTTGCGCCTGCTTCCAGCGTCTGCGCGACAGCGGCCCATCTTCATCGAACAAATCAGGAGGAATGTGCGGGTGGGCTCGGCCTAGGAGAAAGTGATTGGGGGTGAGTGGGCTTTTGTCTTCCGGGTCGACGCTCAGATGTGTAAGCGGGCGAGCGCTCAGGATGGCCATCACTTCTGCTAGGACGGTACGCCACACCTCTTCATTTACCGCGGTGTTGCCCAGCACTACCTTAAGTGCTGATTTCGCGGACTTGACTAAGCTTTCCCAGGATCTACCAAAATGTGGGGCTGATGGAGGGTAGAATTGCCAATTGATGCCTTTATCAGCCATTTCCGCCACCAGTCGGCCCTCGTTAATAATCCTTGCCAGCCCTTGTTTCAATTCCTTCTCACAGACTGTGAGGTTGGTCCCATTATCGCTCCACACATTCTTTTGGGGAGCTTCGCAGAGCTACGAAGCGGCGCCAGGCCATAAGACACGAGTCGGTGTCCTGGGTGTTGACCAGCTCTAGGTGGACGGCCCTCGTGGCGAGGCAGGTGTATAGCACCCCGTACCTTTTCTCCGTACTCCGCTTGACCGGAACGTGCATTGGGCCAAAGTAATCGAGCCCGACATTGCTGAACGGTGGGTGAAAAGGGGTCACTCGACAGGTGGGAATAGGTGCCATTTCCGGCTCCAATGATTTCGCGTGTCGCTTCCGACAGTCTAGGCAGGAGTCGACCACTTGGCGCATCGTTCTTCTTCCTCTGACGATCCAGTAGGTGGCACTCACCTCATAGAGCGTCCTTTCGGTCGAGGCGTGAAATCGCGATTCGTGGATGTTGATGATGATGAGCCTCGTCAACTTGTGGTGATGGGGTAAGAAAACTGGATGCTTGGTTCTTGTGGTTGGCCTCGTTCATAGTAGTATGTTGCAGGCGTCCTCCCACTCGCAACAGACCGTCTGGATCAAGAAATGGAGAGAGTTTGCGGCGTGGTGAATCACGTCCGATTTGCTTGCCTTTGGACAATGCATTAATTTCGCTGGCAAACTTTGAATTTTGGGCCAATTTTATACAAAAATTCAGACCAGACCGCAACAATGACGGCGTTAACTCTTCGCCCGGGGCAGCGTTCGACTCGGCGACGGACCGTTTAAGAGCGGAGAGTGTGGTGCTGGACTCGATTAGATCACCGATCGTCGGCAGGGGTAAACTGGCAGCTCCTGTTTCCGTCGCCATTACGGTGTTCACCATCACCTCCTCACACACAGCCACTGGTCTTATGATTTCCAGGGCTTCCGGCTGTACCGCTCCTCCTCTGAACCTTTGTGGCCACTCCTCTTCTCCCATAAGCAGAAAGGCAGGTCCTACTAGGCTTTGGTGGCCTTCCGTCAACTCGCTACCTTCTATTCCTCGACTAAGATCGTCGGTGGGGTTTAGTTTTGAGGGAACATGACGCCACCTAGACGCGGGGGAGACGGACAATATCTGTTCTTTGCGGCTGCTGATGAACTGGGCGTATAGGGTAGCCTCCGAACGCAGCCAGTAAAGAACGTTATCGGAGTCTGACCAACACCAATGCGACCAGTAGAGCGAGATACCGTTTGAGGAGCCGTGCTCCTAGCAGAGCGGCCATTAGCTCCAACCGATTTAATGTTTGCTGTTTTACCGGGGCCACTCTTGATCGGGCTGCGACCAGGTGGAGAGCGACTTTTCCGCGACACTAGCTTCGCTGGAACAAGCTGACTCCCAGGGCGACTAGTGAGGCATCACAGAAGAGGTGTAGGGTAATTGACGTATCACTAGCAGGAAACGAGGCTGGGCGGAGGCAACGTGGTATCCGTAGTCTCCGAAGGCTTTCCAGGCTCCTTACGAAGCAGTCCCACCGCTCTTGCAAGGCCGGCGGTAGCGGTTGGTCCCATCCTAATTTCTTTGGGCGCCGTCCGTCGGGCTGCACGTCACGACCTACACGCCATGCATCTTGCAGCACAACCTTGGCGGTTATGGTAACTGCCGCCAGAAATCCCATCGGGTCGTAGATCGCGGATACGGCGGACAGGACTTTTCTTTTTGTAATCGCCGTCGGTAAGACGAGGGTGAAGAAGAAATGGTCTCCTTCGCCGTTCCATTCCAATCCAAGGGTTTGATGAACCGGGAGGACGTCCAGGTCTATGTTGAGATCCAGATTGGCGCGCTCGGTGGCTGGTAGCGACTGCAGGATCTCTCTGGCCGAGGTCGCCATCTGGCCGAGGACAAAACCTCCCAGGAACAGCAACTCGCGCAGCCGACGGCAGGTTGCTATTCCTTCTTCTATTGTGTTGAACGAATCCAAATAGTTGTCTACGTAGAACTTTTTGGTGATAAGCTCGGCCACGTCAGCATATTCCGGGTGATTTTCGACGATGCGGCGCAAAACGTAAGCAGCGCATGTTGGAGAGGAACTCGCACCGAATATAAGGACTGACATTTGGTGAGCGATCAGTGGACCTGGGTCTCCTGGTTGTCGCCAGGAAAACCGAAACACAGTTTGATCCTCGGGTCTAACTCGTACTTGAAGAAACATTTTATTTATGTCCATGCTCACGGCGTGTGGTTTCTCTCGGAAGAAGAATAATACGTCCAACATATCGGTCATCAGCAGTGGGCCATTGTGGAGGGCATCATTCAGGCAAATGTTGTTGAACTTGCTTCGGACGTTGAAAACTAGTAGTGGCTTGTCTGGTTTGTTTGGCTGTTCGACTAGTCCATGAGGAACGTACCAAGTTTTTCCTTCTTGTCCTTTAAGCTCATTCATTTGCAATTGTCGTGCGAACCCCATGTCCATGTACATTTCGATTGCTTTACTATACTTTTGGGCTTACACTGGGTCCGTGTGGAAGTGACTTTCCACTGCGTACAGACGTCTAAGCGCGGCTCTCCTGTTGTTGGGTAGATGAACCGGTGGCGTCAGGAAGGTTAGTCCGATTTCATATCTTGGTTCAGATGCACTGCCTATTTTCCCGATCGTTTTGTTTAAGATGGCGAGCGCGTTTTCGTCTTTCATTGACATTATTTTCCTGTTGTCTTCCATTGATCCACACATTTCCTGCAGCCAAAATTGCGTGAGGACGTCATCGTTTTCTGTTTCTTGGATGTTGTTGCATGAGACGGTGGTGGATAGACAAACTTCTTTGGACGCGTTTCCTTGTACCTTTCACCCAAATGGTGTTTTAATTCCATCAAGGCTTCCGTTCGTTGATCGTCTGAGATCTAATTGTCGTAGAGCTTCGGGAACGTTTTCTCCGATGAAAATTCCCACCTCTCTCCAGTCGAAGTTTGATAGTTCTACGTTTCTAAGATTTGGCCAGCGATTTTGGTGTTGTGTCCAATGAATGAATCTTTTGTTGACTTTAAGTTTTGGTACGATGATTAGCCGATTTACTGTGATCTTGATGTTGGCGTTTGTCGTACTCGAGATTTGGCAGTGTGTTTTGGTTAAGGTTAGTTTCGGGTCCTGCCCGTGGAACGTTTTTAGATTCATTTTTGTTCGTTGTCCAGTGAGATTTAAAACAAGCGCCAGTTCCTTTGAAATAAGTGATGTTTCGCAGCCAGGGTCTAGTAAGGCTACTGTGTACACGACGTTTGAGCCATTGTGCACGAGAAGGCGCACATACGGTGAAACAGCAAACCAACGAGCGTCGTGTTCTACCGTTGGCGTTGTTTCGGATTGGCGTCACTTGGAGGATGGACGGAGTCGGCCTCGATCCGAAGGGCGACTTTGATGTCCAGGTGCTGCTCGAGATGCGCCGTGAATCAATGTGTGATGTGAGGCGCTGTTGCAGACTTCGCTTCGTAGTGACTTTTTACATTCGCGGCACAAGGGGTTGCACCCCAAGCAACGGAAGCAATTGTCCAAGTCGAACACTGCTTTCGCCCTGTCGTAGACCGACATTCCCAGGAATTGGGTGCAACGTTCCAGAGCGTGACCCGGTTTTTCATTGCAGACACTGAATGTGCTCAGTACTCCTTGTTCAGCAGCTATTGCGTTCACTGTTGGTTGGGTTGTTTTGATTTTTGTTGCCGCACGGTAGAACGATTGGTTGCTGTTCCGGGTCCAACCGCCTCTATTATCTTTTTGCCGATCTCAATCAAGTGCAAGCTAAAGTGCCATGAGATTATGACCTTGTAAGGAGAAAAGAGATTGGTAGTGACAACGAAGATCAAGTAGACACTAGCAATGAAGTAACGTGATATCCAATTCCGCTGATTTTACATTGTTACATGCTTATTGGACTGGATTATAGTTTGCAATAAGAATATTTTACTCTAGCCTTTAGCCTTATGAATTGCTTCTATGAGTTATCAGAAAGTGAAAAAAAGACAACGACAATCAGGTTCGCAATATCGAAACACGTAAAACAGTGTACTGTCAACGACACTTAACAAATTACAATCACAACCCAACCCCCCTAAAAAACCATACCAGTCCAGTTTTTGAATCAATTTTTGAAAGCAATGGTTTCTTCCATTCTAGATGGAATGACTGTTATGTCAGAGCACTTCTCAGCTCTTTATAATGTGTTGGCGCTATGGGGAAATTTCATACCGGAATGGTTTCCAACGTTGCATTTGAACCCAGTGTTCTCTACTCACAACAAAAACCGGCGGAATGCAGGAAGATTTTTTGAGGATAGCGTGCTTCCTCAAATTCTTCGTGCACTTTGGAAAAATTTAATAAATAAAGACTTGTGATCTTAATATCACGTCATCACGATTTTTTTTACACAACAAAAAAGATTGGACGTGAAGAATAAACTCAGAGCGGTTTTCAAGATAAAAAAAATACTATACTAGTAGTAATCTTACTTTTTTAAGTGCTACTTCTTTTCCTTTTTGTGACTGTTGAGGGAGCATAACGAATCGGGGGAATGAATCGGGGGGGGGGGGATTTTGCTTTAAAACCTGACTGGGGAAAACAAATCAGAAAGACGACAATCTTGTCACCTTGTTGTGGCTATTGTTATTGTTCTTTCCACCCTTTTTTTAAGAGAGGTCCGTAAAATTTGTCTTCAATTATTAACTAGTTTGACAGAACGCCGCTAGATGACACGCAATAAATCGTGGACTTTACCTCAAGGCTATCCCGCCTCTCGGTAGTTTGTATACAGATTTTTGAAAACCATTTCTGATGGTCGTTTCTAAATTTGATTTCACGTTTGCATGGGACGTTACTAAACACGAACGGAAAAACACGCGTACGGTCTTGATGACCATTTTTTGAACTCCTCCGTAGGAAATGAACGTTATTTTGGTTAGCTTTTTTTTACTAGTTTGACATTCCACTGAAATGTCACGTTTAAAGCTACAAAATGCCGTTGATGATGTCGCATTAGTAGCAGTACCGCCTTCGAATTTCAAAAATCAAACTGATTCAATTTGAAAAATGAATCGTCCGGTTTCGTCTGCTAAGAAAAATCTTAGACGTTGCATGGATCATAATTTGAACCATACATTCCATATTTAATATTTTAATAAATGATAAAATTTGTAAGTAATACATGTTGAATTCAAATTTAAAACTTATATCAAAAAAATTATCAATCGGAAGTGGCAATATATCATTGTTGAAAATTGATATTTTTTCTTAAGAAAGAATATAGGCCCTCGATAGGCGAGAAATATAGGCTAGAACAAATTAAACAAGAAAGAAGTCAAATCAAAATATATCTTTGTTTGAATCAAATCTTATCCCTGGAGTTGCTGCCTTGTCTGGGATCCTTCAGTGAATTCTATGTCTGTGTTGACCATGGTGTTACTGTTTTGTGATTGACGGATACCTTGCCGGAGCAGTTGTCTCATCCTGTAGGAGCAGAGGTGATGAATCAGTACTGGGGCATGAAGAATAGGACACGGCTTACGACTTGATGGACGACAAGGTGGACGAGCGCCGTAGGGGGTGGATGGAAGTTGTCGCTGTCCCCACTGTCGTCTGGCAGTTCTCCGACTGAAAACTTTTGCTCGATATACCTTTTCGATGCCGTAAGTATATAAGGGGATCACCAAGTTGCATGAGCCCTTTAACGATTGAGAATTAGTTATGGGATCGTCGACCCATGAAAACAATGGGGTCTGATGGTACTTGATGTTGCTGGCTTGTCCGGCTGCCACCACTTTATTTTTGCCCTCTTTTATCCTTACTTTCCTTTCACATGTTCAATCAACGGCGGTTAACGGCAAGCAAGTTCATGGTTGCATATTATTTCTGCCTTTCTTTCTCAAGTAGCCCGGCTGCCTCGAAAAAAGAAATGTTCTCGCTTTGTCAGTAAATCACTTCAAAGAACGAGGATTTTGTAAAAGTGAGATAAATGATGGTAGAACCACAATTCAAATATAATTTTCCACAATAAGTCGGGCAGAAATGACGTGAATCGAGTCGTAAACTGGCAGAATGACTAACAATTTTGAATATCAATCAAAATAAGATTGATTATATTGTTTAACTTTTGCTTAATTTGAATTGAATTTAAAACAAATTTGAGTTAGATCCCTTTGAGATAAAAAAGAGAGATAAAAAAAAACGTTAGCTATATTTAATACATGCAACTCATTATAAAATTAAGGTTTATATAATTAATTCGAAATATTTTGTCAAATTCAGGGTGTAAATAGGTTGGAGCAACGGTACCAAGTAACAAAATTTGGAATAGCCTCACAGGGTTTCGTGATATTCCTGGAAGCACGGAACGGCGTGGCCTAGAGTGTCACGGAATCTCCAATCTAATCAAACTTAACGCCATTCGATAGAGCTCGTTAAGCCGATTCGAATGATGTATGGGAAAATTTGTGCAAATGAACGCATCCCTGAGTAAATCGACTTTAAAGTTTTTGGTTTACCGGGCTTCCGTAGCGTCCTTGGCCGCCCTTTTGCGCACCCCTGAGCCCACCCCTCGTCCCTTGAGGGATCACCCCTATTTTATTTCGCGGTACCTGAGAGCCTTTTTTTTATTTTAATTTTTTTTATTTTTTATTATCTCCTTGGTTGAATGAGGACGTTAAGTCTGCTAGGTGCGCACGTCACGTAGCTTAACGTAGATGGAGGAAGAATCCGATTGTTATCAGACAGTAATTGTTGAACTCCACTAGGAATCGTCTAAACGACCTTGTTGAGAATGCCAAAAGTTCTTACCTTCAGAAGTTAATTGTAGACTCTCAAGATCGAAGGCACTCAGGCTACCTCAACATAACTCAAGAATTGATCTGTTAAATCAGTTTTCGTCGTTCTTTCTCAGCAAAGTCACAGAAATCAGAAGACAACTTGATCTCGACCCCTTGCAGGCTGAGTCTTGCTCTGAGCCAGTGGCTGATGTTCCAGCATTCGACTCGTTCGTCCCTGTTGGTGTTTTGGTGCCTGACATAACAGAGATAATTCTGGCTTCTTCCAACAAGTCCTGTTCCCTTGACCCAATTCCGATGCATGTTCTAAAAAGTGTTGTAGCTGTGCTTGCTCCAGCTATTACCTCCATTGTATATGAGTCACTAGCAAGTTAGATATTTCCTGACAGCTTCAAAATGGCGCATGTTACACCACTATTGAAGAAACAATCTCTCTGTCCCGAACAGCTTTCTAACTATAGGCCTGTCTCCAATCTGTCTTTCTTGTCTAAATTGACGGAACGTGTTGTAGCTGATCAATTTGTGTCTTACCTCAACAGAAATGACTTGTATGTTCCTGTGCAATCTGCTTATATGGAGTTTCATTCTTGTGAAACTTCTCTTATACGTGTAGTAAATGACCTACTTATGTCTGTTGACGAAGGGATGGGCTCTCTACTGCTTTTGCTGGACTTGAGAGCTGCTTTTGACACCATAGACTATGCAATACTCATTCAGAGGCTCCGCGATGGCTGTGGTGTATCATGAAGGGCATTGGACTGGTTCGAGTCGTACTTAAGTGGCCGGAATCAATCAGTGAATGTGTGTCAGAATGTTGTGTCAGAATTACCCAGTGTGGAAATGGGTGTAACTCAGGGCTCAGTTCTTGGCCCGAATCTTTTCTCCACTTATTCTGGTCCGATCTATCACATATCAGTGCGTCACGGAATCAACTCTCAGCTCTACGCGGATCTTTACGCTAAGCTCAAGCTGGACCTTGAACATTTTCACCAGAGTGAAATGTATACTGTCGGCTAGAGGACTGTGTGGATGAGACGAGAGCCTGGATGAAGAGGAACAAGCTCAAGTTCAATGATGACAAATCTGAGCTTCTTCTGGTCTACTCGGCAAGAAAGCACTGTCAACCGTCGACGATACAACTTCAAGTTGGTGAAAGCAGCTTGAGCCCTCATGCATCTGTCAAGAATCTGGGTGTCATCATTAATACGCATCTATCGATGGAGGAGCAGAGTCTGTGCAAGAGGGCTCATTTTCACATCTGGGGTCGTATTCCGAACGGCGACTTGAACTTAACGAAAACTTGACTTGAAACAATCTAAGTTAAGTCCGAGTAAAGTCGAGTTTTGAGCTAAAGTTAAAAACTTTCAATCTCAAGTCCGAGTATGATTCCGAACCAAATAAGCTAATTTTTTTCACTGGACTTAACTTAGATTTTTTACTTGGCTAAGGAACGTTACTTAACTTGAAAGTGGCAACTGAGCCAATGGCAGAAGGTCTTACTAAGAATGATTTTCGTCTTTGCAGACGAATTTTAATTTTTCAAGTCCCGGTAAAAAGGACTTGGAACTTTTACAAACACAGACTTTTATTTCGAATTAGCGTGCCAACCAATTGAACCAATGGCGCTTGGGATAACTGCTTTTCAGCATATTAATGTTTGGGCTATGTGTTAAATGGAATATGAAATGGAAATTTGAATATATCCTTGTATTAGTTTTTCAAGTTATTTTAGTTTTTGGGAAATGAAAGTGGTTTTAAAATATAAAAGTTAAGGGTTGAGAAACTGCAGTTGTAAAATCGCGACACAGTTGTTTGGCTGTATCAGAGGATTGCGAAGAACATTCTCAATAAAATTTTAAAAAGTTTTAGTTTCGTAGAATTGCAAAATAAAATCATTATGAATCGAAAGAAAATGAATTCCGGCTTGTTTTTGCCTTTTTTGTTATGTAAAAGATGGACAAAAAGTCATGGAAAATCCAAAGTTTATCATAGGGAGTTCATTTCTTACAATAGTTCTTAAAAGTTCAACCCTATGACGTATTCTAGTGAAGGTTAATCAACTTATAAAAATATTTCCATTTTTCATAATATGGAATAAGACAAACAATTAGGAACTATTTGATTAATATCACTTCCCGTAGTTAAATATCCCAAATCCTTAGTTAAATTATCCATATATTAAAAGAATTCATGAATAACGTCATTACAATAATCGGCCATTGTGTAAACAAACACAACGCCACTGCCAATTTTCACCGCAAACTTAGTGAACTTAAGCCCGTAAGTCAGTTTCAAGGCACCTAAAAGGTACCTTGAGATTTGAGAGACTTAACTTAGTTTTAGTGCTCGACTTTTGAGTTTTCAAGTCCAAGTTTCTTACTTGACTTGAAATTTTTTGGTTCGGAATTCAACTTCGGTTAAAGTCTGAAAAAATTTTCAAGTCAAGTAGGAAAAACGCCTAAGTCAAGTCCAAGTCAAGTCTAAGTCGACGTTCGGAATTCGACCCCTGGAGCATCGGCCGGATTCGCAGATTCCTTGATGACGCTGCAAATTAGAAGCTGATGCACGCTTTTGTTTTCTCAACAATCGACAGCTGCAATTCCCTTCTGTACGGGCTTCCTGACAAGCTCCTGAACAAACTTCAACTTTTTCAGAACTAGGCGGCGAGAATGGTGAAGAGGGTTAACAAATCTGAACACATCACCCCACATCTGATGCCTTGCACTGACTTCCGAACAAGAGCCGAATAGATTTTAAGATTCTTGCCTTGACATTCCGGTGCCTCCACGTATTAGCCCCAGCCTATCTATGTGAACTCATCACACCATATCGTCCATCATCACAATCAAGATCGGCCGCATTATCTTACCTGCTTTTTGTCCCACGAATTAACCTTGATACATACGGCACTCGCACCTTCAGTCATGCTTCTCCAACGCTCTATAAGCTACCGGAGGTATTACAGGCAACCAACACCTTGTCATTGTTTAAGTCCCGACTAAAGACGCATCTTTTTAAAATCGCATACAACATGTAATTACAGATCCCTTCAGCTCGATGCAGCGCTTTGAACATTTTATGAAAAAGCACTTTATAAATTCGTGAAAATGTAAATGTAAATGTATTACGTCTTTTGCAGGTTGTAGTGATTCCAAATTTTTTATTGGTTCCGCCTGATGGCTGGATTTTTACAGTAATACTTGAATCCACATCGGATTCATCTTGAGCAATTACAAGCGTGAATTTTAGCCCTAGGTAGTCCTGATTTAAAAACCGCTGACTTTATTATCGCTTTAGTTTGGGATTGTATCCTTGGATGTGTTTACAAGTTACTTATTCATTCATCAGTGATCTACAATTAGTATTTGATGGCCAGTCACACTATATGGATGAAATTCAACTGTAACATCCTGTCAATATCTAAGGTAATCACTTAAAATCCCTACTTTGGTACTTTTTTTTCTAGAAAATGTGAGGTTTAATTTGTGGTTGTGCTAAATTTGCTCTCTCATAGGTTTTTTCCTGATTGACCTACTCATATAAGCTGTTTACATCTTGTTTCTCTCCCGTTCAGTTGCCCTGATCATTATAGAGAGGATCATCATGGAGCTAAACGGACTGATGTGTGTGTTGTTATTTCGTTGAAGTGGCATCAGGCGAGAGATTTTGATGTTGTTGAAAAAGTAAACGAAAGTCTGAAATTGCTAACAAAATTATTTGTATGTTTTGTCATAGGGAAAGCTGCTGGAGTTATCTATTATTCTTCATCCTCACTTGATCCATTTTTTGCCAGTAAGTGAAAGGCGTGACGAATTAAAATTTGGCTACTGCGTGCTGTCTACTAGCTAGGAATTCAATTGGCTGTCTCTAGTCAATGATGATTGGCTGTCTCAAACGATGCCCGTCAGGTTGTACGAGCGTCTTCAGGGACCAATGGGTTGCTTGTCCTGACGTCTGTACCAAGTCTAACGTCTTGTACAATGCAACAGCAAAAGTAAGTATTTTTATCCAATTTTCTTCTCAATCCAATTCCTTAGTTAATATGACTAGAGATCAATTTGCAATTTTAATACCTTTCCAACTATAGCTTCCTTTGTAAAATTTTAAGATGGCATTCTGTTTGTGTAGTTTTGTTTTACTCGTGGTATTCTATTGTTATAAGGATTCCTGTGTAACTGTGTACATCTAGGTTCTCTATTTTTAGTGGCCCTCAGATTTGGCGCTAATCATCAGAAGTAAAGTGTCTGCCATTGTTGATAGTAGATTCCATTTCGTTGTTTCATTTGATAATTTCATTCTTTTAAACATTTCGATGGCAATGACAGCTATATCAGGGAAGCTTTTGAGTCGGTTATTGAAAAGGTGTCAAAATTCACCCTCTACTCTGTTTTCTGCGAAACACATCAACATGTGACGATTCCATTTCTAGTTTATGAATAGATTGTCCTTCGTTTTCGCTTTCAAGCTAAGTGAAAGAAAAATGAGATGGATGTGGCCAAAAAGTCAAGTATAAGCAACACAAGTCAAGAAAACTGTCCAAATTGTGAAAACTCGTAATTTTGTTTGCTGTTACATTTCAAAAGCAAAAAAAAATCAAGAATTACAATTATTCTGAAAAAATCCATAAATTGTAATTGATTTTACGTTATTATAAACTAGCTTGGTGTTAATTTTATTGTTACTGAACTAAAACACCCTTAAACCACGATGCTTTATTAAGGGAAAGGGAACGGTTGTCCGTTGGCAGAAGGAAGAGAGATTACATACATTCGATGGCTAACCATTTTCCCCCAACTCCTTTTCTATGCGGTGAAAAGCTGGGCGTTGACAACAGCTTTTCTATGCAATCTAGTCAAATATTTGACTGGAAAAAGATGAAATGAAATTTTAAAAAAAAATTCAACATTTAACTGATGCGTAAATTTTTTTTTAAGATTAGATTTCTTTTCTTAAATTCTTAAATTTTAAATTTAAAGATAACGTACCCGTAATGGCCAACACAACAGTAAAAATAAATAGAGTCCCGATTAGTGATAATAATCCATTTGCAGATAGTAAACAAATAAACCAAAAAACAAAAGTATGAAGCGTGCAGTCGTGTGTATCAACTATTGCAATACTGTTTGTTAGCTGGTGTTGCTTGGTGTTCACGTGCGTTTTCACTCGACACAAATTTCAAGACTCAAGTTGAAAGTTATTGAATCGACGAAACCCGTATTGTTCCAATCTGCAACATTTCATTGCATTTTGCGCCTCTCTTTACCTCTCCCGTCTTCTTCTCCCTGTCTGTCTCATCGCCATTTTGTCGTCAGCTGTAGCATGGTTCGCATAAGGAAACTTACAGTTTCTGCTCCCTGGCAGATTTACTGATTTCTTTTATTGCAATCGTTTACTATCGTTTAGTGAAATTTTCAATATTGAATCGGGTACAACAAGTCGTTTTTTTCATTCGATGTGTGCCTGAATCGAAACCAAACTTGTTCATTTAGTAGAATTCCTTCGTGCCTATATTTCGTCCTGTGATTGTGAGGCACAGTGATTGTGTGGCATTGTGATTCCTGTTCATTCCTCCACGTCAACGGTAATATTCCCTAAATGTTACGACCTACACCCCTTACTAATTGAATGTTTCCACTATACCAGGTTGATCTGTCACCTTCCCAACTTGTGCGAGTGGTCATCACTCTCTCTTTCTGTTGTCCACGAGTGTCCGATTTTTTACCAGGTATTGCGCATCATACCTTTCTTCCCATTTTACTATACTAACGATTTTCCTATTAGGAACCCTGGCAGCCAACGAGTGTTGCACGAGTACATTACAGACTTGCTAGTCTGTGACTGTCTGCTGCGTACACCCAACTTACAATTGTTTCCAGGTTCTCGTCTAGTGAGAACCGTGATTGAACGTAACCATTGCAATTCGCGTTTTTTTGCCCCTTCACCAAATGAAATGTCGTTGTCGTCGCCGTCGTGGTCGTCGGACGAGTGTGCAGTAGGCTCGTGTGTGTGTGAGTGCAGGCGTGCCATGTTTGAAGCCCTTAACGAAGGTTCAATTGACAAGCTACAATTGGTTATATCTGCATACAGTGTGGATGATGTCTTCCACACTTTACTGCAATGCAATGATAATGATGAAACACCTTTGGAGTTTGCCATAAAAGACATCCTGACCAGGGAAAGTTGTGTTGACGAATTTGGTGTACTTTCTACGAAATTTGCATCGAGCCCTTCGTGATATCGAAGAGATTGGAGAATTTGACGCCAAGTGTTACACACTGTTTGCAAAGCTCATTGATAAGCTCTCTAATACAATTCCTATTTTGGATGTGATGGAACACCTCATCAGCGACTACTGCTCTGTCGCTTGGTTGGAAGTCCTTGCCCAAGTTTTCATCAATTCCACCTCATTCACTCGACAGGACAAGATTATTGCATTAGAACTGATTGGTTGTTACTTGATATCGACGATGTACATTTTCCATATAGACCTTTTGATGATTCATCGGCAAAGGTTGGACTACAGTACTGGAGGGAAGCCATTATTCTTCGTCATTTCCCGGCTGGTGGTGAACCTCCTCTCCCCAAAATACCCCATGTGGATGTTCCATCTGAAGCATCTTATGCAGTTTTTGGATCTCTTGTTGAAGTGATGACCCTGGAAGAATTAGACCTGCTGCAGGAACACATCGAACGTAATTTTTACACGCTGCAAAATGACGGTCCAGAAAGTAAACCTTTGTCTATGCTGTTGCATGGCCATGTCCTCCTTGTTACACGCCGGATCAGTAATCAAAGCCAATGAAGATGGTCCCTATTCGCTGTATCTCAATTATTTGCTGTGTTGTTATCTCCAATCCACTTCCATTGGGATCTAAGTCCCGGTGACTTAGAACTCACTTAGGGAATTAAACTTGGCGAAGATAACCAGCTTGCGCTGACCACTTGCTTGCTCATCCTTGAACAAATGAATGGATTCGACCCTCACAACATTTCCCCAAATCCATTTAGAATATTCAGCAGGACGATTCGCCTAATGTCAGCCTTGTTTATCTCGATGGTAGAGCAACTGCCCGGAACACCAGGAAGAAAACTGTCTTGTGCCAATCTGCTAGTGCCTCCCCAATTCTTCATCCCTATTTTGAGTTATTTCGAAGCGCCACACTGTATGTCTTTTGAAGTTTGGGATGGATTCAAAGATTTCGGGGAACTTTTTTATCGGTTTTTGTACGTTGTGGATTCAATGTCCCCCAGTTAAATAATCGAGAAAATCAGCAATTGGAAGAGTATTATTCAACCTGTATCCGCTGCTTCTTTTCAGAACGTTCCACTACTGTTCTTCACGCGGCAGTTCGGCACGCTGATGAGTATGGAACCGACCCCAACATGGTGCTCAAGATTATGAAACTGTCTCTTAAACTTGGAGCTTACCCAAACGTCATCGATGAGTTTGGTAAAACTCCGCTTCACCATTTGGCTGCGGCATCTCAGCGATTGCAAGAAAATTTGCCTTTATTCCAGGCTCTGGTTGACGCTGGAGGTCATCTTTACATAGCCAAGTATAAAACCAAAACGGTTCTCAGCATCCTCAAGCGATGGTTTTCGTACGTAAAAGGCGTCTACAGGGGCTACAGCGCCCCCCATACTACAAATCGCTAATAAACACCGTGTTTCCACTTTCTTGCTATTGCACTCGAGTCATCCGACAGCACGGAATTCCATTTGATGCGGGTAGGCTTCCACTTCACCTGCAGGAATGTGTCTCTCGTCACAGTGCTACCGAAGGTAATTAAAAAAAAGGATCACAATAAGTATTTCGTTTGTAACTTTCCATTGTTTTCATTTATTTATAGACCTCGACCAAGATGATGTTCCCTCAACTGGTGTTTACTACCTGGGTCGTTGAATTTCATTTTAAATTTCCCTTTGATTGATTTCTTTGTTACTCTACAACACAGACTGTTCAGCAAAGTATGCCAATTTTTTATGTTATTCTCAATAAAAAGAAATTCAGTCATGACTCATTTTTTTGTGTTTTTCTTGTTACTGGTACTGACTACCCGTTTGCCCACAGCGCATCGTTGTTCGCTTTTATCAAAGTTTGCTGACACATTTTATCTACAAATCGATATTTCATTGTCTGTGACATGTAGATCTCTGTTGAATTGAGCCAGTGATTCCAATTATCTGAAACCGTTATGTAATTTCTTTTGAGGTGATGTCGGGATGAAAATGGTGAACTTTTCCGGTGATTATTGCCACTAACCTAATAACTAATTATTACAAACTTTTATGTGTTAAACAACAAGTTTTAGTTCGCTTGTATTGCAATAAAAAAAACAATACGCATACTTTAAAAGTTTTTCATTTGAATTTGATTTTGGTGACATGACATGACAAGTTGATAACAACGACGAAGCGACAGTAAACGAGAATTTTTAATTGGTGAAATCTATTGCACTCTGGATTCCGGAGCGCTCTAGTGTCAAAAGTGGCTATTGCACTCCGGAGTCCGGAGTCCTCTAGCGTCAAAAGTGGCTATTGCACTCCGGAGTCCGGAGTCCTCTAGCGTCAAAAGTGGCTATTGCACTCCGGAAAGAAAATATGTAGTACTTTCATTTGGCGACGAATGGCATTCTGTTTCTGTGTTTTGAAATTTGAATGGTTTAGATTTGAATTCATTGGAAATTCAATTAAAGGTAAGAAATGAATTTGCAATGTATTTATAACAATCAAATATATTTGAATTTCACTAATAAATACAAATAGTCAGTGTATAGAAAGAACTTATATTTAGTTATTATTATTTAATTAACTTAGCTAGAGTACAATGTCCAACATTGAATCAGTACCTTAAAATTCAAATTGTAAATATAGTTAAGTTTCTTCCAACAGGAATAAAGTAGAATTTATAATAAAATCCTTACTTTGAATATAATGATCTCTGTGTAATATAAGCTGCAATGAAATACCTGATTTCCAATTCTTTTGGTGATGTTGATATCGAGGCTTATGAAGAATTGTGTGAGTAGGAATTGTGGTAACACCTGAGCAAATAGAGCAAGAAATTGAAATGGTTAACAAGAAATATCACCCTGAATTGAAATGTTGGTTGTGAAATTGAACTGCTTCAATTTTTCTCGACTCCTTTTACTGTTTAGATGAGAGGAATTATTTTACAGAACATTCTGAACTCTTGTAGTTCTCTCATCCCTCCGTCTTTGTTTGTAAATGAACTAATGATTTGAGTGGTCTCCCCTATTGTCATCAACGCCGACTTTTGCGTGTGTTAACATCCAATTCTGGCATAGCAAACCAAAGAATCTATAATTTCCCATTTGATTGTTGAGGCAATCATGACAGTTAGATTTTAAAAAGTTTTGATCGTTTGAATGCTTGTGGACAAAAGAAGAAAACACTGGTAAGATGCAAAACCCTCTGCTTAGGATCACGAAATGTGGTTGAGTAATTCATTAGAGTGAGGTGTCTGTATGCCTGCCAGTGTCAAGGATAACACTTCGATGTCCTAGGCATATTGGTCTAGCCATAAAAATGATTGTAATCTATACGTAATGGGAAATTGCTATTACAGTTATTGGCGTGATCGTAAACGCCATTATGTATACGTTACGCGGCCATACAAAATTCCTTATTTTGGCCGCAACCGGTTGACCACTTTGTAATATAATAATAAATTATGTGTATACTTTTTTACATTTACTACATCTGTTATTATGTTACTATTCACACTAGCATAGAAAGCAATAGCCTATTACTCTCGCTATATTTGAATTCACTTTTCCCCAGGTAATAATTATATGCTACTTTACGTCAGCTAATATTGCCATTTTTTCATTTCTAGGTTAAACTCGGTACACATACTTTATTTATTTTCTATTCTTCCATCCTCCTTATTTACATTTTACGGGCGTGTGTATAGTAGTTTCTAATTACTTTCCCGTTATTCGTTGGAGGCGGGAGGCGTGCCACCTGGCATGCAAACCATGAGTAAAAATTCCATAAGTATTAAATTGGTAAACCATCCGTTCGCGATCCGTCTGTTGGAGAGTGCCTTCCATACATCCGATTTGATTTCCAGGCACCTGTCGCAAATTCCTAGTTACTTAACCTTGACAGCAGCCAACGCTCTATCGACAATGTAGCACTCGCATTAGCCGTAAAGGTTTGGACAAAAAATCTAGACCTGTGTTTGTGACGCGGGATTCCGAAAGCATTCTGCACAGAGACGGTTAAGGGACATCGCAGCGGAAAACCGACGCCGACGACTCTTCTACGGGAAAGACAAGATCGCAATGAAAAATGGTTAAAACTTCTGTGAAAGCAAGCATTTCATTCCGTTACTGTGTTCCGCTTTACCTTTATCCATGGTGTGGGTCCACCGCTTATGGGAGGGGTTGCAGAATGAACGGAACAGGCGGGCAAAGTGCAAGAAAGGAATCTTTTTACCGTACGATGTCGACATTTATGTGACATCAAAATTGCTTGCAGCGATCTCATCAGGCTTGTTACATAGATCCACGATTGCATGCTGGAAATAATTTAATCTGAAAGTCACAACACGTAGGTAAAGACATAACACTACAAGCTGCGCTGTACATTGCAACCAAATGGATTTATCACTACCTCCGTCACCGTACACAGACATGACAAGAAAAATTGAGTTACTACATACCTTTCGGGAGTAATGGGAGTAGGACAATCAAAGATTGGTCTCGGCCTCGCCTGCTGTTAGACATTACAAAACTTTTGATGGAATTCGTTGGTATTAAAAAAAGCCGCTGCTATTCTTCGGATGGACGAAAATAGCCGCGGATCAGTTACGCACACCAGGGGCGGCCGTTGAACCAGCCTTCATGACACATGATGCTGCAACAGGAGAATCAACGAGGGATCTCAAGTTTCTTCTACTCTGCTGAAAAGTAAGAGATTGAAACATGAAAATTGTTGATGTGTACAGTACTGAATTATTTATTCAACTCGCTACTATTTCGTTTGTAGTCAAAAGCTCAATTCAGATGGAAGACGACGACTCTGAAGAAGAAGACGATGTACTCGACTTTGGCCTCAACGAGAGTTTCGGTTAAAAAAAAAGAGAACTTCCTCCACCCAAGCTCCCTTAGCTGTAACATTGCTAAACACAATCACAGTTTCTCTCAATTGCTCTTATTTCAGGGGTTTAGCGAAATGAAATGAGGGTGTTCACATAGTAAAACTAGCCGATTGTCTTAAAACCATGGCTCCACTTTATTGCGTTGCTTCTTCATTAATGTTGTGGTACAGCCACGTGCTAAAAGTTGGAAGTTAATACAAACAATTGTAGTCTGGGAGCTGGGACCCAAAAACATGACATTGATTTAGCAAAAGGTTTGAGGCTAAAATATGGTAAGGGGGGGTATGACACACACGAAAAGCCACGTCTGCCGACTGGCGGCCGGGGCGTTCAAGCGTGACGCGATCCCGAAGTCGGCGTGAATGGTAAAAAAAATGATCTTTGTTTAGCAAGCCCAAATTTTCTCTAGGAAGCAAGCTAACATTATGTTTATCAATTATCCCGCAAGACAGACGTCAAATTACGGGACTATAATATCAACAGACCATCTTAAAAATTAAAAAAAGGTAAATTTTTACACTTTGTTTAGAAAATACAATTTTTACATTAAAAAATAGAGCAACATTTGATTTATAATAATCCCGGTAGACAGACGTCGATATCTGAGACCTTGGGGGCAACAGACGTCGGTGTGTAACGGTTTTTCACGAACTTTCACTCGTTATTTGATACCGGAAACGCTGTTTCGGATACCGGCAATGCTGTATCCAAGGCGCTTATTTTTAAATAACTGGCGTTTCTTGGGGAAGATAATGACTAGGAATTCATTAAAACTGGTTATTTAACACTTATAAATCAATTTAGTAATTGGATTATATGTTTTATTAATAATTAGCTGCTAAGGCAGGATGGATGCTTGGATACAGCATTGCCGGTATCCGAAACAGCGTTGCCGGTATCAAATAACGAGTGAAAGTTCGTGAAAAACCGTTACACACCGACGTCTGTTGCCCCCAAGGGCTCAGATATCGACGTCTGTCTACCGGGATTATTATAAATCAAATGTTGCTCTATTTTTTAATGTAAAAATTGTATTTTCTAAACAAAGTGTAAAAATTTACCTTTTTTTAATTTTTAAGATGGTCTGTTGATATTATAGTCCCGTAATTCGACGTCTGTCTTGCGGGATTATTGATCAACATAATGTTAGCTTGCTTCCTAGAGAAAATTTGGGCTTGCTAAACAAAGATCATTTTTTTTACCATTCACGCCGACTTCGGGATCGCGTCACGCTTGAACGCCCCGGCCGCCAGTCGGCAGACGTGGCTTTTCGTGTGTGTCATACCCCCCTCTTACCATATTTTAGCCTCAAACCTTTTGCTAAATCAATGTCATGTTTTGGGGGCCCAGCTCCCAGACTATTGCGGCTTGCTGTCTAAAAACTGTGTTCAATTGCTAGCCATCGCCGTTCTCGTGACAACTTTCCAATTAAACCAAGATCCCAACCACTTTCAACTAGAAAAGCGGTACGAAGAGCTCAACGTAATATTGGTCATGAGAATTGTTTGATGAAAAAAATGTAAGCGTAGTGGCATGACGAATGGACAAAGTTATTCAAATAAGTTAATGTGTGTGGACAAAATGGAGAAAAAGAAACAGGTAGACCTGCAAATGTTACTCGATACCTCGTTGCAGGTAGCTATCCACGGCTTGCGTCAGGATGTCGGCTAATGATTTGGCATTGGGTAAAAGAAATCCGACTTATTCTACATCTTCATGGGTGGTGGAACGGCAGCCGTTAACTTTGGATGTCAGGGCGCCGGATGTAAGTAGCTGTACCGCATACCGAAACCAAGAACATGTTACTCTTTCACAAGAAATTTTTTGGTTGGCTTCACAGTTTCATTTTACCTCAGCGTAGTTTGACTATCAAGTTCATCAAAATCTTGGAGGGCCTCGTCTTCCATGGTCAAGCCTTACGTTTCAGTACGAATGTGTGTAATCTGTACCATCTCTTCAGCGGTGTACTTCATCGTCCGAAGACTGAGAATTCTGTGGAGTAGATCTAGTGGCGTACCATTCGAAGCCCAGACGTCTTTGGTACTAGTGACTGGGCAAAAACTGCACATACTTCGACTAGTAGTGCAAGTGAAGGTGGAAGCTATATCATAGGCGATATCAGAGTCCATGAGTTTTGACAGTGCTGCTGAATTCTTCAATCTTCAGGTTATGTTACTGGTGGAAGACTTGCAAATTTACAGGAAAATGTAGACGCCTTTGGTTGAACACGAGACGAAGTTACTGCCCAGTTGATGCCAACCCGGCGTTCCGCTAGCTAAACTAAACGTCATCTTCTCGTAGACCTCAAATAAACTGCGTAGTGAAAAGACTTTTGTTTGAAGTGGAATGTTGATAGGTTTTACCCTTGCAGAGAGGCCCCCTTCCCCCCATCTCCTAAAAATTGTGCATGCGATGATGTGAATCAAATTTATCTGAGAATTTTTATGTCATCGAGAAGCACCTTTCGGCATCCGGGCTTAGGGAGGTTGGCTGCCCGCTAGCTCACGATTCGCGTGGTTGCTAAAGCCATGCATGACACTTAAAAAAATGAAGCGTAAATGTAGTTATTAACATTTCAGATGAAGCCATTGGTATTCAACGAGCAGGTAAACATTTTGCGTTCTCTGGGCTTGGCCCTTGCAGTGTTTGAAACATGCCCCATGAACCACTGATCCATCATGGAATCAGTTTTGGAAAGATGCAAAGCAGAGTTCGTCGGCTCCTGGTGACATTGGAGATGCCTAGTTTTTGAAAAGGCTCTACCACGCTACTGCAATGGAGAAGAATCGGAATGCGACAGAGAATAGTAAAGGGAGTAGAATTTCGGTTCGCTATGGCAATGTTGTCCACCTACTGCATTTGCAATGAAACAAAATGTCTAACTGGCAGAAAACGTCTTCACATCGCATTTGGAGAAGATGACAGTGGCGTTGGATGTGAGAAATGGGAGTGTCTGGTTAACAGGCTCATGGCCCCGCGAGGTTTGATTGAAACAGTTGAAACAACTGCGAAAAAAGGCATGGAGGGGAAGAGCGGATTAAAATTGTGAGTCGTGCAACATGGTGTCTGTGGCAGTGCTACGGGGAGCCATAGATAGTGGTAGTCTTGGGTTTTTTCTTTATATTACGGATGTTAACTTTGCAGGAATGAGTGAGATGCTCTAAATAGAATACGCAAGCAGGGAGAGAAGAGGTTGCTCACATGTTTACTATGACGCAGTTCTTGAGTTGGTGAATGAATCACAATTGCATCCACAGGCAGTAATGGGAAGTGCTTGCGCATCCAGTTCTCTTAAGAACGCATAAGGCAACAATAATAGTAGACAGCAACTCAAAACCAAAGCATACCGTTATGACTTTAGCCAACGTATCGGTAAAGAAACTTTTACGTTTGCTAGGGTGGAGGAAAGGGGTCATAACCAAGCAGTAGCTTGAAAGAAGGGGAGCAACAGTGGTTAGGGAATAAAACAAGACGGCAAACAAAAGCGTGACGCATGGTATGCGTTACGATTGACAAATCCGCGGCTCCGTCACTCACCTGCCGCTTTCCACAGCGAAATGCTACGTTCGATTTACAAATCACGCCAGCTCCGGATTGGACACTCGGTAATGCAGCTATGGAGTCGTCAGAGATTACGCGCTTTGCCCGTGCGCTTTGAGGATTGCAGACTGGTTGCAGAAGGGTGACTGGGCGGTCAAGTATGCAGCCAGATGTTGGTTGTGGATTGAGCACCAGCTCTCCGTGTTCAAACACGGAATCACCGCCAGGTGAGGCATAGAGCCACTGCTATGTAGTTCCTGGATGGTAACAGTGCTGATATCTATTTTGAATTTGCCGTTAAGGATCGGTGGAATTGCTCCACAACTTCGCGTTTTGGATGTGTAGACAACGGGTGAAATCAAAACTGTTTTTTCATCTTTGATCTTGTAATACGACTACGAGGTTACTTTTATGCGTGGCGCAGGTAAGGCAAAAAAAAGAACCGGCCTGTAAGCTAGCAGTCCGAGGTGGGGAAGGGGAGGGTGTGTCTAGGTGTCAAGAGCGAATAGAAACCTGGTCTTACTGTGGCGCGTAAATCACACGCACAGTTGGGCGCCATCGAGCACGTTGTGAAAATTGGTTTATTGAGAAAACGTAAGATAATTCCAAAGGGGAGTTTTTGGCACCTCTAAAAAGCCAAGGTACTCGTAGTTAACTTTTATATTCTTGCGAGCAACAGTGTTACCCCCCAAAACTCTTGAAAGTTGAACGAAGTGGGAGATTAAATTTTTTAGGTGCCTCCCAACACGTCATTGCAATGGTCAGCACGCTATATCTTACTGGCATCCACTCGGATCTGACGCCGGTAAGTGGTAATCTCAATTTCATTCGAAGACTGCCTTCCTTTTGGGGGGTCTACTGTTGGTTTTATAAATAGGTGTTTCCCAGTGTGACATGTTGTCGGCTGACGACCGCGTGACAGCCATTACGAATTGTACGTGACAGCAATTTTGGGAACGACAAATTTTTTTCTAGTTTTTTTTTGGTAGCACCACTTGCTTTTTGTGTGATCTTTACTTTAAGAAATAGATTTGTTGGACTCATAAAAAGTTTTTTGATTCACATATGTTCTGCTGTGTTGCAGTCAATGACCATTTTTTTGTTTTGAATTATAATAGGAATTTCTCTGGCATGTGTTGTCCAAATTTGGATACGTAGACTCTGTTCGCGTGCATGGGGACAGCAGCAATTGCATCACGACGGCAACTGCGGAGTTTGGAAGCGAAATGTAATGTCACTCGTTTGTAGCAGTTGTCGGCGTTTTAAGTTTTTTGTGTTTTTGGTTCTAATTTTTTTTGTTTTTATTTTTTCAGACACACACAAGTGGCCGTGTCAGTATACTGGATAAAAATGTTCTGCTCGACTGCGAGGCTTTCATTGTGAAAGAAACGGTGTTTCGTCATCCATGTGACTCTCTCAGGTTGGCTCACGCCCGACGAAATTCGAATGGTACGTTGTCTAAGTTATAGCTTTGACGAGGAAATAGCCATAACAGCTTAACGCACTGCACACATTTTTTTATGGCATTCGTTTGGAATCAGCTGATGTACAGTATCTTCCATAAAAATCCGACTACCCTTTTTTTAAAAAATGCCGCCTATCGGTTCGCGGCAGAACTACATGATGTAACCAGACAGTTAGGGTATGGGGTAATATTCTAGAAACAGACAAAGGCTTAATTTCCATGACAACGAGACAGCCTTTAAGGCATTTAACTCTGAAGCACATGGCCTTGATTAAGGAGAGGTTGGGCAAGGTTGCCGCAAGCCTTCCAAAACAATTTTCCATTTTGCCTGGCTTTTTCGCTTTTTCGCTCAACTTTGTGGGAGTAAAAGAGGAAGGGTTGTTGCTATGGCGACCAAAAATTTAATAATATTTCAACAGGAATTATTTCCTGTTGAAATATTTTAGAATGACCAGATCGTGTGTTTTGTTTTTAGTTTAAGTGAAAATTTATAAAAACAAAAAAGAAAATGCAAATAAGTCAAGACTGAATTTATTAATATTTAGTCCAATATCCATTGGCCTCGATTACTAAATTAAGACGCCTGACCATTGAATCCGACAATTTTTGCCAATACTGGGGTCTATCGTTGTAGCCTAGCCAATGATGAAACGCATGGTCAAAGACTTCGTCAGAATTTCGGGCATTTCTAATGTTAAAGTCTTTGACAATATCTCCCCAGACATTTTCAATTGGATTAATGTCGGCCCCCTTCGAAGGCCAAGGAAAAAGTTCAATTTGAGGGTGTTCACGAAACCATTGAGTTACAATGCGAGCAGTGTGTATGGGGGACCTATCTTGGATGAAACGAACTGGTTGTTCTCCGTAATGCTCTTGAACCCAGGGAAGGAAATCATTCTCCAAAATCTCGATATATTTTTCTTTCACAAATCGGCCATTTATTTGTATGAACGGCCCAGCACCAGCAACAGCAGAAAAGCATGCCCAGACAGGGCTTGTTTTTCTACCACTTCGATCGTAAATTTGGACATGCTCCCTTTCGAATCTTGTTCCATTTCTTCTATAGGCAAAAACACGGCCACACTCATCAGACCTATAAATTAACAGACATTAGCTTCAATGAATTAATTACAAAAAGATGTGATAATTTTACCCGAAGGTTTTCTCATCGCTATAAATAACATTTCGCCACCAATCAGCAGGGTAGTTACGATAAGCTAACGCAAATTCAAGTCGATGTGCAGCGTGTGCCTCCGTCAAGAAAAACTCTCTAACCGCGCGTCTTGGACGAAGGTTAATTTCTTTCATTCGGCGGATTACGGTCTGAATGCTAACATTCACACCAGCAGCTTCTGCATTCAATAATAAGACAGTTATTGAACGCAGAAAGCAAACATTGAATACAAAAATTAAAATACCCGATATTTCCTTAGAAGTTGTAATTGGTTTATTACGGGCAGCGTTGAACATCCGTTGGTCTTGTCGAGGATTGGTTATTTTCGGTCTACCGGATCCGACTTTTCGTTGCACGTCTTGAGTTTGATCAAAACGATCCTTCCAGAGCACAACGGTAGCCCTGCCACAACCAATTTGTCGAGAAATCTGGTTGATGGAGTGCCCAGACAGACTTAACGCTACGACTGCGGCTCTTTCACCAGCCGTTAATTTTTTCGAACGGTTCTCACGAAACATTGCTACTGATTAATTGACTTTTTATCCCCCCATCCGCTTTTATATCTGAAGAACAATGCAAGTATTGGGCGCGAATAGTCAAACACGTGTTTGGTCGCCATAGCAACAACCCTTCCTCTTTTACTCCCACAAAGTTGAGCGAAAAAGCGAAAAAGCCAGGCAAAATGGAAAATTGTTTTGGAAGGCTTGCGGCAACGTGACCCAACCTCTCCTTAATCAAGGCCATGTGCTTCAGAGTTAAATGCCTTAAAGGCTGTCTCGTTGTCATGGAAATTAAGCCTTTGTCTGTTTCTAGAATATTACCCCATACCCTAACTGTCTGGTTACATCATGTAGTTCTGCCGCGAACCGATAGGCGGCATTTTTTAAAAAAAGGGTAGTCGGATTTTTATGGAAGATACTGTATGTCTCATTTACACATGTATTTGTTCAGACATCATACAGGGTTATTGTCAAATATGCGAAAGCAGTAGAGGTTTGCTGTGCAGCCCCTGTCTGACCTGTCTCAACTGCAAAATTGCGTTTCCTGGTATACCCCTAACGTGTCCTCGGCTGGAGATTGGATTTCATGACCGTTTCCCATTTGCATTGAATTGTAAATTACCAAAGGGATCGCTCAGCGATCCCGAAAGGTAATTTGAATTATAGTAGAAATAACGGATCGAGACCCTAAGGGTGTAGACGATATATTTAGCTCTTTAAAGCTCTTTTTCCTCGCTACATACAACGCCCCTTTTTCCTCAGACTTTTTCCAAGGTGATTCAAGAACATAAGATAACGGGCGAAATACAACAAATGGAGCGAGGGAGCTCAAACAAAAGAAATATTGCAGTTTGCGAGAAATACAAACAGTAGATACAAAAAAATTCTGACACAACATAAGATTATGATAGCTGCTGTTTGGCAAAAAAAACGGCATTCCGGAAAAAAGGCTCCAAACACGAATATAACAAATATTTGCAAGAAAACAATGCTGCTTGGCAAAGGAATCAAAAGACGGGGCTGGCATTCCGGCAAAGAGGTTCCGAACACGGACTATGCTGATGGTATCTTCGTTCCCATGGCGCCACTCGCGGATGGTGTTGGAACCACAGGTACATGGGAGGTATTAGAGGCCAGAGTATGGTATGGATGGCATGGATGATGGTATGGCGCCGAGAGCTTTCATTATTCCAGAACATTGCTCATTCCTCGTCTAAATACATCAATGAAATAAATAGTAACAAACGGAATTATGGGCGGGTTGGGTGGGTGGGATTGAGTCTCAATCCGTTATTTCTACTATAATTCAAATTACCTTTCGGGATCGCTGAGCGATCCCTCTGGTAATTTACAATTATACAACGAAAGTAACTACTTTTGACCCTAAGGGTGACTTCAAAGTAGTTACAATTTATGAACATTTAAAAAACCTGATTGTTAGGTTGAAAAAACCGCCGGGACAATTGAAGGAGCAACTGTGCGCTTGTAGAATTTACTGAAAGTGGATTCTGATCTCCAGTGTCAAGCTTTCAATATCTGATCGATAGGGACGCCGGACGCTGATGCCTTCGAGGCTTCTGCCCCCCTTGTCGAGTGGGCTTTGAATACTGATGTGTCCACTCCTGATAATTTTAGAGATAGACGAATCCATCTACTCATAGTGTTGGACATTAAACCTCCATGAGGTGCAATGAACGATATAAATAGCTGATTAATGTTTGAGTTTTCCCTGAGTGGTGTCGTACGATTGACATAAGCCTTAAGAGCCTGAACTGGACAGCAATTCGGGTCAGATAAGGAGGGAATTGTGATGGTTTGTAAGGGTTCACCGTGTTGAGCTTTTCTTGGTTTCAGAAGATTGAAATTAACATCGCTTTCTGAAAATTGAATAGAATGAAAATTGATAGCGACAAGTTCCGAAACGCGGAGAAGTGACGCCAAGGCAAGCAATACCGTCGTTTTTTTTTAAATAAGGGAAGGGATATATGATCATTACTACCGAGTGTAGCCATGAACTGGATGACGACGGATGGGTCCCAAGAGCAATTGTACTTAGGTTTGGGGGGATTCAAATTGTAACATCCATTGAGGAGATTTTTAACGAGTGGGTGAATCCCAATTGGGTGACCGTCTATGGGAGGTAGAGTCTTTGATAACATAGACCTATGGACATTAAGCGAACTATAAGATCTTCCCTCCCGGTACCCCGCTATAAACTCTAAGGCCGACGCTATAGGGACCGACAGGGGATTCTCGTTCCGTCGAGAACACCAATAAACCCAATTTATCCACGCCGATTCATATGTCGAGTGTGTTGAGGTACGGTTTCCGGCCAAAAGTAGGCTGACCAAAGATTCCGAAAATCCCTCCCTTCGGAAATCTTGCCGGATAACTTCCACGCGGCTAACTGGAGGTAGCCGGTTTGAAGCAGTGGATGGGCTACGCCTGTCGCTGATACCAGCAGATTGTGAGATGAGTGGAGGAGAAGCGGCACATCGCATGCCAACTCCAGGAGAATCGGGAACCACGGTTGAGCTGGCCAGACTGGACAAATGAGAACCAAATTAGCATTTTCTCTCCTGAGCTTTTCTAGGCATTTAGGTATTAAGGAAAAGGGGGGAAATGCATAGCCGGAATGATTGGACCAATTCAATGAGAAGGCGTTAACCGCGCTGGCGCCCGGTTGTGGACGCCAAGATACAAAAGACGGAAGCTGCGCGTTCCAGTGAGAACTGAAAAGGTCAATGTCAGACGGCCAAACGCAACTCAAATTCCTGAAGACCGAGCGATCCAATAACCAATCGCTGGAATCGCACTCAGAACGTGACTCTCTATCGGTTTCCACATTCCTTACTCCGGGAAATGACAGCTTCTATTAAGATATTTCGCATCTCACAGAATTCGGTTAATTTCTTAGCTGTGGTCGTCAATTCGCTTGACCTGGTTTCCCCTCCCCTGTTTATGTAACACACGGCCGTTGAGTTGTCAAGGTATATTCGAATGGAAAGGCCCTGCGCTTCCCCGGCGAATGATTGTAAAGCGTAGAGAGCTCCAGTAAGCTCCAACTGATTAATATGTAACGAAGTCTGTGCAGTTGTCCAAGGACCGCGTATCACAACGCCATCACAAACTGCACCCCAGCCGGACATAGACGCGTCCGAAAAAATCTCAATGTCAGGGATTTTTGGGAAAAATCTTTGCCATTCAACGCGCTTCAAATCTAGTACTGAACCAGAAGAGAGAGTACATTTAACATTCAGGTCACCTCCCACCCTCTTTGACTCTGTAATATAGAAGTTTTGCATACTTCTGTAATGGGATTGTGCGAAGGGAATTGTTGGAATAGCCCATGTAAAGTTCCCGAGAATAGACGCAACCTTGCGTAATGAAACCTCACCTTCGGCTTATGCTTTTTTACACATGCCCATCACATCTTGCACCTTGGCCGCGGGTAATGAAAAGGACAGTCTTTCTGAATCTACAATCATCCCTAGATTTTCGATACATTTTGAGGGAATGGTGGTAGACTAGTCCCAATTGATAAGGAAACCTAAAGATTCTAAAATGCCTAGAGTGGTTTTTAAATCGGCGCGCAACCCCTCCTCAGTCTCATTCATAATCAGGAAATCGTCAAGGTAGAGTACTAGTCTGATCCCTCTTTTCCTCAAAAAGGCAACGACAACTTTCAAAAGCTTTGTAAAGATTCTAGGGACTGGGGCAAGACCAAAGGCCATGCATTTAAACTGAAAAACACGCCCTCCCCATTGAAATCGTAGATATCTTTGGTGGGAGTTATGAACAGGCACGGTCAAATACGCGTCTTTGAGATCTAATTTTAAAAACCAGTCCCCTTTTCTAACTAAAAAACGGACAGTTTCTAAATTTTCCATCTTAAAGTGCTCATAAACAATAAATTTGTTGATCGGTTCAAGATTGACGATTGGCCTAGGCCCTCCCGTCTTTTTTGGTACACAAAAGAAAGAACAGACAAAACCGGCCGATCCATCCGTGATTTCCTCAATTGCCCCTTTTTTAAAAGACTTTCCACTTCCGTCTTACACACAGCTTGCATTTCCTCAGACATGGAAACGTCACAAGGTGATGAGCGTTGCAAAGGTTCGGAAATAAAATTTATTCTAAGACCCTCCGCTACTGTGTCTAAAACCCAGGGGTCGTCAGTCACCGCTAACCAATGATCAGCGAACGAGCTCAATCTGGCACCGACTTTGATGTCTATTGAAGATGTTACATTTATAAATGGGCGAGATAACTCATACCTTCTTGGGTTGGGATTCCCGCGTCCACGACCGCCTCTGGGATCGCCACCTCCTCTCCGTCCTCTCGGTTTACCACCACGATCAAAATGTGGCACGCCGTAGTGAGTATGGCGTGTTGGTGGAGGTATCTGTTGGTCACGTCTGGTCGACCAAAATGAATTCTTTCGGTCTGTGGCAGCCACCGCCTTGTCTCTTCTAGCTAGCGTCTCGTCTTGATTTGCCTCGGTCAGCATCCTTTCAAGGAAACGGCCGGTGAAAAGGAGCTCGCGGGCCTCCTTACCGGTTGCAAAGCAGTTGTCATCTTTCAGCAGATAATCAACTCTGGGGTCCGTGAAGTGTACGACGGACTCACGGCGTTTCTTGGAGATGTGGGCGAACGCACGGCCCCACTGCTGCAGGGCCGCCTGGACTGAGCGACGCAAACTACTTGCCGTGGCTTCTTCCAACGTTGCGAGCCGTGAATAAAGGTCGATCAACGGGGGACCGATGTCCATAATTTTGAGCTGGGTTCGAACTAACGCTTCCTCCCTAGCACTGACCGATTTAAGAACGCCTTTATCCTTGGACCGGCGGCTCATCCATGCGTCTAGCTTGGGAGGCATAAGAGAAAAGTCCGTAACCTCATACGCTAACGGAAATTCTTTAGAATTTAACTTCGACTGCTCAGTTGAAACGCCAACCGATAAAAGTGACGCTATTTTCTCGCAGATCGCTTTGGGTACTGGACGGGACGTTGGTGGGGACGGGACGTTAACGACCGCAACCACTTCTATTTCTTGTCTGGTTTCCACACTCTGGCCTGCGTTAGATGGGCCTGCTGTTGCCTGAGCCCCTTCCAAGGCGGTCGGTACACCGCTTGCCGCCGCTATTTTTCTAACGGGTAACGATAGCTCCTCAGTGGCAAAACGGACGCTACTCTGTGGCCGCCAAGGGCGACCATGATCAATCTCTCCCTCTTCGTCTTCGTATTCTGCCCCGTCGTCATCTCTTGGCGTATCTTCATAAAATTCATCTTCTGGCACGAATTCACTATGAGTCGGGTAAGACCGGGGATCCTGCTCGCACTCGAAATAAGCGCCGTACGTTCTGGCGTGATCACGAACGTAAGGATCTTGAACTGGTGGCTGGCCCCACGCGTCGCCCTCGTTAAAATACTGGCGATACGGATTTTCGTTACGTGGGTAGGCGGTTTCGAATGCGCGTCTCAAGGGCGATCTTTCACGATAGATGGGACGGTCAAATCTCTCTCTTTCGTCTGGGACGTAACGATTTGGGTAAAAAAACACACGGGAATTATTCCAACTTTCTGCTTCACGAATAAGCCCATTTGTTAACCTGTCGACGCGAACGTATTCGACACGTGGATTCCTCGGGGCGCGAGGGAAATTTTGCGACGACATCCCCGTATAAGAGCTAGAAAAAGTCTGGGGAAAAAGGGGCGTTGTATGTAGCGAGGAAAAAGAGCTTTAAAGAGCTAAATATATCGTCTACACCCTTAGGGTCGAATGTAGTTACTTACGTTGTATAATAGAATTTTCTTTTTTATTGTTCTACCAGTTTCCTGTTGACGTGTAATCTCACCAACGCATGGTAGTCCCTCCTTTTCTTGACTAAAAATTGGGCAGTCATAGCTCCCGCCACACTTGATTCTCCCTGCTATTTGTGTTACATTCTTCATTTTTGACAACGATATAGTTCGTATTTCAGTGATCCTTGAGGATGCACATAGTAGAACGGGGCAGGGTTCTATGACAATTCGTAAAGAATTTTCACTTTTAACTTGAATTGCGTGGCTTTTAGCCCAATTTCCAGTACCCATCCACGCCTGTGGAAATCTATAATTGAAATCGAATAAGCAAACTTTGAATTAACTTGGGTATTGACTAGTTTTTTAATTGATCGACCAGCAAAGGGGAAAGCAAGGCATGTCGCGAATCGACAGCTTATATTTCTCCTCCCACCGTCTTTCCTTCCGTCTTTTTTTTTAATAATGTGTTTTGGGTTAACTCATTTAAACTATTTAGCTAGTCGCTCATTGTTGTTTTTCTGGCTCATGATATCCCTAAATTTTATTGTATAAGCTATTCATTTATTAAAAGAAATTGAATTTTTAAAAAGCATTCACAAGAAGTATTTAATATTTTCGATTCAACAATTGATTTCAACAATTTTACCTATTGGGATTTGATAAGGGATTTCTGCTGTTCTTGTATCAATTTCGTTTTGATCTCGGATTTCTGGCGGAGCTTTTGCAACGTGGAAATTCTTTGATGACATGAGCGAGGATTTTGATTCTCAGTTTTAATCAACAGGTCGATGTAATCTGACGTAGAAAGTAAATAAGGTCGCAAGGCAATTTCGTTTAGACGCCGAATATGTTGATAAGTGGCTTTCGTAAGCTCCAACAGTTGTTTCTCATGCTCGTCAATCTCTTTCTTGATGTTTTCCAGCAGCTGCTCATTCGTTAGTGTCTCATCTGCCGCTCCTTGGTACTGTTTCCGGATGGCGTCCGATGAACGCTTGACTTTCTCTTTGACCATTTCGTACCTGTACTTTTGATTGAAGTGAACATTCCAGGGGCATTTGCAAATCATGCATGTACCACTGGAATCCATGACAGAGCAAAGTTGCTTCTTTTCGTCGCTGGCCTGCCGACAAGGGAAGTGACAAGTTGTTCGACACGTTTGGCAGTTGGTTGTAAATTGGCCTGTCCCGCTAATGTCCGTCGCCTTTGGAACGAGAAACTCGACTTCAAATTCAAAATCTTTGTTGGCTTCCATTTGATCTTGATTTTCTTTTAGAGCATCTTTAATTTTTTCGAGTTCGTCGACTTGTGTCAACTTGATTTCAGTTTTCGTTCGAAGGCCTTCAACAAGAAGATCGAGTCGCTTTCGCTCCTCGAGAACTTCACGGGTCAGTGTCAAAGACTTTGTCTCCATTTGACCCAAATCATTAAAGAATTTCTTGAAACCCCTAACGGCTATATTGAAGTAGGTTTGGTTTAGTCTATTTCTGTCACGGTCACTCTTGTTCGTCTCGAAGAAAACGGAATTATTTAATTTGTGATAAAGTATCGCTCCAGTTGCTGGATCAATAGGACACGGAATATTTTCTATTTTAATGGCTTCCAGGACGGGTGGTTCTGCGTTGTCAGAAAATGTCACCATCAGACGGATATTGTCCTTGATGTCTTGGCCAAAAATAGACAAGATGGAATCGAAAATATATTTTTCTGTGGACGTCAACCGAGAAAGTGATGAGCGGACAACTAAGCAGACGGCCTCTAATTGCTGAATCCCATGCTTACACTTGAAATAGGATTCAATTTGTCGCATAATCTTGTTGTCTTGCTCCAGTCCCTGCGTGTCGCCAAATCCCGGCGTGTCCACGACTGTCAGAGAATAGCCCAACCGGGACCCTTTCATTTCGTACAGGTCGTAGGTGGTCACCAGCTCCGTCTGGCTGTGCACTTGCGATTTCGTGTCCGGCTCATCGATCAATTTGAAGCGGAAGTCATCGTTCCATTCGATGCCCAGCATGTAATTGACCAATGCGTTGATCAGAGTGCTCTTTCCTGACCCAGTGGCTCCCACCATCAGAATTGTCCTTTTCCTGTGATTGCCGGCAAATGATAGAACACTTTTTTCACCAAATATGTAACGACCGACACCTTGCGTCTTGGCATCGTTAACTTTCTTGAGTGGTAAATTGTAGGTATCAATCGAAGAGCTCCCGGGACTCTTTTGACTAACGCGACGGACGATATGCACCGCTCGTTCTGCGACTCGCAATGTCCTCGCTTGCAAAATCGGGTGAGAAGGAGAACTGAAGAATTTCGAATGGAATGAGTCCGTGTAGGCGACTTTAACATGAATGCAATAGAGCCTATCAGCAATGAGAGGTTCAAGTTTAATTAAATTGTCCGATGTTAACCGTCGTATTAGGGTGGATTCCCGATTACCATTTTCCCAGCAGTCAATCAAGAAACCAGTCATGTTAAATAATTTTTCATTTTCTTCTTCTCGTACAAATCCGTTTAAATCGTAAAATTGGTCAAAATCTTCCTCTTCTTCTGGAATCTCATTGTCCCAGGCGATGGTGATACTTGTGTCGGTCACGGAAATACACTGGAGATCTGTTGGCCGCTGGTAAACCGGATCGATTGTTATCTCAGAGCTGATTGGGCCGAATGGACTTTTACCTCCCTGTGTCAGTCTAGCAACCCGGAACAAGTAACTCTCATCCGACTGCAGGCAATCCATTGTGATTTCATTTGAAGAATGTTGAATAGATTTCCAGCACTCATCAGATTTATTGACGTTTCGGTACTGTAACAGGAAGCTCGTATCTTTCGTTTCTTCGGCCGTCCAGCTTAGTTTTATTACACCTCGCCGATTCTTATTTACCGTGACTTCCCCGGGAGTTTTGGGGATGGAAAAATTCATGGACAGAATTTCTCCTGAACCACACTCGTACAATCGGATGACAGGTAATCCTTCACCGGAAACGGGCCGTTCGTCATAAAAGACGAAATACTGGGCATCGGTGGTGTCACTGTTATGGCATGTTATCCAGTCTGAAAAAACTGGACTTAAAGAGAAAATCCGTCGTTGGTTTACAGCAATTGAATCGAGCATTGTTTCACATTGAAACCAAGGAATCCCAAATCCAGGTGGATGTGATTTACTAGAAAATTCGACGTAATCGATTACTTTTTGGATTAAAATGTCTGACTGTCCCTTAAGACTTGGTAAATGGAGAACTACGGCGAACTGATTCCGCCCTTTACTTTTAATGTTTCTTTCCAGTTGATCTGCTGACGATAAGACGCACACACCAGGCAGTTTGGCCAACATCTCGAAAGTCTTCATTTGATGGTTTTGATATTTTAGCCAATCTTCAACATTTTTTGAAACGAAAGGCGATTTTCTTTCGGCAATTTCAACCATTGTTATCATTTTTGTTTCCTTCTTGTCATCACCTCTTCGGATGGAAAGGGTCATTTCATGCCATTCCTTATTTAAAGCCGATGTAAAGGTACTGAAACATTGACTATAAACTTGTGCGTTTTTGAAAACGTTTGCTGGGATCCATTGGTAGTACTTCAATTTATTTAGCTCTGTCGTTAATGCGTCAATTTCTAAACGAACACATTTCAAACGGTTCCACATTTTCTGGCAAAGAATTACAACTTCGTGGGTTATGCCAACTTCATTTTCTCGAGACTTGCCCGTCTGATTTTCCGGAAATTTAATGATACCTGCCTCGTTCGGCAGTAGCTTGTGAAGTGGGTAAAGCAATACTTTTAAAGGGACATCCCGGTCTTCGTGCATCACATGCAGCATCTTTCTGCAAACTTCGTACTGTTCGGCAACGGGCTTCAATGTCCGGTTTGTTCCACCTTTGATGTGTGTATAAAGAGTGCAATTCAAATCAGGTGGGAAAAGTGGACGGCCGTCGTCTTCCTCTTTACATTCTTCTTCCAACTCTTGTAGACTTTGGTCATCCGAGAGGCCTTTGCGAAAGAAGTTGGCATAATTGTTCATTCTTTCGTCATCTGTCGTCTCAATTTTTGAATTTGGGTTTTGTTGGTGAGAGAAAATGCAAAAAGATTCCTGACCGTAAATGAGGCCCGCGACGACATGAGTGGCCTTGGACTCGATCAGTTTTTTAGGCCGGCAGATGATGTCTAGCCCAATTGGGTCGACCTGGACTTTCTTACTGGAGCAGTAGCAATGAATCACCATTTCGGAGTCACGTAGATTATCAGTAACTCTATCGGCCACATATTGCCAAGCTCCTCCAAAAGATGTCGCGGGCAAAACACCGGCCATTAAACTCATTGCAGAATGGTCGTCCATTCCCAAACGAGTCAACCACGGCTCCTCCTCAACTTTGGCATCTTCATTTCCTCTACAGTTATTGCTTTGCTCATCAGCCTCCACCGGGTGAACTTTAACACTTTCTTTGCTTACCTTATTAACTACTTTGAGTCGAGGCAAATCATCTGGGTCCCATAAGTAGATATCTGCTCGCAGTTGAATATGTACACCCAAAATTAGTTGACAGCCTTTTTAAACATAATTTAAGACTTCAGCTTGCTTACCTGGAACGATGATATCCTCGACGTAATTGTAAAGAGTTCCTATGGTGTATTGGTTTCCCAAAGCTAGTATTTTAGTGCAATTAGATCGGCTCATCGCGTACTGTTTGTGTCTGTCCGACTAAATGCAAGACCAGGCCAGACTGACAACCAAAATGTATAATTGCAAACTTAACGTGATGAACGGTGACGAACAAAGAAGTAGCTCAGTGTTCGACTGCCGGCGAGTCGGTGTTTTAACTGCTGAAAATTAAAAGCGTTTTCAATTGGAGCTCAAGTCTGACTGATGTCGAAACGATGGACCTTAGAATTTTCTAGGAAGTAATGACGTCACTTATTTGTTCGTTAAATTTTGTTTGTTAAGTAAAAAAAAGCGACGCATTTTGAGTTCGTTCGATCGGATAGCGATAAGAAAACTAAATAGAGGGTCACGCCACCAAAAAACAATACGTTTATTGTTTGACGATTTTTAAAAAATAACGTCGTTGCACAAGTTCTCCTATCAGTTAAATCTATTATTGCTACATAAGATTACACATGTTTTACTCAATCCCCATCCTGTTTCAGTTCAGGTTAAGTAGCAACTATTTTTATTTTAATCGATTTTAAAATCCACGAAAGGGGTACCATTTTAAAACTTTTCTACATTTCTACTAGGACGCTCGAACAGAGATATTGACGAATGAAATAAAGCAATTAAAAAAGGAAGAATTTTGAAACATGACATTCATTTAATGATGGAATTTTATCGGATGGATTGATCATAAAAAACTTTCAATTATATATAAAAGAACTTTCGAAAATGTCCTGATCAACTTGGCTATGCACGGAGGCCCGATAATGATCGTCATGATCTACCGTGCCATCGCCAAGTTCATCGTCTTTTTCGTCCAAGCTCAGTAAATTTTTTTTATTCCTCACTTTACTGGTAATGATGGCCATTTCGCGCAATTTTTCCAAACTCTCGATTCTATCCTTGTAGCCGACACCTTTTTCCCGCTGCTCGGTGGTTATAATCAAATCGATGTACTCGGGCGTTGAGAAAGGATTCGGACGCAGGGCGATCTCATCCAGCTTCTTGATGCATTGAGTAACAGTGTCGACTCGTTCCAGTACAATTTTGTTGTTATCCTCGACGTCCTTCTCCAGAATTTCCACCAACTCCTTGGCTGTTAGCTTTTTCTTTAGTTCTGATTCGTATTTTTGTTTAATGGCGCCTGATGAGGTGACCTGCTTCTCTTTGACATATTCCCACCTATACGATTGGTTGGAGTGCATGTTCCAGATGCACTTTTTCGGGCAAATTTTACAGGTGCGAGTTTCTTTTGGCATGGAATGATCCATGGCAGCACATTTGACTTTCCTTTCGTCGTTTGGGATTGAGCACGGATTGTGGCATGTTACGTGGCACTTGTTGCAATTGGTTAGATACTGGCCGGCTGGAATGTCAACTTTTTTTGGCCTAGTAACCTCGACCTCGAAGTGGACGTTTTCGTTGGCTTCGATTTGCGCTTGGCTGTTGGCGATCACCATTTTCGTCTTCCTCATCTCTTCCATCTTGGTCAATCCGATTTTGATGAGCGGCTGGAGTCCGTCCACTGTCGCTTCCAGCCGCTTTCTCTCGTCAAGCACTTGTTTTGTTAATGCAAGAGACTTTGTATTCATCGTAGCTAAAACGGTGAAAAAGCGCTGGAAATTTTCCATTCCTGTTTCCCAGAAGAAGTGATCGAAGTAATTATCGTCATCAGTCTCTTCGCTGTCAGGCGAGTTAAAACAAAAGAAGCTGGAATTGTTAAATTTGTGATGGACAGGATCGCCAGTCTGAGGGTCTGTCGCATAGGGTAGATCAGCCTCAGTAATGGCCTTTAACACAGGCGGTAACTGACAGTCGTCAAACGTTAACAAAAAGTTGATATTCTCTTTCACATCCTTGCCAAAGATGGAGAGCACCGAGTCGAAGATATATTTCTGAGTTGGTGTCAAACGAGGAAGACTAGCTTGAACGACAAAGCCGATCACATCCAATTCCTGGATGCCTCTGTCGTCTTCGAAAAACTTGCGAACCATGTCGGTGATTTCCTGGTCCCGGTTGAGGCCTTTGGTGTCACCGTAGCCGGGCGTGTCGACGATAGTCAGAGAGTAAGGGATGCGGAATCCCTCCGCGTGATGGATGTCGTAAGCCGTGATGCGGCTCGTCTGACTCTCAGCTTTCGAACTTCCGGTCACCTGTTCTTGGATCAGCTGGAAACGGAACGGGTCTTCCCACTGCACGTCGAAAATGTAATTGATCATGCTGTTGATGAGCGTCGTCTTGCCGGAACCGGTGGCGCCCATAATCAGGATCGTTTTGTGTTGCATCTTTCCTTTATAACTGTCGGTTTTGTTGAATGCAAATCGTTGGCCGGATGTACTTGGCCCAGCATTGCATTTGATCAGTGGTACATTCAACACATCCATTCCGTTTCGCTTCCCGATACTTGTACAGCTTTTCGCAATCCTTTCAGCGAAACGCATCTCACTGCTGGCTAGTGGCGTCAAATGAACTTCGTTACTTGGAGCACTTGTTTCCTGTCCGTCATTAGAGATCCGTTCCGATTCGTTCTCAGGTTCCAGTTCTTCATTTTCGTTAGAGTCCAAGGCAGTTTCTGTGTCGATCATTTCACTAAATTCACTTCGACCGATGCAAGAGTCGGTCGCCACTCTAATCTTCATATTAGTCGATCCGACTTTATACGGGATCCTCATTTCAGTCTCGCCCGGCTTTGTCGTTTTCTTTGGTATCCAATTTGCACCGGAACTCTGCCGGTATTCTACAATAAAATGACACGGGAAACCGAGGTCTTCACAATTCCACTTCAGCTGGATGCTCGACATTCCCTTGCTGGTATTTCTGGTCTCCGAGAAAACTTGCAGCATTGTAGGAGGCCGGGGCAATTGGTTTACGTTGTCTTTAAGCAGTTGTCCGTCTTCATACAAAGAATAGCGACATACGAGTTTCTTGGTTCCTCTCTCTCCAAATAAGACTAAGAACTGAACTTTGTCTTCCAGGTGTTTATTCTTTTCTATGTGAGCGGCGAGCTCACGGATTTTAATCATTACCTGCTTCTCTTTTCGTGGAATCATATGCCACGGAAGGTCATCATCTTCAGGCTCACTGCTATATTCATCCATGTCGTCACTGCTAGTCCGCTTTCTAGTTTCCACTAATTTCTCGTAGGTTTCAACGTAATTTTTCATCTCCAATAGGATGTCGTTTGTCCGTTCATCCAGCGGCGGGATGCTCAGTACCAGAGCGTATTTCTTTTCAAACGAATCGCACAGTTCGTTCTCGAGTTGTTTTTTGTCATTCAAGAAGACGATTTTGTTGGTCGTCGACATTTTTCTTGACATTTCAAACTCGGCCTGTTTGTAGCGAAGCCAACGTTTCAGTTGAGTTGGTTTGAAAAGGGAGTGAGTTTCGGCAATATTGACAAGCTTTTTTATCTCTTCCTCGTCACCAGTTTGACGGGCTTTCACGATGCCTTTTTTAAAGTTCATTTTCATGATTTCTTTGTATTTAGTTAAAGTTTTTTCAAACTGATTTAAAGATGTCAAGCTGACCTTTTTGTTGCTGTTACGAAAGACTTCAATCTTTGCATCGACTCGCTCCAGTTCGTCCAAGACATGGCAACAACGAACTATTAATTCACCGTCGACGTCTTGGAATTCGTATGGTACACCCAATTCTCCACCAGCTTGTTCCATGATCACTTTTAGAGGAAATAGGCGGACGGCAATCGGGACGATCTTGCTGGTATTTCCAATATCAGATATTTGGACTTGCTGGATGAGTTTGAGACAGTTTTTGTAGGCATCCACGACGTTGCATTCACGGAAAGCCGGAGTAAGGAGATCAACGTATAAATGGCATTTCAAGCGGTTCAACTTTTTTTTCTCTGCTTTGTCAAACTGATCGTTAAACTCTGCTAAATTTTGCTTTTCTTTTAAAGCTTCTTCCATCTTGGCCGCTATGTTTGACAGGTATTCCTCGGCAGCTTCTCGAGCCTCTTCGTCTTCTTTGTTGCCGTTAAGCTCCTGCGTTAGGACGCAGTAAGCTTCCGCTCCGTAGGTTATTCCAGCCACAATGTGGGTTGGACATATTTCCAATTTGGGCGATGGCTTTTCGTCTCCAGAGGCATGATTAAGTGGAGTCTTATTGTCAAGAATAGTTGTTATATCTAAATTTTCTTCCCATTTACTAATCCGGCAAATTAATGTTCGACTGACTTGTGCCAGTCCTTGTCGGTGATTCAGGTAGCCAACAGCACCGCGGTACTTTTCAATAAGACCAGCTATGACGGTGGCTTTGAGGTGTTCGTCAAGGCCCATGTTTTCCCACTTGTTGCTAGTGGATTCAGAGTCGGGTAGTTCCAATTCGAGCCTGAACTGGTCGTCGATCCGTGTGGCGGATGCCACATTATCCAACGCCCAATACTGCCGATCTTATTCATTTAACAAAATTTTACTTCATATACGTGAGACAAATCATACACTCTTAAGTTCAACTTTTATTTTTACCTGGAAGGGTTTGGTCGATTCGATAGTCGTACAAGCAACCCAGTTGGAATCGGCCTCCTAACACGACCATTTTGGTGACGTGCCGTTCAATCACTTTGCTATCCGCCATGTCTTTCTTTCTTGCTTTGATGCGAAATAATAATTTTTATTAATTCTGTTTAAGTAATTGACGGTTTTTAGCACAATTTTTAATAACTAGAACTTATGCCGTCTACTCCTCTATGACTGTTTGAGTGCTTGGAATTATCGTTTTTCTCGCCACGTTTCCCAATCCAGTACTCCACTCTGAACTTTGGTTTGCTTATTCGTTTATCATCGTTCTTGACTTTGTTGACTTTCTTAAAATTCCAGGTTACGATAAGAACATTTACTAACGGCTTTATGTTTTTAGTGGTTGTGTAAGCCGGTGTAAGCAGGAGATGCATGTCAGTTGCAACATGCATCGTAAAAGTAAAGGTCGACACTCAATGTCCGTGGGAGTGAACATTTGCCCAAAACCTAGCGCTTATAGATAAAAAAAAAACTCGCAATAACAAGCTCCAGCTATCATAAAAAATGACGCATGTTTATTCGGCGGCCTGGATTTATAGGAGAATGGACTGATTGTCGTGCATAAAATAGCCACGACTGCTGTTCTTATAGACTTTTTGTGTTTTTCGTTCTAACGGTTTTAAACTAGCCAACAACACTGTTGATCGATCATTTTTAACTTTCAAGTGTTTACACCAAACAAAAAGGTGGGTTTGACTGCTGCAGTCCGCTAAAATAAACTGAACACAATAAAGATATATATACTGTTCATTGCAAATAATGTTTGATTCCTTCTTTTTAGTGGTTCTCCAAAATGGAACAGCGAACTATTTCACGAATGACTCAAAAACCTATTCGGTTATCGGCCCTTGGTCGTGATGTGAAAGTAGGAGACCTCTACAACTACAAAAACGACTTAATTTTGAAAAGTAAGCTATTTTTCGTGAAGTTTAAATTATTTTGTTTCACCTGTAATAGTCCTATAGCAGATTTAGAATGTATTTTTTTTATGCGTCCATGGCTTAATCCATGACGAAATATTCGCACTGGGCACGAATAAAATAACTTTGGGATCATCTTTGACAAAAAAAAAATGTTTTATTTTATTTTTGATCTTGCATTTTGTCAAGTAACTGGAAAACTATTTCAAAGTAAGCAGTGTTCATTTACTCAGTTAATTCTTCTTTGCCATATAGTTGTTTCCCATTAAGTATCGTTCAGACAGCAGCCCCTTTCGAGTGTTCCGTATAACATATTTCAGTTAAAATAACTGCCCTAGTGTGCAGAACTCGTTTTCCGATGAGGAAAATGCTTGGATAAACAGGTAAACGGTAGGCCTGCACATGTAAAGTATCTTGCAGAAAAAGCTGACAAATTTGTCAGCGTTTCGGGTGACAAAAGTGTCAGGTTTTCTTGCAAGATACTGTACTGTAGTCTGAACGTAACCCCATTCATTTGTCATTTATACGTACTACAGTATATGTAAGTGATACTAATTATTTATATGTTTAATTTTAAATTTGTATGACAGATAAAACTGTTGATTTGCTGAACGAAAACATTGGTTCCGTTTCAGCTTTTAAGAATAGAAGTTTTTACTTGAAACCAGATGACAAGTTAAAACGTCACATACTAGGAATCAATTCGCACTTCAACCACAGCATCAATAACGGGGCATTGAACGAAACTTGTTTGTGGTTCAACGATTACTTCTTACAGAACAGCTCAACTAAAGAGGATGACAAAAATGTGGCTAAAACTGATTTTTTCTTCCGATTAAAGCGATACACCAAAACAATTAACAGAAAACATTTCAGCGATTCAAAAATGCACGAGTATCAATTATTTTCCGGAGGAAGAGCAACACATTTGGTGGAAGAAGTCGTTTATGGAGCCGAGTTCATCTGTTCCATGCGGAGAGACTTCGATCAGAGCGAAACCAAAGAAAACGCCGAAAAAAGTCTGCAAATGGCAGCTAAAGCTTATATTGATGAGGCCATCAATCCGAATTCGATTTCATTGAAGGAACAGCCAAAAGAGTTAGCCAATGTCATTTGTACAAATTACTGCAGTCTTAGTGATAAGGTAAAGAAGCAGTGCTCAATCCAACAGTTCTGTGAATGGCTAAGAGAAACTGTCGGTTTTGACAAAGATTTCGCCGGAAGCAAGTGGCAAGCTATTGAAATTGTTCTCAGATACATTCCGGACCAAATTGGAGCTCAAGTTTTGTTTGAAATGAAGAACGATTTTAACCTTGAAAAGGAACTAATTAGAGCTCAGTTTATTTATATTCAGAAAGAGAGTTCTGAAATATCAAAATTGCCGTTAATCGATTCTGTCCCTCCATTCGAAAAAATGATTTATCAGTTTCTTAATCTTCTTTCGAAACTTGAAAAAAAGTTAAACCTATGGGATAAAACTGATTTTTATTCGACGCCAGTTTCAGAAAAAGTTTTAAGTGAAATGGAAGAAATGTCAGATTTGTTTGATGACATGGCCGAGTGGTTATTCAAACGACGAATTAATATTGAAAAGATGTGTTTACTGTTAAAAGACATAAAACTCAGAATGTTCGATTTATCAGAGAGCAAAGCTCTGGAACCAATAGCCAATGAAGAATTCGCACAGGTGTTTTTGTTAAAGATGGACTACGTAAAAGACCCACTGTTGGCGCGCATTCAGAAATTAATTGGAACTCCAGATCCTTTTTTCAAACTTCCTGTTTTCCCATTTTTGGCTGTTGGCGAACATCGTTTTAGATGCATTGAAGAAAGTTTGAAATCGTTTGATTTGGAATCTTCCTCCCATACTAACACCCCTTATCTGATAGGACTAGTAACTGCTTCCTCCCCATTTAACGATGGTGAAATTCAAAACTTGAAATATTTTTACGAATCAAAAAATATTAACCAAAGAGAAGATCAGCCTTATCTTTCGAATTCGTCTGTTTCAACATCACGGGAAGAGAAAAATTTTGATTCATCACACCCTAGCCATCAACCGAAAAATATAGACGAAGGTATTCATAAATTTGGCCCTACTGAACGAGAACGTCACCAACTCACCGAAGAACAGTGCTTCAGTACAACAGAGGACGGATCCAAAACAGAGTTAACGTGTCATATTCAAACTGAAACAGAGAACCTTTCTGTGCCACCTTCGTCTATCTTAATAGGCAATACAAAAGACGCGGGAAAAGTATCAAATGATGGTTCACAATTAACCACCGAGATACTTGCGGAAAATTTGACAAAAAAGTCCAATCAAATGGAACCAAGCAAAGTTAATTCAGAAGGGGTACTCAGTTCTGACGGACAAAACAACATAGCGGCAATGACGGAAAACAACACGGACGAGAACTGTCAACGCCAATCCACAAAAAAATCCTATACCGTAGCAGATCGCTTAGAATATGGCCAATTAATTAAGCGCGAAGAAAAACTAGATAGTAACATGCCCAGCAAAATTCAAACGAAGAGAATGCAAACAAATCCATCAATTGTAAACTCATCAACGTGTCAGGTTGATGAAAATTCAGCTGTAGTTCAAGGCCAAGTTCCTAACAAAGAAATCGACTTCCACAGAATGGATCAGGGGACCACACCAAACGTACTCCGTCACAAGAGTCAAAACAGCACAGCAACAACGCAGGATTGCAATCTGGAAGAGAACTTGCAACGAAAGTCAAAAGAAACCTCTGAAATCGAATCTGATCGCATGGGAAATGGCCAATTCAGTAAATTCAAAGGAAAACTAGATAAGAACACACCCAGCAAAACAGAAACGGAAAACAAGCAAACGAATCCATCAGTTGCAGACACGTCGTCCCATCAAGACGAAAACCCAGCTGTAGTTCAAGAAAAACTCTCTTCAATGGCGATCGACCGCCACACAATGGATCAGGGGAGTATATCAAACGAGCAAAGTGTGCCAGAGAAAAAGAAAATCGCCGAAGTATTTACGCAAGAAGAATTCGCCAAACTAAAAAAAGACGGTCAGCCCATGGTCTACCAGCTCAACATCAAGGAAAGATCAGTCGGTGAAAACCTGCGACATTTTGAAATAACGGGTCAAAGGGACACCGTTTCGTCGTCACAAAACAGTCAAAACCACAAAGTAATTATACTGATGGGTGCCACTGGATCCGGCAAGAGCACGCTCATCAACGGAATGATTAATTACATCCTGGGTGTCCAGTGGAAGGATCCGTTTCGTTTTGAATGCGTCCGTGAAGACAGTTCCGTCGTCAGAAATGAGGCCCACAGTCAAACGGACTCGGTAACAGCTTACACTCTCCACCACCGCGAAGGAATGACCGTTCCGTACTCAATCACCCTGATCGACACGCCCGGTTATGGAGACACAAGAGGTATCGAAAGAGATAAGGAAATTACAAGTTGCATTCATCGTTTCCTGACTGAGCAAGGGCAAGGGTTTAAAATCGACCAAATTCACGCCATTTGTTTTGTGGCTGCTTCGGGTAATAGTCGACTGACTCCTACGCAACGCTATGTACTTGATTCAGTTCTGTCAATCTTTGGTAAAGATGTCAAGGAGAACATTCGACTGCTGGTGACGTTCGCTGATAACTCCACTCCGCCCGTAGTCGAGGCCTGCCGAGCCGCCCATTTCCCCATGACTTCACCGTCGGCCGGCGTCATGTACAACCAATTCAACAGTTCAGTCCTCTACGCTTCCAACGAAAAAAAGGAAGATTCTCGTATTAAGATTAAGGAAATCATGTGGAACATGGGGCAAAGGAATTACAAATCGTTTTTTGCAATGTTGGAAAGCATGAATGGATGCGACTTGAAGTCCACCCGACAAGTTATCCGGAATCGCCAACTGCTGGAACAGTCGCTCCAAGAAATTGAAAAAGAACTAGAAGTTTGCTTTGTCACCATTGAAAACTTGGAAAATAAATCTCTGTGCGGAAACAATTCCGACATTAAATGGAAAAGCCATCAAGACCTGGTAGAAAAAATAAAAGTGATGAGCTTGCTGGACAAAGTTAACAAAAGCGATCGTGTTCTGGATTCAGGGGCTTTGCGTTCTCATTCACCAAGTCCGGACGAGTATTTTAGTTTGATAAGAAGTCGTGTTGCGGATGAAAAAAAACCTGGCTACGAAATTCGTTTGCAGACGTTGACTGAACTGCAAAATTGGTTTAACGAAAATAACGTGGATGAGGCACTTAAGTCAAAATCGGCAAATTTTCCGCTAATATTTCCAGACAAATCTAGCGGACATGCCACTCAACGGAAAAGAAGTTTTAAGCATAATCCTACTAACCGTGCAAAGTTGCCGCCACATAATCGCCAGAACTTTTTTGATTCATACTTAACGCGACCGTCCACAGCTGCCCCTAATAAAAGAAGTGGTCAAGAACAGAGCACGACTGTGCGTGAAAGCCACAATGAAGTTCGTAGAAACGAACCCCCAATTCGACAGTCTACAGCCGGAGAAACCGACACAAAAAGAAATCAGTCAACGGAGGAAAATTCTACCAGCGTCAATCACGACAGCAAAATACATGAAAATCTGACAGGTTGCGCAGAAGACTGTTGTTATCCTCCCACCTCCATCGCGAATGTCCCCATCCATCCAAAGTCAGCCGAAAATCGCGAAAAACGTTGTGCTAATGCATTAGCGACAGGAAATGAACACACTTGTGTAGAGGTGAGTTCTGACCAAAATGCGAGCGAATTTGATGAGGAAAATCCACATAGTAGTGAAACATCTTCGAAAAAATCCGAGCAAAAGAAATTTGCTAGCGTGTCTGGAACTGTTTCAAATTGGTTTTCCTCTTTTCTTTCCAAGAAATCGTAGATTTTGTAGCATCAGCTGTCTTGTTTATTCAAAGTCTTTCTCTTTTTTTGTTTTGTTATTTTTATTTTTAATTCATTTAAGTGTAACGCTAGACTAATAAAGTAAAAAAATAAATTTAAAATCCCGATACATATGAAAGACAGCGACGTTTATTGTTAATTTAGTTAGTCATCTATCGTACATTACATGGCTGGTTGCATCTTGCATGTTACATAGTAGTTTTTACGCTAATTTACAATTTACTAATTTTGTCTTCTAAGTTACTGTAAATTTTCAAAGGTTTTGTTAAATTCACAGTCGTTTTCTTGGGAGACGGCTGACGGAAGAAACGGGCTGCCGGCCTGCCGGGGCTGGTAAAAAAAGCGAATTAATTTTAAAAGGGAAATAACAAAATCGGTCAACCATGAAACCGTCGTCTGCATTCTAGATTTCTAGTAGAATTTTTTCTCCGAACATGCTCCAAAGCTCCGAACAATCACGAGACTAAATAAAGTGTGGCTCAAACGCTCAAACTAAAAAGGCTCACATCATTTAGAATGTGTTTTAAAGACCAAACCAAAGTTGTGTAAACACTTGATTGCAGTGTTAAACACCAAACACAGTTCTAAAAGCTTGTAAGTTGTCTTATCCATATTCTGGCCGACAAATTTTAGATATTGAAAAGTTTAAAAAGACAAAAAAAACTGCCATGTCTTTGAAAATGCCAAGATACCTTTTGTATTCCAAAGAAATAAACTTAAAAAAAGGAAAGTGTCACATCAGCTACTTCTGCTTGAGCTGTGGGGGTCTGGTCTCCAACTGAACTCTGAATATGCTCTGAACACAAATAAGGTTTGGTTAACTTCATTTCTTTTTTTGGTTAACAATTATTTTTTCTTATGAGGAGAAAATAATTTTCATATTTTGCCTTCTTTCTTCTGCCTTTACAGGTGTCAACACACTCACTATCTTGTCAGATACTGAATGGAGTGGATTTCTTGCAGGTCAGACAGATTATCTTTGTTATAGAATTGAAGCCGACAACGTCCTGGACACGGCGGTGGGCGGCTGGACAGGACAAGCTGAGGGGTTTCAGATTCACGATAAACTTGCATTTACGATATTCACAAGTCTCCCTACAGTGTTAAAGCCTTTACCTATTTCTTTTTTTGTGTGTCTATAAATTGATAAGAATATTCTGACCTCATTGTTTTCACAGGTGAGCACATAATATTTTCGCCATTAAGGATTGCTGACTTAAATTCTCCACTTCAATGGACAAATTATTGGATGCCTCTTCCAATTCATCAGAAATTTAGAATTTTTTTTAGATTCTTTCAAAATCAATCCAATTTTAACAGCACGTAAGTGTGATACTCCTCCTTTTACTGGAATTTCCAATAGGACACCGACGTCAATCACAATTATGCTGTTTCTTCACCTGTACTTTGAGATCCTGGCACGGAGCTCATTAAAAAATTGTTGGCTGTCGCCTGTCGATCCTGAGAGGAGAGTGCCGCACTCCTCTGCGACCCTTTTCAATATCAATACTATCGTCAATACTACGTAAGTTCAATGGTCAATTCCTTCCGCTTCATTTGATTTTAAAAAATGCGTTGTAATTGTTTGAGTAATTTCAGTGTGGGAACTTCAGCGGAAATTTCTCCAAGAGACTGTGCCCATCCGTCACTGTGGTGTGATACCATCTGAGAAATTCTACGTTTCGAATAAGTTATCTCGACTTCAAACTTTTGTCAATTTTTTATAGTCACGTGAGTAACATTTAATAGTGGTTTATTTACATTTGGTTTATTAGCCTCTCTTCTTTTGGTCTATCTGATGCAGCTGGAATTTTTGTAAGAGCCAGCGGCAAGTACCGGTGACTAGACTTCCTACAAGGTGGATCATTAAGCTGATACATTCACTACGCATCACATTTATTTTATTGGTGCATTTTGAGAAATGGGTAATGTTGAAATGAACAGAGTTTATCTTAAAACCTGAATACTGTAACTAATTAGCAATTTATTAAAAGATTTTCGTCTGGAATTAGGCTTTGCTCAGTCTCCGCGAACATAACTCTTCTTCGGGTGTGTAGTTGACGTTTGCCAATGTCCATTACATCGTCAAACAACATGAAGTGACCTCAAGCCGTTCATTCCTCCATTCAGTGCTAAATTCGAATGTGGCTCAAGCTTCCGCGTCCCAACTTGTGCACATCCAATTCTACGACAGCACGACTGTAGTGGAACTGACAACACAATCAAAAGAAAAATGCAAGGGTAAGTTAATCAATTTAGCTTGTTTGTCATTAGTTCAAATCAGCTTTTCTTTTTATTGTTAAACTTGTTTCGCTGGGGAAATTTATCCCCTTCAGATAAGTCGATTTCCCAGTGTCACCAAACCCTCGTCCCGTAAATTTAAACATGGTGTTCCTCGACACAGGTCGGCTCCAAGGTCGGCTCATCTTATAGACTACCAACTCACTTTAGAAATGCTACAAGCAAATATCAAGAGCTCGTTATTGACTTGAATTTTTATTTGATGTGTAGATATAATAATATTGCACACTGCATTTTTATGGTAATACATTTTAACGATGAAAATTGAGATAATTTAAAGTATGTAATTGCACACAATTCTGTTAATTCGATTCAATGAAAATGTTTTTATGTTAGGGCCTACTAGTGTTACTAGAATTATAATTACTATGTTAGAAAGCTATTTAGAAACCGATTCAAGGAAGGTAAGAATAAGTTCCTTCAACTTATCGCTTTTGAATTTATGACAACTATGCTTTCATCAAAATTTATTTTTGAAAGGGTAAATTGACACATCTTTCAAGTGCTGGAAATTGAATTATCGTAAAAAATTTAAGTCGACATGTTAGATAATTTCATTGATTATGAAGCTGCCGATAATATTTGTTAATCAGCGAAACCAAAACCGATTGAAATTTAGTGTGTTAAAATTTTACCAGTATCGATCAATCATCGATACACAAGATTCTATTTAAGGGGATCATCCACTGAAATTAGAAATATATATTTATTTTTATTATCATTATTGTGGAAGAGTTGCTGTGTTGGATTAGGCGTCACTTGTGAACAGGTGTGCCTTACCTTGGGGATGGGAGTTCAAATCTCCCAGTGAACATTAGAAGTGGCTCACACACCCGCTCTGGCGCCACTGTGGTGTCACAAATCTAGTGAATCCAGGCATTGTGTTCTCGCCTCCCGAGTGATGACCTCTGGTGAGTTCTCATTGAACCTAGATTCCCAATTGGTAATCAGTCGCTTCAGGAATTAAGTACCCGAAGAGATGCTTGATCTAAAGTCAAGCTAGAGTGACATTCATTTTGGCTAAAAATCGTTTGCTTTTACTTTCTCGAATTCTTTTACGATCCTTTATAAACTTTGATTGTATTACCTCTTTGTTAAGTCTAACATGAGCCAAGTCCGAATTGGAATTTTAAAATTTAAAAAATGTTAAATAACCAAATAAATGGCCATGATTATTAAACCTTTGCTGATATTCCGTAATTGACATTTTTTTCCACACCAAATCAGACTTAATTTCAAACGGTTTGTTCCGTAGTCTAGTAACTGAGAAACATAAAAAACATCACGAAATGAAATTTGGAATACGCGAGTTATTGAACGAACACAAATTCTTGTATTGGGAAATAAGCAAAGAAATGTCGAAGAAACGTGATAGCGTCACCAAAAAGAAAACATTAATAGCTTCCCTTGTCTGTATAACAAAAATAGCATTTTAGCTATTTCACTGTAGTATATCACATAAATCAATATCCCTCATGCAAATGCTTCAGAAAAGTCAAAATCATAACATAAAACAAAACTACAGAAAACAAAAAAGAAAACTAAAGTTTCTGACTACATTCAGTAAAATGGAAAAAATGTGACTTGCTATGAAAAACATAACAATCATATAGCACAATTCAGTTAGGTCTTCGTAATATCTACTAGACACATTCACATTCTTCAAGTTTCATCCAAAGGTGATCTAATAACATCTTCCCGGAACATTCAAGTTACATTGGCCAAATGGGCCAGGCTTAGAATTCTCCTAAAAAATTATACAATAAACTCATATTACCTTTTTTTTAAGGAAAGAAAATGACACTGTCATAATATCGAGCATAATATCTTAACTAATGATAAGCAAATTAAAACAAACAAAAAATCCAACTCACCAGTTGAAGATGGATGTTGGCAGTTCTTAACAGTGTTGAGAGCAAGTAACATAACGTTTTCCACCATTTCTAGATGTTCATTTATCTCCAAACTGACGAAGACTGGAAGTATTTCGTACGCATATTGTACAGCTCTCAGAAAAGTGTTGCGATCCATCGAGGTTTCCACCATGTCTCTCCAGCGACCGACTGCTATTTTAGAAGCACTCCATACATATTCGAAGCATTCGATGGCTTTATGACGAACTTCAACCTCCATGGAAATGCGAATCTGGTGCATGATGGAAGCAGAAAGATCCAGCAAACGCTCCAGTAGAGAAAGCACCACGGGGAGGGTCGTTGCTAGTAAAACCTCAGACTTCAGTTTGCGGGCTTCTTCATGGATAGGAGTCGCCAAAACAGGCAGCAACGAAAATCGTTGTGAAGGTGGATGATCATCAGAAGAAGTGGAACTGATGAGATTTTTTCTCATTTCCACGGATTCGACATTTTCTGAATGATGACTACTGCTGTCAACAACGTTATTAATAGAGGTATAAGATGGAGCCGAATCTTTAGAAACAGGAAAATGAAAATTAGTGTCAAGTTTCTGAAATAAAAGACCAAGTTCACCTTCAGACTCTTCCTCAGCAGTCTTTCTGTTGCTTCGTTTCTTCTCGACAACCGGCGATTCGCCATTTTCTCTGTTGACAGTTCTGTTTTTTACTGTAATGCGTAACTTACGCAATGGACGATCAACAGTGTTTCTTTCAACATCTTCTTCCTCTCGAGGTAGGTCACATGCATCAGTAAAATTAACGTTGGTAGACGTACTGCTGCGTTCAACAGATTCGTTATTAGACGTTGATTTATCCCTAGATTCGTGCACCTGTGAATGCCGCTTAAGATGACCCTTTTGATCTGTCGTGTATTCACAACGGCTACACTTAAATGGCTTCTGCTCACCATGGGCGAATGTCATGTGATAACGAAGCCTTGATGGATATGGAAAGGTTCGACAACATATTTCACACTTATGTCTGTGGGAGTTGGCGATTCAAAATGTAAAATGGCATGTTGCTTCAAACGAAAGTGATTTTATGTTTAGTTACCTTTGTCCTCTTGTAGTGATCCATTCCTCGTCTGATTCTGCTCTGTGATTTTTTCGTTCCATGTGTTTCTTTAGGTTGTGTTTCTTGGAAGTTGCATATTCACAGCCGTTGCACTTGAATTTTTTGTAATCAGAGTGGACAGCAACATGGTGACTTCGGAGATGAGATGGAGCATGAAAGCGACGATCACATAGAGAACATTCATATCTAATAAAAAGTATAATTTATGACACAAAGAAGTATGTTTGACAAACTATTTGTTTCCAGTTGCAGATAAACATTCAAATGCAAATAATTTCCATACCTAGGAATGTGATGGGCCTCATTGTGGTGTTGCAGGGCGGCTTTACCAGAAAAACAGAAGCCACAACAGTCAAGGGGTCCCATGATCTTATTGTGGATCTCCTTTGTGTGGCTTTTTAATTTGTTCCATAAATTACTGGTGAAGGGACATAGTGTGCAAACAAATGAGCCATTTCCTTCCCTTGAAGACCTCTTATTCCCCATGTTGTATGGCTTATGTCATGAGTTTGGATTAGGCCGATTAGCGAACGCTAGTTTGTTGCAACTATTATTACTTCGTCGGAGCCGGTATTCCTACCAAGAAGTTTTTAATGAAATTGTTAAATGCCAGCTTTCAAAACTCCAATTCTTAGTAACCAAAAAACTGTTAACCTTATTTCCAGAAAATAAGAAAAAGGGGGTAATCGTGACGAAAGGAAATGAATAAACACCGGTAACTCAACGGTGGGAACTGTCAACTGTGATGAAGTCTAAAAATGAGCAACTTATTGCGGAATTATGCGTCTGCTAGTTGCTACGGCAACACATGTCGTGAATTTGTTTTCTTTTATTTTTTTATCATTATCAAAATTTTTCCTTTTGCTAACAATTTCGATTGTAACAGCATATTCATGTTCACGGATTTATTTAGTAGGGAGGGGGACAATCGAGTTTTATGTATTTATGGCGTACATCCACTGAAATAAAAAATACATTTTTATTATTGCTGTGTGTTACTGTGAAAGAGTGGGTATGTTGGATAAGGCGTCACTTGTGAATAGGTGTGCCTTGCCTTGGGGATGGGAGTTCAAATCTCCCAGTGAGCATTAGAAGTTTCTCACACACCCGCTCTGCCGCCACTGTGGTGTCACAAATCTAGTGAATCCAGGCATTGTGTTCTCGCCTCCCGAGTGATGACCTCTGGTGAGTTCTCATTGAACCTAGATTTCCAATTGTTAATCAGGCGCTTCAGAAATTCAGTACCTGAAGAGATGCTTGATCTAAAGTCAAGCTAGTGTGATATTACTTTTGGCTAAAATGTAAAATTGTTAGCATTTCTTTCTCGAATTCTTTTACGCGAGCTTTTAACTTTGATTGTATTACCTCTTTCTTAAGTCTAAAATGAGCCAAGTTAAAATTGGAATTGGAATTTTTAAATTTTTAAAATGTGAAATAATCATGGTCATGATTATTAAACCTTTGCTGATATTCCATAACTGCCATTTTTTCCACAAACAAACAGACTTAATTTCAATCGGTTTGTTTCGTAGTCTAATAACTGAGAAACATAAAAACATCACGAAATAAAATTTGGAATGCGCGAGTTATTGAACAAACACAAATTCTTGTATTGGGACATAAGCAAAGAAATGTCGAAGAAACGTGATAGCGTCACCAAAAAGAAAACATTAATAGCTTCCCTTGTCTGTATAACAAAAATAGCATTTTAGCTATTTCACTATAGTAAATCACATAAATCAATATCCCTCATGCAAATGCTTCAGAAAAGTCAAAATCATAACATAAAACAAAACTACAGAAAACAAAAAAGAAAACTAAAGTTTCTGACTAAATTCAGTAAAATGAAAAAATTGTGGCTTGCTAGGGAAAAAAAAATCATTAGTGCAATTCGGTTAGGTCTTCGTAATATCTACTAGACACATTCTTCTAGCTTTCATCCAAAGGTGATCAAAACATCTTCCCGGAACATTCACAAGTTACATATTGGCCAAATGGGCCAGGCTTAGAATTCTCCTAAAAAATTTTCAACACACAAACTCATTAGCTTTTTTCTTAGAATGTCATAATATCGACCATAATATCTTAACTAATGATAAGCAAATAAAAACAAATAAAAAATCAAACTCACCAGTTGAAGATGGATGTTGGCAGTTCTTAACAGTGTTGAGAGCAAGTAACATAACGTTTTCCACCATTTCTAGATGTTCATTTATCTCCAAACTGAAAAAAACCGGAAGTATTTTGTACGCATATTGTACAGCTCTCAGAAAAGTGTTGCGATCCATCGAGGTTTCCACCATGTCTCTCCAGCGACCGACTGCTATTTTAGAAGCACCCCATACATATTCAAAGCATTCGATGGCTTTATGACGAACTTCAACCTCCATGGAAATGCGAATCTGGTGCATGATGGAAGCAGAAAGATCCAGCAAACGCTCCAGTAGAGAAAGCACCACGGGGAGGGTCGTTGCTAGTAAAACCTCAGACTTCAGTTTGCGGGCTTCTTCGTGGATAGGAGTCGCCAAAACAGGCAGCAACGAAAATCGTTGTGAAGGTGGATGATCATCAGAAGAAGTGGAACTGATGAGATTTTTTCTCATTTCCACGGATTCGACATTTTCTGAATGATGACTACTGCTGTCGACAACGTTATTAATAGAGGTATAAGATGGAGCCGAATCTATAGAAACAGGAAATGAAAATTAGTGTTAAAATTTCTGAAATAAAAGACCAAGTTCACCTTCAGACTCTTCCTCAGCAGTCTTTCTGTTGCTTCGTTTCTTCTCGACAACCGGCGATTCGCTATTTTCTCTGTTGACAGTTCTGTTTTTTACTGTACTGCGTAACTTACGCAATGGACGATCAACAGTGTTTCTTTCAACATCTTTTTCCTCTCGAGGTGGATCACATGCATCAGTACAATTAACGTTGGTAGACGCACTGCTGCTATCAACAGATTCGTTATTAGACGTTGATTTATCCTTAGATTCGTGCAGCTCTAAATGCCGCTTAAGATGACTCTTTCGTACTGTCGTGTATTCACAACGGCTACACTTAAATGGCTTCTGCTCACCATGGGCGAATGTCATGTGATAACGAAGCCTTGATGGATATGGAAAGGTTCGACAACATATTTCACACTTATGTCTGTGGGAGTTGGCGATTCAAAATGTAAAATGGCATGTTGCTTCAAACGCAAGTGATTATGTTTAGTTTTACCTTTGTCCTCTTTTTATGAGCCATTCCTCGTCTGATTCTGTTCTGTGATTCTTTCGTTCCATGTGTTTCTTTAGGTGGCTCTTCTGGGAAGTTGCATAATCACAGAGGTTGCACTTGAATTCTTTGAGATCAGAGTGGACACAAACATGATGACGTTGGAGATGAGATGGAGAATGAAAGCGACGATCACATAGAGAACATTCATATCTAATAAAAAGTATAATTTATGACAAAAAGAAGTATATGTTTTACATGTTTTACAAACTACTCGTTTCCAGTTGCAGATAAACATTAAAATGAAAATAATTCCCATACTTAGGAATGTGATAGGCCTCAGTGTGGTGTTGCAGGGCCGCTTTACCAGAAAAACATAAACCACAACAGTCAAGGGGTCCCATGATCTTATTGTGGACCACCTCTGTGTGGCTTTTTAATTTTTTCCTTACATTACTGGTGAAGGGACATAGTGTGCAAACAAATGAGCCCCTTGAATACCTCTTATTCCCCATGTTGTATGGCTTATGTCATGAGTTTGGATTATTAGGCCGATTAACCAACGCTGGTTTGTTGCAACTATTTAATACTTCCTCGCAGCCGGTATCCCTATATCAAGAAGTTTTTAATGAAATTATTAATGCCAGCTTTCAAAAATCCAGCTCTTATTAACCAAAATCTTTTAACCTTAGTTCCAGAAAATAAGAAAATACTGAATTTTCTTTCTTGGGGGTAATCGTGACGAAAGGAAATGAATAAACACCGGTAACTCAACGTGGGAACTGGGAAGTCTAAAAGTGAGCAACTTATTGCAAAATTATGCGTCTGCTAGTTGCTATGGCAACACATGTCGTGAATTTGTTGTTTTTTTTTTGTTTTCTTTTATTTTTTTATCATTTTCAAATTTCCTTTTGCTAATAATTTCGATTGTAACAGCATATTCATTCCCACGGATTTATTTGGTAGGGAGGGGGAAAAATCGAGTTTGTAAACAAACATGGTTAATGAAGGATCTGGCTCTGATTAGTCGGATTCAAAGTGGAAACTAAAGAGGAGCAAAAGTTACCAACAAAACTCTGGTTCCGCGTATGGATTCGTATGCTTTCAGCCTTTCATGCACTATTTTAGATTAAACGTGGTTGAAAAAAACTCTTTAATCATTTTGGTTCGATTTACATACTTCTGAAAGTTTAACCCGCGAGTAACAGTGCACGATTGCGATCTGTGCATCGATATATCTCTTTGGTAATTAAAGGAACCACCTCGGAGGCAATTAAGCAAAGAGGATTAGATAGCTATTAAATTATTTATAGTAGGTAAAGAGTGGGTGGTAGGAGGGGGAATAATAAAAATAAAGGAGAAATAGTGTGTTCATCTCGATCCTTCTTTGCGGAAGCTCGATACATCAAAAGTCAAAACATGATGATGGATGTCGAATAAAAGATAGATGAAGACGCCAATTGATAGTTTCGTTTAGTTTTTAAGCCTTTATTCTAGTTTATTTGTTTGCCCAATTAGGCATTTGATATAAATTGTGGCCGAAAAAACTAAGTCGTACGAAGATAGTGTCGTACGTAATAGTAATAAATAAAGAAAAAAGTAGTGATTTTGCTAACGGTATTAGGTCATTTCGCCATAACGATGTTTCGAATGTTCGTTAGTGACCCGCAATCTAATCACGTCACTGTTCACCGGGCACACCCTTGACACATGGTCAATTAATCCCGCACAACTGAGCCCACTCGTCGGCAAGCGCATACAACTTATAACCCTCTAGTGTGACTTTAGATCAAGCATCTCATCCGGCATTACACCTTCAGCACCTGATAACCAATTGGGATTCTAGGTCTGAGCCTCGCCCCGCGTCCGGGACCTCTGTCTAGAATCACTAGATTCGCCGAAATTTCCATCACAGTGGCGCCAAGCGAGTGTGTGAGCAACTAATTAAGCTCACTAGGGGGTTCGAACCTTTGCCTCAATGCGCATCTGTTTGTAAGTGACGCCTTATTCAATTCACCCGCTCGACAACTATATATTTAATTCAAAAAAAGGAAATATTTTTTATTTCAGTGGATGAGAATTTTTGAAAAACTCGCGATTTTTTCCTAATTTTGATTTGAATAAGATCCAGCGACGGAAGCGGAGTGTCTAAAACATCTAGATAGCGGTTGAGCGGCAGCAACAGCGATTGACAATTATCTAAATTTCTTGAGTGATAGGAATTTGGGAGTTCTGACCTGAATGAGGATGCATTTCACTTGCAATTTGCCAGTTAAACAATCGTGCGATTCTAGTCGAAAATTAATTGAAAGATGCCAGTCTGAGAGAAATAAATTACTGGAAACCTTTTTTTCAAGTCAAGAATCAACATTCATTACAGTCGTCTTGCACATAGACTAAATTAATACAGAAATTTGAATTATTTTACCGTAAAAATATGCTCCCACCATTAAAAAATTTCAAATTGAAAGAATTATGTTTTGAACGGTTTTGACTTGAGAATTATGGAGCCGACTACAGCGAGTTACATCTTCACAAGCTATTTTTCTTTACTACATCACGAGATCACAATAATAATCAAAAAACTTTCGACAAAGTATATACGTCACCGAAAGCGTGAGCAAGAGTGGATCGTTGTAAAATAGGCTGCAAAAGTTTATTGATAGGATGCTGGTCGTCTGCGATCCAATTGGTAAGCTGAAATATTTAAAATGCTGAATGACAATGACTGGCAAATTTATTCAATAAATTCACCTTTTCGAGCTGCCTTCGAACTCCATCAGTAATCCGGAAGATTTCAAACGAATCGGCTGAACCTTCAGCGTTCAAACAGCCGTTTCGTTTGTAGAGATTCAACTGTAAAATACTTTGTGAATAATTTCTTTGGAACTCGTCGCGAAACAAAATTTGAACACGGGCCGGAACAAACGAGGAGGGGTCGGTAAATTCAATCAAGAAGCCATAAGAACACGCTAAAAATGGGAAAGAGAAGATATGATGAAAGCGAAGGGAATCAGAGTAGTTGATCTCGAGATTCAATGAGGGTAAATAGTCTTCATCGTGCGAGTGAATCTGGAAGCGCTTTCGATAAAGTTGAAGTATCGTATGATTCCAGTGTCCAGATACATGCATATCGAACAATCCCGACATCAAAACTACTGTCTCCCAATTCCAATGGCCAAATTGATGGAAAATCTGTCGAAGATCTAAGTGAATCGCTCGTTCCAAAGATGAGGTGCGGACTTTCTGTGTAATTTCAGTCACAATTTGAGGCTCTGAGTCCGAGGGCTTTAAGTCAACTGTCATGTTGCCTTCAAAACGATAAAGGGCAGAGCTGACGTTGTGTCGTAGATCGAAGACTCGAGAAGATGAGTTACTTTCAACTAAGCCAAACAAATAATTTATCGGTATAGCACTTGGATGAGATAAGTAGTTTCCTTCGGAGAATGCTACAACTTTTCGACCGTCTTGTGTCGGTTGAATCACAGAATTGCTAAACCATCGCCAATCGAATGCCAGTGACACAAGTTCGAAGCTCAACTCTCTACTAAAATAAAAAAATAGTATTTAAAAGAGAAGATATTTACGCATTTTTAAGAGTAATATTACTTATTCAGAGTTGATGAGTTTATTTTTAATGACAGAAGCGATTGTGCTCCAAAGACTATTTCAGCTGAGAGGAGGAAAGCTTCTTCTGAGGTACTCCAATTAGCGTTAAAAACCAGTTGATCTAACTGGTAATTAGACGCCTTTCTTTTTAGATGAGCTGAAACCATGCCGCCGTCCAGAGAACGTTCAATTTTTCCGTCTGCAAGCAAAGAAATCTGTAAACCTTGGAGGTTTAATACAGTTTCAAAAATGCAAGTTGATTCAGAATTTTCCTAAAAATTCCACAGAAAGGTATTACAAATTATTATTCCTTAATGTATTTAAATTCCACAATGGTTAGGTACCTCAAAAGGATTGCAGTTGGTTGATAATGTACCATTGATGATTACTGTTTTTTTCTCTGGTATTTGATATTCATAACTAAATTTCCATTTGTTGATTGGAATGTTACCTGCCTATAATAATAAACTAATAATTAAAAATATATCTCAGAAACTAGTATTAGAAATACCTGATTGTTTATCATAATCCTGTTACATTGAAAAGAATATTTCTCAACAGTCTTCATGTTTCGGAAGAGAATTTCAGTATTCCCTAACATTTGATAAAAATAAAATTCAACAGGTTGGTTGAGAAAATTACCAGTGAAAGAAAAATTGAAGGCTGAAATATTCTGTGTAACACACACTACGCCATTAGATCTATTTTAATTGGTTGAGAATTACTGGATTACCACAAGACTATTTTAGCAACAAGAATTCATACCTCAAATTTGACTGAAGAAAATATTTTGTTTCAGCAGTAACTTCTGAAGTTACCTGATGTACTTTGATTCTATAGTCATTCCAAGTCATCATAAACACTGGGAGTAAATGTTCTGGCAAGCAGGTTTTTCTAGGGAAAGATTTGTTGTTATGTTAAAAGACGTAAAAAACCTCCAATTGAAAAATCAATTACGAACGGTGAAGACTGAAAACATTGTCAGTATGTGTAACAGCTGAAGAAATGGTGTACCGCATCGCAGCAAGAAACACTGAGATCAATCAAAATTTCAAGTATACTGAGATATGAAAAATTAAGAAAAATTACCTAAACAGGAAATAAAGAGATTCGTTTCCATCACACTCTTCTTGAGACTTTTTCGTAAAGACAGTTGGTATTTGTAAATAAACAGACAATAAAATTCAAGGTTGCCGGATGTGTGAAAAAGGAGACTCATGTGACGTCACACGTGGGTTTCCAGTATAAACAATCATGGCGGCAGTTTCCGCTCTCTGCTATTGAATGGAACTGCTTGATGGTGCCTTGTATTAGTTACTAGTTAGTGTCCGCTTAGCTTTATTGAATAGAAATCTATAGGGAAATCGAGTCATACTTGTTAGTTGTCATAATAATTACAATGTTACTACCTAAATTACCATCGTTTGTCACTCAAAAAGTCGAAAGGCGTTTCATCCACTGAGTAGTGATTGTAATTATTGGTTAGAACTTCATTTCTCCCAATAATTTGCAGGGTTTCTTTCATGAATTCAACAAAATATTTCCCCCTAAATTTTTCTTATCAAAATTGTGGTTAGTCAAAATGAGAGTTGTTTTACTTCGAAGGAGTAAGCAGCTAGTGTTAGTACTGTTATTAGTGTTTGGTTTATGGATTGGTATAATTGTTATGAACGACAAACTTCCTGTTCATCACATCAACATGGTATACAGTGCAAAAACTTATGGTGAGCAATAAATCATGATAATGGTTTTTAACAAAATTGTATGTAAAACTTACGTGGTAATATACATTTATTTTGTTTCTATAGATTCCTTACAAGCAAATGCTGGTGCTGACAATAAGTACTTACCCGAAAAATCTATAAATGTTTTGGACATGGAGCAAAGTGAAAGAAAAAAATTAGCAAAGGAGGTTTGCAAACTTTCCCAGAAAAACCCAAATCTTGACTCTGTGATAAAGGACAGGGTGCTACTTGATCACATTATAGTTGATGACGAACATAGACTTCTCTACTGCTATGTGCCAAAAGTTGCTTGCACCAACTGGAAAAGACTGCTGGTAAGCCAAGTTTTCTCAAACAGAATTTTTTGAATTTCATATTAATCATCATAATTCTGGCAATAGATGGTATTGATGGGTAAAGCAAACACCACCAATCCTCTATCCATCGTAGCAGATGACTCCCACCGTTTAAATGTCTTTCGTCGCCTAGACAACTATACCGGAGAAGAAATTCGCTACCGGCTAGATCACTTCATGAAATTTATGTTTATCCGGCATCCGTTCGAGAGGCTCGTATCGGCTTTCCGCAACAAATTCGGTCAAAACTCCTCAAGCTCCGACTACTTTCGATCGCGCTACGGACGTCAGATCATCAAACAGTATCGCGCGAACGCTTCAGAAGAATCTCTTGCACGAGGGCACGACGTCACCTTCCGGGAATTTGTGCAGTACATCATCGATCCACGCACGGTGGCCCGTACCAACTTCAACGAGCACTGGCGACCAATGGTGGACCTCTGTTTGCCTTGCACTATTCAGTACAACGTGATTGGAAAGTATGAATCCCTCATGGATGACGCATGGCTAGTGCTAGAGAAAGCCAATCTCAATCAAAAAGTTAGCTTTCCCCGATCTGAACGCCCGTCAAACACCAACTCACTCATCGAAGAGTACACCAAACATCTCTCAAGGGAGGAGCTGCTACACCTCTACCACATTTACGAGATGGACTTCCGGCTCTTCGACTACCATTCTCCAGGGTTCGATTAATGGCCAGCGCTGGCATTATTAATCAATTTATTGAAACGCATTCGTTGCATTTAAGTGGACTTAAAAAAAAAATAGTTTGTGTGATATGTCGTTATGCTTATATTGTCTCGAGGGGCTTTGTAACCGGTGATGAACGTCAGGTTATGTAGAACCGATGTTAATTGAAAATGGTCTCAATTACTTACCTGCGTATACTCGGCTTTGAACTCAAAATTTTTCTACTTGAATTTCTGGACCATTTACAAAAAGCACCCTTTTCTTACGCCCCAAACAGATAGCTTTGTGCAATGTGTCGTCCTATTTTGGCCAAGCTGAATACATCAGAATACCTTTAACTGTATCAACTCCCATTTACTCAAAATACGTCGGGTGTAGAGCGAGTGGCGTCAGATTAAACTAGAAGAAATTCCACTATAAATCTATATTTCATTCCACAGAAATATTAGAATAAACAACGATATTCAGTCTCGTTTCATTGTTCTCCAATGCGCGGGAATCTGATAAATGGTCAACAGGACATAGGCTGAGGAGCTAACACAATTATACAGTTTTGGTTGATCGATCTAATTTGAAATTTTCTCATTTCAAAAATAATCATTTAGAATTCATTAAGGGAAGGGTTGATTTTCTAAAGGAAAACCAAAATTTAGTTTGTCACAGTGTTAGGGAATGTGCCGAGAAATAGTCGGACAAAAGAAGTAAACAGGTGTTCTAAACAAGAGCACCCAAATGGTCAGTTGAAAGAGTCGTAGATCTAACTTGGATTGGAGTTTCATTTCTTAATTGAGATTGGAAGCGACATCCATGGCTTTGGAATAGGATGCAAGTCCCAATCTCAATTTCGGCTCGACTTCAATCCAAGTTCCGACTATGGCTCCAGGTCTAGTTAATATCAATCAGCTGAGCATTTTGGATTAAAGCTGTTGACTGGATCCCGTTGTTTCTCCTTTTAAAACAAACGCTTTTCGTACGAATAGAGGCCGTGGACGCCTCCCTCCATTTGAGCCGAAGGAGTACGGCGCTCAAACTTCAGTTCTCCAGAGTACATCATTGCCCTGTTGGAAAAAGTCCTAATTATAAGAAGCCATCGTAACGCTTTGAAATCTAAACATTTGAAACGACGAAATGAATGGTTGGAATATCGTGATCTAAAGCCTACCTTAAATGGGACAGAGATCGAGCTCCAATATCCTGGCAACCATGACGAATGCCCGTCTGAAGATAGGGCAGGAAACGCAAAGCAGATCCTCGATCCTGAATAGCACCGCTAACGCCTTGTGCTACCTTGATTTTATCAGATTCACGATGGAAGTAGCGACTGGATGCCGCTCCTTTCGTGTCCTTCTTCTCCATGGCTTCAAGACTACCCATTCCGCGGTATTTTTTCAGCCGGACACCATCAGAGAAAAAGTATTCGCCGGGAGATTCAGTTGTTCCAGCCAACATCGAGCCCATCATGACTAATTTGAAAATTGAATGGTGATAATCTTTTCGTACTTATTCAAGATATTGAATCAATTTTACCTGTTGAGGCTCCAAGGGACAGGGCTTTGATTATGTGACCAACGGACTGAATGCCTCCGTCAGCGATGACTGGAACTCCAAAACGGCGAGCATATTCGGCTACTTTATAGACGGCTGTTCCCTATTTAAGTTTAAATATTCCAATAAATATCTAATGGCAACAAAAAAAAAATGCTGTGGATTAATTACTTGCGAGCGGCCAACAGCCATCACTTCCTGCGTGATGCAAATTGATCCACTGCCCATACCAACGCGCAACCCGTCTACACCAGCGTCGATCAGATTCTTGGCCTGAGCAGCAGTAACAACTGTAATTTGAAACAAAGACAAATGAATACGTGTTCTACACAACAAGGAAAATCAACGCCGAAATACCATTGCCACCAACTACTTGCAGATCGGGATAATGTTGCTTGATGTATTGAATCATGTCGATTTGGAAAATCGAATTGCCTTGGGAGGAGTCCTGAACATAAAAAATAATTAAACAGTTTGAAATTTTCGTAAAGAAATAGCCAATTTACCAAGACAACAACATCGACGCCTGCTTGGACCAAGAGCTGCAACCTTTGTTTGTCACCTTCGCGAGTGCCAACTGCAGCGCCCACAAGTAGCTGTCTGCCAGGATCCATTGATGCAAACGGATACTCTCGCGATTTTTTCAAATCGGTTCGAGCAATGAGACTCACCAGTTCACCGCACTCGTTAACGATGGGCAATTTGCCTTTCTTGGATTTTTCTAATATAGCGTTAGCTTCTTGAAGAGTGACACCGGATGGGGCTGTTACCAAATCTCCAGCTTTGGTCATCACCTAAAGGAAGGGGGGGAGAAACAGGAATAATTGAATAACGAAGAATTAAAATGTAAGAAAGATTAAACAATTAAAGCAAAAAGCCGTGTCTTTCGGTCTACCTGGCCGAGTTTCCACGAGCGCTCCTTTGTAAGGGCAGCAAATTAAAAATGAATGCACACTGATTTTAAATTTTATGCCTTTCAGCACTCAAAATGTATAGTAGGAAGAAAAAGAAATAGATTGATGAGGCACTTACATGTTCCAGTGGAATATCAGTTGACTTTTCTAAGAAATCAATGTCTCTTGAAGTGACTATGCCAACAAGTTTTCCTCCCATACGCCCATTTTCAGTTATAGGGATACCACAGAAGCCTTTCTTTCTTTTAATTTCCAAGACGTCTCCAACCTGATTATGTAAGAGAAATTATGATTTATCAGCACTAGCATGTAAAATTTTGGTATATTTACAGTATGTTGAGTTGTCAGCACAACAGGATCTCTGATAAAGCCATGCCTGTATTTTTTCACTTTGGAAACTTCAGTGGCCTGATATTCAGGGCTGCAATTGTGGTGAATGATTCCAATGCCACCACACAGCTAAGAGATAAAACATTATTTAATCAACCAAGCTTTGAAAAGAAAAGAGAAAGCTTGAACTTTACTGCAACAGAAATGGCCATTTCAGATTCAGTAACAGTATCCATAGGGGAAGCAACGAGTGGGGCCTTCAGAGTGATTTTCTTTGTCAGGGCAGATGTCAGGTCCTACATAATTGCAAAAGGTCTTGAAGGTATTGATTATTCAGGATAAGATATTTTAATAGCTTACCACTTCTTCAGCTGCAAAATCAATAAACCCAGGTAGAATAATGAAGTCACTGCAAAAAAAAAAAAAAAGGTACATGAACGATTAGCATGAGGTAGAAAAAACACATGGCTTTAAGGATGGCAACAATTGTTTCTTACTTGTAGGTAAGTCCATCTCCAACGTTGAACAAAGAAGAGCCAACGAGTCCGTCTTCTGGAACGTAAGTAGTTCCACCAGTGATCAAAAAGTCAGCCATAATCAATAGATTTCCGATAGGTATACTACTTTGAAAAATGAAAACAAAATTACTGGGAAGGCTTCGACTGAAGCACAGCTGTCGGCTTTGCAACTACGACTTGGATGGCGATCTCTTATAGAACGCCACGTTATTAATTAAATTTGGGCAGTCTTTTTCACGTGTCTGTGCGTGAACCGTCAGTGAGAACGTGTTCTGTGCGTGTGATTTACATTATTCGAGTCTTCGGGATCCCCTATTTTATATGCATATTTTCTAGTGTGATTGTGCTTCGCTAGGTGTCGCTCGCATAGCTGTCATCACTGGCGGCCTTTTCGAACAAAGGAATAAAAAAGATGGACAAGACAAAGGAAAGCTTTTCTTTTTCCTTTTTCGGAAATGAAAATCTAAAACTTTATAAATAAAATTCTTTAGAAAGAAAAAAGCATATTTTCACTGATATCTGCTTTGTTTAGAAACAGAGGAAAGGCTCTGATTTATTTGGGAAGTCGTGTGTATATTGGAAGGGCTTCTCTTCTTACAGACAGGATAAGCCCGTGGTCAGACGAGTAACCGATTCCCCACCGACTATAATTTCTGATTACCATGAGACAAGAGGAATGACTTTTGCTATATGAGCCTGTGGCATTCGACCATTCTAGACACCCAAACTCGTTTCAATATCGATTAACATTTTGCTCAGCTCCCCCCAAAACCTTGGCACTTGCAAACAGGAAAAAAACTGAGCTACACTCTATAATCGCTTTATTCTCTCACGAAACCAAACAATAGTTATTCATACAAATTGCCACCAGAATTTAGAAAATGTAGAAAACAACCGAAATGTAAAAATAAGCGAAGGACATTGTGGGGCGGGTGATTCAACTGAAAATGATTTAATAGATTCGGAAACCTGAGAAACTTGTGTAGCCACGTCCAGTTTTCGAAGTTTCGTAGATTTCCCCTTCCTTGATGTTGAGATAGACTCGATCGTTCTTGTCTAAATTCAAAATGACCGAATTGGAGGCTGATTGATACCCGACTCGTTCGCCCCAAGCAACGACGACTTCGTCGCTATTCTTCATCAAAGCGGCTCTGCATAATTCAAACACAATTAGGCAATTTGGGGGAACTGTTGTTGTTTGTGTCTAATGAGAATGTTGTATAGCCCATAGATATTAGTTTACTCACTTGAAATGGGAGCCGGAATCAGAGATTGCGGTGAAGGTGAAGAAATAAGAGCCCGGATAGAAGCAGATGAACTCGCTGCTTCTGGAATTCCATCCGAAACCGATATCGCTCAGAGTGGTATCGAAGAAGATCTTGGAATTGGATTTTTGGCTCTTGTCGGAGGCCCGAACGGCGCTGAAAGCCACAGGTTCAACGACCCGTCCAGCAACAGCTGTTGGCTGCATCATGCCGACAGACGGAGACATGGATGCCGATGGGGAAGAGGCAAACGAGACGGGCGACGGCTGCTGAAAGGTCGAAATTTGGCCGGACGGCGATGAAGAAGGATCGACCGGGATTGCGTGGCTGGCCGGAAGCGCCACAGCGCAAACGAGGACTAACAAGCGAAACCTGAGAGACATTCAAACCAAAAAATACAAATAAAAGAACAATTGATACATCATTGATTATATTATCAGCAGGAAATTCGTCTAACCCAATATAAAATCAGACGTTATTACATACATGTTTTTGTGTAAAGAAGTTATTTAGTATAAGACTGTATATAGTCTACTGTCTACTGATGGGTCTGCCAACTTTACCTTTTATAGTTACCAGGGGATTGCAGACGTAGTCACAGGACTTTTGGAGAGGTCAGAGAAATCATTTCGCAAGTGAAATTCGACGAATAATTCATGTCCCGGCGCATCATCAGCAGGTCGACAATGTCTAAAGAATCACCAAATAAGTGATGATTCAACAAAACATGGCTCGACATATAGACTATTGGTCAACATCCAACTCGAAAGACACGATTTGAATGATTAAATTGAAAATGAGAACAACAACGGCAATGATTGTGACAGTTTGGGGGGCTCCCCTGGTTGATTTGATTCTAATTAGTTTCCTTTTTCTTTTGTGTTTTATTGCATCATATCGTCTGTACAGTTTCCGAGGTCGGCTCTACTTTCTCCATCTCTCGTCCAACGATCGCACCCCTCTTGCAAATCAATAATTCATATTACGTAAGATCACGCCGATCACGCGCAATCTGGCGGAGAAGAAAAACAATTCGTTTAAAACCAAAAACACATTTTTTTTTTTTTTTAAATCATTATCCATTTTTTATTGGCTGTTCTCGAGACGCATCCATTGAAACACGATTGAATTGTGTGTTGTGTTTGTGTTACTTTTGTTTTGTTTTGTTAACTTTTTTTTTGTACAGAGGACGACACGATTGATCGGGAGCGATTCGACGTGAATGCCAGGAGACCCCAAAATAGCAAAACAATTCCGGACCATGAAAATTAAAGAGAAAAGAAAAACAGATAAACAACAGGATGAAAATGAAGACCCATAACCGCATCCGCACGCACTCAAACACAACACACAAGTCAGCGACACGCAAAAATGTCGTGAGGGAAACGAAAAAAACATAAAAATTGAGGCCAGAGAAGTACAAACACCCAGTCACCGTTGATTGGAATTACATAATTCACCCGAAACCAGATTGTTTTGTTTTGTTTTTTTCCAGAAAAAAGAAATAATAGAAGCCAATAGAATAATAGCACGCAAATAGAATTAAGTTACAGTTTTCCCTTTTCCCTGTTTCTGCTCGGATTCAGCCATCGATTCGATTCAATCGATTCGATCCTTCGAAAAATAATTAAAAAAAAGGTACACATTTGAATAATTAAGGCACTTGAACAAATCACTTCAACAAATCAATAACCAGGAGAGAAGGGGGGGGGAGGGATAAGCTAAAATAAGTTAAGCTGAGCTGAACTTAATTGCGTCGTTTTGTGTTGTTGTTTAACTAGTGGCGTAGGCGTTGTTGGCGTAGGTGGTCGAGAAAAATCGCCGGTCGCTCTCGATGGTCGTTTCGGCCATTTTAGTTTGACGTCTCTTCTGCCAGATGAATGCCCAGGCGCCGATGAGGACGGCCTGGGCCACCAGGAACAAAGCGCCGGCCATCAGGAGTCCCAGCAAGTTGAGGCACGGTGGCATCTCCGAGTGATGGTTCAAGAGGCCGTCCGAGTTGCGGAGGACGGCCACTTCCGATTCGGTGGAGGCCGTTTTAGTTTTGGCCGGGGAGGTGTCGGCGGCCGCCTGGAACTTGTCGGCGATGCGGATGGACTGGACCACTAGGAGGTTGTGCGGGTCCTGGCCGTTAGCTTCGCTGCGCCTCCTCCTCCTCTTGCCCAGGGACTCGATTTGACGGTGATAGCCCAGGTAATCCTGGACGTCACACTGGACCGGCTCGCAAGTGGGCAGGCAGGGTGTGACGAGCGCCTTGAACTGGACAACGTCCGAGTTGGGGAATTTGAAAGCGTCGAACGGGGCCCGGAGGGTCTTGGAGGTTCCGTTCATGGCGTTGATGGGTCCCATGATTTCCTGGTCGGTCGGGCAACCGCGGGAGTCGATCAGGAGGATTTCGCTGTTGTCGACTCCGTCGGTGGCGATCAGCTCGCGGACAAAGATCGAGTAAGGAGTGTTGGGCTCCTGGATCTCGAAGAAGAGACTGAGCGGGTCGCCGACCTGGGCCGTTTGGACGTCGCCACCCTGGCGGGCTGCGATCTTCATGAGAACCGTCGGCCCTGGAACCACCGTCGACTCTTCGGCGATGGTGGGAACTCGGCTGGCGACGGACAAGTCCAGTCCGCTGGTCAGTGTGTAGTTCTGCAGTTGGTAGGAGCAGCGGAGGGCCAATCCGACATCTTGACTGGTCACAATCTGGTCGTGATGCTGTTTGAAACAATTGCAAAATTTGATTATTAAACCTGTCGGTACATTATGTAATTCAGAATGATTTGTACCTGGATGACGACTTCGGTGAAGAATTTGCCGGGGCCTTCCTGTTTGACATCGCAGCCGAGATCCTGGTAGCCCAACTTGAGTTCGAATTCCAGGCCTCTGGCGACGTCGGTGACGCAAGAGTTGGGTCTCTCCTTGGCGTACAACTTGCCGCTAAAGATGCGGTTGGTTTTGACGCGGACAATCATGTCGGTCGAGCGGCAATCGATGGTCACATTGTAACAAGACGTCAACTCATAAGTTTTCGCTTCCGGAATCTCCAAATAAGGATCCTGTGTCGCCGAAACAAAACAAACAAAACAAAAACCGCAAAAAACAAACCACAAAAAGATTAATAAAAATATACGATTGGAACGAATGGCCAGCCGAATAAAAAACAAACGTGCCGGCCCCCACCACTAAACGTGTTTTCACGCTCCAACGGATCGGTGGATATTCTTGTTATTGTTTTGACACGTTATTTGTTCATTCATCCGATTTTTTTTTTTATTTCTTTTTTGTTGTTGGGGGATAATAACCAAATAGAGTCATCACCTGAATTTGGCTGAGGGAGCTGGCCGAGTGATGGCTGAGCCGGCAGACTTTCTCGCCGGTATCTCCGAAATCGAACGAGTGACAGCGGAAGTTGGAATTGAGGCAAAGCGATTTACAGGCTTCCTCGTCCTCGACATCCTGTTTGTTTTGTTTGAATAATAAAAACATTTAGCCATTATTTAGCCATTGTTTACGGATCGTTTCGATCTATGGCAAACGAGAGGTCGTTGAACTTTGTCCCCGACGGGATGGATGGATGGATTGATGTGTTGTGTATACCTGGTAAACGGCGTCGACTGTTTTGAGAATGCGGCCCTCGGTCCGTTGGAAGTCGCACATTTTGACGGGATCGTCGGCGCAGTTGGTCTCGAAATAGTCCACGTCCGGCGTGGTCGAGTAAGCGGATCGGGCCGTCACAGAGAAACGATCCATGTCGCTCAGCGAACATTCCCCGCTGACGGCGTTATAACTGGCAGAACTGTTGGTAAAACCAACCAACAAAAAAAAAGAGGTAAAAAACAAAAGACGTTAAGAAATTACGACAACATTTATCACATGACACCAAATCATCTTTTGCCCTTTCCAAGGTTGTTGTTAATGTTGTTGTGTGGAAAAGAAACACACACACGGGCTTAAAAAACAATTGAAAGTGCCGTGCTTTGCCTTCGTAAAAAAGATTAGTTTTTCTTGTTTTTTAGCTGGGGTACTCTTGCTGAGCTTCCTTTGGTTATATGTTGAGCCGGACGGCCCGGCAGTGATTATGACAGACGGAAGCATCCGAGGACACATTTTTCTTTTTTGGTTTTCCCACAGTCATTTAATCCACACAATTTTGTTTTTAATCTAACCCCCCTCTCATCGTGACAAATCAGAGAAAACAAGGAACTTTACAATCATCAAACAGGTTCCGATTCTTTGTCGTCTAGAAAAACCTTGATAATCAAATTGAGAGACAGGAAGAATTGAAATATTCCACCGTGAAATGATTGCAGCACATTTTACGAGTTTTTTTTTTCCTATTGTTCTTGTCATACTTTTCTGAATGATTACGATTTTTATCATTCCATATAGGAATTCCTGTCGTCGAAAAATTTAGAATTCCGTTGGCCATATATCGTCTAGACTTAGAGAATTACAACCCTTAATTTAAAAAAAAATAATCAAACGAGTGATTCAACTATATTCGATCCGGTCGACCATTTCGATAGGAATTATTTCGGGGAATTTTTCCAGTGTCAAGAACTGAAGGGGAGGGGAAAGGAACGTCAAACATTTCAGGCAGTCTGTACATTCAAAGATTGTCAATTGATATTAGTTGCGGCGGACCCTATAGTTGGTTGCGGTTGACCAGCAGCTCTCTAACGGGCCCCGTTTTGATTTTTCCGATTGTACAAACAACAACAACAAACAAATGGCTGGGAAAATAACTCGACCCATGTGAATGCCGATTGGCGATTATCGGTTCACTTTCCTCGTTCCAGTCCTTTTAGCTAACGGCCCGGAATTTGTTAAGGAACAAAAAAGGGACAGTTTATTCCCCCAGGAATTAAAAAAAAAGCGATAGTTTTGACACGCGCCCAGGAATCTGGCGGTCAGCAGGTATACTGTATATTACGCAACAAGTTCATTGTTCGTAAAATGGCCTTTTCACTATCAGCTGCTAAATTGTTGTTTTAGGCAAGAAAAAAAAAAGATTCAGCAGCTGACTGGACATTTTTTGGCTTCCTCATCCGGCATCAGGTGGTATGAAGTATACCCCTTCAGGTCGGACGTTCACCTGTAGATGCCCAAATAAATTCATTTCCTTTTTTTTCCTGAAGGGGGAAAAAAAATTCAAAACTCGTTTGAATTATGCGCCAGATTGCCAACCGTATTGTTTCCATTAATTCCCCGTTTTCAACACCTTTAATAGCCACATTTTTAACGAGATACTGGGGCCGGCCTGTTGTTTTTCTTGGTGAACCGAAAATCCGTTAAACGGGCGGAACGACCGACAATTTCCGTGTGAATACGAAAATTACTGGAGCTGTTGACATTCGGAACGCTGGCGGTCAAACAACAAAACAAAATTATGTTCCAGTCGTTTTCAAAATTCGGTATAAAGACAATGGACATTATAACAAGTCTAACTAAATCTAATATAATGGAATGAATGGAAATAATGAGATAATTGGATTTTTACCGGCACTGGAACGTCTTTTCGTTGAGGCAGAGTTCCATGCAGGCTCGGCGGGTGGCCGCCGTTTTCTTCTCGCGGACAAAGGCCGACATTTCGAACGACGGGACCATCTCGTAAGCCCACGGACGATCGACGCACAATTCGCTGGCATTGGCCAAGCAGATCTTCTGGGCGTAAATTGTGTAAACCGGAAACTGCGATTTGGTCAGCGCCTCTGTAAAATAAAAAAAAGACAAAAAATGACAGAAACCCATCAGTCAATTTCAAACAAGAAAAATGGAATTCAATTAAAAGTAAACAAAAAATTCCGAGCCCGAGGGACAATGTAATTTAATCCTCGTAGAAGCGTTACTCAAATTTGAATGCAAATGTCAATCAATTCGGCCATTTTGTACGGTATATCGTTTGTTAGATTTCTTTCCTCTCCGATCCACACGAAATCCTTTTGGGGAGTCGATAAACTCTCGAGTTTGAAAAAATAAAAATTCCGCCCTTTTGTTAATAAATTGCGTCACCCGTACAAACAAAAAAAAATCCCGAATTTATAAAACGAAAAAAAAAGGGAGTGTTGGAAACGGGCTGCTGAGGATGTCGTCACATACACCCACAAAAGGGACGAATCCTTAAAAAAAAAGAAGAAATAAGATGTAAACAAAAGGGGAAACCGTTACGACCGATCTCCTTGTTTGTCCAAGGGGCCAGCGCACCAAACAGCAACACGGAACCGCCGAGTCATTTCGAAAAGGAAGTTTGTCTTGTGAACTCTAAGAGGATTTTGGCCGTGGCCATTAGGTGACGAAGCAAAGTGCTGGCAACTCTCCACGAACAAAAAAATGGCTATAAGATGTTACGTATTATTGTCAAAATAGTTATTCTATCCGCTATGACATTATTTGCAAATGGCGGATCAAAATCTCACACAGCTCCTCCTAGTAGACTCCCCCCTGGAAAACAGTAGCAGAGTGCTTGGTCATTCAGTGTGTGCTGCTCGCAATAATATGAAAACATCACGTCAGTGTTATCCCACGGACAGATCTCGTGGGTTTCCAACACGCCTACGGAATAAAACGTGTTTTTAAATCATCATTCCGAAAGGGTGAGTGACCATCTGCGAGCGTTTTTATGTATAATATTCCGACCCAATAAATGATTCTCGGCAGGCAAAAAGAAAATGAAAAGCAAAAGTCATTGGCCGGCCGCTAGCTGAGACTCAGCATCTTTTTCCTATACAAGATGCTGTTTAGCTACACACATCCTGTAGATTTTTTTTGAACTTGAAAATGTTTGATGCATAAAAAAACAAGCCTCCCGACGGCGCTGTATATAACAAGACGTTCCAACGGGATGAAATAACTCACGGGAGGAATAGGTGCCGAAGAAGCCCATCCCATCCGTGCTGGGACGCTCCGGGCGAATTTCCCGTGATGGCTTTTTTGGTTATCTTCCGTGTATTCGGAGATTGCAAGAAGAAGAAGAAGAAAGAAGGAAGGAAGAAAAGAATAATAAAAGAAGAAGGAGTGATGTATACACGCACCAAAAGGGTCAGGGTGTGTGTGTGTGTGTGTGTGTCGTCATTGCCCACAAACAGACGGAGCTGCTGGGCGGCGCATCTCAATGGACGGGGGGCGCCCACAGGCGACGAACCCGATTCTCTGTTTTTATTTATTTATCCCGTTCACTTTTTTGAAATAAGGAAGAAGAAGAGAAAACCTGTCGAACTTGAACTTGAACTTTTTCCCCATTTCTTATTATCACGACTGTTTGATTATCATCGGAACCCATTTCCAGTTGGCATTTATATTCCATCGAAAAAACAAACTTTTATCAAACAATTTCGGGACTCAGGAATTTAATCTCCTTTTTTTTATTACTTTCCAGTGCTTGGTTTAGACCTTTTTCTTGTTTAACATCTCCATTTAGAGCTTTTTTCTTTGATTCTTTCTTATCGACAGTTCCGCTCGGCTGGATGCCCGAAAGATCATTGGACTATCCACCCGGGGAAAAATCAAGAAAAGAACCCAACAACAAAACGGAATGAACCCTGACACCACCCCGCGACACGGACGGCCAGTTTTTTGGCAAAAAGAAGAAGAAGAAGAAGAAAAGTTTTATTTTATTATTTACCGGGAGTGTCGAAGGCGTTGGTGCGGAACAGGACGCAGAGTCCCGTCTCAAAGTTGAGAGCGGAGCAGCTGCTGTTGGCGCGACAGTTGTCGATGCAGTCGGAGAGCTGGAGCGTGTCGGGCCGCGTGTCCAGGATCTCTTCCGGCGCCGTGAAGACGTAGCCCGTCCTCAGTTCAAAGGTCGTGTCCTGGCCGCTGCAGTCGCTCGTCTCGGCCGACTGTGACTCCACCGGAGCGCTCAGCCGGGCCAGCAACAGCAGCACGGCTACCGCCAAACTTCGACTCGACATTTCCATCGTGGAAATTCAAACACTTGGATGGATGGATGGATGGAATAAAACTATTTGGCCGAATTTGTAATGGAGGAGGTAGTAGTAGACCTTGCGTGCTGGTGGATGAGATGTTCGTGACTGAAGCCTTTGCAGCAAAGGTACTTGGCTTTTATAATGCATGCACAGACTGGTGTGTGTGTGTGTGTGTGTGCTGGGGGGGCCGACGGGCAGCAGGCGATATTATGCCGGACGACTCCAGCAGCTCCACCTCCCACCTCCTCTTCTTCTTCACTCCATCTCAACAGCCCCCGAGGGCGGAAGGGAAAAAAAAACAAGCGACAGGCGAATGGGAAAAATAAAAGAGGCACCTTTACTTTTTTTTCATCAGAAACAGAAATAGGTATAATACTGTTAAGTGCTGCTCCGCGTGTACACCGGCTCATCGGTCTTTTTTTTTCCGTTTTCTTCCGTCTTTTTAATTCTTCTTCAGATGGGGTACGTCGTTTATTATTACGAGATTGTTTGATTTATAAAAACGGTACGTAGCGGCCGCTCGATTCTCACCTGCTATTTTCCTTTTGAAAGAAATAAGAAAAGGTAAATTGAGTTTGTCTTTTTTTTTTACCAGAGAGTCAACGAACGCGTTTGAATTCAATCATTTTCTGGTGATATTTCGATGATTGAATGCTCCGATATCTAAATATAGAATCGTAGAAATTGAGTTCTCCCAGCAATCAACAGTTTTATTCTTGGGGGGGAATTTGAAAATGAAAGGTGTCTCACCTGATTGGACGGTGGAAAAAGGTGTCGCTCCTCGTTACGGATCACTTCCGCACCTGGGAAATGAAAAGCGACAGTTGATTTCGGCGGGGGCTCCTGTGCTCTGGTGCATACTGAACCTTCCCATTTTGTCGACTTTCATCTTCTATTTGCTCGCCCCAAGTCCCAAGGACGCCTATTAATGTCTCCGCTTTCCGCTGACACGGAGACGAGTCGATTCCGGCGGAAACTGAACAACTCCATAGCCCTACATCCTTGGAATCAAAAATTAGAAAATAAAATCAAATAACTGTAGGCAATTTAGTGATTGCATTTCTTAAGGAATTCGTTGTCGTTGATTTTAATCTCACGGCGGTTTAAAAAGGGGAAAAAAAATTCAAACAATTCCGGAGACTAAAAAATTATACACGACGCGGGTCAGAGACAAAAAGGTGCGGGAATTCCTATATATACGGACATAGTCATATCTTCGAGTTCTTCTTCAAGTTGAGAGTTGAGGAATTGCGGTGGTGACATGTTGGCGTGTCTGAAGCCGACACAAGACACGCCTAAAGAGGAATCTAAAAATAAAAATAAAAAAACCAGCAGCCGAGCGCCAATTGACGACGAAAAAAAATGTTGGTGCAAGGTGTCAATAGCCAAGGTGTAGCCCCACACGTTTTAAAAGCTAAAAAAAAGGAAAATAAAAGGGAGTGTGTAGGAATGATGATAACATGTTTAGATGACAACCAAAAACTAAAATAAGACTGAAAAGAAAAAGTGAAAACACCCACTCGCTCTCTTCCTGTCATTTTTAAAAACATTTCTTTAATACAAATGTATAATTCATTTTCTAGGGTATTCAGCTGCGGATTTCCATTTCGTCTAGAAAAAGAAAATCGATTCGTTCAAATAGGAAAAATCTTTAAAAAACCAGTTTTACTGGCCCGCATCACACACCCTTGAAACTTTATCCGGATCCGGCGTCGTCGCTAATAGCCCGTGGAACGTTTCGATTGATCGCCCTCCCGTGAAAAATATCACCACTACCACCAACGACCGCCAAAGACACAAAAGACAAAACGAAACGAGTTGCCGAGATTTCAGATATTTCCAATTGGACACCGATTTGATCAGCCGAATTACACAGGAATGCATGTATGCAAATTACGTTTAATGATACGGAAAAAAAAACCAACAAATTATTACCCTTGTATTTTTTTGGAATCTTCTCCTTTTAACCAATCGATTGAATCAATAATAGTAAAAGTAAAAAAATAAAAAAACATTTCCCCCCTTGTTGACTGTTTGATGAGAGCGTGCCATCCGCTCCGCTATGTCACGAAATTTGTTAGCCGGGAAAAAACACACAGAAAACAACGGCAGTTTTCACGGGTCATCGATCCCCTCGTAAAAAAAAAAAATCACGCTCCTCTTTAAACATGTAACGAGGAAAAGACTGTAGGCTAGCAGCAATCGAGAAATAGCCCACAAAACATTTTGGCTGCTGTGATTATTATTGCACAACTATCGGAGCAATTAAAAAAGGGAAAACGTGAAAATCGAAAAAGAAACAAAATTCTTCTTTTCCTTCTATTTTTTTTTTCTCTTTCACGATGGAAATGGCGATGAGAAAAAAAATTCCGAACGGGACTTGTTGGAAGTTTTTTTTTTTCGTCGCCGTATCGTCTATTTATTTTCTCTCGTCGTTATTTTATAACCCTGCAATTTCCCAATGGTGCTGCTGCTGGCGCGGGATTTTCATCGCGCGTCTTTTTTCTTTCTTTCTTTCACTCCATCGCCGCTTCACAAATCATCACTCACGTTTTTATCTCAACAGTTCACGGTCGATCGTGAAAGAAGAAAACCCGAAAAAAAAAGGAAAAGAAAAGACAAATGAAGAGATTGAACGAGAATATAAGAATAGGCGAATGCAGCAGCTATACTATATAATTCGTAGGTAGATGAAATGTGTTCTTGGTTGACGGGGGCCAACAGGTGAGACTACGACGACGCTAGGCAATCATCAATGTGTACGGTATATGAGCTATAAAGGTCATCTACCTCTTCGTCTCTGGAGGCTTTTTCTTCTCCCCCTCCTTCATCTCTATTCCTTACACCTGTCGTTTATTTTTTTTTTTCTGGTCACTTGGGTCTACTCAACTTGGTTATTCCGTCAGTCTTTTCTCACACAGGGCGCACACACAACAACTTTCTCCGGAAATGGGAAATTGACCGTGCTGCCGGACCCGAGTTTTGTTTACTAAATTCAATGGAGGGGGGGGGGCAGTCTACACATAAAGGTCGGCCTTCTTCTCTTTGATGATAATGAAAGAAAAATAGGGGGGAAATTTGAAAAATAAAATTACAAAAGACTTTCCCTTTTTCTTTTTTTTTTCAACCCTCTAATCGAACGTGTTTCCCGTCCGTCTGTGTATAATCCTCTCACGTCTTGGATGATGAACTTCTTCCTCAACTTGAAAAAGTTCTCAGTTTCATTTGATTACAGTCAACGGCGGTAAATAATTGTGAACACTGTCCCTTTTTTTATTTTCTTCAGCTGCGGGTTGTTAGACACCCAGGTATAATTCCAACAAAGAAACCGTGTGTTCCGTCATCATCGGGCCGAACCGGCGAAAAAAATAAAAAAAGGTTGACGTCAATAACAGCCCAGCCAGGGAAAGAAAGAAAAAAAAGGGAAAGGTGCGCCAACCCTCCCGCCCAGCAGCAGCACACCCAATTTTGTCAAGAACCTTGAACTTGCCAAAGGAAATCAAGAAATACTCTACTCATTTCCTATATAACAAACCCACATGACTTGTAGAGTTTTTTTTTTTTAATATGCGCGGATGTGCCGCAGACGCCGCCGCCGTTGTCGGGTGGCGGTGGGGGGAGATGAGGAAAGGTATACAGACATGCTGCACGTACGCTAAAAGACCATAAGCATCGACAGGTAGCAAATAAATAAAAAAGGAAGAAAATGTTGTTGTTGGGAGGCGGATCGAATTCGGTTGGGCAGCGCCGCATCACGGAAAACAACACGGCCGAAGAGAGAGCGAACCCCTATATGTACGGTATTGGTAAATAGTTACCTGTTGTTATTATATCGTCATTTGCATAAAGATTAGGGGGGTATAAGGGCGGCAAAGCGGTGGCGGAATATGTGGAAGAAAGAAAATAACAACCACCCGCAGGGTTAAACAAACGGAAAATACACACACAAACAGATTCCTCTCACAAAAATATCAAAAAATCATAAATGAATAAGAATTTATTTGTTTTTCGGTTTCCTATATGTACGTATATCCCAAAACAATGAAATATTTCCGCCGGATGATATCAATAAGGAATTTTCTCATTTATTCATTCAAACTCCATTCTGTCGTTTCGCTCGATTTCAAATCTCCCTCCTCTGCCTTTTTCGGCTCTTTTTCTGATTTGGTTCCACCCCCCCCCCCCCTCCTCTATTATTCCCACGTTTTTTCCAGCACCTTCGATCGACGACCGCCGCCGTCGTGCTCGACGCTCTAACAATTGGATAATGACTAAATACCTTTATACTATTATACCACACAAACGACGTTACCAGTATAGCGAGGGAAGGTCGTGAGCTCGTGACGGCGGGTTTTCTGAACGTGCGTTGTATATTACAGCACCGCAACGGCAGCAGCAACAACAGCAGACGAATCAGAGAAATCCCGCGCGGAAAAATAACTCATCCGCCGCGCAAGGTGCTGATTCATTCAGCGTGAATTTACATATTTCACGCTACATACTAGTAATAACGTGACTGAAATTTAGACACGTAATATTTATATACAGTCTGTTTAGTGGGAGTATCAATTCGACAAAAGGTGTGTGGGGGGGGGGATCGATCGGCGTAAGAGAGAGCTATTATATAGTTATTCGGCAGAAAAATAAAATACCAACAATGACAAGTGCTAAATTAATTGATACAAGAAAAACGGAATTCGTGAGAATGTTTCTAGTTTTCCTGTACAATTCTCGAAAAAGAAAATGTTTTCCCATCATCATCGTCCAGCGGAATTTTTTTCCCCTAAAACTTGAAGGAGTAAGTAAAAACGAAAGAATGACCGTCAGATTGAGATCGAAACGGGACTATTATTTAGATGAACCTCTTGTTGGTCAGTCAGTCCGGTCTTGCTGGACTTGACTCGGCGTTTCAAAAGAGTTTCACTCCAAGAGAGGAATAAAAAGAATGAAGGATGATGCTATAGCGTTATAATGTCTACCTATACACACGTTCAACCTGCTGCTGCTGATGTACATTTAAAAAAAATAGCAGCGGTCATTCACTCTTGGCAGTCCCGGTCCTGCTAGAACTATGGCGTCACAACCTGTCAGACCAGCTCAAATGTACGCCAAGGATAAAGGCCAGCATGATGCTCAGAGATGCTGACGCCCTTTTTATTTCCCTGCGATTATTTTTCTGCGTGGATAAGTCACTCTCCGCTATTGTCCCCCACACACACCCATTTTCAAGTCCCTCGTGTTTCCCAGACTATTCTTGTATATGCATCCCTCCTAATACAGCTCACTTCACCTAGTAGATTATATTAACGGTACAATCAGGTTCACGCAGCGGGACAAACTGGCTTTTGATTAGCATCTCTCACACACTGACTGAACTAATGTCCAGCACTGTGTCGGGCCAGTAGAACCTTTCGTCTTGTTTTTCTATTCCGTTTTTTTTTTGGGCATTTGACATAACAGAAGAAATTGTACAGCAGGTGACATTGATTTAATGCACTCACCGTTTATTGAAGGCGGAACTGCCGGACGACCGTTGCGAGCCCTGGCTCTAGGTGCTATCCGTGACGGACGAATGTGTTCAGCGTCATCATTTCTCGTTTGTTTCATCAATAGGTCCGTTATGTTCGCCGCTGGTCTGCAAACGAAACCAAAAGAGAGAAATTAAAACTAATTTTGAAAAAAAAGACTCGTGATGTATAAATCACGTCATCACGATTTTTTGACACGCCGAAATAGATTGGACGTGAAGAATAAACTCGCGGTGGTTTTCAAGATTTTTTAAAACAAAATAAATGCGCCATTACTAGTAGGCTAGTCAGCTTACTTTTTAAATTGCTACTTCTTTTCCTTTTTGTGACCGCTGGGGGAACATAACGAATTGGGGGGAATTTTACTTTGACACGGTGACTGGGGAAAACAAAACAGAAAGACAACAACCTTGTCGCCTTGTTGTGGCTATTGTTATTCTTCTCTCCCCCTTTTTTAAAAAAAAGAGGTCCGTGAACTTTTTCTTCAACAATCAACTAGTCTGACAGAACACCGCTAGATGACACGCAATAAATCGTGGACTTTACCTCAAGGTTTTCCCGCCTCTCGGTAGTTAATACACACAGATTTTTGAAAACCGTTTCTATGACAGTTGTTTACGTTTCTAAATTTGATTTCACGTTTTCACGGGACGTTACTAAACACGAACGGAAAAACACGCGTATACGGTCTTGATGACCTTTTCTCGGGACCCATCCGTAGGAAATGACCATAAGGTTGGTTAACTTCTTTTTACTCTCGTTTGACATTCCACTGAAATGTCACGTTAAAAGTTACAAAATGCCGTTTGTGATGTATCAGTAGCAGTGCCGCATTCAAATTTCAAAAATAAAACTGATTCGATTTGGAAAATGAATCGCCAGGTGTCGTCTGCTAAGAAAAATCTTAGACGTTGCGTGGATCACAATTTGAACCATACATGATCCCATATTTTATAATATTAATAAATGATAAAATTTGTAAGTAATACATGATGAATTAAAATTTAAAACTCATACCTAAAAATTATCAATTGGAAGTGGCGATATATCATTGGTGAAAATTTCTATTTTTTCTGAAGGAAGACCCCTCCCCCCTTCGATAGGCGAGAAATTTAGGCTAGAATAAATTAAAACAAAAAAAGAAGTCAAATAAAAAAATTTATATATTATATCTAATCCCTGGACTTGCTGTCCTGTCTGGGATCCTTCAGGGAATTCCTTGTTTGTGTTGGCCATGGTGTTACGCTGTTTTGTGATTGACGGATAACGTGAAGGAGCTGTTGTCTCACCCTGTAGGAGCAGAGGTGATGGATCAGCTCTGGGGCATGATAAGTAGGACACGGATGGCGACTTGCTGGACGACGAGGTGGACGTGCTAGGTGGCGGTGGCCGCAGGGGGTGGATGGAAGTTGTCGCTGTCCCCGCTGTCGGCTGACAGTTTTCCGACTGAAAGCTTTTGCTCGATACCTTTATGATGCCGTTAGATACGGGAGTCACCGGGAGTCACCAAGTCGCATGATCCCTTATACGATTAGGAATGAGTTATGACATGGTTGACCCATGAAAACAACGGGGGTCTGAGGGACTTCATGTTGCTGGCTTGTCCGGCAGCCACCATTACCTATATTTTCTCCCTCTTTTCTCCTTACTTATTTTTCTCATGTTCAATCAACGGCGATTAACGGCAAGCAAGCCTTTCTTTCTTAAGTATCCCGGTTGTCCCGAATAAAGAAATGCTCTCGCTTTGTCAGAAAATCACTTCAAAGAACGAGGATTTTGCAAAAGTGGGATAAATGATGGTAGAACCACAATACGATTGTAAAATTGTCCACAATACGTCGGGCAGCAACGACGTGACGCGAGTCGTAAACCAGAATGATTAAGAATTTGGACTAGTGAATATCAATCAAACATTATATTGATTATATTGTTTAACTTTCCCTTAATTTGAATTGAATTTAAAACAAATTTGAGTTGTGGATCCTTTGATTTGACTCAAATGATTCGATGCTATGACTTAATTTTTTATAAATAAAAATTGAAAAAAAATTGACACCGTTGCCAGTTGAATTTTATTTAATTAAAAAAAAACTTGGAAATGAGCTTGAGCGATAGTGAGCTTGATCGAAGCTCAACTTTTTTTGAGAGCTTGAGCTTTAGCTTCGCTTACTTTGAGGCCATGAGTGAATTATTTCATTGCTTATTCAGCGTTTGAATGACAAATTAAAAGAAAAGGCTGTGATGATAAATGATGTGTCAAAACGAAATGTGTAACCTAACCATAACCAAGGAAGGGAATCAGAAATGTGTTAAAAAAATGGCAAAAAGGATTGCATTTGAACGGATTGTTTTTGATGAATTATAGTACGGGTTTACAGTAAAATACACTTATACAAGTATTTTAAATGTTCAAAATTGAGGTTTCCTACACAAAGCGCGAGAGATAAAAAAAAACGTTAATATATTAGCTAATAATAATATAGCTAATATATTAAATACATGCAACTCAGCATCCAATTGAGGTCTATATAATTAATTCAAAAAATTTGGTCAAATTAAGGGTATATTGAAGCAACGGTGCCAAGTAACTTGACAAGCTTTAACAAGTCATTGTTGTAACTTGGCAACGTTGCCCTTACCCTTAAAAAAAGTAAGCAGTTCAGTTGGTTTTGAATCTTTGGTCTAGCAAATACACAATTTATTTCGTTCTTAATATATTTGTGTTAATTCTGCATAGAAAACTACACAAATATTTACGAATTAAAATATTGGAGATAATATCAATTTAAAACTAATAATGTGGGGATAATTGGGATATTCGAAGAAATATAAAAGGATAATTAATTGCAAATGTTCATGAAGGATTGCATAAATTTCTTATTCGTTTTGGGTTATAATGATGAAACGTTATGAAGATAGTTTAAGTTCAGGTATTCTACGTGCCAGCTAGAGAAACTCCCTAACTGACCGAGGAAGATCTGGGAAACGTTAATGCCAGCATGGTCTGCAGCTGCTAATCTTCAGTTAGATATGTGAAGAAAGTTTTCCGCAAATTCGGTAAATACCTACACAAATAAACACATATTCAAAATCACTACCAATTTTACTTTGTAAAAAAAAACTATAGCAATTCTTACCACAAATTATCCGGGCTGTCCTTGGGGAACAGCGAAAATTCCACGTCAATAACATAGTGCGGAAATTTCATTTGCCTCTTCTTCTTGGCGTTGGCTGCCATTAGACGTAAGGCAGCCGACCAGAAAGATTTGCTGCCACTGAAATCTAACTTGCCTTCCCATTTCCTTGTCGGCCACCATTGATTGGTTTTCGTTTTTAAAATCCTCAACTGTCAATGATGGCCTCGCCTTCTCTTTTTGTTTTCTAATTCCTCCAGCCCCTTCTCCTGCACCAGCCCCCTTCGGCAGTCCGCCAGGTCTACAAGAACCGACTTCTCCCTTCAAAGATTTCGTCGAAATGGAATTTTTTTTTAAGATTCCTAGTAGAAATGTTTGAATAGTATTTAAATAATAATTACAGGTGGTCCGGCCAAGCCATCAATTCCTCTTAAAGTAGCAGGGTCAGGGGTTCCTTTGCTTCCTCTTCCTCCTTTTTTGCCAACGCGAACCTAATTGAAGAGAAATTTAGTTGATTTTTATTTTTTATTTTTTAAAATAAATCAGTCTAACTAATAATTCAGATAAAAGCAACTTACAGTTTGGTCAACAGGATCCGGCGCAATTTGTCCACACAATCCCTGTCCTTGGTCCACAGCCTTAGACAAACCAACTTCCACTTCTTCTTCATCTTCATCTTCCTCCTCCCTTTCATCCTCCACAAGGTAAACCCCCACTGTGTTGTTGGCCGGTGGTCTGTAAACCTGTTTGTAGGGATTTACTGTCTTGTCCTTTCGTGTCTTGTCCAAGGGTGGCTTGAATATATAACAAAAGCGCCTGCCTTTGCCAGGCAGGTGCCTTTGCTATATAGGCCTCCAAGGGAATCTTTTATATACTATGACAATAAGTATGGTAAGTATGGCAATAGATGAGTTGTGTTGTCTTTTCTTTTCGTTGGGAAATGTGCTGGGCTTTAATTTAATTAGTGAAACCTCTTATAGCGTAGGATTAAATTTGGCAAGCCCGCCTTGAAGTGTGTCGAATGTAGAGGAACTTGTCACGTTGATTGCAGATCCCGCATGCCCACGCCTTGTGTCCCGACTGTACAAACACCCTCTATTAAAGATTTCGTCGTAACCGTTGCTGATTACGATCGCAAAATCTCTCCTATGTTCTCCGGCATTGTCATTCACTTTTTAATTGCTGGCGAAAAATGAAACGAGTATTTTTCCAAATCGATAAAGGAGTTCAAATATCTTGAGGTAGGCATCCGTGATAGCGTAGTCCTTAATGCAATCAATTATTGTGACCTTGTATTCTGAAGAAGAAAAAAAGAAATTATTACAAAAAATATTTAAAAAAATAAAAAAAAATTTAAAAACTTACTTAAGCCTGGTAAAAACACCAGCAATGTACAAGCATACTCATTTCCCTTAGGATAAGTATACTCTTTTTTAACCCAGAATTTTTTCTTGATGATGTTGTCTAGTTCAATTTGGACAACGTGGGGGTATACCCCACCCCCCGGTTGTAGTGATTCCTGGACGAAATCTTGGTAATTTGCAAAATTTGTTCCCGGTAGATAATCCCTAAATGTAAATGACTAGAATAAATACACGATAAATACACGACAAAATACTTATGACTAAATTGACTAGAATTGGACGCATCACACCTGCTTACCAGTATATTGAATCATTATTGTGAGCTGGAGCTGTATATAAGTTGATCGCATTTACCAGTTAGGAATCAGTAGCTGTTCAAAGCTCAACCTTAATATTAAGTGGATTCTGTTCTTGTGCGCCATCAGCTTGGCATCAGCTGGAGTGCTCACAAAGCCCTCAAAGGTATACCTTTATAGTATACCTTTATAGTCCATCCATTGTAAATTGTTTGTAAGACTTACTTTTTCTGTATTAGTTGTTGCGCACTTTGCACACGTTGATGAATGTCGACGAGTTGGGACGGACATTCGGCGTGGACAATTCGTCGCAAGTCGACGAGTACGAGGTCGTCTACATCCGCCGCCATCGAAGTTTCATACCCGAAGATCCTCTTCAACGCAACGCCAGTCCCAAAACGAAGCGGAGTATCCCTCGTGAAAATCACGCCCATTATTCTTTCGCTGCCAACGGAAAGTATGAAGTTAATAACATTTTATGTTGAATGGGTTTTCAGTCGATTCATTTGATAGGAACTACAACCTCAAAGTGCGACCGAATAACTTTCTCATGGCGCCGAACATGAAGACGGTGGTGAGGAGCAACGGAGAGCAGGACAAATAATTTGTGGAGGAACATCCTCGAGGTGACGACTGCCACTTTCTCCACTACGACAACGGATTAGTTGCAGCTCTGAGTCACTGCACAGACGACGATATCGTATGATCTATAAACTTAATAATTTAAAAATTAGTTAAAACGTAATGGATTATAATTCAAACAGCACGGTTACATGATTGATGGAGGGAAACCGATAGAAATTAAGCCGATCCCTTCGCGACTCCGCCAAATGCTCAACTCTCCACCTGAAACAGACAACGAAATAATTATGATCAGTGCTCATATCGTTCGTGCTGTTGATCCTTTCCCACATCTCAAAGCCCATCAAGAGATTTGCGATGGTAACTGTTAACAATTGGCGAGACATTTTTATGGCTAAACTAAAACATAATTTTTCGTAGTTGATGTGTCTACTCGAATGAAACCAATACTCCCCAAGGAACCAGTTGTGGTAAGTAACATAGAGCTCGTAAGACCTAAACTAATAATTATCTAACGCATTATTTTCCTATAACAATAGGCGGAATCTTCGTCACTAGAAAAGCGAAAGGATAATTCAGAAAAGGGAAACCAGCCATCTGGAAAATCAGTTGGTGGTTCAAGCAAGAACGCTCTTGAAAAACCATCAGCGAGTGGTAGGGCTGCTGCCCCGAATAAAGTCATCGAGTTGGGAATCTTTGTCGATCAAGCGGCACTAGGTCTGTTCATGCCGTACTTTGGAGAAAAGGAATACGTCAAACTTCGTGAGCTGGTTCTCGCCTTCGTCAATGCGGTTAGCAATTTTAATTTGTACACAATTTCGAGGGCGAAAATTATTTACCAAGTTGTTTTAATGATGAAGATGCAAGCGATGTCGACCATTTGCCTAGCCTGGGCCAAAAAGTCGACTTCACAATCGTCTACATGGAATTCCAGGAAAAGGCACCAATCAATTTGATCACACAGCGGCGGTAAAGTACTTAATTGGGGTACTAAAACGGGGGCCAGGAAGTACTTAATTTTTTGGGTACTTAAAATACTTATTTTCAAAAGACTTTCTTGTCATTTTGTCATTTTCCCAGAATCAGGCACTGCGCGCCAAAAAGAAAAGAAAGTCCACCCCCCTTTTTTCTTGGTGGCGGCGATTTCGCCACTTTCTTTATTTTTTAAAAAATACTTCGACATTATTATACCTAGTTCACTTAAGGTTTGGGCAGTTTTAGTGATTTCCTTTGGGCCTGCCTGCAAATGGACTTGAAGCCTCTTGGATAGAGACAAGATCCGAATGATCCTCCTCAAAAGTTCACATGAAAGTTGCAGCCTGCTGTGGGGACAAGTTTGCAACTTGTTGTGGGGTTCACTAATTCTAGTCTTCAGTCTTTCAATGGACGCTGAAAAGCCCTATCGTACAAACTGTTAGTTAACAACATGTAAGTAATAAAATAAAAAATATGAAATCTACTTGAATATGGTTCTGCATCATGGATAGAAATTTTCAACTGTTTCAATTCCACTAGCATGTTTCAGAAGATCTTCATAATGCTCTGATACTTGATTCTGTATCGCCTTGTCAAGCAAAGACAGTCCTAAATACATTATTCACAGGATTAGGAAATATTCAATGTATAACCTGATTTCTACATACCGTCTGCAAGTTTTCCTAGTTGCTCTGACACGATAGATCCTTGAAGGACTTGGCTAGCATGTTCCTTCACATCGAATTTTTCTGACAAGAGCTGATGATAGAACTCTGCAGAATAACACAAGGTAGATTTTACAAATTTCAGACTCCATTACAAGTATAAATAACAGATTACCGTTCTCTAAAATATCTTCATTCTTCACTGGGTCTTGATTTGCCATGTCTATTTATTTTCTTCTTTACATTAAATAAAAAATTAAACTGGTGTGTTGCGAAGAGTTTGTTTACGTCAACATCTGACACTTCGACGTGGCATCGCAACGCCATCTCTAGCTTTTACTTGGAACGTCGTTTTTGATGATCGAGCACTCGAGCAGACGGAAAAATGTTATCGGTAAATAAAGGTCGGATTTGTGCTACTACTGAGTTTACTAATTCTGATGGAATTGTACGACAACGACATTCTTTCTTGCGATTAATCATCTTGTTCTTTAACCGACCCGTAATGCTAACGGGGTTAAGGTTGGGTTTAACTCTGTGTGTTTTGTCAAAATACGAGAAATTTGGTTTCTTCTTACTCATGCTGAGCGTTGCATTTTAACTTTTAAGTTCGTTCAACATTTGGTTTCATATTTCTTCTCTGTTTTGTAATGTCAGTCAATATAACTAACTATATAACGAGTCCCAACTAACTATATAACCACATAACTTGGACTGCAAGTTTGACAATCATTTTTTGGAAATTGGTTGGGTAAAGGTGTGTGTACGTTAATCTAGGGCAAACCTTCAAATGCCCCATACGCTCGTCGGCCTGGAAGAGAAGCTTGATGTCCTCAAACGACAAACACATGCCGCCGGCTTGAACTAGATTCAGATTATAAATCTGATTCCGAACACATTTAAATGCGTGTGGGGGATCCAATACAAAATAAATTATGGCATCGGGTACAGTAGGGTGTTGAATGTGATTGACGATACCATCTTTTTTTAGGTAACCCCTAGCTTTTTCCATAACGACTTGTTGCTTTGAGCCACGTCACACACCACTGATAAAACACGAGCCCCGTAAGTTTCGAGTAAGACGATTGCTTTGAGCAGCAATCTGTTTAAATCCTCCCCTGATGCCGCATTGCACGAAGCGAATACAGAAATTGGTTGTACCCAAGAGTCTAATAAGAGGCGGAACATGAAAACAAGGCCGTGGTTAGCAAGTTTTTTAGTTGCCTCGTCGATACTACTCCCTAGATTAACAAACCTTTCAAATTGGAAAGTTGAAGTGTTAAAAGTTAAGTCTTCTTTGATAGAGAGTTCGTAAAAACAGAGAATTCCCAGTTTTTGAGCCTGAGATTTCCCACGAAGAATTTTCCTAATGGCTTCAAGAGCTTGCTTATTAAACCGAAATCCACTGGACATTCCACCTAGAAGAGAACGCAGAGTATTCGGATGAGGGAAGGGCAGGATACCACTTCTGGAAAGATGGTCGTAAACTTTAGAGCTTTTGATTCTAAGAGTTAAGCATTCCAGTAACCAATTTTCTTCGTAACGCATCGACTTCTTATTTTTTACTTTGGCCTTGGCCATAATGGTGCGGTCATCCGCACGGTCATCCTTGCCTGTAATAAAGATCTGTTGTTATTATAGGGTAAAAGGCGTAATACAATAATACGTGGGTATCGGTGCAAACACTACTGTATTTGTGATTAAATAGTGCGCTCTACAATACTTTTTGTTAAATATTCACGAATAAATTTTTAGAATAGTCGGGGGTGTGGTCTTTTAGTTTGTAAAGAGAAAACAATTACTTTTTCAAATCCTATGTGCGAATTACTTGAGTCAATAAGATTTGCATGTACCTCAGGGCTAAGCTTATTAAGATGGTTTTGAATGGCCTGCTGCTCTATCATGGCGACTTTCTCTCTGCGAAACTTATATTATATAAAGAAAACGATAATCTTTGGTCATACATTCGCGTCACATAAAAAAAATACCTGTAACTTTAATCGCTGTCGAGAAATTTTTTGTTTTTGAAGAAACATTTGTTGGCGTTGTCTCTTAAGTTTCAACTTGATTTCCGTCGGTGATAGATAGCAGTAGTTCTCCTTTGAAACTTTCTTCGAATTATTTTTCATTTTTTTGGCTCTTAGGGCTTCTCTTCTAATTCGTTGGTTTAAGGTTTTCCGGAAGTAATTGCAAGATCTACAGGCTTCTTTGTTGTCCTCCAGATAAAGGCACCTGTAATAAAGTAAAGATTGAAAATTATAAAACTTCATAAAGGCCTAACTTATAACAGAAATTACTTTTTAGAACGCCATGTTCCATCACTGAAGCTTCCGGTTTTCATAGCGCCAACTTGTCTATACTTCAAATCAGGCAATCCGGGGCACTGCCTTTGGTTGTCGAACTCAGAATAAAGTTGGAGTAACTGCACTTTGTTACTGAAAGTAGACGGGTTGTTTCCACCAACATACATGTTGGACATGAAATAACGAGTAAATGTTTGACTGTCAAAGTCGATTGATACCGACTTAGTAACTACTGGCACAGCGTCCAACATCACCAATTTACACAGGATTTGTTTGTCTCTGTGTGGACGATTTTGCGAAGCGTCAAGAAACTCAATCCACTCGGGCAAAGGCTCAACAAAAGGAGAGTCAGATATGCACTCAGCACAACATGAACCGGAATCGTTTTCCATTTGCACCCTTTGCGAGACGTCATCTTCGACTACACGGTTGTCGTCACTACACGACGTAGATAACAAAGACGAATGGTCCAGGTCTATGGCAAGTGACGGCCCGTCAACGCCGTCCGAATGAAAAGAAGTGGGTGTTGGTGAAGCTTCATTTAATTTAGCAGGCAAAGGTGGTTGTGCGTCATCGTCGTCAGCGTGAAGAGAATTAGGTGGCGATGAAGACTCGATTAGCTCACTAAGCGAAAGTTGCGTCGCGGAATCGCCGTCCGAATAAACTGATAAATTAGGTGACGATGCAACTTTGTCTAGCTCAAGAAACGGTGGTGGTTCGTCATCGTCGTCAGAGTGAAGTTCACCTTCTAGATAAAAGTAAAAGCATGAAAATGAGACAATCGCACTAACAACAATAAACACATTACCTGGCCACTGACTTGGAATCGCTCCAGTGAGTAACTTCTTTACATCTCTTCAACATCTCTTTACAACACCTACAAATGTTTCACAATAATCAAGTATTTCTTGAGGAAGAAAGTGTCTTTCACAAACATAACTCTTGTTATCTAATGGTCTATCTGAACGTGGAATGGCCGTCTTCCACATATTGAACAAATTGTCATCTTTTAGCACTGAAAACAATGAATACTTTTCTAAAATTATTTCACCTTTACGAGACTTGTATCCTGTACGACAATTTGGAATGAAACACGTTCGGCCCATAAAGAAATTCACTTTAGCCGATGTTGAAAATACAATAACACTTTGCCACAGTAGCTCACTTCTGCTAATGTTGTAAACACAAAAATAAAACTGCCCTACCATCGCACAGCGCCGCCAAGCGGATTAGTTCCAGCCAGGCTTCAGCATGATATCAAACTCTCAAGCCGACGTTGTTTCTCCTGTCTTTCACTTCACGGTTGAACGAACGGAGAAAATGAGAAGTAATGAACAATGGCCAACTGTTGCTGGGTAAACAGCGGCACAGGGGGCTAACTATTTGGGGCCACTAATACAATAGTCGTTCAAATGTCGCGGAAATCGAGTTTTTTGGTTGATCCGATTCGTCGGCTGTTGGACATTGATTATATTCTCAACATTTATTACGTAAAGGTGGGTACAATTTCCAGAACAGCTTCAGGGAAATGGGAAAAATTTCGATGAAATTTCGACAGACATACGCAAATTGTTTTCAGATTTTATGTTTTGATTTTATTACCAAACGAAAAAGGTTTACACAGATTACAGGAAACTTTTTTGTTGAATGTGCAATTTCTCTCAAAGCTGCTGCGTGTACGATAATGCTATGGCTTCTCGCAACGTTTCTGATGGCCACTTGATTGCTGGTCGTCAACTTTCTCAGATGACAATAATTTCTACTATTGAACGCCCCAATGAACTTCCACTTAGTATTATTTCTTTGTTTTGAAGTTTTTTAATAATTCATAATTAAGTAATTTAATTTTCCTCTCTTGATTCTGCCATTTTTTTCTGGCTGATGTGATGATACTTTCAATCGTCCATCGTTTAATTTTGTTGATTTTTGTAGGCCCACTATTTTATAGTGGATCTAAAGCTACTTTAAGTCGTTCAATGGAAGGTTCAGAAAAGGCTGATGTCCATCAAACAAAATTATTACTAACGGTAGTAAGCATGATCTATCGATGATTGCCTCATCTACAGTTGCTCAACCTAAAGCAGAAGTTTTCCACCGTATTAGCACCCACTTTTTAATCGTAAGGACATCTCATGTTTTCTTAAATTAGAAATAATTTGACAATTCCATTTATTACTTTTTGTGGCTCAGTTTTTTAACTATAGGATTTGACGATATGCCTACTGCCAATCGTTTATTTCAGAGTTTAGATGAGGCCCCTTCCCATAAAACTATATCTTCTACTGATGCTATCAAACTTGGTTCTTCAGGATATGTGTTAACAGGAATTACTCGACCTACAGCACAAATTTAACCGTACCATTTTTCTGTTTCATTCTTAAAATGAGCTTTGGTTAGGTTGGTTTTCTTTTCTAGCGGATGTTGGGAGCGTTCGGTGCGTGGTTCCAACGAGAACTCTTTTTATGGTTGTTTAGCTGCTATGAAACGTGGTTCGTCAGAATATGCATCACTATAACGTACTCAAACTAAAATATTAATAGACCCTTACCGACGCCTACTTGGTAAAGATGCCTAATTTCAATTACAGTTTTCTTATTCGTCATTTAAAATTTTTTTAGAACGTTGTCTTGAAACCCTTGTGGTAGCGACACGAGTTCAAGTCCCACCACCTATGGCTGTCGAATCTCCTACGATGCTTTTAAGGCTGCTTGATAAATATGGAAATTATCAGATGTTGTTAGAACATTCCTCGGATTCAGATCGCTCTATGCTCAACTTATTTCTACTCTAACCATAATTTTTTATTGTTTATTTTAGATGAGCTAATTTAATCCCTGAAAAAAGAACTCAACCGGGAAGGCGCTTCAGAAGAAAAAAAGTAAAGGCGGTTCATTCAAAAATTAGACCAACCGAATTACTCTCTTTTGTACGTGCCAAGATGGCAAAGGATTTTTCAGGTAGTGTAATGATCAAGCCAAATATGTGTGCACAACCAGGCTCAGAATCAATTTTTTTCACAATCACCGAATCACACAAAAAATTACGATGAAGCCAACAGATTTTTCTTAAGTAATGTTCCTTTTTAAAATAATTTCATTTATTTCCCTTATTTATAGTTACTTCTTTCATTACAGCACTGGTCAGAGGAAAATGAAATAAACTAAGTGATGGCACTTGCAAAAAAAATGTGATCTGGGAAAATATCGGGGAGGAAATGAACACAAATGGTTATAAAACAAGAGCAGACGATAAGCCGAGCAGACAATAAGCCCGGTATCATTTGCTCACAGAAATAGAGCAATATGTTGAAGATGTACAAAACTTGTACACTACTTGTCGAAAAAAGTGGATCAGGGGCAGATGTCTTAGATTTGAAACCCACATTTTTTTATGAAATTCAGGAGATTTTAGGTATCACTTTTTTAGTAGTTTCATTGCAATAATAATGTAAATGTAAATTGTTGTTTATATGTAATATAAATGTAAATATTCTGACAACATTTACTGCAATTACAGGTACCGCTCAGAATGTACACCCACAATATGTGGGCGATTCAACAATGGATACTCAAAATCCCAAACGCATGGGCATTGAAAGCAATTGCAAAAAGCTTAAAAAATTGGGTATTATAATTCTAATCCTAAAAAATTCTTGAGCAAGCATTGATAATCTATTCATTTATTGTAGAAAATCAGAAACTGTCTCATCCACATCTCATCACAGTGACAGCGAGTCTGTTGATAGAACCCATTTCTCTGATGATGAGTGTGACGAGGAGGATTACGATGAAAATCATGTGGATCCAAGATCCTAAAAGCGAAAAAGAAACCCTAAAGCGTCAAATGTCGACAAAATGATTCATTTGTTGACAGACATGGAGAAGAAACGAAAGGCAGAAAGACAACAAATGAGACTCTAAAACAGAAACGTCACGAACAGAATATAGATCAAACAAAGGACCTTCTCGAAATTTTACGAATGGCTGTGACACAACCTAAAATGAAGAGAAACAAGTAATTAACAAATGGAAGTGTGATAAATTTAAAAACAATGTTATTATATTAAAATCCATTTCATTACTATAGGGAAAACAAGGATTCCAATGGAAATATAAAACATACGAAGGAAAGTAAGACAAACTTGAAGAAAAAGAAGAATAACACAAAGCATCTTCCATAGCAAGATTTAGGCGATAAAACTACCACTGAATCTTCTAAGGAAGAAAAAGATAGTGTCATTTAAAAACAACTGCTGGAGAAGGATCGTAATGGTGCACAATCCTAACTGCCTTCTCGTCATCTCTTTTTAATGCAAAGCATAATTATGCTCAAATTATCTGTGTTATAACAATACGTGATGTAACACGTAACAAAGATTCTCGTTCCATTACTTCATTGATTTAAAGTGCTTTTGTGAAAGGTGTGGACACCTGAAATACAAATTAATCCGTTTCAGTCTTTTTATTTATGACCATTTTATTGTTGACAGCCAATGAATGTATACAAATCAATTAACTCGGCGACGAGAAAATGCAGTAACATTTCCGGCATTCAATGAATTTCGGATTCTTTCACGTTTTTGTTTGCCCAATAATGTTGATGAATCGTGGTTTTCTCGTTGCTCATATTGGTTGGGATTTACATTGCAATGAAGGGGAATGTGATCGTAACTTTCACGATTAATGTCGCCTTTCTGAATGCAGATGTTATACAATACACATGATGCTACAACAATATTTACAGCTTTTTCTTTTTGGTATCGACATTTTGACATCTTCTGAATCCATTTTTCAATTCCCCACACGAATGCTCCACGACCATTCCGGAAGCTGACAATTTGAAATTGAAAGTTCTTTGAGAGCGAGTCAGTCCATTAGGACCTTTCTTATACGGAGATAGACACCACTGCTCGATTAAAAAAGCCCAATCCACAATGATATGGAATCGCTGATGTGGATTGGACATTGAAGAACAACGATTTGATAACTTATTTTAAAGAGAACTGCGATGAAATACATAGCAATCGTGGGAACTGCCAGGAAATCCACTAAAAACGTAGGAAAAGTTTCCGTCATACAGAAAAACAGCCATGATGACAAAACTATGGAACTTTTTGTAGTTTCTATATTGTTTTTGGTCTGCCAAAGGAGGATTTAAAGGAATATGGCAACTGTCAATTGCCCCAACTACTCCAGGGAAGCCACATTTCCCCTTAACTTTGATGCAATATATGCCATTTCACTTTCAATAGGCCATTTGGTTAAACTTGATTGACATTCAAAAATAAACTGGCATACCCACGCTTTTGCATTCCATATGGAGGACTTGGTTCTGTCAAATTTGTCAGCCAGCAACCGAATCGCGCCTTGATTCCCGAGATACTGCAGTGTGATTAACAAAACTTCTGGGTTCGACATAGGTTCATAACCTCCATAATAGGTTGTTTCTGATCTGAAATTATTTTGCTCCATAAACCTTAACAGGTAATGAAACGTATCTCGACTAACTCTAAAAGGTCTCCAAAAGTCACAACTGGAGTATTCCATAATAAATCTTAGGTATCCAGTTTGTCTGGGGTGTGTTTCTTGAAAAATGCTTCCTAATGCAGCTCTCTTAATGCTTTCCTCTTCTTCGCGGACTCTTCTGATGAAGAACTTTGCCTACTTTCCGTTAACATTTTAGACACACAGGCATTAACTAACAATTTGTTTGCATCCATTTCACTTTGGAGATATCGCCTTAGGTGTAATACATAAAGATAAAAGAATGATAAGGACACAGCAAAATAGAAATTGAAACTAGGTGAAACTACCTTAAGAAGCAAGGCTGATCGAGAACAAAGAACGTAGTATGAATCATAGAACTGAAAACTACACAAGTTCAACAGAGTCTATGACGAAGGGAACAATTACAGGATTAGTGTACATATTACAGTAAAACCAACCACTTATAGGAAGGATCCAACAATCCAATTAACAATACGCACAAACCCTCAAAGAAAAACCAGAGAAAATCGCAGAATGACTTGCGAATAAGAAAAATTGGAAAAAAATTAGTTTTAAGAAAAGAAAATAAGTGACAAAAGAAACTAACCTGATGCAATAAATATTAAATAAAGCAAATATTGAATAAAACTAAGATCTCCATGCAGCGTAACAAGAAATCAGATTGACAGCACACACCAAACGAATTGAGAGAGAATCGCTGTCAGATTTGAGGAAAAATGCGTTTTACCAAATTGATGAAGTGGAGGGCGTGGCTTACATCTCAACATTAATTTTTGCGTAAACTAAAATCTGGACTTGGTTAGTCCAACTGAGTTGAGCTAAAATCCATTTTGGTGTCAACCTTATGGTTGAGTTTAACTCAACCAGGTCGACGCCAAAACGAGCCTTAGGAACCATCTCTATAACTTAGCCCATGTAGCTGTCATCTAAATGGACGTTCGAAATCCGGCACGTCAAAGTTGTAGATAGTTTGGCGCAACCCTGATGAATCCTGTATTGGGCCCAGTGGCTCCAAGATCGGTCATGGAGATTGTGTTTTTGACAGCATATCTACTGCCCCCGGGAATGAATATTACTGAATTGGCGTTCCAACAACAATTGGAAAGCCAACTATGTCCTATTATTAATTGGTTGAAATCTAGTGCCTCTGGTTAAGTGCAAGAAAATTTTAAACTCTGTCGTGAAATCGTCCGTATGTTGGATTTATTAAGAAGTCAGGTAGCCGTTCTTCTCCGCTTCCGCCAATTCTCGCTGCCCATTAACGGAGATATTGAAAAGATTTATCATCAGGTGCAAGTTCCAGCAAAGAGCCAATACGCTCTTCGTTTCCTGTATCCAGCGCCTGGTATCAACGAACCGTGTGTTTCAAATGACGCGACATGTTTTTGTTGCCGTCTCATCACCGACGACTTGTATGAATTTTTATGCTTGAAAAAAACTAAAAAAAAAGAAAAACAACGAAAGTCAAAGAATAGACATCCAGATATTCAATTTATAAGTCCCACAATACTGCCAAGTATTTGATAGGAATGGCTCCGCAAGGATAGATTTCTTTTATATCAAGAGGTTATGGTGGAAGGTCAAGTGATAAATTTATAGTAGAAGATTCGGGATGACTTGAGAACCTTGACTTTGGGGACAATTGATACTGGCTGACCATGGTTTTTCAGTTCACGAAGCTGTTGGATTTCAGAATGCCGAACTTGGAATTTCTTCATTTCTCGGAAAACATAATCAATTGATTTTCATTGAAGTAAGAGGGTTCAGATAACTAGCTAGAGTGCGGGTTCATGTAGAGAGGGTTATTGATGCTGTTTCTCAAAGCTATTATATTCTTTAAAGTCCATTGAATTACCAATTCCTGTTAATTGATGAATGGACGGATTATGTCAATTTCAGTGAATCTGTGGCTCATAAATTAGTTTTGGTTCCGTGCGCATTGTACATCTCATGCCCATCTACTGTCCCATTTACCAATTGGCCTAAAATAATTTCACCTTAAAGTAAATAAACAGCACCGTTGCTCTTATTTTTCTTTATTGTATTGGTTTCTTTTACAGCAGGAAACAAGAATGAATTAGTATGTTAATTTACGCGAAACAGTTTTCTTGAGTAACATAAGATGCAGCAACAATTACTAGAAATATCACGAATGGGGCTTCGGCTTCGGGTAGCTCGACGAGAATCTGCATTTTCCTGGTTCTCTTTCTCTCGCTTCTCTCTATTTCTCTTCTCCTAAGCTCGTGTAAAACCAGCCTCCTTTTTACAAGCATCACAGCTCGATAATTTGGTTATTTTGGTTAAAGATGGAAAATGATCACGCATGCATTTCACATGAAATATTTTTCGCTTACAATTTGAATTCGAACATGAAACAACAGAAACAATAATAGGTTCTTGTGTTTGACAATAACAGGGTATGTCAGGATTGTTTGCAGAAACAATTTGGGCAGTTTATAATAATGATTTTTACAGAAATACCCAGCGAGGATCTAAGGCATGATAATGTTGAGGAAATACTCTTTGACCTTCCGGATTGCAAAACCCTCCATGAAATCTATGTCGTATGGAACTGAAACGTTTTCGAGATTCAATAGTTTTGTATAAGACGAAAAAGACAAAGCGAAATCCCGTTGTGTACATCTGCAATTGTACCTGAAGTATTGTACTATTGTATAATGAAGAGTAGAGAAAATTGATGTAATATTTCGTAGTACACAGCCACAAGTTTACCTCATAAAAATAATCGTGTCCCTTATTCATGTAGTACGGCTTATTTTCTTCACTAAATTGCAAGGGAGAGTTAGGTTATTCAATATCCTGCCTTACATCTGCCTGCCATACATCTCTAAGTGAAAGGGCACTTGATCTCAATCGTGCCAGTTCCTATGGTTGGTGAAATAAAGATTCCATCAGGTTAGGATGACAAGTAGGGCTCTTCCACATAGTGAAACCAATTCTTGCGAATTTATTTTTCAAATCTCTATCTTTATCTCTATCTTTGTTTTCAACTTCTTCATTTGCTTGTAATTTTTATATAAGGCTGAATTGTGGTGTGAATGTGGTGTGTGGTGTGTGTGAAGTAATTCTAATATCCTCTCTTCCACTTTTTCTGTCACTATCGATTCGGAAGACGATTGACGATATTCAGCATTGGACTTTGACGATTTTGAAACATTCATGGTTCTCAGCAATGTTGTGTAATAAGAGACTATATTTTCAATACAGTTTCATAGATCACTTATTTCGCACACACACCATTGATTGTGGAAAAAGCAGACAGCGTTTTTGACACCCCTTCCCTGTATTACTTTGTGATTTAGTTTGAGTAGTAGGCACAACTGAAAGTAATACAATTATGTGTAAAACATTAAGTGAATTGTTAAAAAATTATATCAAGGTCTAACCTTTCGTTGTACTATTTCCAATTGTGGCACTAGAAGGCTTGCTTGCTGTACTACTAGCTTTATTTGTTTTACTTTTTAACCTACCTGAAAAGAAGAGGAATAAAATTATATAACAACCACAAAAATTGTCTCTTAAACACGAAAAAAAATAACTTTAGGAAATTTGAGTGGTTCGACAACTGTCATTGGTTTGACTTTTTGCTTTTTGGAAGAATATCTCTGACGAAAGCTGTGCATAATTAAAATGATTCTTTTACGAGGAGTTCTATTTTTTGCCAAGCGAAATATGAGAGGAGGTACTAAAAAGTCATTTTAATACGGATAATAGGCACTCATCCAACAGTGGAGCTACTAAATGAATTCAATAATGAAACAATGAGATTGGCTCAGCATAGATTAAGTTTTCTGGTCAAATATAATTACAAGTTTTTAGTTTTGAAATCCGCATGTGTAACTTTGCTCGAAAGGAGGCGTCAGTTCTCAAAAAAAAATCAGTCAATTAAAAAAATGTATATGCAAGGATAAATTAGTCGTAAACGCCTTTCTGATCGCATCGCTCACACAGAAAATATCCAGTATGACCAGTAATAACTTTAAGAAATGCTCTAGCAGGTGCATCACACACGAAGGAAGATACCTCAATTGAATAACAAATTTCTTCGAATTGAAGGCATTCACTTTGTAAAGCTATCAGTTCTTCTAGATATGGTTTTAGATAATATTTGAGAATTGGTGGCTTTCCCTTACCAATAAAAAGACTGACAACAAATGGCCGGTTATCAATGTATTTTTATTACTCTTGATTCCTTGTTTATCATTCCTTTTTCTAAATTGAACAGAAAACCTTTTTTAATGAGAAGTGATGAAAATGCTTGCTTTGTATAGGAGGATTATTTTTTTAAAGAATAGTTATTGGAAAGGTTGGTATGACGTGCCCTAACTTTTTTATAGGTTTTTGCTACTTCTCCTAGGCCACTAAGAGAAAGTTTCTTTCTTCCATATAGCAGTGCAAGTTCTTTTACAATATCATCCTTGTCAACTAGATATCCCAGGGAATTTTTAGAAGTAGACTACTTATTAATGCGCTTCAAAGCCGTTGCTAAAACTAAAACTGATCTTTGGTTAGAAAAGAAGAAATGGCAGTTGGTAAAAAAAAACATTTCAAATAGGCGGTCAAGCAACGAGCTGATCGAAGTTGATATCATTGACGAAAACACTAACTCTGAGCAAAAGACAAGAGGAAAAAGTAATCGGAGATTTAACGGAATGGAAGACAAATACAATAATCCATCGTTGATAGCCAGACCAACTAAGTGTTCAAAATTAGATGTTGTGAAAAATTCCACTGTTCTTGCTGTAGTCCCCAATCTACATGTGAAATCCGTTTCTCGGACGTATTCACAAAAACTAATAAGGATGTAAATGTGTTTGTTAATTAAAAATAAAAGATAAACTTGAATAATTGTTTTCTTAGTAGAATTTGGTATTTAATTATGATTTAACCTTGAGTTTCTATATTAAAAAGAGAAATTTCTCCCCATTTCCCTATGCTTTACGTGTTTTTTTATTGGGACAGTGTTCCGCAACTCCATCTCACGAGGTAGCCCCAATCGTCCCCGAAGCTCCATTGCAGTAGGTGGTACTCCTTCTTTACTTCATGATTCTCGCACCAAACAATTGTTCTTTGATAGAATCTTCGTCCACGCAATCCTAATGAGCCCATTCATATCACTTTTTGCATTGAATATTTGAATCAAAGGCGAATTGCTCTTTAAATAGGGCTCTTGACAAACTAAACATCAATATTCCTGATCGTCTACGTTAGGCCCAATAGTCTTAGTCCATTTTTTTCATTTTGCTTTCTTCGGTACAGTTCTCTTGGTAGAATTCTTTTGTTGATCTAACAAATTTTTTTAACTTTCTCTACAGTCTTCACAGCAGCGGCAAACTACTTAATTTGGCCCTTTTCAGTAGTTTAAAACTGCTGTATTAATAAGTAGTTTAGGAAAAGTGTGATTTATCCTACTTAACTCGGATATTGCCTACTGAATGGTGATTCTTTCAATTTATTATTGTTAAAATATTTAAATTTGAACATGAAGTTTAAAACAAAGTAGTTTACCCAAATTTAAGTACTACTAAGTTCTGAAATGCCTACTTATTTCAAATTTTATTTTTTTTAAATATTTTATTAGTATTATAGCAATCCAGTAGTTAACACTTCTAAACTACTTAAATTCATCATACTTATTTTATTTGTTATATTGCAGTTCAGTAGTTTGACTACTAAACTACTTAAATTATTCATACTTAAATTTGAAAAACTACTTTTTCCCGTTATCGATTGATAAGCTAAGAATTGATTTGTGGACTTGGTAAAAAATACTCAAAATTATTTTGTTTTGATCAGGAAGCAGACTACGAGACTAGCAGACTACACAGTACACACCAGCAATGTATTACACACTTCACTTGATGACTTCATTCATCGTTATGTCAAATTCTATGCAGTGTTCGATTTGTAATTTGTTTATAAGGATAGATAACCCCAGCCTCGCTGCATTCTACCAGCACGTGAAGCATGAACACAGCCATGTATCCCCTTTTCACGTTGTGTGCAGGCATCCTGGCATTGTTGGAGATGTTATCGACGAGGTATTATTTGAAACTGGTTATGTGATCCCATTTTTAGATTCCCTCCAGCAATTTATTAGTATTAAACTATTAAAGAGGTCTACGAAGCGGTAATGATAAGCTTTGAATCAAAATTTCTAACTGCTGGTAATATTAACACTACTACGGAAAATTTAAAAACGTTTAGTTGGTAAAAAAACCTAAAACATTTACCATCGGAAACTGTTGTAATAAAATAACTGTTGTAAAAGTGGTTTAGGGCAACAACGTTGGTTCTGCGTTGAGGGGGAAAACCCGTACGAATTGTTTAGCTGGGTCTCTGAACGACTAGCTAAAAAATAGCTTTACGTACGTAGGTTGGTCATAACTATCTTTCTTTAAGTTACATTACAGCTGAACGGGAGCAGCCTCGTTCCTACCAGCTAGCTTAAACCTGTTGATACTAGACTGCTTGCGTTCAGCAGTAATTTAACCATGTGTAGGTAGTAACGACCAGCCTATGTACGTTAAGCTATTTCGAGCTAGTCGTTCGACTTATAAAATTTATCTAATTTGCGCAGCAGTAAGTTTTAGCTAAGGGTAGCTAGTAGCGACCAGCCTTTGTGCATAAAGCTATTTTTAGCTAGTCGTAGGGTACCGAATAAAATTTTTAGTCAGAGCCCTCTGTTTGAATAAACATACATTTTTATGTATATAGAAAATTTGGCCATAATTGATGGCCACCTATCTTACAACGTGTCAACGTTGGAGGCTAATTAAAGCAAAATTTTGGAGTGGAATAAGCACTGGCTGCTACTGTTAATTTTATTTTAAAGAGAAAGAACCTTCTCGATACTTAAAACGAAAATGGGGAGTTGAAGAAGCATATTTGGATCTGCAGCTACATATTGAAGGAACAAATAGAACTGTCTATCAGTGATGTTGCAGAAAACGAAGTTCAACAGCTACAACAATTGATAAGTCCGTTGGAAAGTCTGCCGCCTGAGGTAACATCAATTATTTGCAAGATTTTGCTATAATGAAATTATTTTGTTTAATTGTAAGGTAATTGACTTGCCTTATGATACGTGTGGAAATACTGGAGACACTGACATTGACATTGAGGCTTCCAATGCTGATGACGAGTTATTTGGAAGCAACACTTACGAAGAAGAAGATATGGATGATTACATTTTTATAGTAAAATGTGTTGTTAGTTTATTTTTTGTTGATATCTCACATTCTAATACCATAAAATTGAATGTTATAGGAAGGCCTGAAAGATTGTGATCGTGGCAATTACCTTGCTTTAGTTTGCTTGGCATATAAACTGAAACATAGACTATCTAATGCTTCGTTCAAGGATCATCTGAGAATTCTGAAATTGTTTACTGGATCAACTGTCGAAGAAATGACAAGTGCAGCCAAGTGTGCCGAAAAATATGAGAAGGTTATACAACCAACTAAGAAGATCTTTGTATGCAATGAAAAAAACTGCGATACTGTACTGAAAACTGGTGCCGATGGTGTACCTTTAGCTTCACAGCCATGTGGCCATCGCTTTAGCAAGGAAACAAAAAATTGCTATTTTTTAGTGCTATCTATCGAGCAACAAATTCAGTATTTGTTGGAGAGTGGCGCAGCTAAATGGTTTGATAATAAGCAGAACCACTGTGACGGTAAAACAAAAGGATATATTCAAACTGGAGACTTGTATCGAGACAAAGTTAGAATCACTGATGAGCTCATCAGTTACATAACTCTGCAACTTAACACAGACGGAGCTGAGTGTCACAAAAAAAGCAAATTTACCTTTTGGGCATTTATGGGAGTACCTAACGAACTCCCTTACTGGTTAAGAAGATAAAATATTCTCTTATTCGCCTTATGGTACGGTAACAAAAAGCCCCCAAGTGGACCTTTCCTTGAAGCCTCAATATCGGAACTCCAGCAGCTTGGGACCAAAGGAGTGCAGTTCAATCAACGAACTTATTTGGTGAAGCCATTAATTCTCACAACAGATTCCATGGCACGCAGTGTTTTTCTAAATGGTTCCACTTTCCGAGGAGAGTGTGGATGCGATTTTTGTCTTAATCCTGGTAAGAATTCATTCATATGTGCGTGATTGAAATCTTCTAAAATTGTTTCATTATTTTCCTTTGCAGGAGAGATGGTTAAAATTGGCCGTGGAAGTACAAGAGTGTACCCCGAACCGACCTCAAATCCTACTTTTACACCGAGAACTATTGAACAGCACGAACGTGATCTGATGGTATTTCAATTTAATACTGTTATTTACAAGATGTACATTCCTATATCGAATTTGTATGTTCATACAGACTGTTCTGGGTAACGGCCCTTCTCCATTTTTGGCTCTTTTGGATTTTGATTACGTCGAGGCGCAAGTACCGGATTATCTGCATTGTGTCTGCCAAGGAGGAATTAAGTTTCTGGTGGACTTATGGACTTTGACCAAATATTTTAAACAACCTTGGTACTTGGATGAAAAAAAAAACAAAAATTTTAGATGCTCGTCTGAAGCAAATGAAGCCACCTTATGAGATAACACGGACGTCCAGCCCATTGTCTGATAGAGGTCAGTGGAAAGCATCCAACTTCAGAGCTTTTGCTTTGTACTACTTCACAGCGCTTGAAGACCTCCTGCCGAAGGTGTATTTCGATCACTTTCTGTGCCTCATATATGGAATTCAAATCTTGTTACAAGAGGAGGTAACAGTTAACCTCGTTCAAGAAGTGGATTTCCTTTTTCAACACTTTGTTCGTGAAGCTGAAGTTTTATATGGACATCAAAACATGCGTTTCAATTTCCACTTGATAACGCATTTAGCTCGTGCTACGCTAAATTGGGGATGCATTTGGAGCTGGTCGACCTTCATTCCAGAGTGGTTCAATGGCGTTTTGGTGTCATCGACTAATGGGACACAGTGCGTACCAGAGCAAATGGTGAAAAATCTTCTCATGAAAAAAGCTTTACGTTCGGATGCAATTACTCTAATGTTAAAGTACAACTTGCCGCAAAACGTATCAGTACTGCTTAAAGACTTTCTCAACATTTCTCACCATTAATTACTTAGTTCATTAGATATTGACTCGTCCGTCTTTAATTTGAAAGTTCTTGGAGTTCCGAAGAAAAAATTAGCATGCAAAGAATGCCAATCCGCGATTCAAAATTATTTCTCTTCCGTACGTGAGCTGGCGCCTTTAAACATCAAAAGCTATTACTCTTACAAAAGACTTCTTTTTGGAAAGAAAGCAATATTCACAACTACGAGTTACACTCGTTCACCAAAACGGATTAACTATTGCGCTTACATGAAAAATGATGTGTTCTTTATCATCACAGAAATTGTTTCCTTCAATTTGGAAGCTCATGATGCTACGGGAGAAGTTTTCTTACTCGGTCGAATCATGGGGTCCATCTCTAAAGAAAAGTATTCTCCCGCTCCAAAATGTTTAGAATCCCTACATTTTTGTAATTTACCTGGACAGTCTACAAAATGCGTTGGCTTGTCATCGACTCTTGTTGCATTCAGTGCAAGTGATATCATGAAAAAAGCTGTAATTGGATTTCGTAATTGCCTTACTGAAACTTACGTTGTAACTGCCCTACCCAATTCAGTTGAAACAGATTGAATACAGTAAATTTAAAATCTCCAAATGAAAATTGTTATTGTTTTCTTTTACTTTGCAATTTTTTACGGTAATTTCATTTTTACTCCATTTATTGCTGGTATTTAAAAAATAATCGAAAACACAATCTGGCAACGCTCAGGTATTTCCAGCTACCATTATTCTAGTTCACTTTCGTCTCCATGACGCGTTTTCTTTTTCGACGTGTGAAGTAGTTTATAGTTTTTACTTATCAGGAATCGTTTTCCTAAAAATATTGGAAAAATGGGAAACCCCACAATTTACGTTCTCGTTTCCTTTAAAAAAGGTAAAACAGAGCTAGGTATTGGGCCTATGGATTCCATAGCCTTTCCCAAAACATTCGTGTCGCTTCCAAACCTTGAAAACAAGATTCGCATGCTCAAAGAGTTCATTTCTGGGAAGACTGATGTTGCTTTAAAGTAATGGTACATTTAAACTAAATGTCGTAAAGTTGTATTAAATCATGTTTGTTTAGGTTCCCCAAGCACAGTGCTTCAGGTGAAGACCCTTTTTTTCTTTTTAACTTTTTTTGACTTTTTCATTTTAACAGAAGACATGGAGGTGTTAGAAATAACTCGTGATGCAATGATGAAATCTAAACCAAAATCTGCACGCTCCACCAAAATCTTGCACTCAACTCCAAAATCCCAAGTGGCCCCCAAACCTGTTGCTTCTGTTTCATATGCCAAGAAGTCTTTGCCTCCAACAGTTGGGAATACTTCAAATTCAGGTTTCTTTTAATATTTCTTTTTTCGCAAAGTGTTTGCTATACTTAATCTTTTATTCATAGAACCCATAGATAACAACAAGAGAAAAACAACGAAAACAAATCCATCAAGAAGCAAAGATCAAGCAATCAAACCAACAGCTGATGAAGTCAGTGATTTGGGTGTTAGTGCTCTACCATCATCTGAAAGCGAAGAATCAGACTCTGGTAATGAAGAAGTAGATTGGTTGGCTCCATCTCCTCCTCCTCGTACCCGCAACAAAATCCCCCGGACTGATGTAGTAATTATTAAATCTGTGTTTATAATCACTGGCATGCATGAGTAAAGATTTGTTTATATGTACAGGATCGCTGTATTGGTGGCAGTGCCTCAAGTAATTGTTCCGTTCACTCGGCCGTTCATCGCAATCAAGTTATTCTGACTCCTCCAGTATCTCGGTGTAACACGCCATCATCTTTCCGAACTCCAAGTAGAGAAGTAAATGCAAAACGCGTGGTTTAACAAAAACTTATTCATTAATTTCTATTTTGTTATGAAGGAGTTTTCGAAAGACTTGCAATCTTTGAATAATGAAGCATCTCATCTGGATGATAGTAATTGCAATGACGAAAACAGTCAGGAGGCTCAGATCATTGGACAGTCAAATTCCCTTCAAGACATTGAGGAAGAAAATTCTTTTTTCAAAGAACAGTTGAATCAAAGCTTGATTGATTACGAACATATGAAAGCTGAATACGAAAGGAAACTACTTGAAAAGGACGAACTTATAAAGAGTTTACGTGATGATAACCCATTAGTACTAGCACAAAGTAGGGTTAAGACTGACATCTATTCAAGGTTGTAAATTTTAATTTGATTTTATATTTTAAATGGCTCTAAGGGAATCTGTGTTGTTGCTGGACACCGCTCTGGCTAATTTGCCATCAAATAGCCGTCAGTCTGTAGCAGTAAACGCTGCTAATAGTGCAGCTCCTTTGCGTTCAATGGTGAAACTTCATGAAGATTTCAACATAATGATTAATCCCAGCGCGCTCAGATTGGCTATGTCGTACGGAAAATCAGGAACTACGACCAAGTAATTTCAAACGTAATTTAACAAATTTCTCTCAGCCCATTTTCTCATTTTCCCATTTTTTTTCAGGGAAATGGGAAAGATGGGGGCGACTATAATGGAGGCTTTTTGGGATAAGGCGTTCATGGCTTCACACTCCCTATCTGGTCGCAAAGCACCGAGCGATATGAACGACCCTATTTAAAAAAAATTGCCAGCAAAGCCGGCTATTCCAGCCGATGCAAGAAATGCAATCATACGTATGACAAACTTAATTAATTCGACATGATTTCATCTCTCATTATTTCCTATCTATTTACAGAATTCACCATGAAATTTTGAGAGAGCAAGCACAACATGAGAATTCCGGCTACCACGGTTAACCCTCTAATAAGTCAAAAATTACTCACCGAGCACAGCTCTGTGAAAAAAGCGTTAAACGACGACGGATCTGCTGTGGATGAACTAGTAGCAAAATAAAAAATGTCGCGTACTTATTCCTTTTGCAGCTTGTAGAAGGAGGGATGGAGTCCCTCTACAAGCTGCCATTTAATGTGCCTTATTGTTTCCCTCATCAACTTAGCAATATGTTTGCTGTTACACCCCTCTACAAGCTGCCAGTTATGTGCCTTATTGTTTCCCTCCAACTTAGCAATATATGTTTGCTGTTACATCCCTCTACAAACTGCCAGTTACGCGCCTTATTGTTTCCCTCGTCAACTAAGCAATATGTTTGCTGTTAAACTCCATTTTTGTCATGCTGTATAACCTAGTCTTTGCATTTTAATCTCGTCGTCAAATACAAAGAAATTTGAACTCATTTTTGTATGTGACTAATTCTAGGTATGCAATAGGAAGAATATACTAGGTAATTCTAAGTATAAAATAGGAAGAATATACTAGCTTAAGGTTTGCTTGTATTTAGTAGGCTAATAAATCATAGCTGTCCTATAGCTGCTAAACAGCCAGCTTTTTTCCCCTGCTAATGTTAAGTTTAATCTAACCCTGAAATTCCATGCTGTTTTTTTTAAATTGTAACCTAGAAGCAGCTAGCTTTACCCCCCTAAATGGATAGCTGTAATTAAGCTAAAAATCAGCTTGCCGTTTCGTACGGGAATTTGTACCACTAAACCAAAATAACCCATCTGTTCTCATTTTCAGCGTCACTGTCCTCTCATCATTTTACCTTGCTTTAACGCTCTGCACGTCAGATATTGTAGTCATAGAAGGTCAAGAGAACTCTTGATTAAATTCAAATCATTGACAGAGCCTGTCCATGTAAAAAAATTGTACTACCCATTTACAATCCTTTAATACCTGACCTGGTAGTTTTAAAAGAACTGTTGTTCAAAGAAATGTTTGCTGACAATTCCATTTTTTCTCTCGGTGGTAATTTGAACACACGCGTAGAAGATGTTTTAATTATGAAATTGATGTGGATTCGTCTGAAATATTTCTTGATCTTGAACAAAATGTTCTTGTAAAGCTGGAACAAACTGAAACGAGTGATTTCATTATTTCATTTTACTGTGGATGAGGTAGTTAAAGTTAGAAGTCTGAAACGAAAAAACAATAAGAATGATGATTGCTGCTCAGAAACAACTAACGAATCTCCATAATAAGGCAGCACTGATTTTGTCTATTCATGTTTAGATTCAAATGCACAGTAAGCTTTATAAAACAAGAAACCAAAGTGCATGGACAAAATCAGCAGCAAGGCAGCAAGAGTTGCTGAAAGGTCAAAAATTCTTGATTCAAGTAAGTATTAATTAAAAAATCCTGTTTGTTTCAAAACCTAAAACTGTTAATTGAAATTTGTTCCTAAAATAGGAATCAATGGTGACGATGTTGACAAGCAGCCAAAACATCACAGTCAGCTCATAAGTAAACTACACCATACTGTTGATGGTATTCATTTTTGACTATTATAAAAAACCTATGCTTTTTCATTTAACATAAGCTTTTTATATGTAACAGGTGATGATGGTGCTAATTTTGTGCTAAAGGAAGCAGTTGACAAGCAGCTGGATTATGCTGGTAGTCAGTTGATCCATCTCACACCTCATTTTCCCAGTGATGGTAATTGTGACGACTAGTTACTATATATTAATTAGGCCTATCATTTGCTTTGAGCTATTAATATGATCTTAACACAATTTGTTTTTTGAATATCAGTTGACCATGGTGATCTAGTGCCAAATGCAGAAGTTAACCGACAGCTTGAACATTGTAGTCAAAGAAGAACGAAAGTGCAAAAATAACGTCGAATATGAAAATATCTCGTTTACATACACGAGTAATAGCCTGTTATTATGTACAGTATGGTCCAAAAAAATCCGAACACCGATTTCATTTTGAAAGCCACCTACCCACATTGCGGGAAACTATGTTTCACTTTTGGTCCTAATTTTGGGGGGCTAGGAACAAAGCGAAGACAAGAACCTTTGGTCCCGAGTTCAAATCACGGCATCTCCAAAAAATGGAATCTTGTTTAATTGACAATCAAATTGTCGTTTTTCATTACTTCTTTAATTAAATGATAGGAAAATAATAGGAAATGATTAATAATCGCGAATGATTTCATTGACGTCACGACGTTCGCTCAAAATTGACTTGCATGAGCCAGCCTGTCTGGTTTCATTCATGATTTTTTTTTGGGGGAAAGGCATGACCGGTGGCTAAATGAGCCTATTACTCCTTTTTCTTCTTTCCCACCTTTCGCTTTGTTCTTAGCCCCCAAAATTAGGACCAAAAAGCCTAACATAGTTCCCGCATGACTGATAGGTGGCTTTTAGGTTGTTCGGATTTTTTTGGACCATACTGTATAGGGGACACATAATTATGAAAAGCCACTGGAGTGGATTGATATGAAATGTTACAGGAAGTCCAAGGTCTATGTAAAAATAAACACAGCTGGAATGTTCACAATGCAATTCCAAACCATTGATAATTAAAGAAGAAACAAAAGGAAAACAAAAGTAACAAAACAAAAATTCAACAGATTTGACTAGATACCAATGTCAACATAATTTGCCACGATACTCATCAACCAGAGTAACGTAGAATGTTGTCGTTTTTTTGCAATAATTAGTTTTTTCAAGCAAATATTTAGAAAAAAAAAATTATTATTTGACAATGATTGGAACCGGAATATAACGATTTAGACAACCAACCGACTAAACATCTCGGCGCCTTCTTCAGAGAGAAGCGGCAACGGTTCATTTTGATTCGTCGTTTTGGGTAGTGAACAACCGAAACGGATGATTGTCATTTTAGAAGTTGAAGAATCTTTATCGGAATTAACCGATGAAGGTTCGTTTGGCTCTGACTGCTGGTTGCTGTCAGCGGATGGAGTAGCCGGCGGCAACGAACGTCGGAGACGGGCGGGCGGACGCGGACTTCGTACGGCGACGAGTAGACGTCGTTTCCGAGAGCAGCGGACGATTTCGGCGGAGTCTTGACGGGTTTCCCATTGGTCAATTTCGTCGGCAATTTGAATTCGCCGCGCATAATATTCTCCCACACTTGTATAGGCGCTGGTCCTGGCGGATTTGTAACAATGATGTAATATATCGTCCGTTCTTGAAAGTGAAAAGAGACAATAGAGACAGAGAGAAAGAGAAAGAGAGAGAAGGCTTTACAGTACAGAGGGAGGGGTCATTCAACTAATTTTCTAAATGGTCTTGGTCCCGCAGCGAGCCGGCTCTTTTAATGGCCCGATTTGTCTCTGACACACGGATATAATTGCGCCGTTTTTTTACAACCCCAGTGTGTGTGATTGTACCAGTGAAACTGTCTAGTTTTGTTTTTAATGGTACATGTACGATCAGTAATTTGCATCTTAGAGGAGTCGATCGCTGGAACGCAGAAACAGCAAAAAGAGTGGGGACAATGATTCGGTTCAACGTCTCACGTAACTTCCATTCTACTTTTAAAGGAGTCGCCCTATACGTGAAGATGAAGAAGCTGTTAAACAATCAGCCGCAATCAGCTTGGAGGAAATTTAGCTATCAGGATTATTGATAATGTGTGGATTTTGAAGTTAATAAAATTGTTGTAATAATAGACCCGAGAAATCGATGTTAACAAAATGAATGATTCCAGTAATTCCAGTAATTCCAGAATTGGCCAATGGTTTTTTTTCTTATTAAAAAGTAGCTGCTTATCAATGTTAAAAAGGTATAAGAATCCGATGTATCACGTATTTCCTGTTAAATGCAAGCCGCAAATGCAACAATCTGAAGACAAAACAGCAAGATTTAGTATTTGCCATAGTCAACTGGCACGCCACGACAGAGGTCAATTTCTTTCGCTGATCCATTTATTTGTCTGAATACTTATCAAGCTTTGTCGAATAATTGGTAATTCAGTAGACTAGTGTCAAGTGAATCGGCTGGTGACGATGGCGTCACACCAATTACATGGGAATGCGGCCGCCGCAATTGCAATCGGAGTCGTTGTCACATTCATTGTGTCCGTGATGGGTCAATCAGACCAGAGGAGCTGTTCTAGGAGGTTAAGTACCGGTACGTAATAGGTTGGGTACGCAAAAGAATCATTCCAATCTTGAAAATTCTTTTTTTTGTTTGTTTTTGGTTTAAGATGGTTGTCTCCACGGATGGCGAAATCCGTTTCCTTTGCAATTACCCAAAATGTCAGCAAAATCGACTCGTCCAACTGTTTCTCTATCAGCACCGAATTGCTTTACGTCGGAGAAGGACCAAGAGACCCACCAGTTCAGCCCCAGATAATCTTTTCATTAAAGGCTTAAAGCTCAAAGGCACTGGCCGTACATGGGTGGTTGACTTAAAGTGACCGCACTTTGTTTTCACCTCCCACATCATGAGAAAAGTCGCTCTTCCCAAACGGAACGCAACGGAAAATCAACAGTCCTGGCGGTGCAACATGAAAAATGAAACGAATTATTCATGGGAAAAGATATAGAGACCTAACCTAATTTGTGACAGTGACGGTACTTAATACTTAATAGAGATTGAAAAGGTGACGCAAAATTCATAAATTCGTCTCTAAATTAACACCCGCAGCTTTGAAGAAAGAAATGCCAATAACTAATGAAGACAGTGATTTCTCAGATGTAATTCTCTCATTACCGACTTCAAATTACGTCCCGGTATTCCTCGAGGTGGATTCGGTGAATTCCCAAAACTGCCACATTTGTCAGGCAGCGACAGCTATCTTTTACGCAATCTCCTCATTGGGATTTGCAGCTGTCTGGGCTTCATCATGATTGATGGTGTTGTTGTTTGCCTGGTTTGCCTATTGCATCGAAACAGGTATCGACTTTTATATTCTTTTAAAAAACGATTTGGTTCCAATTTGAGTACCGGTATTAACTTGAATTTATTTGTAATGACAAGGCCAAAGGGTGCAATACTCCCAAAGTAAAATAATAAAAAAATTCAAAGAAGAAGCCGTCAGGATTATTCGCAATAACATTTTTGGGGTTTTTGCAAAGTATTTTGAAATTTACCAATTAATTACTAGATTGAACTCGCTCGCCGTGGGCATAAATGTCTTTCGTTGTTTCATTTATTTGTCCGTAGGCCGTATTTGTTTGTAAAGCTATGTCAAGTCATTGTAGTCAAATCCGTTTGCTGATAAATTAATTGTTGTAATTGAATAACAGTGTAAAATGAATCGGCTGGTGACAATGGCAGTACATGGGAACGCGACTAAAAGATTAACCGAGATTAACCCAACCACAGACCTAGTTTTTGAGAGTGAAATTGTTTTTATACTTATTACTTAAGAATAAATAAACCCTCTTCACATGGTTGTGAAATGTCATTCTTTTAGAAAGCAATCCGCGTATTAACTTTAATCTATTTACAATATATGTAGGGCGCTAAGCGCCGCTAACCCCCCAAAATGAAAAAAGAAAAATAAACGATTAGAGAAAAATAGAAAAACAAACCAAAAATGAGAGAAAAAAATGTAGACATGGGGATCTTTATTTTATTATTATTTGTATAAAAGGAAGGTAAAAAAACGTTACGTAAAAGGGGAGTTTCCAGGTGAAAAAAAAGCTTTTGGAAAGAAATTTGTTTTTAAAAAATTCTAGCAAAGGACCCTAGACTTAATGATAAAAAAAAGTCCAAAGTAATGGTTTTCAGAATTAGCTGATATGTTTTTTCTTCCGATTCAGAAATTCAGACTATAGTAGTTACATCACTATAATTAGATGCTAAAGGATATGGAACATAAATGGATATGGTTTTTCCTGTCAAACGCAAGCCACAATGGGAACAGTATGATGATTAGTTAGCCAGATGTGGTGTCGTATTTACCACAGTCAGCTTCGCCCACCAGCCAGATGGAGGAACATTTCTTTCCTTGATACAATCATTTGTCAGTAGATTTATTCTTGCATAAATATGTAGGCCCTCAAATCGGCATAGTCAAATCACTTGGTTAAGTATTTATGTAGCGTCTGGAGTAACGTTATTCGTTTGCTGACGATGGTATCGCATCAATTAAACGAAGTCCAGTTTCACGGCATCGATCAGGCAGCGGGCAGCCCCAGGAATCTTTTGTGTCACCTCCTAATTGGAATTTGCGGCATTCTGGGCCTTGTTTTGGGGGTGTAATATAGTCTAGAGTCGAGAAAAAGCTGAGACCGTTCTGAAAATCAACAAGTGGCTAGGATGTTTAGGTATTTATATTCTTGTATGTCTCGGAGTATTGTCTTATGGCATCAATTTCTTCAAGGTACTGTTCTAAAACTGCAGGAGAGTAGCTGTTAATTAGAAATAAAGACGAGAGGAATCAGAAATCAATGACAACTAAATGTCTAATTCTAGAATGAGTCAGTGTGGTTTTCGATGAAGAGATGTAGATAAATAATAACAATACCATCGCTTATCAATGTAGGCCTAATAATTGACTAAGGAACCGCAATTCTTTCCTGTCAAGATTCGTTGTGATTGATGCCGCACTTCTTGGTTTATTGCAGCGATATGCAGTTTTATTCTTTTTTTGATTAAAAAATTCCGTTTAATTTCAGTATCAACTTAAAATTTATTTACAATATAGAGGGCTAGAACGACGGGTCCGTTACTCCTATATTTAAAAAACGATTAGAGAAAAATAGAAAAAGAAAACAAAAAGTCCAAGGAATGCGCAAGGAAATTTCCCCTTTTTATTTTTCAAATTTGTACGAAAGAAAGGGTGAGATACCTTACTTAAAAGGGGAGTTTCCAGAGCTTTTTGAAGGTCTTTTGTTTTTATCCTTACGAATCTAACAAGATTACGCAATGAAAAAGAAAGAAAAAAAATTGTATTTCGTAACTTACGAAGGTGTCGGGCGGCCATATTTCCATCTCTGCCGCATTCATCGTCGCTCATCAAAGTAGTCCAGTGCAAATGGAAAATGTTGACGAGCGCTAGAGCCTCTATTCCCATTCAAAAGAATAAGGACAACAACAACAATAGTGATGTGACGCCGACACTTTCCAGGTGGGGAGAGCTGCCTTGCTGCCGGTTGGCAGCTTGGTGGCAGCCACCCATCTGCGTCGACAGCATTCCACCTCCTATTACACCAGTCACACCCGAAATGGTAGTCCAGCAACTGGCCAAGAAAATGAGCTGCCGAGCAGGTCGTTGTAAAACATTTTTGGTTGGTTTTACGATTGAGAGTTTATTCATGTTTTTGGTTGCATTTTTCCAAAACGACATTTCCCACTTTCAAACCCCTTTTTCTGTTGTGCGTGTGCAGTCAGAACGGACACCGAAAACATGTTGCCGTTCACGTTTAGTTTGTTTGTTTGTTTGTTTTTGTTTTTGTTTTTGTTTTTTTTTTGGGGGGGGGGGAGGGAAACTCTTTGGTTTTCACGAATGCTGCTCAAGAATGCTGTCTATAAATAACAGGTTTTTCTCTAAGGCAATCGAATTCGAACTTTTGACAATTTTTTCGCCAATTTCGTGCTGGCCTGTTGTCTGTTGTTGACGGAATTAGTCGAATGCCAAGTGTAATGAATAAATATATGAATTTTCCACGTCATCTTTAAGCTTTTATTTTTTTTCTTTCTCTGTTGGGCGATTCATCAAACAAAATTTTTACGTGGCGGAGGGGAGTCTGATATATTCTTGCGGAATAAACAAACACATCAAAAAAGTTGTATAAAAAAGGAACTTTTAGGGTTAGGATAATCCTATAAAAGGGGATTTATGTGTACATATGCGGTGGCCGCGTTCCTTTATAAATGGTAACCCCCCTCTCTCTCTCTTACGTATTCTAAGATGAAGGGGGGAGAATTCCGTAATGTTTTTTTTATGATCTCCCTGGGTCGTGCTGATGCTCGCTGATCGTCGTGCTGCGCATGATCGCTGATGCGTGATTCAGTCAACCACGTCCAAATAAGTTTGGCCTTTTATTTCTCAACCAACACAGTAAATAGACTAAAGGGGGGAACAACAACAACAGAAGAGATAAAAATGTGAACAAAAAAAGAATTGGGGAAAAAATCTTTTTACAACTATTTTGATGGGTTTTCCACAGAGTCTTATGAGGCCAATAGATGAATGGACGCTGGCGTCCTGCTATATACACCCATCCATTCCTACCGTTGGGGAAGCAAAAAACAGCAACCGAACGCTGTATATTTTCAATATAAGTATAGTCTTTTTAATTGTGATAAGTTACTATATTATAATTAGACTATACTCTCGAGCTTTTTATTTGAGTTTAACACAAGCTTCTTATGGTAAGCAGATGACAATGGTGACCTAGTGCCCAATGCAGTTAACCAACATGTTGAACATCAACTGATTCTTTTCTAATGCTAGTAATTGTGATAAATGCTTACTACATATTTTTACCCTTCGTTGTTAAGCTATTCGTTTGAGCTTAACACAAGCCTTTCGATTTTATTGTTCATGCTGTGACTTATCGAATTGCACTCTTCCAGAGGTAGGATATGAAGAGTGGGAGATAAACCCATGTTCCGTATTATTTCATTTTGTGACAATTAATTGTGACTTCAATACAAATAGTATATTACTCACATCATTTTTTTATTAGTGCTTTCATTTCTTAAGATTAGTAGGCAGATTTTAAGTAGGTAAAAAAGATAAGTATGCACAAAAAAACAAGTATGGTGAAATAAAGTAGGAGTAAAAAAAGTATGAACGTCTCACGATTGAAATCTGTGGTAGAGCACAGTTATTTAAGGTTTTCTCCTGTTCAATTCCTTTGAAATCTAAAAGTTCGGAAATGATTCGATTTAACGTCGATTTCTAGAATTTCTTTGACGTCTGAAATATGTCTTCGAGGTCAGCGATTCAGGCGAAAGGGTGTCCACCAGTTTCGGCACTTTTTTTCGGCACTTGGATTTCGTCGTTTTCGGCACCCCATGCAAACCACACTTCCTCGATTATAAAAATTATTGTCCATTTCGGCACCCAATTTGACCGTTTCGGCACCAATTTCGATCGTTTCGGCACCGACTTCAACCTTTTCGGCACCAACTTTAACCTTTTCGGCACCCCATTTCAATTTATCGATTTATTCATGTCAATTTTTGTCAGGCCGCTAGGGGCGCTCTGACGGCTGACGGCTGTGGTACCCTCCCTCTTCCTGACGGCTGGAGCAACCCAACCCGTTCCTGATGGCTGGTCGACTACCCCCGACAGAGGCGCTGCGGCCTTATTGTTTTTTATTTGTTTCGTTTGACGTTTGTGTCAGTATACTTTCGTTCGTTCGTGTAGTGATAGTGATATGTTAATAGTGCTTTGTGTTTTGGATTATTTTGGATTACCTGTTTTCTTCGACATACACACGTTAAATTGTGAGTACTATTCTATTTTTTTATTTCATACGTTGTAATTTAGGAAAAAATAAAATTAATGCCCTGTATTTGTTTACATGACGGGGGCGTGAAACGAAAGTTCATAGTTAGACTTATAGTTATAATAATATTTAAAAAAAAACTCACTTGCAGATCACCCGAATTAGCGTATCTGCAGGATTACGGTATGCTCTTGTTAAACCTATCACAGAATTTTAATGTTGTTATTTGTTGTATGTTTATATTGTTATATGTTTTATTATTCATTTTACCTAACGATTTTATGTGTCGAAAAATGCACTGGGTCCAATGGAACCCACATCCAAAATCTAACACTCCTAAGAAAACTATAATTATATAAAATACAAATACAGAAACTATTTTAAAAATACCAATTTCATCTGTAGTTGGCAATGCATTCGGGCGGATGGGCCCATTGCCACTTGCCATTGCCACACGCCCACCACGCACAACCCCTCCAACTTTTCGACCACGTCCACCACGTACTAACACAGCGATGTACCATGGATATGACTGAAGCGTACTCCCAAGGATAAGGGAGATACAAACAGCATATCCATGGAATGCTTCATGTTTATCCTTATTTCCCCTTCCCCGCACGTACCATTTGTATGTCCCTTGAATATACCGGTTTGTGTATACACAGTATCCTTAATTAACATCCATCTTTGGATATGATTTCTGTCAGAAATTAAATTATAAAAGTCTACCCCGAGACTTGAACTACTGACCTTCAATTCCGTAGCTCACCTCTCTAACCATTTGACCAACTGTTCGTACAATTTAGGAACAAACGTTTGGGAGTAATGGAAATTGAGATATGTTTTAGCTTTTTCGTCCACTGTGTACCTAATATGGTTATACTGTGATGCACATTCTGTGTATGTACCAAATGGTATCACAACCAAATCATACCCCTGAGTATATTACTTTGATGTACAATCAGTATGTTAATGAATATACGCTGGTGGATCTACGATGAATAGTCTTTATTTGATCCCATCCTAGATCCGAATAAATTTATACCTACGCTATACTACCGCCCCACAATTGCGACCTGGATCTATCCATCCCATATTTATCTACATCTTACATAAAGAGGATGGGCCGTGTTAGTAGGGGTACTAACTTCCCTGAATCCTCGCCAAGCTCAAAATCGGCAAGCCGACTTGGCTGCTTTCTAACTCTGGTTGGTCTTTCCATTGCACTTAAGAAAAATCGACAGTGACACAAGAGCACGACGTAAAAGAACAAAGTGCGAAAAATTAGAGATACTAACGATAATTTAAACGATACCTGGTGGAATAAAATTTTGCGACGATGCCGAAACGGAAACTAAAACTGTAACAATTTGGGTTGTGGTACTAGACTATACGCAGAATAGGAAAAGGAAAAGAGTTTAAAAATGTGGTGTTAAAATTTTAGTTGGTGACAAAATTTTATTAAAATCCAATAAATAAATCTAATAATAAATACAATAAATACAATAGTGCCGAAACGGAAAAACATAGTGCCGAAATGGAAAAACATAGTGCCGAAACGGAAAAATATAGTGCCGAAACGGAAAAACACACACGCCTGGCAACCCTAAAAAAAACATGACGCCTGGAACTAAATCTGGCGGCGGTGCCGAAAAAGACAAACACAGTGCCGAAAACGACAAAAACAGTGCCGAAAACGACGAAATCCAAGTGCCGAAAAAAAGTGCCGAAACAGGTGGCAACCGGCGAAAGGTGCTAAATAAATTGATAAATTTTATTGCGTGTTATAGGCGTTGCATTTTGAAGATGAGTGATGTGATAGCTCAATCGCATGCTTGAAAATGACGTCATAATTGTTGGGCAAAGTCATTTAGAAGAATTTTGTCCGTCACATGTTATATAATCGCTGTAGTTCATTCAATTGTTTTGTGAAACAACCCATTGAGTAATACATTTTTTAGATGAACTCGCTAGCGACTTTCGGTGTGTGAATACGCTATCCAATACAATGCGCCCACGTCCATTGCTGCTTGTCTCCCCCTATTAACATCAGCGCTAAAATAATTGTCATTATTGAACATTTGGGTCATGGGACATGATTGCAAGTTGTCAAGGCCACGATTTGTCTCGAGTTTGTTATATTTTTATTTCTCGGTGTGAATATGGCTGATTGAATCGCTGATTTTGACACTTGACTTGTTTGAGAAATGTCGAAGGAAGTTAAATCTTGGCCAAAGGAGCATATCGTTTGGTTTCATTTTTTTGCATTTTTTCCATATTATTCTATCGTCATATTTGTTCGCCTATAATTGTTGCGTTTTACAGATTTGATGCGTGAACACTGATGCTGTTACACTGATCCGTCCGTTGTTGCTTGTGATGATACGGATGTAAGCCTACTTGGAGATGATTATCCTTGCTCAACCAAAACGGCATTTATTAAATCACCTACTTCTCTTCAATTGGGATTACATCGATTTCTTCAAGCGTAGTAGGAGGCAAAAGCAAAGGTTAAAATTTTTTTGTCTGGTTTTGGTTTGGTCGATATGTTACCATTGACGGAACAAAGTCCTCTTTGGTGAGAATATTTCGATTGTAAGGGTCACACCTGCTTTTTCGAATCCAGCCATAATGTTTTTGCGTGTGACAGTACGTGGAAGAGCCTTCTTTACAATTCCTGGAACATGACGCATGGCCTGGATGTTTCTTCAGCCAGGCTCCTATAGCTCCGTTTCCATAATTTTTCAGTGGGCCATAAACTGATAAATACAATGGTTGAAGTCTATGAGAAGGAAAGCATTATAATGCCATTTTTTTTGGCGTAATTAAGTCCTTCCACGGACAAATGGAACCCATGGTTGTCCACAAAACCGGTTTATCTACAGATGGGCGAATATGTTTGACGAAGTGTTCTAAGAACAACACGAAATCCTTTTCCCTCATCCAACCAGATTTGTTTGCTGAGTCGCTAGACCATAATGGGGCATTCACAAAAAAAATTGTCTTTCATATGCACTCTTGGAAATAAGAATGAATCTATATTAGGCTAGGCCTACTAGAAAAAATAATGATTCTACTCCCTACCTTGGGAAAACAAGGAATGGGGAACACTATTCCCTGCAACACTGACAGCCATCAGAGTGACTAATGTGCCTCAACTACTTTATTGATTATATTGACAGATTTTAACAGTTGGCGTATGTTACACAGTCAAACGTTCATCACTGGACTACGTACTTGTGGCCTTTCACTTTTTACATCATTTTTTTTTCTACTTGGCAGACGGGAAGGGGCCGAGGGGGGGGGGAATTCTTCCCCTATAATTAAAGAAATCATCAAATCAATTAATTATAGAAATCATCAAGGAATATACATAAAAAAGCGTTCATAGAAACTCTTCCAGGAACTGTGAAACACCACGTTAAGCGGGACAGAGTGAAAGAACATTATTTAAGGTCATTGAAATGGTTCGAAATCTTTGAATTGTAACTTTTTCCATTGCCAGCAAATGTTTCATTTCGTTACATGAATTTCAGTTTATATTTTAATAGATAGGTATCCAACCGAGAAAAGGTATAAAGATCGGAAAATTTCCTAACGCAGGTTAAAATGGCGTAAATCCATTCATAAGTTCCGTACAAATAGTGTTTCTACAAATAGCCGAGGATAATAGCTCCAGGGTTTTCCTTTCACTGTGTAACTGGTTATACCCAAGACAAGGCGCAAGGGAGTTTCCTGAACTTGGAAGGTTGCGGATGTTCCTAGACGGCATTTCACACCGTTTTTTATGCGATTATTTGAAAACAGCCTTTCTCCCCACAGAAAAAATTTTACTCACATTTTACTCCACTTACAAGTGTGGAAATGGAAGTCCCCACTAAAAAGTGTGGGTACCTACTTATAAGTGGACTAGTTCACTTTGGGGCAAACCCAAATGAAGGTGTGCCTCTCCACTTAGGGCCTAAGTGTGGTTAATTGTAAGTAGAAAACCACACTAATTATTGGGCAAAAAAGTGTGGAATAAGTGTGGGTACAATAAATGTGAATACTTAAATATGTGATTTAATAAATGACTTTATTGAAAACATTACATCATTCGTACAAAAAGAATGCGGATTACGGTACACATACAGAACAATACTACGTTTTATTGATTAAAAACTGATTGCTGTTACTTTATAATAAAGTAAAGAAAGTTGGCTTGATTATGAAAAAAATACATAAAATCACATCGAAAGCCATTCAATTTTAGTTGCAGAACGAGAGACAATAACATTAATGCCTGTGACCTAATTCAGTAATCAAGAGCCTCATCGCTTGCAATGCGTTCGGGTGCGTTGACAAAATCTTGATTTGACGCGCTTATTTTTTCTCTTTAACTCAACAAAATCTCGAAAACAAGCTTTTCGAAAATAATTCTAAATACTGAGAATATTCAAAACGAAAAATAGAAAAAAAGATCACCCTTTCAAAGAGGAAAAGGTGACCTAGTTTATAGTCAAAGCTGGATTTTTTAACTGAACAATTTTTTCATTTTTTCGTGCGTTGCAAATGTTTCATTGTTCTCAATGAAGTTTTTAACAATCTGTCTTCCAAGCTTGTCTGAATTTAGAAATTCTCTTACTTTTATCTTATCCTACATGAAATTCATATTAGCTGAATTTTCGTAAAACACAAAAGATATTTAAACCAAACATATTTTCACGGAGAAACTCTCATCCTCACATCCATCACCAGGTCCAGCAGTGCTGTCAGTTTCTTTACGCTGATTGAACACTTAATATACTTGCTTCTGGGTGGTTGCACAGTTGTTACTACGCAATAGTTCCAATAAACGTCGTTTATACTTAGCAGCTGGACAAAATCTTGAAACCCGTGCTAGCCACTTCTGTGTCATTCAGCAGCAGGAAAGATTAACCGTTAATTTCGTTTCTTGTTGAATTGTAGTTTAGATAAATTTAATTATAATTTCAGATCAACAATAATTGTTAAATTACGTATTTATATACATTTAAGGATCTCAGTAACGTTTTCTCCAAATCTCTTTGATTTAAAAAAAGCATTCCACTTCATTTGCACTCCACAATTTCATACCATTACAGTTTCCATCCATTTTGTGCAATAATTTTTAGTACTTTAGAGTTTAGTAAGTATTTTTGATTATTCAAAGACGGCAAACAGACAGATCGATGTTTGATCTAAATCAAATGTATGAATTGAAATAGAAAATTACTATATAATGTGACGGAGGTTCCCATATTTGTTTGAATCTACAGATAAATTTTTAACAAAGTCAAATGGCTCAACAGACCAACATTCTAGAATGTTCAATACTATGTTTTTTCGTTATAGAGAGATTAAAGAGAAGAAACAGACAAGACGAGGAAAATTTGATATTTGGTTTTGGCAATAATATTTCTGATTACAGCAAATTTGGGAAAACTTGATTCTGTATTTTTTTGGTAGCAACTTCTACGTAAAGAATTTTGTTATTTCTTGCAATGAACGACACACCCTCTGTTGATTTAAGGAGCTGGTAAGCGGCAACTAAAGAACCTTCGTCTTCAAAGTTGCATTCAAAGCGCCTACTTTGAAACGATAAGTTTGTTGATTGAGAGGCCATTCTTAAGTCAATTAGCCTTATTCTAATTAGGCTGTGAAGAACTACGCTTGAACGTGTAATCGCGTGTAATATGAAGTTACGTCGAGGGAGAACTGATCTTTTGCGGTAGACTACTGGATGTATTTTACACTACATCCGGAAACTTCTAAGAAATCTAAACGTTGATATTACTAAATTCTATTTGTACATCTTTTTCCCGCTTTTTTCTGGGAACATTTTCTTCCTAGATTTCGTTTCTCGCCAAGCGTTGCTGTTGCTGGTAAAACGTTTCTCTGTAGTTGTCCAATTGGAACTGTAAGGGTTACAACATAGGATATATTCCTAGTTAGTTTCTTCATTTAATTGCAAATGGCTCCACCTTATATCGAAGACGATCCGTTTGCAAATGCGAATGATGTTGTACAAAAAGAAATCAAGGAAATTTTAATCAAACGTATTCCCTTTGCACAATCGAATAATCTTGATGATATGGTTGTTTTGCTTAATGTTGAAAGGGATCAACTTGGCATTTTGGAGCCGAGTCTTCTATTGCAGAACGTTGAAGCGGACTGGAATTTACAGATTGTTCCAGCTAGGATAATTGATCAAGTGTTTAATGAAGAAGACGATGCTGTTGAAAGAATTCGTATTCTGGCCGCTGGTGGTGATATACACGCACAACATCTTATTAATCAATTTGATAATCCAGAAGACGATGGTATGAGTATTGATTCTAACAATGATTCAAGACTTCAAGAGAAAATGTCCTTTGAAGAAGAGGTTAAAGTATTGTCTTTATTTTATTTGTGTATTTTGGTTTAACTTTTAATTGTTAACTAAAATATTTAGATGGACATGATCACGGTGGATGTTGCCGGTAATAAGTGGATGAGGATAGACCCACACCGCATTTTTAAACTTCTGCAAAACGCCAAGCGTTCTTTAGATTATTGTGTTCAAGAAAGTCGACTTGAAAATGCGAGCTTCCTCAGAGTAAAGATGTTTCGGAAAATTATTGATATTAAAGCTAAAAGAGCTAAGGTAGTTCTGGATCACATTCAAGATGGTTGTGATAATGCCTTAATAGAAATGGACATAATAATTAAACATTTTGGAAAGGAGTCAATGTCTGTAATGATCACGGAGCAATTTAAATTGACGATGTTGGCTAGTGAAAGGGCTCAGCGTTTTCATGATCAATTAATTGATTTTGGCAAATCAGCTCTTCATATTCAAAAATCGTTTCACGGTCAGAAGATTAATTAATCTGTTTTACCCGTTCTTTTCTTTCATTTTTTTTAATTTACTCATTTCGCTTTTTCCCCACACAGAAAACATAGAATTGTTGTTCTTTCTTGGAAATAACCTTTTAACTTTCTGGTCGTTGAAAGTGTTCTTTTAAATGTCGTGGGTAATACGTTTTGTCTGACTAGTTGCTTCGTTTGAAATAAATGTTTTGTCAGTCGCAGTCGTCTGGTGATAGTTGCCTTCAACGAAAGTCTCTTCTATCAAGTGTCTTTTTTATTTGTAAATGTTACTTCGTCGGTTATGTCTGCAATTACGGAATTAGTCGTTGGGAAAATATTTCGTTCTTTTGAAGACATTGAAAATTTTATGTTAAGACTGAAAACGGAGTGTTTTTGCCACTTAAAATAGTGGATAGTCAAACGATTGCAAACTATAATCAAACATTAAAAAATCACGATAAAGTGTTTGACGATAAGTGGCGTTTTAAACACGTAAAGGTCGTTTGTTGCCATAATGGCGTACCTCGTGATCGATGCGGTGGAAAGCGCCCAAATCAAAAGGTATTTCCGTGCCAGTGCCCTTTTTTTCCGTGTGGTCTTCCAACCGATTGCCAAATATTTCACAATTTCGTCGATGTGCGTCGAAAACCAAAATCACCCTATGTCCAAAGAAGACATCAGCACTTATCAAAAGAAAAAGTGATAAATGTTTCTATTTTTTCGTTTAATCTGGGTTGGAAAAATGTTTGGCAGTGTAACAATTTATGGAGTTGTGTTTTCTCCTGTTTTATATTATGGTAGTAATGTGTGTAGGATAGTTAAATTTTTTAACTTAAATGCATTTGTTTTACATTTCTGTGATAAAAACTCAATTGACCATTATTTGTTTTTCCCGCAGAAATCTTACTCCAGATGCCATTTCTTTTGCTCAAAAATCTCTTGATGCCGGTGCGAAACCTCTTTTGGTGCGGAAAAATTTAATGTTGGAATTTGGTGCAAATCTTTCAACTAAGGATGTTTTGAACTTGAAGACCAAGTTGAGTGGTAAGCGAAGTAGAAGTTTATTTCTCAATTTCATTCATAACGAATTGATCAACATCACTGATATTTTGGTTTGTTCTCTTTTTTTTTGGTGAATTGTGATATGTAAACTTATTTATTTATTATTGAAAAATGGTCATCTTGATTTTTACAGGGGTAAAACAGGATGACTGGAAACATGCTGCAGAAGTGTTAAATGTGTACGCGAAAAATCCTGACAACCTTGTCAAGGTGATGGATGATGAAGAAAATAACTTCACCATTATCTGCGTTCAGCTTTCAAAAAAGAAAGATCTATTTCGCAAGTACGGACATGTGATTGAATTAGATGGCACATATAGAATAAATATGCAGGAATGCCTTTGTATACCTCGTCGGTTGAAGATAATTATGGTGTAGGGCAGCCAATTTGTTATATGTGGATAAAACAAGAGACCACTGAATTTATAAAGTCAGCTCTTCAGATTTAAAAGTCAAATATTGCTTTCACGTAATCAATAGACTATTGATCTTTCTTTTCATTTAGAATAATGCCATTTCTGTCACCAAGGTGGTTTTAACAGATAAGGATTGTTCAGAGTTGGCTGGCATCAGTGCAGTTTTCCCAGACGCTGTCAGTCTTCTGTGCCAATTTCATGTAGTTTGTGCAATTGACACGAGATTTGCCAAAGCCAGGCTTGAACCAAATGAACGAGAAGAAATTTATCTGTCCTTTCAAAGAGCATTACATGCTCACACCGAAGACGGAATTGATATTGAAGAAGTATACCTTTGCAGTTTAGGTTTGAATGAATATTATTTTTCTATGTACTTTTCATTGGTAGTATTGCTTTATAACAATTTAACAAATTCTGCAGATATTGATAATTTAGGGGAATACTTCAAGAATCACTGGTTCAATTGCAGAGCTGTTTGGTGCGACTTTTATCGGTCTACGTTGTTCACGAAAGGAAACAATACGACGAACCGACTTGAAAGGTAATATATTTAGGTACTTCCTTGTCTTAAAGTTATTTCAAGAAACACTGAGTGCGGCTGTTTTTTCACGCCATGGTTGACAAGCATTCAAACAGCATCTGGAAGGTATGGTTGCTTGCTTTCTTTTCACTACGTCATTGATCAGTTGACAAGCATTCAAACAGCATATCTGGTAGGTATGGTTGCTTGCTTGCTTTCATGTCTGGTAGGTATGGATGCTTGCTTGCTTTCATGTCTGGTAGTTATGGTTGCTTGCTTGCTTTCATGTCTGGTAGTTATGGTTGCTTGCTTGCTTTTCAGTACGTCATTGGTCATACTACGTCATCGTTGACTAAAAATAAACTCCATGCGCTATGTAATAATTATTTGTTATGTTGAGAAAAGAATAATTATATACATTCATCGCAGCATTTTGATTGAATATGTAGAATAACCCACTGATTACATTTTTAGGTTTCACTCAACAATCAAAACTGTGTTAAATCACAAGCAAGTGACGTTTCATCAGGTTGTTCAAGTTCTTCTTGATATATCTCTTTTCCGAACCATGGATTCCGAGCGAAAAACAATTGAAGGAAGACTTAAATTCGTAACTAGGAAACCTCATCTGGTCTTACAAGGTTTAGCCAAATTGGTCACTCCTTATGCATTAAAACTTGTCGAAAAGGAAATGTGTAGGAAAAAAGTGAAATCTTATTCTATTTTTCAGGTATGAATTATGATGTATAAATAATTTAGAAATCAATTTAATTTTCATTTCACTAAATCGTTTTTTAGTCAGGTGATGTCTTCCGTCTGACTTCTTGTCTTGGTGAAAATGTTATTTCATCCAATTTTCATACATGCAACTGTTCCTTTTTCATGTCATATGGACTACCATGTAGCCATATGATTTACTTAGCTACTGAAACCAAGGTTTCTCTTCCAGAAACGGCGTATAACTCTTGTTGAAATGTTGAAAATAGTGAAAATGTGAAATGCTGTCGAACTCTGGAATCAAATGAGTCCACTGTTGTTCCAATGAAGAGATTCAGATCTAAAGTAGTGAGTCGAGAAAATTTGTTTTTGGAAGCTAACGTATTAGCAAGAAGTTGGTGCAACGCTTTGCAAGATCTACCTATTCCAGCATTTGAAGGACAAATGCAAGCCATGAAAAGGTTAATTTACTGCGCGAAAACCAACACTTCAATTAATTTCAGTATGTATTGGTAATATTAGTGCGTTAGTTCTATGGTTTTGTTAATGTATGTTTTTTTGGTCTAGATGAATCAACATTAAATACGTCGACAGACGTTGAAGTCGTGAAAAAATCTGGAGAGGATAACAACGGTAATAAAGAACAAGTCACTATCTCAGAAGATCACTTAGTTGACGTGCTTGAAATCATTGAAAAAGAAACCGTCTCAGAAGTCACTCTCTCAGAAGATCATTGAGTTGACGTGCCTGAAATCATTGAAAAAGAAACCGTCTCAGAAGCCTCTCTCTCAGAAGATCACTTACTTGACGTGACTTAATTCAGTGAAAAAGAAACCGTCTCAGAAGCCACTCTCTTAGAAGATTCCTTAGCTGAGTTGAGTGAAATCAGTGAAAAAGAAACCGTCTCACAAGTTGTTTCTGCAGCAAATGTTACTTTATCAAAAGACGAAATTAGGTTAAAGAAACTGAAAGGTTTACATCTCACAAATGTCAAAAGGCGGATGGGAAAACCTAGAACAACCAAAAGACTGGATAGGTACAAATATAGTCCTAAACAGTTTCTGAAAAAAGGAAATCACGAGAAAGTCACAAGTAATATAACTTATAAAAATCATCCAATTCCAAAGTAAAAAATTTTAAATAATAATCTCCGTTTAACAGTGTTCCTGTCGTGGGTAACGGGAAACGAAAGAGCTCACTACTTGTTGGACAGCAAAGAGAAAGCTAAAATCAAAGATTTTCGGTCAACAAACTTGATGAGTCCAGCTTTATTCGAAAATGATGTCAATAGTGTATTGAAATCATTTGAATATCTGTTTACTACAGAAACTTGGGATCAGTTTGTCAAACACAGTAAGAAATAGTTAGCTCACTTGTTTTGTTGCATTGCAAAAATGTCTGTTATTTAATTAATTTTTTCCAAAATTTATGCAGTTAATGAACAGAGGAAGGTTGATGTTGACTATGTTTGTTCAACTTGCCAACAATGTGTTTTGAAGAACCTGAAATTGAAAAATGGAACACGAAAAGAAGAACCATGGATATTCTGTGATTGCTTTCAGATATGGTATCATTATTGCTGTGAAAATCTTAAGCGAAAACCAAACTGTCAAACATATGTCTGTAAAAGTTGTCGTAAACATAAGCTGTAAAGAATTCAAGCATTCAAACATTATCTGGAAGGTATGGTTGCTTGCTTGCTTTTCACTACATCATTGTTCAGTTGACAAGCATTCAAACAGCATATCTGGTAGGTATGGTTGCTTGCATGCTTTTCATTGCTTTTCAGTACGTCATTGGTTATACTACATCATGGTTGCTTGCTTGCTTTTCATTGCTTTTCAGTACGTAATTGGTTATACTACGTCATGGTTGAATAAAAATAAACTCTGAGGACATCATGGTTGCTTGCTTGCTTTTCATTGCTTTTCAGTACGTCATTGGTTATACTACGTCATGGTTGACTAAAAATAAACTCTGAAGACATCATGGTTGCTTGCTTGCTTTTCATTGCTTTTCAGTACGTCATTGGTTATACTACATCATGGTTGACTAAAAATAAACTCTGAAGGCCTATTCACTCAAAATGAAAACGCAGCAATTTAAATTTTTGACGGTATGCAGTACCCAGCGGATATCGTGTCAATAGCGTCGAACAACCACTATTGACACGATATTCATCGTGCCAATAGGTTTCACTATAATTTTAAAGAATATAAACAGAAAAACTGAAGGATAAACTGAAATAACCCCAGCGCTAACAGCGGTAGCTTTTAACACTACTATAAGGCAGATAGAAAGCTTCAGTTACTATGGTTACACCAAAGCCTGTATAACTATAACGTCTCCTGCACCTGACGTAAGCCGACAACCAATTTTTTAATTTAAAAAAAATTGTTTTATTAATCCCACAATTTTATCTAAGTCCTTCCCAAAACAAAAAAAAAATGAATTAAAAAATAATAATAACAAAACTCAAATTTGTTACAGAAGTTACGTACGACTAAGTCTATCAATTTCACTTTAAATAAAGAAAATCTAGAAACAATTTGGAAAACAAAATTTTTAGACTGTTGATTTGAACCTATCAAAGGCAGGTTCGAATCAAAAAGTGTTATGAAAATATCATTTAAGAATGCGTAGACTTTTGTTTCTCTCAATAGGCATAACGGCTTTGCTAGAACTAAAATTTATTTGAGTATTTTTTGGCAGGAACGACCACTTCATCTTACAATAGCAAAGTTGTTACATGAAGGGGGACAAAAACGGACCCTGGAGATAAGATTTCAAATTTTAGTTATCAAATATAATGTCGTATATCAAAGTTATTCAAATCGATTGAAAAGGGGAAGCCCACCCGTGCAGGTAGCTGCCGGAGCTGTGAAACAAAACAGAATGCGTTTGAGGTCCTTGCAAAAGCTGTCATTGAGCTAAGCGGCGGGCATCGAGAAAAACAGTGTAGTAGGTGGACGACATGGCGATTGTTTGAGCCATAAAGCTGAACAAATAAAAGACAAAAATGCGTTCAACGTGTTAATTATAACTCGGAAATGGGAGAGGAGAGACGAAGGCAGAAAATGGTAATAAACTGAAAAGCAAAGGTTTTCTACAAGGCCATTCGCGTTCGGCGTAGGGGTCGTTGACCAAGTTGATGAGGTTGAGGGGCATCAACGAGCTTCCAAAAATCTTTCTCATGGCAAGCAACCATCAACTATTCGTGCGCCGTTTGAGCTCACGATCCAGCTCCTCATCGTGAAAACTCCTCAAACGAATTGACATTGCCAATCTATCAACAAACATAACACGCCGAACATGAACAGCGAAGTCAATTTTGAAATTAGTTTTGATTACTGGAAAAAATGATGTCCATTCAAACGGGTATTCAACTCATGGCTATTGATCAGAACTGGAAGCAGAGAATGTACTGGTAGCTCTGACATATCAAACCTATTCAACAAACAAAAGATCAATCAATAGAACATGTTGTTGTGACATTGCTACTTCCCTACATAGACCTAACTCAGCCATCAGAAATCAATAGTATCGTTAAGAATTTTACAGAGCATGTACTGGTAGCACTGACATGTCAAACATATTCAATAAAACAAAAGATCAATCAGTAAAACACATTGAAGCATTATTATTTCCCTAGTAGGCCTACCTCATCCACCAGAAATCAATGGTATCGTTAGAGTTTTACAGAGCATGTACTGATAACACTGATATGTCAAACCAATGCAATAAAAAACAGATCAATCAGTAGAACACGTTCAGATATTATTACTTCCCTACATACTACATCCACCAGAAATCAATGGTATCATTTTCCTTTATCATTCTGGAACAAGATAACTCTAAGCATTGCATTTTTCGGCCATTCATTCCCTTTTCTTTATCTGCTATTTTCATTCCCCATCAAACGGTTAATCGAAAAATGTCAAATTCCTCCCCAGAAAAACCTAACCCCCGTTAAAAAAAGACCCTATCGGGAAACTCGCGCGCGAAGCAAGGGATCGGCATAGTTTCATCATGTCAGGGTAATGCGTCAAGTGGTGCATTTTATTAATAGGTTGGACACCAGGAAATAAAAATTGAATTGCTCAAATATCCTTGATATCATATCCTTCAAGGTATTACAGTGTGCAATTGTGATAGGGGGAGCAAAGATAATATCACAAATTGAAATAAACTAAAGTAACAAATTATAGTGAGGGTAATATCTTTAGGTATTCTATCCCCAAACATTAACGGGAAATTTCGAGCGGTGCATAGACTTTCCTTAGCAAGCTGCTTTAACTTCCTCGTTCAAATTAGCATCCGTGAATCAACGGCTTGGTTTGTTAGTTGAGTTGTACCTCCCGTAACGAAATGACGCAATTCTTTCATTTAAGCACGCCGCATTGAGTCCGTAATCTTTCTTGTTAATGTTCTACTTTTTAAGGCGAAAATTTAACCAAAAAGGGCCAACTTCTTCTGTGATGTCATGCATAAAATTAAATATAACGTTTTCCCCGAAATGAAGAAAATTGTTTTGATTTAAAGGACACACACCCTTTACCCCTGTACTTCGTTACCACTCGGGAAATTATCAAGCGCATCCTGCGCCAGAAAATCAAGTGATTGCTTCGTTCTAAACACGACGTTGTCTATCGTTCCATGATCTCGAATTTCATTTTTACTGATGTGGCAGACACGACGCAACTTTTAAGCTGATGGACTCATAAAATTTCATGTGCTCCCTTTGTTTCGGCACAGAAAGCAACCAATGTTCCTTGGAAATGAAAACCAGGGCGGTAAGGAATGTCAAGCAACATCCCTTCATCGGATTTCAAAATTAAAAGTTCTTTCATGAATTGTTCAATTAAAAAATCAAACCCCTGTTCCTTTAAATCTTTAGTTTTCACAGTGCAAAAGGAAAAATGTTTTTTACGAGAATTTTCAAGTGGTGGGATATTAATTATAACGTAACAGAAGTTGCCCTCTTCTTTACTCTTAACTTTACTGTATTCGTAATCTCCACGTTATAAACAAACCTGTATTCTGATCGCGAAAGGAAATCGTTTTAAAAATTCGTGACTGGAAAAATGATTACTAACCCTGTTACCGGGTATAAATCCGTAAGTCGATGGTTTCTCAGAAAAAAAATTATCAAAATATAAATCCTTAGAAAAAGGACCTGTCAAGATTTTCAGACCTTAATTGAAAGGTTCTTTTTACAGGCTTTGGAAAAAAATTCCATCTCTATTTCTCACAGGACTTTCAATAAAATCAATAAAAAATTTCCTCTGGATTCTAATAATTGAAGTATTTACCGAAAAAAAGTTTTTATTTATTGATGCATTAAAGATCTTAAAGATATAACTTTTTTGCATTCGTCATTTTCCTTCAAAGCACAAATCAAACTTAATGTCAAAAAATTTATTGCTAATTCACTGATGTTAAACTGAAATGAAAATTTTAACATTATTTTACTTAGGGAGATTGAGAATTGAAAATTTTGAGAAATTTCTTCAAGGTCAGCAACAAAACCCCCGTGGGGTAAATCAATATCCATGAAACCGTTTGCAACATTTGCGTCTACATATTCCAATTAACAATTCAAAGAACCATAATCCAATATAATGGAACTTTTCTCACAAACAGACAAATAATAGCGAAAATTTGCAAACGTTAAAACTTTTAGGTACGTGCAGCCATTTTGCCCACAAAAATGTCGCCATTTCTTTCTTTATTACTATTTTAAAAACCATGTTGTTTACTAAAATGCCGTGTTAGTGCTGTGTAAGGACCAAGGAGAACTTGAGCACAACTTAAACACGTGAAATCCCTATTACGCTGTTCTACACTAGGAATGGTGCATTTGTGGCGGGCCACTACTTTTTTGGGGTAAATTTTGATATTTGGTTGATTTCTTTGCTCATGAGGTAATCTTGCTTTATAACAAGCCTCTCGTTCGCAATGCGCCATTATGTCACCTTCCTCCTGTTTCCACCGTGAACGGTTAGGCCATTTGATTTGAATCACGTCTTTCTCGCCTTTTTTCGCTCAGAACTCGGCATGGTGAGGATCTCATGAATGCTTCTAGTTGATCTGACCGAGTGTGTTGACTCGGATGTTTCAAATTGCTCGTATAACTTGAGATTAATTGCCGATAAAAACGTATTAAAGGCCAAAGCAGCAGTTATTTGGAATCAAAGATTGTACCAAATTGGAAAAGAAAAAAAAGGCACTTCTGTTTCTCTTTGAGTAAATGCGATACAAGCATTGTATCATTCACACCCCCTCTCAGAAAATGGTATGACAACTTCTGATGTTGGTAGAAGCCATTTTCACCAATCAAGGAAACTCAACTATTTCAATTTACACTTGTATGTGTATGTTGCTCAATTTCCTGGGATCGTAATTTTTAGAACATGCAGAAAATAACTGAATTTATTCATGTTTGGTTGGTTTGAGGTTGGTATTCTTTTTTCCTATGGGAACAAGGAAGGTGTCGATGAAACGATCGTATCCGAATCTGTCGTTAAACTTCAGAATCGTGAAGGATATAATTAATTGGTTAAGACTGTGTAGTTTCGTTGTTAAACAATTTAGTCAATTCTAAACAATGTCTTAGAGATTGACTGCCTCTCCTAAAACTTTATTTGCACGTTTTGGTTCATTCCTATTGAAATAATCAAAGCCGACAAGTGACTCGATGTATTTTTCCACCATCTCTGCCAGTTGGTAGAATGTCGGCCTCTCTTTTGGATTTATGTGCCAAAAGCTTTTCATTATATCCCCAAAGAAATTTGGCGAATATTCAGGTTTCTCCATCCAGTACCCATTTTGGATGTCTTTTACAAACGCCCAACCATTATCCATTCCTGGAAAATGAAGTGAAATAGCAAGTGCCAGTCATTCATTTTTATGGTAATTTCAATTGATTTTATTTCCCACCTGGATACGGAACTTTGCCAAGAAAAAAGATTTACCACAAGAGAATCCCGTAAGACCATACATCCGATTGACTGGAAAATATTTTGTCCGTCAGGAACTCGATGGCCATCCATTTGATTGGCATTCATTGCTATCATCAAAAAATAAAATTAGTAATTATTAAATCAATGTTTGATGTTAATATACTTCCTTACCTCTCCTATTTTCTGGTCATCGTAACTTTCATTTTCCTGGCCATTCCGGAATCGGCCCCTTTGACGACTCCGTGATCGGCCAAAAGGACGTTGCGGATGACCAAATTGCCGTGCAATACCTGCGAGTGATCAGGGAAGATAGTGTTAAATTATTGCGTTTGAGAGGAGACTGCGTCTTTCACCTTTTTACTGGCTAAAAATTCCATACCTCGTGCGATTTGCAATGACCAGGAAAATATGTCTCTCGTTTTATTATTTGATTGGCAGTTGCGTCGGAATCTTCTGCGTTTTTACTGGCACGTTTTGATTTGGGCTTGTTTTCAATGTAATTTTCTGACCATTCAACTTTTTAAACGATTAAAGCAATGCGAATATGACACGGACGTAAAATGAATTTCAGCGTAAACTTACGTCCCGGAATTTCATTGTCGACAGATAGCAGATGTTTGGTACAATCATTTAAAACAGGGGGATTAATAATATAGAGAAAGGAATAGAAAAAAAAAGTTACGACTGTCGTTCACTTTTTCCTTCATTTTTATTACTTGGCTGATGGTGTGTTGATTTCCACCGTTTCGTCCTCGGGTAGGAAATTATCTAATTCGTTCAACTGGTTGATGAATTTGTTCCAGTGTTTAATTAAATAAGATTTTAAATTGCCGAATCGGCAGAAGTCATGATGACCAGAATTTCTTTTGCAAGTGGCAAAAACAATTATTATTAATATTTGTTTGATTTATCTGTTTAATTGTTGTCATTTACCGCATTTTACCTTTAACGTGGGTTTTGGTACAGGCCCCCATTAAATTGGCGATATTTAAGTGCGATCCCAAATAAATCATAATTTTAACTCCCTTATGAGAGCGTCAAATGCGTCGTGAGATTTGGCCATCGGTTTGATCATTTTGATGGCCACTGTTGTCACAGTTTCTTCAGAGCATTTGATGCCCACAGCGTTGGCTCTGACGACTCGACCGAAACAACCGGATCCCAGTTCTTGACCTTCTGGGATCTCCATTTAGCCTTTTGGCAAGTTCTGTTTCCACCGTTCTCTTTCAAATTATTTAAGGTTTATGGTCAGGAAATGCTTCATTCTTAGTAATTCAAAAGACGAACCGTGTGTCGGATTTGAATCTAAACAATTTATACCAGGGGGACGTTGATGTGTTTGTCGGGACTTTTATTTTTTGGAGGGGATGTAAAGACGGGGGATGTTGTGTCTGCTCTGTTTTAAGTTTTTTGAGAGGGTGTAATGAAAGGGGACGTCTTGTCGTCATGAAGGGATGTAACGTCGACCAAAGAGGATAAATAAGAGACGTAAAAAGAACGAGGTTCGAGCTCAAACTTGAAAGGTTACACACAAATGCAACAGCAACAGCAACGGGCTGCCTGCCATTGTCTCTTATTTTCTCTTTTTACTTTTTCGTTTTTTTTTTTAATTTTTCTGGTGGGCTCTCTCTCGAGTTTTTGAATCCGATTAGCACCGGCGCCGAATTTGAATATCGCGCGATTTTATGATCAGGGAAAAACCGAACCACAAGAAAAGAAAATGTTGATTGAAGTAGAGCCAAATGTTGGAAAATGACCTGACCACCTGGTCATTTGCCCATTTGGTTTCATCACTCCTCTCTTTTTTCTTTCTTTCATTTTTCGGGGCTTATAGCACCATACTTCAAGTCTCTCGCCCAGCCCAAAATTGCTGCCCATTGCTAATTTTCCTTTTTTTTAAAGATGGACCAATTTTTGAATGATATTAACGAAATGCTGACATGCAGAGTGTGCATGGGAAAGTACATTAGACCGAAAGTGCTGCCATGCCAGCACACATTTTGCATGGATTGCATTTCGGCTGCGTTGAACAACTTTATTGGAATGATCCGGAATGAAGTAAATTAAGTATTTTTGCCATTTTCAATTCAATTTCTTTAATCTTTTTTTCAGCTACCATGTCCTTTATGCCGAAAGAAGTGTGATGTGCCTAGGGAGGGCTTCCCAACTAATGTTACATTTCAACGACTTCTCAATCTGCCCGTCATTTCTGCACTGGATTTGGATCATAATGTACAACATTTACCCATTTACCGTGTGGTTGAAACTGCATCGGCCACAGCTCCTGATCAACAAGTGATGCCTGATCCTCATCCGCAACAAGTGATGCAACCGCCCACTGCTGGAGTAAGCGACAACATCAGGGAGAATTTATTTGCGTTTCTCTACTCCTACCTAAAAATGGGACCCCAGTACACAGCGACACACGACGGAGAAACCATACCCCATCGTGTGTCGCTTACAATACCAGGTAAGCTGTTTTTCATTTCGTCGCGTATTTCATGTCTTTCAAACCTTTACTGCCTCGTGAAATGTATTAATTTTTTCTTCTCTTTTAAGGTTTGGAAGAGCTAGATGATTCTTGCGAAAGCCGTGTCAAAGATGATGCGAAAAATGTTTGTGCGTCAAGAATAGTCAACAAACTGATTCAACGTGGCTACATGACACGCGAATGGGGGTAATTTTTTAAAAATTTATTTTTCTTTCAAATTATTAATCTACGTGTTTGTTTTTTTAAATTCAGTTGTGGGCCAAACTTCCATTTGGCAAAAACTCCGTGGATTTTGAGCGTAATGCTGTTCCTGGCAGCTTCAATTACGGGTCAGCAAAATCGACAATGATTCAAGAATTAAGAAAAAAAATATTTTTACTGCCATAACAGAACACAATTTGAAATACAATAACACATGCTTTTTCAAATGTGTTATTTCTATTAGTCGTGGTAAGTAATTTCTAAATATTTTGTTTGAATGTAAAAGTTAAAATTTATTTTATTTCAGTTTGTTATGTTGAATCCATCAGCATAACATCAAAATCAGATGCCAACCAAATGGCCTATTTTAAGTTGGCGCAAGCTCTGTTCCAAAGAGGCATTGTGGAACTATTCATACTACATGGAACAGGCGGAAATTAAAAGGAACACGAATCCGAGGAACCCCATCATAGCTCCAAGTGTAGCAGCATCTGCTACACTTGGAGACGAACAGTGAAGTAATAAAACATTGCCATGAATAATATTTTTTCTAAACATGTCCCTCTTGCATCAAAAATCCTTAAATAAGAAGATATGATATGCTCTTATTTTTTTCATAGGAGACGTAATATCGGGGGGATGCAATCTCGCTCTACCAGTTTGAAAAGGAAATTTGACATTCTTTATCGATTAACACAAAAATTGCAAGATCTTGAATTGTTGGACGATACATCAATTCGTGTATGTCACGATTTTTTGAATGTTTCTTGTTGAATGCGATGAAAAATGAAGAAAATAACAATGAGATATGAAAAAAGTTGAATTTAACGGTACCAATATCAAGGAATTAAATTGCGTCATTGCGAAAAAGTGGGAGGAAAAGTTAATAATAATTCTAATAATTTAGTATCATACCATTCCAGCCAATTTCTATACTATTCCAGCCCAACAATTGTGAAGGATAAAAAAACATCCGAAATCAACGAACCATTGAATTTTTGTATTGTGTAAATATTTTTTTCTGTTAGGCAAGTAAAGAAAGTCAATCAAGAATTTTTGTGTCTTTCCGTAAATATACCCATGCTTAAAATTAACGGTGATACATCCGTAATAGTTTTGGACGATTTTGTGTGCATTTCAACTTTCGCATGGATGAAAGCGAATCTTTCTTATCGTTTTTTTAATATTGATGAAGTTATTTCTGTTTCCTACTTTGGCGAAATAAAAAAATCCCTGACAAAACTGACTAAACAATTTATCGAAAAATTGTTAGAATTTTATAAAATATGCAGAGTACTCCATATCATTATGAAGTGATAAAGTTAGACGGACGGAAAGAGAACTATCGATCTGTATTGAATCGGGGGAGTTTACAGTCGACCTTCTCTCAGAGAGCACGAAAGAAACTTAGGAGGAGAAGGGAGCTTCATAAAGTTAAGGAGCGTGTCTAAAGTCGTCTTTCGATTATTTGGATATGAAGTTTTTTGCATGCTTGCCAGATAGAAACAATGTTACCAAGTGTAACAGGGGATGCCAGAAAATCAATTGTGCGATAAAAAAGACTAAGAAAAAAAATTACCCTGTACAGTTGACAAATTAACAGTTTGGTGTAATGAAAAATAAGGGAATGAAAAGCAATATCATTTTGAGAAATGTGTTGAGGAATGAGAACAATTTTTGGCATGTAGTACCGCTATTGAAAAATGTTTCTGTTGTCTCACTTGTGGGTTTTTTTCAATCCTTCAGTTAGAAACAGTTAGTTTGAAGTAACACAGTTGAAGTCACTGTCACTTGAGATTCGAATGCGGTTGAAGTCAACCTTAAAAACGAGAAAATATTTGTCTGGGTCATTTTGATTTCCAACAGTGTGGTTTGTGAAGCAACTCATATCGGTGTGAAGGTGAAACAAAAAAAATTTAAAATGATTGCTTACTGGTACGCAGCAGCACAAAACATTTGTGACGGCAGGTCAACGTAAAAGTGGAGTAACGTGTTGGTGCGGATCTTTAGATGATCATCGCTGATATTTGACGGGAAAATAACACTACAGAACACCATGCTCACCACTGATGGAAAGACGCTGTTTTAGGGCTTAGCAAGGCATTAAGAGGTAGTTCTTAATTACACCTAGCCTTCCTTGACGTTAGTTCCTCTAAAACATGTAATAACAAAAATAAGACCCAAAGACCATACGGCGTGTCACACAGCTGTAGTGTAGTGTGTAGTATTGTAGTGCGACACATAAGTTGCAGCTTCTAACCAGCTTACGCTTCAAGAAGAAATAAAGGCATCCGGAATGAGTATAATCATTCCAGTCGTCCAAAATAGTGACACGCTCGTCGTCGAAACAACGAATTCCTTCATCAAAACCCTTCGCTAGACAGACGTAGTGCCCTGGCGAGCGGGAGAAAAACATTGCAAATACAACGACAAACAATGACAAATGAAAGCGCAATCAACAGTATCGTTTTCAAAAGCTTCGCCGACGTGTGTGATGTGTGCTTGTAGGATGTATTCGTGAAGACTGGACGACCTGACTTCCTCCGAAACAGCGTAAGGAATTTGCCCCACTGCCGGAACGGAGACTATCTGATGGTTTTTTTAAAGCCACGGAATCGTCCCAGGCACACCACATGCACCCTATGTGCATGGCCGTTAATGTGGGAAAGAGAAGAAACGAAACAGTAGTAACCACCGGCAGAAAAACTGAGTCTGGCACGTCGCTTTTGGTGGAATTTTCAAAAGTGAAATGCGTTGTGTACAGCTCCCGAATGCGCATAACAAACAGGTTCTAGTGCACTGAATATCTGAAAGAAACGCTGTCGTACAGTCGGCCCACTTAATTGTCGGCTGCCGGATATGGATAAACCAGGTCGTCAAAACCTCGTAAACGTTTGACGGGGTGCAGATCCTGCGATAATACCCAGGCCTGGCCGCAGTTTTGGGTTACTAGGGAAAACATAAATAGGGAAACTCTGTTGCTTACTGGTTGCGAATGTTCGTTCTTACAAGAATAGAAGCGAAGTGTCTGTCAATAAAAGCCGAAAAGTTGTTAGGCGTAGTTCAACCTCCAACCGTGAAAATAGCCCATAAGGAATTTGTTGACTTCCTGTTGCTGTCCCCTCACAAGCCTCCTATCCACTTCACTCAAGTAAGCCATTAACTCACAATAAAAACACTCATTAAAAGTTTAGCTACGATTTGCCTTCGTGTGAGTCTGTACATGAGATAGATTTTAGTCCAAAATAGCAAATCTGAAATCTACTAACTAAACGTAGCGTGTGCTCGACGGGGCAACAAAAATTTGCTTACCGATGAATTTCGTTAATAAGCGCGGCCACACCCCTGTTGTGGACTTCAACCAGCTGAACGAAAATTTGGTACCCCACCTGGATTTCGGAGTTGAAGACGTTTTTACCGATCGCACAAAAGTCACGGCAAAAATTCGCGAGAGAAAACAGGGCTATAAGTGTAGCGTTGACAAAGCAACAATTCTCTGTGTTTGAAAGACGAAGACGAAGAAGAAGTGTTTTAAGAAAATAAAATGGGTGTGAATTATTTGGTGGCGAAAGGCGGTTACGATTTTCGGACTCTCATACGACGTGCTCTCGTTGCTGGATCTGACCACACGACTGTGAGTGGCGGGGCAACGCTCGTAGACTGCTACGTGTCAAACGTTTCCCATTCAACGTGGATCTGCTAAAGATAAAAAAATATGAAGTGACCAAGAGAAAAATGGTAAAGACGCTATCCACCACAGCTGAGTTGATGGTAGACGTCAATTTCGACACAGTTCACACTTACCTGACGAAGGTGGACAACAATACCATCAAAAAGTGAACCTACTTCCTCTTTCTACTGCAGGTTTGTGGGCGCTGTGTACTGTGTTGTTCGTTCAAACTGGGGAGAAAAACCAATTTAACATTGAAGCACAGTTTATTACGTGTAACTTTTCCTGGCGCAATAATCGTTACCCAAAACCCAACACCCAGCACCTGTCGATCTGATTGAAGTGCAAACAGTAGGCGACAATTTTCAGCTCAATTCGCGCCTAGCAGAAAGGTCTCTCAGGATGCCAGGCACTTAATCGTAACTGAAATAACGTGGAAGTCAGGCTCAGAGCAATACTTTTCAGCACCCAAAAAAAGTAAAAAATTACTTTTTGGCTGTTATACACTAATAGGTCTAATACCATATGTGTGGCAGCCCACCACACGGTGCCGAGAAAAACAAACATGATTATATTCGACAAAATGGTATCAACCCCGGAATTAAATCATCTAATGCCATATGCTGATCAAATGTAAAGTTCTTTTCGCAGATTTCTCTTTTCGACATGCCGGGCTTTGGTTGGCGTTACGGAAAAGTAGTAGTGTATGCAATCGTTGAACAACACCTCGTGTTTGTTGAATAACCTTGTTTGGGGAATGCATGAGAGCCGGCTCACCGTGTTGCCACACCACACAAGATCGAGACAGGAAAAACCTAACGGAGTGTGAAATTTTGCAGTCAAGGTATTCAAAGCGTAGTCTACCAGTTGGCTGCAATTACATTTGAACAATGGATGCACATGCCAGAGTTCTAGACTAAAGACGCACAAGATGGCCAGAAAAGGGGCGTCAAACTTCAAAGCCATATTCAGAAGAACATCCCGTCGTGGGTACCAACAACATGACACGAATACACACCAATTGGACTGAAATACATAACACACTTTAAAGACAAACGAACCAACGTGTAGGCAGACACTGTACGGGACAGCACCCACAAGACAAAACTACACTCATTCTTGAGATGCAGGAAATGGAGGAGACCCGAGAGGAAAGAATATGTATGAATTGCAAGCTCCTCCTTTCGTCTTGGAATCCCTTACCACGTGCTTCGTTGTTAAGTCCAAATCAAATTGAACACTCCTGACTGACCAATGAATTCACTTAGACCCACCCTCTGTTCGTGGGCACTGTTGTACACCTTCGTCTCCTTGCGGCAAAAGTACGAAATATCCCCGAGTCCGCCGCGCGTGTTATTTAACCTTTGTAATCTCCAGGGCTCGGTTGCTCGGTAAACACCTCTCGTATTAGTGCATCTCCAAAAATGGAAAACCGAAAGCGAAGAAGGAAAAACGGTGTTAATAGTGAGCCTACGGAAACCAAAAACAGTGAACCAAGAAAAAAGAAAGTTGCTGGTAAGCCACCACCAGATATCACTATTCTGTACTACTCGAACACGATTCCTTTAAGTGATTGTTGATTTTTATTCAACAAAGGAAACTCAATGGCGTTATATTTCCAACACGCCAGAATTATACGATGAAAGAATCGCTATATGACAAGGTCAAAGATGCAATATAGAATGTAAGTGCCAATTTTTCTTATAAACGTTTTCATCAGATGATTATGACGTGTACAGAAAGGTGAAACATTTTGAAAAGTGCAACCAACACACGTGATTCAATCTAGTGAGCAGGGAGGATGCGTCTGACACTGCGCAATTTTTTTTTTGGGGGGGGGGGAATAAATCATTTTATCAATTCTCCCACTGGGCAGCGAAAACTAAACGTAAAAGATGGACGAAACGCTCGGAAAAAAGGAAAATAAAGAGAGTAGTAAGGTAGAAAACAGATTGCCAACAACGACACCACTCGGTCAATATCGCTTTTAGACCTTTACAATATTTTGTAATTGGAAAACAATGTTGTTTCTGTAGAAGGAAGTTTTTCTTCCACAAGGTTTCAAAATACATATTTCCCATCCTGTTCTCGCTCCCACAGTTTAAACCTAAATTATGAATCTTAACGTTCATACTCCCTCCCATAGGTGTCGTTAAAATAATCGGTTCCCCGATCCTCTCGGTTGCCCGAGGTGATGATGGCGAGCTCAGCTACGGTTTGGGAAAACGGGGCAATAGTGAAGTTGCAATGACGACACCGAGTCTTCCACTACCGTCTGAATCTAAAGGTGTAGACGTTTCTGTGATTCCAAAAAAATTGAACCACACAACATGGAGTGGCCAAACGTCATCGTTCAGATGCTCTGAACCGTGCTGCCGACGACCAAAGATGGCGCCAGAATCAAAAATCGAAATCCAGAAGTGGACGGGGATTACTACTTAAGTTAAGGGGGGTTTAAAAATAATGGTAGAGTGATGAAACTTGGTGACCACATAGAAGAAATGATCCGTTTAATTACATATTTTCTGTTCGCTACGGAATTATGGCTCGATTATGATAAAAATAATAATTTGGCCCTTTCTAGACACTTTTTCGGGTTTTTATCGAGAGGGGAGGGGTAAAAAAATGTTTAGACCTCAAACTTGGTAAGACATTTTTTTTTATACTAAACACCCCAGAACAAAGGTTCGTAAAAAAAATATTAGTTAAATATGAAACACCCTAGGCCAGATCCTATGTCGAGTGTGGGAAGTGGGCGCAGTTGCGCAACATTACCCTCTCCCCTCCTCCCCTTCCCAACACTTTCAACACTTACAACACTTTCAAGTTTCAACACTTCTAATACACTTCCAATAGTTCCAACTGTTCCCACCGCTCCGTGCACGTCCCAAAAATGTAAAAAAAGGCAACCAAAGTGGACAAGAGTAGTGGGGACATGGAGTCACCGTTCCAGGCAAAGCGGTTGTGAGGGGGGGACGACATCGAGCGGACAAACGCCGTCGGTCGGACACGCTAAACCGTGCCTTCAACGGCGAAAGTGGGCGCGGTCGCTCCCTCTAGATCGAACGAGCCTACCGCAAATACGCACCAAACGACAACAGCTTTTATTTATTTTTGTATTCTACTACATTCCTTATTCGGACACGATGATTATTGGTAGGAAAAAATCGTTGGTGCCGTGGAGAATAAATTTTAAAAAAAGAGAGAGGTTATGTGGCGAAAAATGTATAAAATTGCAGTCGTCCAAAGTTATAGAGTGAAGTAGGAACAGTAACAGTGATAGGAAACAGTGACAGTAACAGTGGCAGTGTAGCAGTAACAGTAACAGTGACAGGAACAGGAACAGGAACAGGAACAGGAACAGGAACAGGAACAGGAACAGGAACAGGAACAGGAACAGGAACAGGAACAGGAACAGGAACAGGAACAGGAACAGGAACAGGAACAGGAACAGGAACAGGAACAGGAACAGGAACAGGAACAGGAACAGGAACAGGAACAGGAACAGGAACAGGAACAGGAACAGGAACAGGAACAGGAACAGGAACAGGAACAGGAACAGGAACAGGAACAGGAACAGGAACAGGAACAGGAACAGGAACAGTATGCCTCACAATTTTTGGTGGCTTCACTTTGGTCACATTACAGCAGCCCTTAAACCGCCTATGTGCTTTCCTGCTTTTAACTGTAGACCACCTTTCATACTGCAAATTGTCGGCATGGTAAAATTCCCCGCGGCGCAGCTATCCATGAACATGTTTTTCTTTTAACCCGTTTGTCATACAGCTGTTACTTGTTATCCTGACCGGACAAGGGGAAGGGCTATATAAAATTATGGTATATAATAGAAAAATCCACCTTTCTCGGGTTTTTGGGAAATTTGATTTGAAATTTTTGAATGGAAATTTGGTCCAGTTTGCTCCCAATTAACACGTTCAACGTCTTCGTGGACACGTGGAACGTCTTTGGCGACGACACGGAGACGATGCTGATCGTCTACGCCGTTTGCCACATGGTCGGCATGTCCTCGACGAGTTCATTCCTTCCATACGTCTAGACGATGACTTCATATCCCGCCTACATAGACGTGGTCGTGTAGTAAGTAAGTAGTAAATAATTAATAATAATTTCAGTGGCAACGCTGAAAAACAATAATTTTAAACAATAATAATTTCTAAACATACAATAAACCTAAAAACATCCTATACTATTCCTATACTATAAAAGAATAAGCCTATTGGGCGGAGCTAAAAAACTTGTGCTCACGCGGTGATTGGTTCCCAAAGTTTCTACCTGTTTTTGGTTCTTTACCCTCAGGGAAGAAGGCCTTGGGTTGCCGTAGAGTTGCGTTGCCACGGTAACCGAAGCAGACAAACACTATGTCTGGTTTGTTGTTTTGCTTCTTTTCAGTGGTATTGCGTTGATAATAATTACGTTTACAAGAGGTGAATGATGATTTTAAGTTTTAAATTTTAAGTTTGGAATGAGTTTTTAATTTAATGGTGTTCGTGTGACAGATGAAAAAAAAACTTAAAATCACTCACCTCTTATAAAAGTGGTGTTCGTGTGACAGATGAAAAGAAGAACAAGAAAAGAAAAGAAAAAAGGAAAAGAAGCAAAACAAACACTTTAAAATTTCATGTATTTTTAGATTTTCATCCTACAGATGTGAAATGTAAGAGACATTAACTATTCCAAATTGAATTCTCCTCCCTCTTCATTTTGTTCAACTTTGTCCTCGATTCCAACTTCTTCTTCTCCTCCCATGGCTTGCCCCAAACCTTCTTCTTCTTCCTCGCAGGCATCTCCCATGTTTTGGTCTTCTTCTTCTGGCTCGCAGTCCCAGCTCTAAATTTTCCAGGCGCTGTCATCACTATCTTCACCATCATCCAACTTTGGCACCCAGTTTGTTTTACCGTTCCATTTGGCAGGAATGTCTTCCAATGGTGGCATGTCCTGAAAAAAAAACATGTAAAGATCAGAAATGGAACAGGAATACCAACTGGGTTACAAAGTTGGATTGCGAAGAAAGTGATGACAGTGTTTGGGAATACTGAAACTGGGACTGCGAGTAAGAAGAAGAAGACAAATACATGGGAGAGGCCTGCGAGGAAGGAGAAGAAGGTTTGGGGCAAGCCATGGGAGGAGAAGAAGAAGTTGGAATCGAGGACCAAGTTGAACACAATGAGTAACAAGAGGAACACAATAAAGAGTAAGGGGAATTCACACTAAATGTTCATTTTTAATAATTACTGTATAGTTGCTGCTGCTGCTGTTGCTGCTACTGCTGCTGCTGCTGCTGCTACTGAACCAGGATAGGGCGACCTTTTGCTCCAAATACGGCACTAGAGTGTCGTCCTCCCAGGATCTCTACAATTAACAAAATGGTTAGTAAATTTAAATTAAATAATAATTTTTAGTTATTACGTGAGTATAAAGTATTTGGAATTCGCCGGATTTAAGGAGAATGTCCTGCAGTTCACTACGAGTCATGTGACTCAGCATCTAAAATGTAATAATAATCATAATAAGCACTAATTTTAAATTTAATTTTTTGTTTTCTACTTACAGATAGTATGTCTTCTTTGTTGCTGGCCATTCTCTGCGTCGGGTCTGGTGTCTGGTGTCTGTTGGCTGTTGGAGGATGAAGTGATGGTAATTTTTACTGATTGCTTTATATACTGCAAAAGATCCTTCGCAATAATTACCATCATTTCATTTCTCCTTCAGGAATTTCCGTTCAGTTGTTGAACGGGCAGTGCAGACATTTTCGCCGGATGTCAGCTTTTTGTCGGAAATGAGCAAACTCAGCAGCGATTACGCGGAGAGAATGCTTACTCTTTAAGGGTATTTTTCATAAATTAATTGAACTTTAAAATATTATTTCTCATTTATTTATTTATTTTTTTAAATTAGGGTACCTTCTTCAAGAATACTACCAAGTTTGGGCAGATTACTTTATCAGGTCAATGCGAGACATTTATATTCTATCCCATTATTAACTTCTTTGTCTCTAATTATTTGAAATTACTAAAGCGCTGGCAACTTCAACTGTGTTTATTATATTTGACAGATTTTTTGAAGAGTACAAAACACACAATTTGACTTTTTTCGCCGTTTCGCCTCAAAATGAACCAATGGATGGAAATATCCCAGGTTGTCTTTTAACAGCTATTTTTTTAATCCCATTTTAATTCGATCAGTATTTCTTTTATTCCCCGAAAGATGTTCCTTTCAACTGTATGGGCTGTACCGCAGGTAAAATTTTTCATAGCAACCTTCGGGGTCACATGGTTTTAATTGTGTCAACTCCGTTATAGAACAACAATCTAATTTTATCGGCCTTAATCTTGGAACTACGTTGGAGACAAAAGGATTTGCATCTATCAAAATCATGGTTATGGTAATAGTTTCATTTTGAGAAAAAAATACTTTCTCAAACTAAATAAGGCTTAATTATTACTTAGGATGATCAACGTATATTACTTCCGAAATGGACCGAGACCGTAAGGCAATGATTTTTTTTACCATAAATAATTTGGACACATAGAAAAAAAAAATTATTCTAAAATAATAACATGTGAATAGATACAACTTATTTCTTATTCCGATTCTAATATTTTTCAAAAGGTTCTGGCTCATCCGGAGGCAAAGAAATATGTTGCAGGAGTGGCTGTCCATTGGTATGGTGACCTCCTGTCGCCACCAATTGCTCTTACCAGTTTCCATGAAAAGTTTCCAAATCATTTTATCCTAGCCTAATCCGGAGAACAGCGCAATTTTCCACAACACACTTAAAAGTGAAATCCCTACGGCCGATGGAGACTTGCGTAGCGAGTAAATTAATGAACTAAATCAAAAAATTTGTAGCTGCAGATTTAGATAACAAAGCTAAAACTCGATTTGATTATCTTCCGGTTATCTTCAGACAATTATTGAAGATAAAGTTATGTTTTCTAAGATAAGCTATCGTCTAATGACAATTTTTTTTTACTTTTAAAGATTGCATTGAAAATCTTGCTTGAAGAATCTGTGACGGCACGCGTGGAAACATTTTCGCTTAGAAGTATAGGATTTGAGAGGAGAGATTGACGATTGGATATCCAGCGTCATCACGATGAAGCGTACACATCACAAGTAGTACACAACTGTTTTGCATGGCCGTACAATTTCCACTCCTTAGTGATTCAACTGTTTTTATTTTGTTTATATTTTTATTTATTTTGTTTATTTTTTATGAATGTGTCGATGGTAAATATGATGACTATGATTGTCAATGTTGAAGGAAGGTGAAGGGGCGGTAGGCAAATATAGAGATCAAGGAAAAGGAGATGTTTAAAAGAATTTCATTTATTGTTGTCTGAATTTTGAATGTTTAAAAAAAATGCACAAACATAATTTAAAAAAAAAGATTTAAAAATCAGCACAACATCTCCTTTTCCCTGGCCTTTATTTTGGCCAACCGCCCCTTCACCAGCGCCAACTCTTTTCTAGCGGCCGCCTCATCCATTAAATGGCGGGATAAGGTGGCCCTAGCTCTACAAGAATAAAAGGAACATTTAGAAAATTAAAGAACTAATGCAAACAAATTTAACGACAAGAAGTTGTGGAAATGGCATAACAACGTAAATAAGTAAATGTGTATGAAACATTTGGAAAAAATAAATACTTACTATTTTACGTTGTTACCAGTAACCTGAGCCCCGGTCAAATCCGGGGAACTTTTGTCTAGCTTAAAGTCGGACTATTTTACTATTCGCTTTTATGTAGCTTAATCATCTGCCCGTAATAGATTGTAACGTGGGAAATCTGCCCAGTACCTTACTTAAAGATTTCGTCATCACGGCGATGCTATAGACATCTGTTGGTGATGCTGGTTGTTGCGTCATCACGGCGACGACATCTGGTGGTGATTTGTTAGGGCATGTTTGGGCATGTTCCATAAAAGCTTTTGGGGGAGGAGCCTGTGTTGACACAGACACAGGCTCCTCCCCCAAAAATGTCCGTGACAGACACAGGCTCCTCCCCCAAAAGCTTGCTGTTTTATTATATATAGATGCCATTTGCGCAACTTCTCCTCCCCTTGGCGCATTTTAATTCTTGCTTCTTTTTTTTCCCCTCTCCACTCGCTCCCGCTCTCTCTCCAACCAGTCCGCGCGGAATTTTTTTTTTGTTTGCGTACTGGCGAGGCTTGGAGAATCGGGGCAGGGGGAGGCTGTAGAAGTGCTGGGGAGGGAAGTTGAGGCACTCGGCGTGCTGGGAGAGGCGGTGAGGACGGAGAAGTCTATTTGGCTGAGGATTTTGTCCAATTCGTCATCTTCGCTAAAACCCTCAGCCAAATCGGAATCTAGAAAATTAAAAAAATAAACATTTTGTTAATATTACATTTAATTAGAATTACAACACGAATACAAAATTTTTTTTTCACTTACCGGATATGTTGCCTGCTTCAGTCATTTCGTAAAACTTAGTTATAAATGATGCTTTGAATCAGCAAGAAAGTAGAGGGCGTTTTGTAAATGCAACATTGTCATAATCATATTGCAATCCCTACTAAAACACCGCATACTAATAACGTTATATGATGGTCAAAAACGAATGTGTACAACCACATTGATTTTTCGAACGTTGTATTTATCTAATTTTTGTTCGAAGAAATTCATCTTAAATTTTAGATTCGCTTAACGTTCATAGCATGTACGAATACAACAATCAATATCAGCACTTAAAATGAACATAAATTTTAGGAACGGATTTGAAGGTGAAATCTAGAAAGTAGATATTTCACATTTGTAATAAACATCTTACGTTAATAGAACATTAAACGCCGAACATATATCTAATCCGTAAAATCGTATATTCATGTAACGTGCGGGATCGCATGTAAAATAGGAAAATTATGCTTCTATTTTGAATGTTGGGCGAATGTTCATATAACCTTCCCATTTGTACAAAGGTGTATGTGATTCTGTCCTCTTGGCGCCATAAATTTTCATATGAACTAATAGCTCAATAGTAGAGCAGCGGCCTTGTAAGTCAAAGGTCTGTGGTTCGATTCCCAGCTCCGACTTCTCTGATTTAACGCTTCGGAAGCATGGGACTAGCTGTAATCGTGAGGAGATCGGATACAACATACGTATGTGTATGTTTTTTGTATGTTCTATGAACATACCAAATGTATTCAGAATAGAACTAGAATAGTATATGACGAATTGGACATTGAATGAGCGGAAATAGGGCACCATAAATGAACGTTATATTCACATAACATTTGAACATCCACATACATTTTTCGAATCTCATATTTACATGCAATGAACGTCGACGTTTTAGTAGGGATCTATCTAAATGAAATATTTGTAAAGGCAACATTGACGTAATCAATTTCTAAGTTTATTGCGTATAAAACAGACGACAGTACAAACATTTTTGGGGAAGAAATTTCTTCAAATCTTCAGTCGTGTCTTCGATTCGAATGGTGTTGAACGTGGCAAATATTTTACCGGAATTATTAACATCACAAGTAAAATATTTTTGATTTTGAATTACGAATTAAGCAAATTGTCGTGCGTTGCAAATATTTTACCGGATTTATTAACATCACGAGTAAGATATTTATGATTTTGAATTACGAATTAAGCAAAGTGTTGTGCGTGGCTAATCTTTTACAAGATCAAAAGTTTATATATTTATGTAAATTTAAATTACGAATTCGAAAATTTTAATAATTTTGACCGCTAGATGCGCCACTATTATGAATTGTAGTAAAGTTGCGCCATCTAGGAGTGCTCTGGCGATTTTGTTTAATAAGTCGCCATTTTAGCCTCTCACGAACGTTACAATCTCAGAAACTAAATAATTGCATTACAACAATTCACAGTTAATGCTATATAGTTTCAAAATGGTCTTCAATAATAACATTTGTAGCAAAAATGAAATTTGTAAAATTAAGATATTTATATGGTTTAGCGTTACGAATAGGGTCGTTGCATGAAATTTCGATTTCTTTAAAACATACCTGGTTAGAATCGTTTTAACGAGTGACAAATATTTTCCAGATCCGTAAGATCACAAGTAAAATATTTATATGATTTTGTTACGAATTCGAAAATTTTACCTTTTAGAGTTTAAATTTTTGACCGCTAGATGCGCCACTTTTTTGAAGATTGTATCAAAGGTGCGCCATCTAGGAGTGCTCCAGAGATTTAGTTTAATAAGTCGCAATTTTAGCCTCTCACGAACGTTACAATCTCAGAAACTAAATAATTTCATTAAAACAATTCACAGTTAATGCAATATAGTTCCAAAATGTACTTCAATCATAACAATTGTAACAAAAATTATATTTGTAAAATTAAGATATTTATATTGTTTAGTATTACGAATTAAGCAAAGTGTTGCGCGTGACAAATATTTTCCACGGATCACAAGATCAGATAAGAACACAAGTAAAATATTTATATGATTTTTACAAATTCGAAAATTTTAACTTTTATAATAGAAATTTTGACCGCTAGAGGCGCCACTTTTATGATGATTGTAGCAAAGGTGTGCCATCTAGGAGTGCTCTGGAGATTTAGTGTTGTTTTAAGTCTCCTTTTTACCTTCTCACAAATGTTACAATCTCAGAAACTAAATAATTTCATTAAAACAATTCACAGCTAATGCTATATAGTTCCAAAATGTATTTCAATTATAACAATTGTACCAAAAATGAAATTTTGTAGAATTAAGATATTTATATGGTTTAGCATTACTTCGAAAATTTTAATTTTTAGAGTTGAAATTTTGACCACTAGATGCGCCACTTTTATGAAGATTTAGGTGAGCCATCTAGGAGTGCTCTGGAAATTTAGTTTTTTTTAAAGTCGCCTATTTAGCCTTTCACGAATTTAAAATCTCAGAAATTTTTTGAAAAAAATTCACTGTTTATACTATCATATTCCAAAATGTACTTAAATGATAACAATTGTACTAAAACTGAAATATTTTTTTGCATTTTCACCAGGTTTTGGTTTAGAACTGTTTTGGCATCAATTGGAGAATGCCTCCGAAACGAACTCTTACACAAGAGGAGAAAAATACAAAAGCTCAAAAATAACGAGAACGAAGACAAAACGAATCTCCTGCTGTTAAAGAGAAACGATTGGCGCAACAAAGAGAATATGATAGGCATCAACGTGAAAAAAGACGTCGACTGAATCCTGCGGAACCTGACGGAAGAGCTGCGCAAGCTGACTTTGTGCCACCGGTCCAGGAAGGAGAACCAAACGAAGATGAAGCAGACCAACAACAAAACATGGACGGGATCGGAGCACCTTTAGAGGAGACAATGGAAACAGACCAGCAACAAGACATGGACGGGCCTGGCGTCCCTTTAGAGGAGGCTACAGAGGATCTAAACGATGACGACATTCAACCACACGCTGAAATAGTTCCGGTAGAAACAGAAACCGAGCGTGCATATCGCGAAGAATTCTTGAGGGAACTTCGTCAACAAACAACAAATCAAGAATTCACCGATTGGCTCAAAGAGAAGTATTACGTGAAGACAGTATTCCCACTCATGACTGTGATAGGATGGACTGAAAATGCGGATACTGTCACGCTCTCCATTTCAAAAAAGAGATGTCCAGCGATAAAAAATTCTCTAATTGTTGCAATAAAGGCAAAGTTAGTCTCCCTGATCTAAAGTAATGTCCCGAATTTCTCAAAAGCCGTTTGACTAACAGTCACCCCCAAGGAGTAAACTTTATGAAGAAAATACGGAACTACAATTGTGCACTTGCGTTTGCATCGATCCGTGCCAACGTTACTACTCCGCCTGGTAAGGGACCATATTGCTGTCGTATCCATGGAATGGTGTACCACACGACGAGCTCTGTTGGTCAAGATTCACGGAACCCACGATATGCTAATCTTTACTTCATGGATTTGGCTCAGGCGACAAACATCCGACTGCACAACGAGGCAAATGCAGGTTGCGAGCGATGGGTGATGATTGCATTGGACACTATGCTTCGCGAAATAAATCCGTACGCCCATTTGTACAAATCGATGCGCAGACTCTTTGAAGAAGAACAGCGGAATGCCGTAGCTGAGAATCGAGATCAATTTGCTGTTGCAATGCTAATTCACAATGACAAAACCCAAGATCAAAGGCGATACAATAATCCAACAAATAATGAGATTGGTGTCGTTTTCAAAAGCGTTGATGGAGCTCCTCCTTCAGATCGAGACATTCGCGGCCATCTTCTGATTCCGCCAAGAGGACGGAGATTCATTGAAATTGACCCAAACAAATCAATGTGCGACCCTATGAGCTATCCCTTGCTCTTTCCAAGCGGTGACAGCGGATGGAACCCAAACATACTTTACAGAACGAATGATGAACGGAGGGAAGCAGAAGGAGAAAACGACGAAGAAGAAGATCCAGATGTGGTATCCAATGAAAGGGGACCAGGTGGTGAAACTGCTACAGAGGAGGCTGAGAATCAAGAATTAAATTTTGAAGAAACAGTGGGTGATCCCGAAGACCAAAGCATAAGCAGAAGACGTGGTAATGAAATTTTACAAACAATTATTTTTTTTTAAATTTATTAATAAATGTGCTTTTTAATAACAAGGCAAAAGGACAAGAGTCACGCAATGTGATTATTACCTCTACCGGATGTCTATTCGGGGCAATTTTAACATCATCCTTTATTCTGGGCAGCTTTTCCCGCATTATTTGGCAGATTTCTTCATTAAGACGGAAGGAAACCAACTTAAATATCTACAAGAACACTCTTTCTGCTACTGGTCACTGGCCATGCTGCTTGTTGGTTTTGTCTTGCCTGATGACAACGGGGCTTCTTGGGTGGCCTTATTCCCTTGGGTGCTTCCTTCTGGCTGGTTTTTTTCTGCCACCACTCCTTCCACAACTTCTTCGGATCTGCTGTTGGTGATACGCATGCTCCTCTTGTTAGATAATGTCTTCTAGGTGTGATCTTTAGGAATTTTGCCAGGGCGTCCCTGATTTTGAACTGCGTCTTACCTCCCAGTGCTCTGTTGAGCCCGAGTATTGTATTTACGTCCATGGTCACGTTGAGGTTGGCTAGCAGCAGGCGGATCTCTTGGCGATGGTTTTCAGTTGCGGGGAAGTCGATTAGGATGTGTTTGGCGTTTTCTATCACCTTGCATCCCTTCCTACAGCTTAGGTCTGCCTCCTTATCCATTCTGTGTTTGAAGGAGTTAAGGTGGTTGTGCCCTGACCTTAGTCTATGTAGTCAGACCATTGTTGCTCTGTCCTTGTGGTGGAACCAGTCAATTAGCCCTGTTTTGGTCATTACTTGAATGCAGGTTTTCTGGCATTTCTTGAGGTTGCCCAGGAGATTCTCTTTCCAGTCGGCTCTTAGTAGTTCTATTTTATGGGGAGAGGGGGTAGTCCGCTTTTGTTCCTGATGGGTTGGTGCATTCGCATTGTGCCAGTCTGTCTGCTTCTTCATTTCCTTCAATGCTTACGTGGCATGGAATCCAAGTTAGTGATATCCGGGTGCCGCTGGAGCTGAGGCTGGCTATGGTTTCTCTGATGTGGCGCAAAATATCGTTGTTGCCAGGGTTGGTGGAGGTGATGGTTTTGATTACCGAGCTTGAGTCGCAGAATATCATCTCTTCCGGCGGGGATTCATTTAATTTGTAGGGGAGGTCCAGGGCTAAGTTAATAGCTAGTAGTTCTTCCAAGAATATGCTTGTTTGGTTGCTGAGGGACTAGGATTGCGATAGGTTTCTATCTAGAATGTGTAATAAGCATGCTGTTGTTTGTGCTGTTGTTGATTTTGACCCGTCTGTGAAGATGGACAGCGTTTAGGCCGAGGTTTCTAGGTGAAGGGTTCTGAATAGCTCCACTGTTGCTTCCCGTTTATTTACTGCGTCCTTCTTAGTTATAGGGAGCCATCTTGTTTTGCAGGGGGTTTGCCTGCTGGGCGGAGGGTAGTTGTAGCTGGTCCAGGTTGGTGGCTGTTCTCGGACGTGACTAATCCCTGCTTCCGTATGTACCGCATTTCGTCTCTTAGACCCGGAGTGCTTCTTTTGGGGTATTCCGTTGTTTTGTCGAAGAGCATCTTTGCTGTGCTGTACATCGGGTTTTAAGCTTTTTTGCTCAGGTTGACCAGTTGTTTTCTCGTTAGCCATTTACTTCTTGTTGCGGTGGGTCCGGTGTCCGATTCTGCGTATAGGATCTCTTTAGGTGTAGATATTTTCGAGCCGAGGATTATTCTGATAATAGCCCGTACACATAATACACACACTGATAAGTGACCGTACACACCGGCCATGGCAGGTGATAGAATCTATTAGAACAGCACAAAACCGCAGAGATACGTAAAAAAAAACAGATATTATGAAAGTACTTAAGTTCATTGATCAAATCCACACGAAGAAGCAGCGAAAAAATGCACACACTACACAGTGATTACACGAAAAACTGGAGCCCAGATTGCATGCAGCCATCAGGGCGAAAAGCAGACGAAACCTATAATAATTATTAATACGATAATCAAGAACCAATGTATCTGAATTATGTAACATAAATCAGTCATGCATGACTAATATTGAAATAGACATCACCACACAACAGTGTGCTGATCAGATAACTATCATCACTGCACAAAGAAGTCACATGTTTTCAGCTAATTTTTACCTTCACATGAGGAAATGGATCACCCTAGTCTAGGACCTACACATTCTGTAAAAAATTGTTTAGATTCAATATCATTTATCATTTATCGTTCAAAACGCCAAAAAATACGATTATACCTGTTGAAGGACTCAACATTCATAGCATTCCACTCTATGACCCAATTAATAGAACAAACTACAGTCCACTCGGCCACTCCATTGCTAATTCCTAGACTGCATTTCAAAGCGTGGTGTCGTCTCATCCAGATCTCCTAGGCAGCGAGTAATGGGAGAAGGAAGAGGGGCCAATGGGGCCACAGCACCGATAAAGACCACGTACCACGTACTGTACGACGTCAGTCTTGCCTATCAGAATAGTTGTTGCCTTGCGATGACGTTATCTCCTCGTGACAATCCAAAAAGATTGGTGGATGAACCCTTCAACGGAGTTGGTGCGCTGTCACTGGTGTGTGCATGAGGATTTCCAAAATTCTTTGTACTTTTGTACGAGTTGAGTTACCATGACTCCTCTATACGGTGAAAGGAACTAGGTCGTCTTCACTCGCACTCCGGTGTACAGTGTACTAATTCCTTCATGGGGGGGTTTCATTAATACCCATTACCCTCAAATGAGTCCATCAGTTTTTTGTGCGTGAAGGTGGAGAGAGCCGAGAAAGTGGACGACTATATCGATAGTATACGGCTGTTTCAGTTTCTTTTCTTTTATTCCTTTGATTTTCTTTTTTTCTCTTTTTTAATTCGCATAAAATTTCATTTCAAATTTCGAATCTTTTACTTGAAAATGCAGTTTCATTTCTTACGTTTTACCCCACTGCAAATCGTAAAAAAAACACAAATCGAGTAAACAAGTATCCACCCCAGATCAGGAATGAATTTGTTCATATTAGAAAAGGGAAAAAAATCTTTGCTGATTCCATTAAATAACAGTAAATAGCACGTTAAGCACAATACATCTTTTAATTAACTCGCCATTATTTAAAACGATGTAAATCCATGGGATAGAATAAACCAGGATCTGCCATGTGAACGTTAAGACACAGAAAATCCCCTGTCACGATAAAAATAACCCTCATAATAAAAAAAAATCCGATAAAGATGAAACCTCGTTAAAGATGAAAGCGAAAATCAAAAATGAATTCCTTGCGGAATCCCATCTTAATGTAACGATGGCTGTGATCTGGATGCCGCCAACAAGGTTTCTGTGTGCTGATTTCCACGGCCTGGACTACTCTGCTGATTGACTTCTTAACCCTGTAGATACAGTTACAATTGCTCGAGGGATCATTAAAGCGATTCGCCGAGCAATTTACAAATTTTGGTGTGGATGGAATAATTCCCACTACTTTGAGGGTATATAACTCTAATGAATTGTTATTTGATTTTTTTCCCAACAGAACTGGTGCTGGAAGATCTCCGAAACGTCCCGAATTCCACACTCATCCGTCGACGTCATAGTTTCTATTGCGCATCATCGGACTACTTTCGTCATTATAAGAATAAAAAACGAGTCGCTCTTGAGATCTCATAGTGATAAGTCGTGCCAAATAGTGCGCCAAACAATTCGCCTCAGGCCCGTGCCATACCCCCTATCTCATACTACCCACCCCAACCCCTAAACCGACCACGCTAAACACTACAGCATGAATCCAATCAACCCAGTGCGTGAATCAGAAACATCAAGTGCCATCGACGTTACTACACAAATGGATTTTGAAGAAACATCCGTGAAACGCAAGATCAACAGAGACAACCACAGCCCACGACCCGGACATCCCCGATACTCAGACCTCTTCGACCAGCCATGCAGCGGTGCACCGATCGTCATCCTACTCATCAGCAAGCCAAAATCCTTCTTACTACTAGGCATCACCGAAAAACTGGCCTTCATGAACGCCCTAACAGATACCATCGGTCAAGTCAAAGCGGGCACAAAGTGGACACATCAAGAATACCTTAACGTATAACCAACTTCATCATCACAAAAAAGTAAACTCCTGGAGCTTAAGGTACTGAAACAATTTGAAATCAAATGCAATTTTGCCTCTGAAGCCTCGCTCAGAGGAGTTCTCCGGAACGTCCCCACCCAAGATTCAGAAGAAGACATCCTATTCCTACTGGCTGACCAAAGTACAACGTTTTACGGCCCCAGCACTAGATGGCAGCAGAACCCCACTGAAAACAGTCACGCTCTTCTTCAAAACCCCGCAACTCCCCAGAGAAGTCATCATGGCCCACAAAATCTTCCCCGTCAAATAGTTCATCCCAAGACCAGCACGTTGCCGTAAATGCTGGACGTTTGGACACCCAGAAAAAACCTGCATAACCTCCCCCCCCCACCCCCATCTGCAAACAATGCTCACAAACCCACCCACCATCAGACCCCTGCAAAACCCCACCAAAATGCCCTGCATGCGCCCAACCGGGACATGCAGCTGGAACCCTCGATTGCCCAAAGTACAACAACAGACAACAAATAATCAAATTGGCATGCGAAAAAAGAATCCCAATTGCAGAAGCAAGCAAACTACTAAGCAACCCTGAACCAGCGAGACCACCCCAACTACCAAGAATGCACTTTACCGCCAACCCCGATCAAGAAATGGATAACCTTAAGAAGGAAAGTCGCGAAACTGAGATCACAAATTGAAACCATCTCAGTACACCACCCTCAAACCAACGCAAGACTCGAAACCCTGGAAGCCACCGTCCAGGACATCCAAGAAAAAATAGCCCCCCTAGTAGAGCTGCCACAAACAATCGAAAAAAAAGATCGACATGGCCACAGGATTCGAGTCAAGTCACGCACAACTGGCCAACATCACAGCCCTACTGCAAGCCACCCGCCCTCTAGCCAAACCCCCGGATAAACCAACCACCAACACCACGGTAAAGGCCCGAAAATGACGAAACTACTCAAAATCATCCAATGGAACGCCCGCAAACTCTTCAAAAGTAAACTCCAAGAATTTAAATTTAACATCAGATGCCTGAATCCACACATTGTATTACTCAGTGAAACATTTTGGAGAGACGAATACATACCAAAATTTACCGCATTTAACACCTATTACCTAAACCAAAATACCCACGGTGGAGGAGTAGCAATCCTAGTGAAGAAATCCATACAAGCAGCTCCGATGATACTCCCACAGACACCAAACGTAGAAGCAGTAGGAACAACTATAAAATAAAAAAAACAACAAATCAATCGACATCATATCAGTATACTGCCCAGACGGGAACGCAAACACCAAACAAGACATCACAGACATTCTCAACACCACAACCAACAGCTACGTGATCGGAGGTGATCTTAACGCCCACTCTGCAGTATGGGAAGATGACCACCAACAAAGCCGCTGCGGGAAGCAGATAGCAGAAAAACTTCTAGGCGACGAAAGAATTACCCTATGCACCCTGAAAAACCTCGGGACACGCCCAAACCCAAACGGAAAAGAGAGCTCCACCATAGACCTAATTTTCAGCTCCCCAGACCTAGCAAATCTAACCAACATCAACGTAGGACCATACTGGGGAAGCGACCACCTCCCTGTCATCACCAGTCTTAGCATCGGCTCCTCCCCAATCAAAACACCCAACGTACACGAGAAATATAACCGGAACCGATGAGAGGAATGGAACGAAGACATCGAGATTAAAACCACACCTGGAATCCTAACAGCAGCAGAAACCCCCAATGAAGCATACCAATCACTCTACAACGCCATCATCGAAGCCTCGGACAAACACTTCAAACCAAAAAGAATAAACAAAGAACCTGAAAAACCATGGTGGACACCCCTCTGCAAGAAAACTACAAGAGAAGCAAGAAAGGCCTACAAGTTATGGCGCTCCACCCTCCTCTCAGACAAAAACAACCTTAACAAATTAGAAGCAATCAAAAAAAGAACAATTATGGCAGCAAAAAACCAGAAATGGAGCAACCACATCGCATCAATGGACAAGAACACTACAGCCTTTTGGAGATTTGCCAAACAAATGAAAAACAAACCATCATCCCCCCCGAACAACCGCACCAATAACGAAACCAAACGGAGACCAGACAACGGACCCATCAGAAAAATCAAAAATCCTGCTTGAGCAATTTTGCCCGACTGAACGAGAGGACAGAAAAGACGACCGTACCAAACAGTACGAACCAAAAATACAAGACGCAATGCAAAATAAAGAAAGCCACCCACTCATTACCCAATATCAATCACGGAACTGGAGACCAACCTCACAGGACTACCAAACAAAGACATGGGTAGAGACAGGATACACAACGAAATGCTTAAAAACCTGAATCAAAACAATCGCACCACCCTACTGAAACTGCTGAACATCTCTCTCAACACTGGATATCTACCCCCAGACTGGAAAACGCCGCTGTAGTCCCCATACTCAAACCAAACAAACCAGCAAACCTACCAGAGTCCTGCAGACCAATATCCCTCGCGTCTTGCCTGGGCAAACTGATGGAAAGAATGATCAACAACAGACTAAAATGGTACATAAAAAAAACTACTACCAATATTCCAGACAGGATTCAGAAACGGATGTACCACGAACGATAACCTACTACGGCTAGAAACCGCAATCAACACAGGATTCGAAAACAAGAAAACAACATCGGCAATATTCCTGGACCTCGCAAAAGCCTATGACAGCACCTGGATTACTGGACTTCTCTACAAAATAACGAAACTCAAAATGTATGGCCCAGTACTACGCTGGATAAAGAACTTCATAACAGAAAGAAACACCGCCGTACGAGTGGACAACAGCCTATCACCAGATAGAAAACTCAAGAGAGGAGTATCCCAACGATGTGTACTGAGCCCGCTACTATTCAACATAATGATGTCCGATTTCCCAAACCCAGACGACGGATGTGAAGTATCACTCTTTGCAGACGACATCGACGTCGTCTTTTTTCGCGCCTAGGGCACCCAACAACCACAGACCTGTAGCTTCTGAGTGCGGACAAAACGAAAAAAGGGGGTTTTTGGAAGTCAAGACAAAACCAAAACTGACAAACATTTCTGGGTGAATGAACTGAAACTAAAACACTTATGTTGGACTTGAACCTAAAACTTTTGTTAGACTCCAAACTCTATTTCGCCGTTTCCTTGACACTCCTCGATTGGCCTTGACCGCCTTGACCGCCTCGTCCTGCACCCCTGCTCCTGTTGTGAGTTTTACAGACAAAAATACAAAGATACTTTTAAACAGATCTGGGTGGGTTGGCTGGGAGATGGGCTCGGAAGACTGTAAAAGTCTGAATCCATTTTTTATTCTTATAATTGCAATTGCTAAAGCGCAATTTAATTTCCCTCGAGCAATTTACAAATTATAAAAACTCCGTGTCAAATTTACAGTGATTTCAAAGATCGGTGGATCGGAAATTTTTGCTCAAAACAGCATGTGAAATCGATAAATTAGTGGTCGTAGGGAGCCTGTAAAACCGAGTGAAGGTTGATGCCCAGTCACCTGCCACTAAAATCGAGTCAATCGGAAACCCTTGCGCTACTGCTTGAGATGCGGCCGCACTCCCAGTTCAGTGGGCTGTAAAAGACGAATCTTTTCCGGCTGTAAAAGCAATGATCTGATCCAGCGACTTACGGAGCTGGCAGAAACGTGATTGAAGGGAGCGATGACCCCTTAAAGAAGAAAAAAGCCGTTTTTTCGTTCCTCTTTACATCTGTTAAGTAGATGTAACTTCCCAAGCATTGAACTGGACGAATAAGCGGGTCACTCAGCTTGTCGACCACAATTGTACGCAAAGCACCACCGTTCTGCGCCTTTCTCGGTCGCCCGAGGGAAAAAGAAACTCCAGAGTTAGAAAACCTCACCAATTGTCGTATAATGGAGCTCAGTTCCGAGACTCTGAGGAATGTTGCAAGCGCTAACAGCGTTGCTAGCTTCTTTGACAACTGCGTCAAATTCAATTGGTAGCCCAGCAAAAGCTCGACCACTTCCTTCGAAAAGCCTTGGTCTTGAAATCGTCACCGGATAACTTCCACACGATCAGTAAAAGAAGGAGTGGGTGTGCCAAACCATCTTGTGGTGACTTCAGCAACTTCTTGTTCGGTCTAAGAACTTAAGCCACGTCCGTTGCCAGATCCAGAAGCAGAGAATACCATCGGGCGCTGGGCCAATATGGTCTCACGAGAAATACCGTCGCCCGCTCCCTGCGAATCTTGGCTAAGCTCCTAGGGAGAAGTCTGAAAGGGAAAAGGCGTAGGCATTCAGTCCTTTGCATCTCACTGAGAAAGCGTCCGCTCCGGTTGCTCCCGGTTGTGGCGTCCAGGCGTAAAATTTGGGAAGGTTGCAGTTCCAGACCGCAGAAAACAGATCCACTTGGCACTTCCAATGGTCGTTCAGGGTTGAGAAGACTGCTTCATTTAGCGCCCAGTCAATGCTGTCTGGTCTCGTTCTTGATTCTTTGTCGGTGATCACGTTGAGGTGGCCTGGCAAATACCCTGCATGAATCGTAAGATGACGAGTCTCACACCACGATGAAATCTGGCCGTCTAGAAAAGATAGAGATTTTGAACGGGTGCCTCCTCCTCAGTTTACGTAACAGACAGCGGTACTATTATCCATTTGTATCGGTATGAAAATGTTGGACGCCGACGCTGTAAATGATTGGAGTGCAAAAAATTCGGCCAGCCATTCCAGTTCATTAATATGTCGCGACGCGTCCTCGGTTGACCACGGCCCTCGAGCTGTGATCCGTTGCACACTGCTCCCCAACCAGAGAGAAGCGTCTGAAAAGATCGTCATATCCGGTTTGCCCTGAAAAAGACTTTTCTTTCTGATGAATCCATGATTTGATCCACCAACAGAGGTCGGCTTTCGCTTCTTCTGAAAGAACTAAATATTTTTCAAAATCGCCGCCATTTCTGCCTAACATCCAAATTAGTTCTGACTGCACTTTCCTGTAGTGGGTCTGGGCGAACGGCGAGACCGGAATGGCTCAAGAGAAATTGCCCATCACTTTCGCAAGGTCTCTTAATTTAATTCTGTTGTTGTTTAGGGCCTGAACGCACAGTTTGTGCGTCTTTTCTCTTTTTGCCGACGGCAGCATAAAAACCAAGGACAGGGAGTTCAAAATTATTCCCAAAAATTCCAGCAACTGGGTGGGGGTAGGGAGTGATTTTTCCCAGTTAATGAGAAAACCCAGTCTTTGAAGGAGATCCGACGCCATCTTGACATCCGCCACCAGTCCCTCCCTTTTTTTCATTTAGGAAAAGTATATCGTCCAGATATATGATCACCCTATGTCCTCTGTGCAAGGCCGCCATAACCACTTTTAAAATTTTTGTAAAGACGCGTGGGGCTGGGGCTAAACCAAAGGGCAAACAAACAAATTGATAGGCTATCCCTTTCCAACGTAACCTTAAAAAAGGTTGGTTGGCGTTCCATACTGGAACTGTGAGATACGCGTCCCGTAAATCCAATTTGGCCATCCAGTCCTCTTTTTTCAACAAGTTTTTTTACCACATCTAACCTTTCCATTTTATAGTGGGATTAACGGATACCGGGGTGTCTGGGGCTACTGAGATTGCCTTTTTTCTGAGTATGTCTGCCACTTTCTTGTCGCAGACTGCTTCCATTTGCGGGCCCATTGTGCACTCCCCCGGATCCGTAGACTGAAAAGAACTTGAAATAAAATCGATGTGAAATCCAGTGTCCAGGATTTGCAAAACTCATGGGTCATTGGTGACCAACCGCCATTCTTTAGAAAATAATCTAAGTCTAGCGCCTACCAATTGGCCAACTATATTAAATGTCGGAAATTGGGGGGAAGAATCGTGAATGACTGGCACAAGACTGGGTGGAGATGCTCAGCAGTTGTACATGGCATAACATGATCGACAGAAAAAAAACGATTGAGAAGTGATTTTCACATACCGTGTTTGATACGAATATTTTTCCTTCTGCTCTCCTTGACGCGAAGTTCCAGGGCGTTGCTCTTCGGGCTTATCGGACCTTTTCTGTGACGTCTTTTGACCCGAGCGTCCGCTCCTACCACAGGAAGCTACTTTTTGTAGCTTGCCGTCTTCATCCGCTGCCTGCAACAAGGTCGACGTAAAATTCGGACCAAAAAGATGACTGACCTCAGTCGGAGAAATTTTGAAGGATCCTTGAGAAAATTCTTGAATATTGAGTAAACGCTATTCATTACGTTTTCTATTCTGTCCTTGGAGATAAAGAAATGGGCTTCCGCCCAGAGCTCGATTGCGTTCTCCAGCATTCTGCCTTCTTCTGTAGAGGGATCGATACGTCTCCAGAGTGAAATCAAAGGTCTAGCCACGTAAAAAACCTTTAGCTGAGTAGATTTCGAGATGAGTTCTCTCTGTCCGATGAATTTTCCGTGCCTGCTGGGAATAATCTGGTGATTCGATAAGTGGACCATCTGTTCCTAATATCCTATCACCTGTCAAATAAAGTAAAACCTATCGGCTATCGCCTTGATTTTTAAACTTGAAATGCTTTTTGATTGGTAGTACCGTAAGTCTTTATAACACGAAATGTAAAAAATCCAAGGAGAAAAATTAAATCAATATAACTAACATACATGAGATAAATTCTCAATAACATAGTACAGTTATATGGCCAAACACTGCACTTTAACTCAAAGCCAAAGCACGAAAACTGAAAGTAAAAGTCAATCGATTGTAAATTTAAATAATAAGCTGAAATGTATTTGCAATTATAAAGAGTTTGCTTTTGCATAGTATATACATACGCACCCATGGTTTAGACGACTGGGATTTCAAAATTTCAGGAAAATGACGATTTTGTTCAACCTATATTTAAAATTTCGTTTTTTTTTCTCGAACCAATCAAATAAACCCTGGTATTTTTATTTCAAAAAATTAAAAAACCCGCTAGACTTTCCCTGTTTGTCGGATTTTTTATTAGAATAATCCACGTCTTTTTGCTTATCAGCTGACGATAATTAAAAACAATCTCTGGTGTAGACATAACCTTTTCCTTGGTCTTCAATTTCGGCTAAACCTCGCTGCACACTGACTACGTTCGTATCGGGGTGGGGGGGGGAGAGAATAATAATAATTACTGCCTTCGGTGCCACCTGTAGGATAATTATAATGCTTTCTGTAATGATAATTGGAAGGATTTTCTAATTCCGTCGACATAACTTTTTTGGCGTCGAAACTTTTTTCACCTTATCCTTGATGGGTTTCGAGTGCTCTGTTTGTAGATTGCGCAATCGGATTCCATGTCGTGTATGGAGAGCTTCATTGTTGCTTTTATCCACAAACATTCTTTTTCCTGGACCACTTGTGACGGATGCAGTCAATCGACTAATACTTTTTGAAGAATAACGAGAGGTTTCAGGTCGCATCGGGTTTACATCAGCAGAAGATATATTTTGCTTTGAACTTCTGGTCCCATAATGACTGCTAAGATGTGCGTTAATTAGCTTTTTCTCTAGAATATGTTGAGGATTCAGCATTCCTACCTACCGGTAGCTTTAATCTTTCTTCCAAGTTATTTTCGTTTAGGAGATTTTGCAGTTCCGTCAACGGAAAATGGACTTTTTTTTAAATTCACAGAAAGGGTGTTGAAACTTTTTTGTGTGTGAAAATTACACATTGTATAGCTTAGTATGTCTTCAAAAACATATAAAAAATTTGGATGTGTGTTATTTTTCGTTTTTGAGTTATAATCATTTTTCTGTGATACGGTAAAAATTTAAAACTTCAATGGGATTTTCTATAGTAAAAAAATTAAAAAATATTATATACGATTACAAAAGTGTATTTTAAAGTTGGGATTTGAAAATAAAGTATTCGTTAACGACGTTCTTGAGTATTTTGTAAATAGTATGGCAAATAAAAAAAAATTATTTTGATTTCGATTTTTGATTTTTGATTTTTTTATCAAACATTTTTGGATTTGCTTGATAAAGTGATAAGTGATCTTATTTTGACCTATATTCAAGATTTATCATAACGAAAATTTATTCTGGAATATGACCGCGGCAAGGTTTTTTCGTTTTGGCTTGGAATGTCCCATTAAGGTTTGATTTTTCGGAGAAGGGGAAGTTCGGCGACTTGACTCATTTGCCATCTACCCGCCAAACATCCCAAGTTCTTACTAATGCTCTGTTTACAAGTGCATACAAGGCTGCACGTGTTGTTTGTTGCCGATTTCAACAGCTGATGATCAAATCTTCTTACTTGCAGACACAACTTACAAGAGCTTAGGCTGATTGGTGGGTAGATGGCGAATGAGTCAAGTCGCCGAACTTCCCCTTCTTCAGCCTTTTCTTGCAAGTAAAATATAAATATCTTTTACATGCTTGATTTTAAGTATAGGGATAATTAATAAGTCGATAGCTGTTTTTTAATGCTTTTTCTGATATCGACGTAAAAAAAATTACACGGCCGACATAGGAATCATCGAAGAGTCCAGTCCTTTAGTATAGAGTAGTCCATGCGTGAAGACGCAGACGACATACAACTGTAAGCCAGGGTATGGTAGCAACTAGAAACGTCAAGTTCGTTGTGCTCGATGGATGTGCAACGACGGAAACGAAATAAATAAAAGGTAAAATATGTTTAGGTACATTTGCTAATTTGCTTACACAGTGTGTATTTAATAATTAATCAACTAATTTGTACATAAAAAAAATAATTTTTAATGATTTTGTTCTTCATTTTCATCCGGTTGGAATAGCGGTGGCCTCATAAGGAGGTCGCGTATTAACGGGAATGGAGCTGCTGGAGCCGCTTGTCCACGGGGATGAGCAGCAACCCGTCCACGATTCGGAGCTACCACCCATCGATTGTGCGGAGAAACAATACGTTCACGATGTGGAGCAACTAACCATCCATGGGGGGGGAGCAACAACACGTCCATGGGGCGGACCAACTACCCATCCATCGTGCGGAACAACAACATGTCCAAGGTGTGGAGCAATCACCCATCCACGGGGCGGAGCAGCAACTGCAACTCGTTCAAGGGGCGGGGCAGCTCGCCATAGTTCCCTTGCCTGAGGATTTCGGGGAATCTCTAAAACACCTGAATATTCCTGATATGCTTCATGGTGGTCAGGTGGGTGAAGATCCTGGCCCTCCATCACAGGGGGAGAACGAGAGGCCCGTTGTGTAGGTTAACTTCTGGGTTTGCCATAGGGGAGAGGCAAGAAAGGCTGTAATTAAAAAAAATGCATTTTATTACTTTCTGGCCTCTTTACCCAACAAAAAAAGACGGAAACGTAACTAAACTTACCAAAGTTTAGATGTGGGGGCCTGAAGGGGGGGGGGGGGTACCTGAAATTTAAAAAGAAAAGAAACATTTCAAATAAATTTATTGCGATAATTTTTGTCAAGTGTCCAATCCCCCGAAGTACAATAAAAATTAAAAAAAAAAACAGAAATAAGCAAATAATACTTTTAAAAAAACTATACTTGAAACTTGAAAGTTAATGGTAAGGCTGGGGAAGACCAGGACTGGTGGTGTTTTATTCCTGTAGCTTGACAATGCCGAATGATTTTCAGCTTCGTAATTCCCCAATACGTAAACTATTAAGGGGGTGAAGGATTATATAATTCAATTTCAGTATTATTTACGTTATCTTTCAAGAATTCTGTTTATTTTCAGTGCTCACATTGTTGTTAGAGTGGTACATTTGTGAAACAGTGACTAACAAACGGATTCATCATCTTCAACCAAAATATCATCAACTTCGGCATTCCGGCATGTAGTTCCCTTGCAGTTTTTACAAGCAAAACTGCAAGGAATACCATTTTTTCTGCAGGTACACCGTTGGGAGTCACAATCTCCCTTACAACCACCTTTTATAATTTGTAACAAATCTTTTGGTGCTGCTTCTATGTTAGTTAGCCTTGGCCACAGCATATCGTGTTTCATCACCCATCCCCAATCACAAGCATCCAGTGAAAACCCCAACCACGATTGAATCTATTATTTAAAATGTAATGTTTATTAATTATTTTAAATTGTTACGTAGTTGAATATGGTTATATACCAGAAAATATACCCGCTGACTGTGAAACTGAAGAGCAGCTGAAGGATTTCTTGTGGATTCACAAATGAAGTAGCAATAGATATTTTACGCTAAAATTCTTTATATCTCAGTGTGTCTATTCCTTCATTTGTAGATCCACCATAGATTAAGATCATGGCAACTTCCCCAGCTTTCTTAATTACGTCAATTGTAGCATCTTGTTCATAGAGTTTTGCTGCCATCATTTGAAAAGTAGTGTTGGCTGACAATAGCTTTAGAGACTTAGCTTTACAAACTCCATAAGCCTTCGACGTTGTATCGCACCCCAGTACTGCATGAACAAACAAAATGTTGTTGCAAATTAATTCGCCGACAACTTGCTTAATTTTAGTCAGGTTCCACATTTTTCCAATTTTTCTTTTTTCGGTTCACTTTTGAAGTGAAGTGGGAAGATTGTTTCACTTGAATAATGCAGCAATAGACAAAGCAGGTCAGTGTCTTCACCAATAAGAATAGTTTTACTTGTTTTGGACGACAAGATTGCTGTTTTAACGATTAGTAAATCAGCATCACCTTCCGCGTGAGTTGTCTCAAATCCTTTTGTCGTAAGGTACCTAGCGAGTTTTTTAATGAATCTTGATTTATTTTCAGTACAAGACAAAAACTCTTCTTTTGTTGTTGTCAACTTCATTGACGGAGTGAAGAACACTTCTCTTCCAGAAGTTCTTGATCGTTTTAGATGCGCCATATCCTTTGTGGAAGCTTTACCATAGCTATCAAATATTATCTTTGCTAAACCATATCTATTTTCCAGGTAGGATGCATACCGCTGAAATATTTCTTCATATGTCTCATTTTTTACCCAATTAATCCGATGCAAAATACCTCCACCGTCGATGACGCACGTTGAGCTAGATTGTTCATGTTCATCTTTTTCCGTCAGTGGATCATAGTTCGCCAACAGCAATCGCTTTCGCCAACTCATGTTTTTCTGCTGAACGCAGGAGACAATTTTTATCAAACAATGATAGAGGGTGTGAGCATAACTCATATTTGAAATACTTTGCTTCGTCATTCTGATACCTTCTTGCTACTGTTGTTAGTCGCTGGAACAAGAGTTTTGGATCGAATCGTCTGTTTATCGTCGTTTAATGATGGACACTTTGATGTCATTACTATACTATACGCATTGGTTGACCTTGCGAGGAGTGTATTCAGAAATAGCATTTCCTGACATAGCAGATACTATTTTGTCGCCTACAAGTTTAGCTTGATGAACATTAACTTTATTTCCAGCAGATACACCAGTTTCCACGTTCCGCAAAATGTTGGGATCACCGTTGAAAGGGGTGACATTTTCAAGGTAGTCTACGACCTTCTGGGTATCGCTGCAATCTCTTGTTTGACGGGAGTCACCAAATTCCTTATGCTGATCGCTGGTTGTGTGTTGTTTCCCAGTGAGATTTATCATCAAAGAGGTTACTGTTGAGCACATTGGTCGGCACATAATCCAAACGAGTCGCTGAGTCTCTGTGATACCGGATCTCCTAGTAAATCCTCCTATAATTTGATTAAAAATGATCAAAATTTGAATATAGTCACCCACGTACCCTGTTAATTACTTCATTACCTGATGTTTTCATTGTGCGCATTAAAACCTGCTCAATTACTACATCCGCAGAAAGCGCAGACAAAAAACGCCCAGAACGTCGAACTACGTGTAGTCCTGAGAGAAATAATTCTTCTACTTTCGGGTTAGTTGTGTTAAGTGCTCTCATTTTCTGAACATACAAATATCCAGACTTCAAGTAGTTGTTGTGTCCAGCTGCAGCAAAGAATGGCAGCATGTCAGTCAGAATTTTTAGGTGAAATTTTCCAATTCCCGGTTCGTTCTGCTTTTATGAACTGTCGCAAAAGTCGAACCATGTCCATATACTGTAGCCACAGCTTTGCAGTTTTCGAATGACGTTGAATAGCGATGTTTCTGTTTGTAATATATTCTAGTTTGCGATAAGCTTGAGAAGATTCCAATTTTTTCCCATTGTCCGACAGTTCTCCTCGTAACATTTCATCAAGAAGAATCTTCAATTCGTTACGGTGGTTAATTGACAGCTTTTAAGTCGAGGTTGAATCAGGCAAATCATTCTCCGATAACACCTACAAAATTTATGTTATATTAATGAAAGCTAGTAAAATATTGTGTTATACGAAAAATTATACCTCTTTCTCGCTGTCATTGGATAAATGCTCTTCATGGAGTACGATGTGCAAAGCTGATTCCACAATGATATGGGCTCTAATTGCTCTAGAAAAAAGGAGTCGAGTTTGCCGCATAAATTAGATCAATTAGTTCATGAAGTCCAATGCCGTCCAACAAATGTCCAATGCATGCTAAAAAACTGCCCATGGTATGGAAACCACCAAGTTTGCAAATCATTTCTCTAAGAGGGCATTGTAAACTGGCATTTTCTATTATCTGCATAGCCTTCCACCACAACTGCTGGCCGAACGTTACTTTTGGAGTTAATCCGTATTTCTTGGCCTGGGTGGCGATGAACTTTTAAGTTGAGTTGATGGCGGTATCATTGCTTGCCGGCATATCTATAATTGGAAGGAAAACAATCTCTACTTTCCCAGGATGATTACGAGCCATCATTGCGTTTTGCATAGAACCATGCCATCCTGGTTTAGGCTGTTTTAGAAACCAAGAAACTAGCCATAGCTGGTAAAAGTATTTTTCGTTATCTTGAAATCTCTCCCAGTTTAAGTGTTGATAAGATATCCTACCAAGCACACTTTCGTCGATAGTGTGTGGTATAATACGGATTTCTCCAGCCACCCTGATAGCTTCATCTTTTACCTACGAGTAAGAATTGTTCATTAAAAAAGGTACTGTTAATTTAATCAAGTGTTTTTAATATACTTCTCTTCTGGGAACGCAACATTTTGTCTTTTTTGAACCAGGAGTAACAGCTGCGATTATAGCCATAGCGTGAAACGTTCCTTTGCCATCAAATGTGCAAGTATCATGATCGGCATTGTCGGCATTGTGTTGCACAAACGAATTCTCCTTTACGTCCATTACTGTATTACTCATTACAGCAGCGTTTCTTTCAAATCTTACTACTTCACAGTAAGATGAACAAAAGCCCAATGCGTGGAGATGGTCAATCAGTATTTTTGACGAATACTGGCTGTGCAGTTGAACTGCTATGCCGATCTAAAGGATACAATTGCATAATTAGTAAAAATAGTTAAGCTGTACAATAACAAAAAAACCTGCAAGGGCGCAATCAGAGAGCGCGGACGGGCAGCTTGCATGATTGATTGACCGATTGACATAATTTTTGTTTGCTTTCCTTTGCGACCAATATTTCTCCAAGTAATATTTGTAACTTAATTGTACAAAACGATAAAGATTCTTCTGGACTTGACAAACTGTCGCCAATATCGTAACTTTCGGTACTACGTTTCTTTCTTACAATTTCATCACGAATAATTCGACCAGCAGCTTGAATTATCCGAATGTTTTCTTCTTCTTCGTTTTGTGTCTTGCTTTCATGGTATTCTCTTAATACTTTGCTTGATGTTGGCGATAAAGTAACAATATCTGATAATCCTGTTGTTGATGTGACGATTAGATTATCTCCAAACTTTTCAATCAATTTTTTCTTTAAATATATTGGACTATATGGCTCACAACAACCAAAATCAACCATCATGTCACATAACTTTTATAGTGTGTATGTTTCGTCTTCATTGTTGTTTCCTAGGTGATGGCAGATACGAGAGAACACTTGTTGTCGAATCTCATCTACTGGTCTTCCCAATCGTAATTGTTTTTGTTTTCATTTGACTGCAAACTTTTAGGTTGACTTCTTCTTCTGTTCTTAAATTCACAGAACATGTTTCATGATAAGAAATGTTGTTGAACGATGAACCAACAGAACTCACTCTTGACAGAATCTCTGTAGCCCAGGCATATTTTCTTCGAATACAGATATTCCTAAATGATTCCAGAACTGCTTGATTTTTCACGATGTGAATTTCTTTTTCAACAACTGTTCTGCTGAACAGTGGAAAGCCACAAAGAATACAACACTCTTCAAGTGGATCATGAGATCTTGTACGTTTTGACGATTTTTTGTTATGGTTTTCTTGCTTATTCTTCCATTTTGCAATGTTACTTTTATTCACGTAATTTTTCCTGCACTTTTCATGCACAAGTACTCCAGAATTAAAGTTTAAAGCACGGTCTTCTTCTGCTCTTGCCTTAGCTGCCTCTTTCAAACTTTTTATTCCGATTTCTCCAACTACTAATAAATCACCAGATTCTTCATTACACAAAATACACACTTTAAAAGACATGTTGTTCACATAACAAACATTTGAAATTCGTAAAGATAAACAAACAACTAAACGCCACCTGCATGCGGCCGCATTTTCATGAACTATAGTGGCGAATAATTTTTTTTGGCAAACTTTATCATTAAAAAACTAAAGAGCTATAAAATATTTTTAAAAACAACTTTTACATTTAGGAAATTTCATCTTAACTAATTTTGTACAAAAGATAAAAATTTGAAGAAAAATACATGACTAGATATAATGAGTTTACTGAGGGACTATCCGCCATAAGGTCCCTTGTAAACACTTTTTGGTGATTTTATAAAATTTGAGGCATAGTCCCTCATAGTATATTTAATTACTAAACAATCATTAAAGCTAGAACATTCAAAATTTGAACCCTAATCAATAAAAAAACGGGGAACATTTATTAGCTGTAAAAAAAAATATTTCTATTTCTTATCACAATTATAATACATTTTCAAATTTTGACATTTTGTTTTCTATTTTTTTACAGTAAAAATAATTATTTCTCAGAAGGGTTTTTACAAAAAAAAGAAAATTATAAAAACTAAGCTCATGAAAAAAAATTCGTGTTGTATTTTGTTCCCAGTCAAAAATTATCTTGACTCCACTAACTATATAAAAATTAAGACAAATATGTAATTCAACTTTCTTACTGTGAAACTACAGATTTAATTAATTGGTGCCTACCTCTTAAACTTATTTGTTGTAGATTTTTTTAGTTTTCTACCTTGTAAAAGGATTGCTTAGTTCAACTTAACTTTTTACATTTTTAAATTCTATTTGAGACATTGTTCCTCGATAGTAATTGAGTGTTTGAAATAGAATTAACAGCCTGGTTAAGTTTTCTTAGTTTTCTTAGTTTCTTTGCAAGCTTGCTGCTCAGTGTGCTTGTAGGTTTTATACAAGCAGCTGGTTAAGGGTGTTCTTCTTGTTACCTGTACTTCTGTGTGTTTCGTCCAACAAAGAAAAACTTTGGAACAACTGAGGTAATGTTTTCAATCAACTTCCAAATTGTTTTGTTAATTTGTAAAGCTTGCCAACTGTAGATTACTTTGTAACATTAATAATAATAATTCAAAGAGTTTGTGTAGTTTAGCTATACTTCTGTAATTTTTGTTATCGTCACATGATTAATTTTTTAAAGTAGGATTAACAGCCAGTTGAACTCTTAGCTTCACCTTCTTCTTCTTCGTTGCAGTCTAATTCACCCATGGATTTGTTCAGCTAGCCTGGGGAATTCTCCATGTACAATGTTTTTTATGGTAAAATTATTGATTAAGCTGATACAAATTTTGATTGTGACATTTGTAATGTTTGATTGCAGGCGCATTTTTCATACAAGGAACTTCAGCCATCCTATCAAGGATTTGCATCAGCCATTAAAATTTAGCTTTACCGTCCTGCCCCAAGCTACAGAGTAATCACACAGTGATTGGAGATTAGCAAAAGCAGTTAAAATTTTTTAACAGAGAACAATGTCGTCCACATAAGCTATGAAGCAGAAGAAAAAAGGGAAGTTAAGACTTAGCAACTCTTTTCTATCAGTATGTTCCATAGGAAAGGCGAGAGAACACTGTCTTGTAACGCCGTAACCGAGCTCAGTTTTGGAAACAAAAGAGGACCGAGAGTTGGTCAGAGTACTGAAGCAGGAGCCAAGGAAAAAACCTAAAATCTTTACCAGACGACGAGTAAAATCTTTTTTTAAGAAGCTGTTTAGTATGGCTGGGTACCAATCCGTGTCAATGACTGACTTGACTTTTTTTAAACCTTTTTTCCTCGTTTTTTTTCTTTTTTCCGCTGAAAGTCGGTGTCGGAAAAAGATTCTAAAGATTCAGACGACGTAGATCGATAGCTAAAAAATAAATTTTACTTTACTTTGTTTTTCCATACTTTTTCTTCCGATGCTTACGTTTTTGTTATTCTTTTCCTTTTGTGAATCTCCCAATATAATTTAGAAAAGTTCCAAATAGTTTGAATCGCTAAAGAAACAACCTAACATCTTTACCCGACGAGGAGGACAATATATTTTGTATCAAGCTGTTTAGGATTGCTGGGTGTCAAGCCGCGTGAAAGGCTTGATATCTAAAAAGGCACAACAAGTTAAGATTTTATTTTTCTTATTGGCTTCGGTTTGCTTAAGAAGACAAAGAGAGGCTGTCTCCGTTGAATAACCAGGCCAAACCATGTTGACTGGGACTGAACCAGTTCTGTGTAGATGCCAAGCATTTGAGTTTGGCCAGAATGAGTTTCTCAAACATCTTGGAGAGGCTGTTTAGGATACTGATGAGGCGGAAGCAATTAGGATGAAGGTAGTTTTATTTGTTATTCTTTTTTTAGAATAACGATAGAGGCAGTTTTCCAACACGTTGGTAAATAGCTAAGCTTAAGGCAAGCGGAAAAATGGGCCATCAGATGGAATTTGATTCAAAACAATGGCTAAGCCAGACGGATGAGATGCAATCAGAGCCGATGGACTTTGAGAAACACATGCTGTCGAAAGCCTTCTTTACATCAGACAAGCTAAAAGGTTTTCCTAAGGAGGGAGATACATCACAGAAAGACGTTGAGGAGTCCAACGCACCCCAGGAAATTTAATCATCCGACAGTATAATGTAAGTGTAAGAAAAGTGTGTCCAAAGTCATTTATTCAACAATATTTTGTTGCAACAAGCAGTTTGAAAGCAAATACCATACTAGATATATTTTTTCATAAATATTTTTGCCGGAATGTCTTCCAGTGAAATCTATGGGAAGCTCTCGTCCTCGACGGGTACTTCTATGACTGGTCTCAGTAAATTTGAAACTGTGGTGTTTCCATCTGTTTTTGGGTGGAGAGTTTTGGTCGAAGATGATTCGTGTTTGTTTTTCGTTCCTCACAGGCAGGTGATTCAACGCTAGAGCAACTGGATAAACCAGTAGTTGCTCAGGTGATAATTCTGGAAGATCTTTTTCTGGGTCTTCGGTTGTTACAATAGTCGACTTGTCTTGTCCAGCAGGAACTACTGAATCGTAGCATTTGTTCTCGTCGAGGAATAGATTCGAATCGACCAATTTTTCATCGGTTGATGAACGGACACTATCCTCTGGAACAACAAAGGTGTCTGCAGTATGCAGTATGACAGTCTGCAGTATGAGATTTCAGTGACGGAAGCGATTGTAGTAGAGGTGAGGTGTTCGATGCAGCAGAGGTGAGGCTGCTCGGGAATTTGGTGTGTGCTAGTGTAAGCCTAAGCAGTTGATATTTCGTCGATGATGTTCGTTTGAGTATCTTGATGCAATGTGACGATGGTATTCGAGAGCTTGAGTGACTTAAGCTCGTCTTTGAGTTCAGCCAACAACCTAGGCAATCGTTCAGCTCCCCAGTCCCTTCCTGGTGAAGGTACATCTCCAACTCAAAGGTGTCTTTGTGTGACGTGTAGCAGGATTGCAAAATACAGAATGAAATATTACTTATCCTGTAAGAAATCTTCTAACTTCATCCTCAGTTATAAGCTGATTTCTTTCCAAGGAAACTTCCTTCTTTTTTTCTTGGAGTTTAGCCTGTAAATTTGATTCACCATCCGTCGAGATTGTAGAAACTTCCAATGTAGTAGGAATCTTCTCACCCACTGCTGAAACTGTAGGGTCTTCAGTCGCTGTTGTCTCGACGGTTATGAACGGGATGACGTGATTGGTGGTATTCGTCGCCTTATCAGGAGATGTTGAGAGTAAAACAGCCTGGTTGGCGATTGCAGATGTTTCAATCTCAGCCTTTCCTTCTGCATCATCAATCTTCTCAATCTTTTCATCTGCAGTATCAACCAAGCTCTGTCTGCTTAATTGGCAACCGCTTTTTTTGGAAAGAAAATTCATCTTCACCTCTCACCTGGAATGAGATCAAAACAATTCCGGGTGACTCTTCCTTCTTCTTGAATCACTCTCCACGAAGAACTTGCTTAATCTTCTTTCCAATTCTCATGATCCGAAGCCAATTCAACAAACCCAAAAAAAATTGCAAATCGCTAGTAAGTAAAAATGGGAGAATAAACTTTTCAACTGTCACTGCAAAGATCCATTCATCCATCGTCCGTAAAAAGAGCTGCATGGAAAAGGGAAGAAACCACAAGAAAAAAGACTTTTCATCAAATCCAAGCCAGACAAAGAGCAATCTGGACCTTTATGAAATCAATGATCGGCCGAGGTAACAACAGTATTCATATTCCCCCTCCATAACTACACCCAACGGGGACTAGCTCACCTCGATAAATGATATCGCTGACAATTTCCTAAATCTGTTCAGCTGACCAACCAACCCTCCAGACACATTATGCCAAAGACGTTCACATTCACATTCACTCCCAAATCTCAAAAAACTCCCCAAACAACCAGAACGGTCACTTAACCCTGAATGAGCTGGAACAAGCAACAAGGAAAAACTTAAGCAAAGCAATTACCTCGACTTAATCCACAATAAAATGATCAAGAATCTATCCCCAAACAACAACAAAAAACTTCCTTCGACTTTTCAACACTCTTTACAGCAACGCTTATGTTCCTGAAGTGTGGAAAAAAAACCATAGTTACCCCCCTTGCCCAACGTACTTATGTCCGGATTTTCCGGACTTAAAAGAGCGTTTGATGAAAGTTAATTAATGTTTAAAGAAGAGTTTTCTTTTACTTTCGTTGTTTTACCTATTTTAGTGGTGGCAGGTTAAAAGCCTTGATAATTTAACCGACTCGCCAATTGATCCAAGATCTTGAGGGAATTGTGGCCAGCTTTTTCACCAGCGTCAGAGAATTGTGGAAAATTTGGAACGTCGGAGTAGACTGGAATGAGGAAACTGAAAAAGTAGGAGATGAAGTTGAAGGTGGTGCAGAATCGGAAGAAGTGGAGGATGAAGAAACTCAAGACAGAGGAAATAGTTGACGGTGGGGCGAAATCGGAAGTTGATGTGGTGGATGAAGAAACTGAAGGAGGAGGAGATGGAGTGAGGATATTGAAAGCGGTTCTAGAAGTCGAAGAAGTAGAAGTTTTAACATCTGTTTTCATTTTCATATACTGAAGAAGTTTACCACCCTAAACCACAAAATTGAATTATATTTTGTCATAAATGTTTCCAATATAATTTCTGCTTTCCTTACTTGTCAAATTACTTCATGATGAATACATTTTTTTAACAAACATATTTCACTATCTTCTTCTATCGTTGAAACAATTGGATGTTTACATCCAACAGTTCCTTTTTGTCCGCGATTAAGGACGCATAGAGAGGGACGAATTCGACGATGAAAATATAGATATATACTTGAAGCAAGGAACAATGTTAAGTTATAAAGGCGGTGAGTTATAATATAACTTATCTAACGGTGTTGACTTAGCTGACGAGTTTTATACTTCGGCCCAACTCATACCATTCCAGTCATTTTCCATATTATTCCAGCCCAGCAATTTTTAAGGAAAAAATGGCGTCCGCCATCAACGAACCATTGTATTTTTGTGTTGTGTAAATATTTTTTCTGTTATGCAAGCAAAGAAAGTCAAACGAGAATTTTGTGTCTTTCTGTAAATATACCCATGCTTAAAATTATAACGGTGATACGTCCTGTTTCTTGTAATTGTTTTGGACAATTTCCTATGTATAATTTCCTAAAGGCTGTATAGTTTTTATGCCGAATATTTTAATGCCAAGTTGCAGCGTGGTCTTGCACAGCTCGGCGAGGGTTATAAAATTCAGGTTTTTTATAGCAAAAAACCAATAAATAATGAATAAAAGTGGCATAAAAAGTTAGTGGGGATCAACGTTCAACGTTCTTTGGGTCAACCAAAGGCAAACCCATTTGGCGACAATGGCAAACCGGCAAACCGCGAGAAAAAAAGGAAAGGTTTTCGTCAAACTTCTTTATTACAGATGAAGTTGACAACTGCCTTTAAAAAAATTGTCTTTTGAAGAAGGTAATATTTGTCATGAAATTTTTTAAAACTTTATTCCATATCATTTATTTTCAGAAAGTGATGTCTTTCAAGAAGAAGAATTTTGAGATGAAGAAGAAATTGAGAAATATGCAGAAGAGGCTGATGAAAACTGCGGCAACCTTCGATGCACCAGAGGAAACTTTTACGGTGTCCGTACAAGCAATTCAAGATAGGCTTGAAGAACTTAAGAAAAATCAAGCTGGATTCTATGCGCCAGAGGTAATTGCGTACACTGTACAACTTATGTGTAATATACATTTTACATATAATATTCATAAATTACTAATTCTGCATATACTGTTTTTTTAGGGAAGCTTTCCAATAAAGGAGAGTGTGAAATTATCAGTAAAAGAGAAATGCAAAAAACCGGAAAAGGGAATACTTGAGGTCTTTAAAGAACTGTACCCCGATTCAAACTTCTTTGAACTGTACAAACCAACTCACAAGGAATCCACAATCGGGAACAAACTGAAGATTGCAATGGATCCCAAAGAGCTGAAGGAGATCCGAGGTAATTTGAAATACTTCGTAATTCTCCAACATTTAATAAAAATTATTTTTTATTTTAGGTGCAATGAAGACAATTTATCCAAGAATGAAGTGTGGCAGGGATGGGAGACTTTCATCCACTGTTGAGACGAAAAATAACCGCTAAACTGAACAGAAAAATGTCTCCCAAAAACACTGTTTGGCTCCAAGGGTACCACAGCTTGGTTAAGGAAAAACTTGGTTTTTGTTATGACAGCTCGCGATGTTGCCACGTAATCATGTGCATTAGTTTCTGACTGCAGTCAGACGTCGTCTAAGCTAAAATGTTCACATAATTTGTCCAAATTAATACTAAATAAAGAATAATGAGATTCCAAATAAAGAACTTTTCGGATGTGAAAAGCTCATAAAATTTCCAATACAAAATCAGCGTTGGTTTTTCTCTTTGAGCAAATTTTGCAATTTTATCTATGAACAAAAATAAGAAAAAGTTCAATATCTTGAGGTATCTTTAAAAAGGTAAATGTTTTTACTTTGAAAAAACATCCTTGGAAGCAAGCACAACTCGAGAAGGCTGAAAAAGAGATGAACAATAATCAAAATATCAAATCTGTCATTGACCAATTCAATTAACTTCATTTTTAAAAAAGTCATTGGAAATCGGACCTTCTTCTTTGGACTTCGGAGCACCAGCAAGCAGACATCATTCGTAAAAAGCGATGTGGTCGATTTAGGGAATGGAAATAGGCATTGAGAAACAAAACAAAATAATTTTGCAGGAATTATTGATTCCTTCACCCCCTTAATAGTTAATAAATTGGAAATTACCGAACTAAAAATCATTCGGTATCGTCAAGCTTGGATGGAAACACCTTTTAGTTTGGTCTTCCCTTCCTCAACTCAGCCATCAACCTTTAAGTACAGTTTTTTTTTATTATTTTACGTAAAGCTAGGCGAGGTTCATTAAATTCGAGTTATTTAAGTTAAAAGTCATAAATAATGAAGACTTTTTGTATAAAAACTTAGTGGAGATGATAAGTAATATATTTATCAAAAGTGTGTATAGTTTTTATACCGAATATTTAATTTTTTTTATAATAAAGCTGGGCTCGGGAAGAAGCAGACTTCTTTACTGAACGGATGTGCCTAATAACTGCTCCGCAGAGAGATTTTAAGATCAGTTGTTTCAAGTGTTTTATTTCTGTTTTTTCATTATGGACGAAGTTGAGGAAGAGGGATTGATTTTAGCGAAGATTCCCTCGGGTAAATGGCCAATACGATTTGTTTTTAAGGGATGGTCGAGTGTATAATAAGAGGATAGAGAAAGTGGGGAGGGGGTTGACACGCGGGTGCTTTTGACGTTGTCAACCTTACTCCGGATAGACAACGAGTGAAGGAGGGTTTGACCCATTACAAAAGTCAACCCGGTACACCGAATGGGAACGTGGTCTCGGAGGCAGTCTTGAACCTCCATCAGCTGTTCTGAGCCATGAAAATAGCCATTCTGTATCTTAAGAACAATGGCGTGTACCGGACCATTGAAAAGGCAGATTTTGTGAAGGTGATGCATGAAATGAAGGGTTTATATGGGTTGAAGGATGAGTTTAAGTTTGACGTGGTGTACAAAGATCGTGATTGGGCCATCCGAACTTTGCGACAAGAGGAAGGGCTACACTTGGTCAAAATCCGAGAGTCTCGAGTCGGAATTTAGGAAAGAGTCTCTCCGGAAACCCGGTTTTGAAGATCTCGTGAAGAGAATTTTGGAGGAGGCCAGCGCTCCCCAAGAGGAGGCTGCTGCCGATGTTCTGCCGGTGTTGGATCCCAGATTTCAAATGATTCGAGACTTTATTACCGAGCAGGCTTAGAGGATGGGGCAAACGTTTGTTAATTCAGAAGTGATAATGAGGCGTATAAATGGCGTTCCCTTCATTTTTTATTTGGCCCAAAAGTAAAGATGAGGATGGATGAAAACAACAACAAAAACTTTTTTGTCTCTTTTGAATTTGTAAAAACTCTTTTTTTTTTTAACTTTTTTTTTCTTATAAACACAGATCAATTTCTTTTTTTTGTAATTTTTAGTTAATCAAACTAGAAATAATCCAGATAAATTTGTAAAAATATTTTATAAATAATAAATCAAGAAAAAATTATTAAATTTTTTGTAAACTTATGTATTTTTCGATTTGAATGAAAAGTCTTTCTTTGATGAAAAGTCTGTCTTATCGCTTTTTTATTTATGGAGTTATTTCTGTATCCTACTTTGGCGAAATTTAAAAAAATCTCTGACACAATTCAACGATGTATTGAAAAATTGTTAGAATATCATAAAATATACAGAGCAGAGTACTCCAGATCATTATGAAGTGATGAAGTTAGACGGGAGGAAAGAGAACGATCGATCTGTATTGAATCGGGAGAGTTTACTGTTGACCTTCTATCAGTGAGAGTGCGATAGAAACTGAGTAGAAGGGAGCTTCGTAAGATTAAGCTTTCATACGTCAAAATTCAACTTAAGCTTTGCTTATGCGACGTTGCCTTTTATACAAAGTCTGTATTCTGTTGCTTTCTCTTTCGTTCTCTTGGAATAGGTTAGTTGCAATTGCTGTTTAGACTTTGTAATTCTTCCAACGCTATTTCTTCTTTTTTCCATTTAGACAACTGGTAAAGAACGCTCCCAGTGTCCCAAGTGTCAACTTGAGAATTAATTGAAACTGCACGAGTAACAATTTCGTGTGACAGGCAACGCTGCATAAGAAATGATAAGCAAAGCTTAAGCTTAATTTTTACACCCTCTAGTTTAGCTCGGGGAGGACTAAACCGTTGTCAGATGGCGTAATTTATAGTGTTACCACACGGATCAATTCGCGTAAAAATTCGTTATTTCAGTTAAAATATACGGTATTGGCCGAGCTGGAAGGCCGGTCCAGAACGTAAAAAAAACTGTAGAATCCAAAGTAAATGAGCTCTCTCGCCATTTGCACCGCCTAAATTATTTGAATTTGAAAAAAAGACCGTGTTTAACACCATCTATGAGCCGAATGGAAAACAATAACAAAAAACTGACTTTGTAAACCGTCATAGTTTCAACCAAAGTTTGCTCTGACGCGCGTATTCTAGTTGAAGTGTCGTTAAGCAAAGTGGCACGTATGCCATCCCTGGACGGCAGGTAATGCATTTGTGAGCCAATTTAGTGACTGTTCTCGAACGATGCCGTTCAAGACTTCTACCTGGGCGTCTGTATGGTTCGTGGCATCGTGTAATTCTTTGGTTGAGCTGTCGAACTCTTTGTTTGGTGGTTTCTTTCGAACCCACTATGTTAGGTATTGGGTCAATCCACGCCGATCCGTCAGATTTTGGGCACGGGTAAGTCACCGATTTTCTTTAAATTTGGACAGTGTATTTATATCATTATGAAACACTAAATTCCAAATTTTTTTTATTTCTGACGAGTATTTTACGAGATACAGCAAAATGAAAATCGCTTTTTTTCATTTTGCCGTAGAGGTTTTTTTTCCTGTCATTTTTCTTTTTTAAGTTTTTGCCCTGTCATGTAATTTTTTAAGAATTTAAAATAAAAGATTCTTTAACAGTTTTTCAAGATCTTTCGATTGGTTGTATTTGTTTTTTTTTATTTAATTAATTTTAAGTATAGTAAATTTGATGTAAAGTGTGTAAAAGCTTCCGATTTAAAAAATTGGAAGCAGAAATCTGCGACCTCGTAGAGTAACCGTGGTTTTTTTTTAATTATTAAAGAAACATTGATTGACACCATAAATGAAAATCATAGAGGTTAAATTTATAGTTAGTCCGCAACAATTCGACAAAGTTGAGCTATTTTATTGAATTCGACCTTCAATTTAGGCCTCAAGGGTTTTTCAAAAGGGTTAAGGTAAAAAAAATTAAGATCTAAAAAAAAGAATTTCTAGATGGTGCCCTTAAAAATTAAAATACCTTGATTGAAGTTGTAGACTCTGAACCTCGTGCGGACCTCGTGCAACGAAAAATGAAGAGCACGCTATTTATGATGTACACGACAGTACAGTTACGTATATATTATATCGATAGGTTAAGGTAGACCTATTTATAAGTGATGTGTAACATACTTTTGACTGATTTAGATTTTTAAATAGATATAAATATTTATTATTAAAATAAATCACACCATTCGGTTATTTTACAATTTTTTTCCAAGAATATTGCAATTTAACAATTTATTTCGTAAAAAATCACAAATTGGCATGAATAGCCATTCCCGGGAAATAATGAAATGCCCAATAGCGTGGCCATAATCGAAATAAATCTCAATCATTATATCCATACAGGCCTAATAATCATATTCGCAAACACTATAGTTTGCGTATCTTAAACGCCACCTCATGGGCGCGCGCTAGTTAAATTTTTTTTAGCTTCTAGGGCCGTTCGTTGTATCGTTAAGTCCCTATCGTGTAAAAGATCGATTTTTTCATAATCAACCTGTTACAGGTGAACCCTTCGTTCAAAAAGTGATTTACCCTTGTTGTTTACATATTCATTTTAGGTATTTTATAACTTAGATTGTACATGCACGTGTTGGCAAGAAATCACAAACAGCATCTGAGCATCCCTTGGTACCCCTCTGCTTCGGACAGACCTGATGTCGTAGCAAGAGTTTATAACTTGAAGAAAAATGAGATAGTCGAAGACATTCAAAAACGTCAAATTTTTGGCGCAGTTACTGCAAGAATCCACGTTATCGAATTTCAGAAGCCTGAACTCCCTCACTGTCATATGCTCATCTGGATCGACGAACCCGACATACTCAGAACATCAGCCAACATCGACCGAACTATTTGTGCAGAAATTCCTGATAAGGAAACCCACCCAAGACTTTATGAAATCATCATGTCCAACATGATTCATGGACCGTGTGGGAAAGATCTCAATGACAAATCACCGTGCATGGATGATGGCGAATGTACCAAATCCTTCCCAAAAGAATCCGTTTCTGAGACTGTCATGAGCAACAACGGGTTCCCTACGTATCGCAGAAGAGCTGGACAAACACATCCCTTAAAGCGGAACAACAAGATTTATCAGGTGGACAACAGATGGGTTGTCCCTTACAATCCATACCTTTGTTTGAAATTCAACGCGCACATCAACGTCGAGTACTGCGCATCCATCAAAAGCATTAGGTATCTTTTCAAATACATACATAAGGGGTTCGACTGTCAAGGAACCAAAACAATCACCGGGACACAGGGTGCCCATGGTGCGCAAGAACAAGGTGCCCAAGGAACGCAAGAACAAGGTGCCCAAGGTACGCAAGAACAAGGTGCCCAAGGTACGCAAGAGCAAGGGGCTCAGGGTGCGAAAAAGCAAGGTACTGGATCTGCAATTAAGTGGGATGAAATAGCTCAATACCGGGACAATAGGTACGTCTGCGCATCCGAAGCCTTCTGGCGTTTGTCAAAGTTCCCTTTGGCCTACAAATCCCATACAATCCAACGACTAGCAGTTCATCTTCCACAAGAAGAGCCAGTCTTCTTCACACCTGGATTGGACAAAGCTGCCTCTAAAAACACCACTCTGACAGCTTGGTTTATTTTGAATCGAACCACTCCTGCTGCCAGAGACATGTTCTACAGAGAAATCCCCCTGCATTATGTGTTTGACGGTACTTGGAAGCCTCGCAAAAGACAAACCAACTTACTCAGCAGGATCTACTCTGTCAGCATTCGGCAAATATAACTATTCTGTCTTCTCTTGCTTCCTTTGAACGTCAAAGGGGCTACAAGCTTTGAGAATCTAAAAATTCACAGGGGTGTTGAGCATCCAACATTCAAGTAAGTTTTTAAGCTCTATATCTACATTATTATTTTTCTAAATCAATTCGATATGTCGTGTTTCAGGGCTGCTGCCATCTCGAGGAACCTTCTTGAAGAGGACAGTACTTGGGAACGAGTCATGCAGGAGGCTGCCGCATTTCAAATGCCTACGGAATTGAGGCAACTTTTTGTTGACATTTGCTGTCTGTGTTCACCGACGAACGCCTTTTTTCTTTTTGAAAACAATCTTCCATTTATGATTGAGGACTACACTAGAAGCGGACACGATGCTGAAATCGCGAAGAATCTGGCGCTCAAGTGCATTCAAGACAGTCTGAAGATGAACGGTCGACTTTTAGAAGACTTCAATCTGCCGTTGCAAGATTTTCAAATGATTTATCAGCTGGTTTCCAATGAAAACGGTGAAAATAGCGTGATAACAAGGCAAGAAAGAAGATTAATGGGGGAGAGAAAGGTGGCCCAACTAAACACATCCCAGCGTGAAGCATTCGACCAAATTATGCATTCTATTAATGCACCCAGCACAAACTTGATTCAGCCACGTATATTTTTCTTAGACGGTCCAGGTGGCACTGGGAAGACGTTTCTGTACAACACCCTCATCAACGTCCTGCAAGGTCAAGGGAAAAAAGTGATCTCGGTGGCGTCAACTGGAATCGCTGCTACGCTTTTAACAAACGGAGCCACTTACCATTCCAAATTTCAAATCTACCCACCCATTACCGAGACCACAACATCAAGAATAGAAGAACATGAATACGGCGCACAATTGATTCGTGATGCTAGCCTAATAATCTGTGACGAAGCAACAATGATGTCACGTTACGCTCTAAAGGCAATAGAAAGGATTCTTAGGAAAGTTATGAGAAACAACTCACCTTACGGAAGAAAAGGCATGGCATGGCAATAGAAAAAAGTGGTTGAAATTACAATCAAGACTTGCGAAACTTGGCCGCGATTCAACCAACTTAAACTTCATGAAAATATGCGGACCGTTGCGGGGAGTCCCAGGTGGCAAATATAATTGAATTATATTTTTTAAATTTATTTATAACAATATTGTAGTACTAAATTTAGAGTTTTTCGCCCTGTCCCATATAAACCCCGAATTTTTCCACGCCCACTTTTTTTCCGTAACTTTAAAAATCGGTAGCGGGTAAACTAACGACTCTAAAATAAAGTAAAAAATACTGGATATAAAAAAAAGGGAGCCAAATACAATAGAACATTTATTTCACAAATCGGATGATTAGGAAAGGCGAAAAACAAAAACCAGTCCAAATAACCCCACTCTCCCCTACCAATTAATATTCATGTTTTTAGTTTAAAAAATGTTCGGGTGTTTGATGTATGCTTATTGATGGTGGGTTGAAATTCACCGTATACAATTATGATTTGTTTTCTCATGACGGGAAAACCAAACTTGGTGGCTTTTCCACTGCCACCTGCCGCAGCAAAATATTTCGATCACGTACATGAATCGATAAGTTCCGTGATATTATGAGTGTGATGATGTGATCCGTTGAAGATACATTGCCTACCTAAAGTTTGGGAACGCGCAAGAGAACCTTATGGAAAAAGGCGTTTTTCTCGGCGTTCCCAAAAATCCAATTTTCGTCGGATTACGATGAATTTTTTTTTGTCGTAGCCATTATGAGTAGCATGAAACTGATGTTTTTTTTATTTTTCCTATCAAGGGAAGGGTAATTTTTAGCTCGAGCCCTAAGTTTGGGAACGCTCCGTAGAGCTATAAGCAAATTAGGGTACTTTAAAGGGGAATAACTACAGAACGGGTAGAGCTAGGAAGACGTGGAAAACTCTGAAATGAAACGGTTCACTAGATAATAATATTTAATATCACATGTTGTGATGGACTTGACCGTCCTATGTGCTTCCGTGTCTTGTGTATCCTCAATATTTAAACGTAGGCCTTTACACGTTTTAAGACCCTATTTTATTTGCGAAATCCTAATTATAATTAGATTCTCAGAGGTTCTGATTGAAGCGTTGTTTTATAACTTGTTATAGGATGTCTAGTTATCTACGACATTCCGCCGATAATTTTTTTCGGAATTAATGTCTATTTTTATTTTTAACATTAGTTTGATGTTTTCTATGCGTGAATGTTTAAGAGAATACAGGAACATTTTCTTAATTTGTTTGCATTATAAAATTTCTATTTAATTTATTACTGCCTATTTTTAAAATGAAACAAGCATTAAAATCTAGATAAACTTAAAACTTGCACAACTTTAGCCTATAACGATTTGAAATCTAGTGGTGTCCCCTGGTGGCATCCACAGCGGATTCCGCATTTTAGCCCCCTATGGAGCAGTTACACATCCTGCGTTGCCAGGTCTGGAAATCTCATTTGTGTCCGAAATGGCCAATCATCGTACAGGGTTTTAAAGAGGCTTTACGCTCATTGGCCAATTTGGACACAAATGAGATTTCCAGACCAGTTTTTGAATATTTTTCCAGTTTCACCAAATAACTATGAAACATGAATTTGAAATTAAACTTAAGGATTAATGTACTTAGGGAGTGTGCCTTCAAGGATGAACGAAATTAGGCGCAAAAAAATGAACTATATATATGTTTGCCCCCAGGCAGCGTTGGACGTTAACTGCATGTTAACCTATTTCTTTATTACCATGTCTTAGCGAAAGAGTCCTGTGGCTATTCCGAACGTGGAAAATTACTCTACAACATATTGAAATATCACGAAAAAATACTGATGAACCGCAACACAAGACATATTTTCCATCATTTATTCGAAGCTAATAACAGCTAGGACGGCAAATAAAAGTTCGTTTTCTTTTGATACACAGTTGAGACTGAGAGGGAGATTGAGGTAAAGAAAACTCGAGTCAGGGCAATTTAAAAAATAAAAAGGGAATGCTTGATTTCTGTGTTTCGACTCACTTCGATTTAGGGGTCAATCCGTGTGCGTTGGGGTAGATACCCTGGCTTGTCCAATTTATTTTTAAGATCGCTGGGAAGTCCTTCGTCGGGATGATAAAATTCTTGTCGCTCGGCGGTAACGACAGTACCCTCTCCATCAAGGAAACTCAATGTGTAGAGCTGGCGCTCAGAAATGCTACGTAGGTAGCCGACGTGACGCTTCCCGAAACACATGAATTCGACAGCGGCTCCTATTGGAGGAGGGCCGTCCTCAGTGCAATTGTAATTGAGGATGTCTTCCGGATAAGTGTCATGACTGCTTGTCCCATCGTTGAAAACAACAGAGTAGTAGGTTACAGCCTTTGAATTATCTGTCACATTACCCTTAAATGAAAAAAGGAAATCGTTAGTACAACTTGCAGCATTAAAACCTTAGCGAGACTTACCAGACAATATTCACCTGATTCAGGATGTCTAGCATAAACTTGATGACCAACAGTTAAATCTTGAGGAAAATTTAAACCCTTGGCTAACAAGTCTCTGCGAAGCCATCCTCTTGTTGCTGGTTGCTGTTGCATTTTGTAGAGTAGATCGGCAGTGTTATTTGCAAAACTTGTCACTCCCCGAAATAGACCTGGAGATGCGTAAATAATAAAAAGGCTTAGAAGAGATCAGAGGTATGTGATTCAAACTAAAACAATCATTATTTTCTGGGGGGGGGGGGGGGGTTTGAGTTTTACATATAAATAACTAACTAGGGCTTCTTTAAACATAATAACCGTAGCAAATAATAACTAGAAAAAAATTGTTACTGGTTGACACTCTGGAGTAAATTTTACGATAAACCTACTTTTAGTACCACTCTCAGAATCATACCACATAAGAGCAATTTATTGAGTAAGTAAGGTTTTTCAAAATTTAACAAACAAACGAGTGTGTTTAGATTTTTTCAGCATCTGTTCTGTTGGTCATTAGAGAGCCGGTACATGGTAGCTGAGCTATGTCAATCAATGCAATTTATGCGTCATTTACTGTTATCTAATTTAGTTTAAAATTTTTGCACCTTTATAGAAATTGTCTTCAGTATTTACAAGACGATCTCACGATCTCGTGTCCTCGTGTTCTCACGGTCCTTGCAACAAGAAAATAGAATGCAGACGACAGTGACATCAACATGCCACCTAGCGAGTAAAAACGAAAGTTTTATTATTTCTTTTTCTTTTCAATCGACTTTGCACGACCGCTTTTCTACCTACTTTTTTGTAGAATTTCAGGAATTTAATAATCTCTCCAACAATTATACGTTAAAAAAGCTGGTTGCACGTCAGTACCCAAAAATTGAAATTCATGGCGCAGTGCCAAAGTCCGATAACTTGACGGGTTATCGGGGAATAATGAAGCTTCGAATTCGACGGGAAAAAAGTTAAGCTATTTAAACACGGGCACCGTTTAAAATCATATGTTAATGTTATTAATGCTCTCTATTCTACCTTTAGACCTACCTACGTAACAAATGCTAAGCTGGCGCTGGCCCAATGCGTCCCTTGTGCTTCAGTTCAGAATGTTAAATGTCAAAATTTCAACCTACGAGTGCAAAGAAATAACAAATAAGTAAATAATGTTTAGAAGTGAAAAGTGCGAGAAAAAATGGTGAAAAAAAATTGTTGTTGCTATTTACGATAAAACGCAACGCGTCAAAGTATGCGGCCAAATGAATAAATGTAACTTTATAGTGGCTGAAACACGACGAAACTCATCGTGAACCATGAAGCTCATTATTCGAACAAGCAAAGCTGTTTCACCAATTTCAACATTTTTACTCGTCCAATTTATTAAATTACTCCCCAAAATAAATGAGATTTCCAGAAACAGTTTTGTGTTAAAACGTGTTAACACATTGCTTATAATATCCCGAATTTCCGATTACACGTCCCTTTCTTTAAAAATTATCACGGAAGACGGAACCCAGTCAACCCACTCACTCACTGCTCCCATCTCCATCAGTCCGTGTCTGGCAATAAAGTTGTTTAAGATTTTTAATGAATTTATCCTATCATGAGTCAAGGGTACACCGCGGAACGATATTATAAAATTTATAACATAATTTGCAATCCCATTATTAACGTTCTCAATTCAGGGTTTTGCCATCTCTCGTTTAAAAACATTGAAAAAAAAATTTCCTGTTACTATCGTATATAATTGAAATGCGATAAAATCTTATTAGGGCAATTTCTTTTCGAAAAGTATACCGAGTTACCGACATTTCAAATTATCAATCTCAAGAAAATGAATACTTTCCTCTCAAATTTTCTTTCCTCTCCGAATTTCTTCTCAGCAAATTGAAGACAATAACGTACTCCAAATTTAAATCTTCGCTTTATGCACTGGCTGTCATCCCCCACCCCCCTCATCAAAGTCGCACTCTGACTAATAAAATTTCTTTGGCCTGAATAAAATAACCTTTCTCCCACAACGATAAACACCGGATAAAAACGATAACTTTTTTCCGACACTGTGAGTATGCACGGGTATGCAGGTATGCTAACAAGGCGTTGTTCATGTGCACACAAACAGCCGTAAGAACTAGAAAGCTAATGTCATATTATTATTCCATTTCCATAACAGTTTTCACTATAAAAACGGTCGCGTAATCTCTGCTACCGTTTCCGATCATGAACAGCATTAGTCATTTCGGTCATTTCTTCAGGCCTGATGATATAAACTGAGTTATCAGGTAAATACAATATCTTCTCATATGTGTCCATGCCAAGCATTATATCTTAGTTCCTACGCGGCTTTCTTCACAGATATGTACTGATATAAAATAACTAACATATGACTTTGACTTTAAATTCGCAATCTTACATTTTTTTTAAACGCTTCCGGGAGCATTTTATCGTATTTTTTCAGATGAAATTTTATTGAGAGAAAAGCAGACAATGGCTGATTAGACTCAAATGAATTTGAATGCGCTGAGCAATGAGCGCTATTAGCCAAAATAAATGTTACATTTACCTCACACCTAAACACCTCGTAGCACTCTGTCATCGATTCCGAAATAGTTAGAAATCGACGTGATGACACCCTCGCGTATGAAACTTATAAGAGTTCTATATTCAAAACTTCGGTAAATATTCCACACGAATTGGTGATTGACTGATTGCCTCGCAAAAACTAATAAACTGATTGGCGTAAAGCGGAAGGGCTTGACCGTTTGCAGCACGTCTGTTTTCGTTTTCCTATTCTTTTCCCGCAATTTTATCAGTTATCAGGCAATGACGAAAGTTTCAGCACCAATTTCAGTTTCTATCAATGAACATTTTCAGTCGGCGCATAAAGCGGCTGGCTTAAGGATTACAGCCTATCAGGACACAAGAATCTACCTATGACATTTATGTTTACTGAGACACTTATGCCAGTTCACTGTAAAATGGGCACGCATTATTAAGAATTGAAATTTCCTTGACCCAGTGTTCTCACAAACACCCACTAACTCTTCCTGCATGTGAACAGGTTTGCACCTACTATCACAGCAGTCAAGCAGCTTCATGGGTATCACGAAATTAACGTTATTATTAACTGGAAAATATCCAGAATTTATAATACCTATCCTTAGTAATAAAGCTAGCAAAATTATTTCGACAAAAATCTTGAATGGTTGTGACAGCCACAAGAAAATGACGATGCCAAGAGGGTTAAATTAAAGGGTGTCCAGACGATTCGGCACTGACTCGTCATAAAAAATTTTTGGCAATATCTAGTGACAATTCGGCACCGTCTTTTTACCGATTCGGCATCAATCCACCAGGTGTCAATTGTAGTTTAGTTTTAGTATATTCGAATGAAGTAAAGTCATTTTATCATTTAAACCTAGAACAACTTGTAATTACAATTTTTTTAATCAGCACTATTTCTATTTACTTTTTAAGTTATTAAACAAGGACGTAATGAAAGAAGTTCATGTACCAAAAGTTACGAAAAAATAAGGAAATTCTAATGAGTTACAGTTAGCTTCTTTTTTATAAGATTTGCTGATTTGAATGCGAATGGTGGTGAAAATGTCAAAGTAGGCTCGTGGTAAGAAAACGTACGTAGTAAAGGTAAGAAAACACGACAAACAACACTTGATTTGTCAAACGAACATTAGACCCCTTTACAGTGTGCGGTAAGTTACCGCACACTGTAAAGGGGAATCTCTTCTTTCTTACCGCTGGTAAGAAAAGATAATGCCATAGCCATTTTTGCACTGGGTACCCAGAGGAAGCAGACTTAATAACGATTCATCAACAAGCGCTATAGGAAGAGAGATAGTCAGATAAATTTAAAATATTTGCATTTTATTATTTAATTTAGTTCAGCCTTCCGATGTTACCGTATAAAATCTGGGAAACGGATTCTTAAGAGTTAGATTGGTTGCACGAGTACTTGGAATCTTAATAACTGACTAACGCCGGAAGTAGAAATCATAAATTAACTGGATAATTAAAAGAGATAATTAAAATAGATAATGATGTGGCAATTACATTTAATGACATTTATTTATTTTCAAAACATTCTTATCTAAGAATATTAACGTCAACGATGATATCACCAATTATTACGTCATAATTTGACGTTACGTCGTACGATACTGGAAGATACTAAAAATCCTAGCTAAGCTAGTAGGCCTATTAAAGCGATTGTTCTCCCTAAAACTGAGCGGTAGCGCGTTTTAATGTTGGCAGATTTATAGTTTATCAGATGTCATATAATGGCAAGAAAAGTATACACGACGAGGCCCAAGTTCATGAAGTATAATGCTCATTGCTTAACAATTGTCAACTTTCCTATTTAATTGATTTCATGCGCCTCAACATGTCAAACACGGGGTCAAACACTTATTTCGTCACGGGTAAAATTTTGCAATCGTTTTTCTCATGGCCTTGAGCTACAACTTGAACATTTATAGGAATTGACAAAAATACACGGACGTGGGGTCACTGATTGACACAAATTTCCATCGTAAAAGAGAGTGGGAATAAACATTCAACTGGATTGAGGAAGTAGCAGCCCGCGATAAAAAGGGTTCGTTAGTATTCGCCATTTCATGTTTCAAAGGTCATTCAGTTTATTCTGACGTGTACTTTATCACAGTTGCTTAAGTTCAACTCGAAAATAAAGCTCGATAGGAATGCTAGTTCCACCTTCAATCAATAAAGGGTGTACCGGAAAGCGAGTAGATGACTCAAAGATAATGCTTTAAAGAAATTAACAACAGTCCGGACTTCTAAAAAAATTCCCAAAATGTTACAGAATGGCCTAGTTTGCAAAAAACCAGCTAGCGAAGTGCAAAGGCTTTGTCATAAAGAAAACGCTTTGAACTTTAACAATAAAAATAACAAGTTGGAAAGTGATCGATTCTCGTTTTGTCGATCTTAAAGAGTCTAACGGAGTGTAAGAATTTCGCTTCTCTTGGCACCAAAAGGAGAACGCCAAACAAATTCTTACTATGTGAATGATGACTGAGGAATTATATATATTTTTTAAATGACAACTCGAAAAAAAAAAGAAAATTAGCTTGGGCTTTACCTTAACTTTCGAAACAGTGGATGTTGACTGGACAACTGATCTTGCACTCACATGTGAAGGTGGGAAAGGGATAAGTGACACCTTCGTGAATACATTCACAGTCACATGAACTTACTCGGGGGACGTCATGGCAAGATATGTGGAGTGAACTGTATAGTCATCCGAGTTGAAAATAAAAAAACAAGCGCAACGGTTGCTCGATGATCAGTTTTAGACGAAGAAAACCTAGTTCCCAGGATGATACAAATAACTGTATTAGTTGAAGACGAAATATTGGGAAAACATGAAATATGTAAATGAAACAACAAACTCCCAAATCAATTTTTTTTAAACCAATTTAATTCAAATCCCGCGCATAATTCGAAACACTACGCCATCTAACATCCATAAATTGCACTACCTTTGGTGATGACACGGAAATAAAATAGAGGGACATTTGAAATTATAATGAGATGCAAAACCAAACGAAAAGCTATTTACAGTCGGTAGGCAAATGCTTACAAAAATCATACTAGTGTTGTTTTTTTTCCCCTAGCTTTGCAAGGTTTCGGCTTCACGGCAAAAGTTTCAACTGACGCAGTGAGAAGTTCAGTTGGGTTGGGGCATATAGCGGCATATAGCTTCCACCTAGAAAAAGGACCAACGAAATAAATCAATCAATGGTTTAAAAAACGCCATTAAACTAATGTTTTAAAAAAGAAAAAAGTAGGCGCCAGGGAGGGGAAGGAGAAAGGGAATTTCGTTCAGAAGTATGCAGCGCTAACCAGTTTTAGTATTTCGAGTGAAAAGTTGACCGGAAGAAAGGAACGGGAAAAAGAACATGGAAGAAGTGAACTAGAAGAATAACGCGGAAGGATGTGACCGGAAGAATAACACGGAAAAAAAGCGACTGGAAGAAAATGACCGGAAAAATTGAGAAAAATTAAGGCTATAAACTGGAAATGACTTGTGAATATAGAAATTACTCTTTACTACTTTTAAACTTCCCCTGGAATTTTTATTAACTTGTTAGATACCATTTCTTTACTCTTCTGAGTCCTCTCCCTTAAAAAAAAAATACATTTTTCGGCGCGTGGCATTTACGGAGCGTCATCATTACGATTTTTATTATTGACTGTATAGAGTGACGTGTTAACGTTAATTTTTTTTCTCCTTAATTTCGTCTAAGTGTAAGTAGCGTTCCCAACTGGGACCATTTCTGAAATTGTCTGTCTTGAAATGGAGATCGCGTTGACGTGATCACTATCTGATGAATTCTTTGCACTAATAGCTAGTACAGTTGCGTCAGTGCCCTTGATGAGACCATTAGAATAAGAAGAGGGAGTGGATCTCATCAGTAATAAGACAGCTAGAAGTGATGGGGGTTCTTTCGTTCCGTTTCCGTAAATCCGGTTTGTACCATCTCTGGAAATCGATCATAGCCTTAAATGGGTATGTAGCTGAAATTGTTCTTGAATGTTTCTTGGTCAATCGTGTGATTATAGTAGCTTACTGCTACAGGCCACAACGGCCACGCTTGATTCCCATGTTTGAATCCGGTCGAATAAGTTTAAGAAATGCTGCAGAATATTTATATCGTCGTCGTCCTATTTCGGCAATAATGATCTTCAATATCATCACGTCCAGCATCCGTCAGTCCAGCATCATCATCATCCGGGCTACTATCCGGCGGCCTCTTCGTCGTTCCATCACCAGCAGAACCTGTCGGCGGCCGATGGTGGCGGAGGCTATCAGAGGTCGGCCGGGATTTATGGGCAGCCGACGGGAAATTCAAATCATCACCATTAGATTCACGGCAACAAGACGGGCGGCAGCGCATCGATCAGCAGTCCGTCACCGTCGCCGAACGGCAACAGCAACAACAACGGGAGTTACGCCGGATTCGGCCACCTTCCTCACCATCCGTCGGCTTAACACCACTTGCCACCACTTACCACCACCGATCGGTGGCCGTCCCGCTGGCCCATCACGCCAACAGTTTGCATCATCCGCATCAAGGCGGGCCGGCTCATCATCTGGTGGCCGGTAGGTTCTCCGTCCATCACTCGCCGTTTGCTCATCACCACCGCCACCAGGGACCAGGCGGGAGGGTGTCCGTCTCGACGCCACCCTGTTCGCTCCTCTGGAGACGCTCAACTCCGCCGCTCATCATCACAATCAACTGCAATTGAATCAGCATCATAATCATCCGCATCTCAGCCATCAACCCACTCCGCAACAGCAACAGCAACCTCTGATGCCGGCCAACAGGCCGGCCCTTCCGTCAAAGCCAAGCGCGGTAAATATTTGAATTTCAAATTTCTCCCGCGTTTTTTTTTCTGTTTAATTTTGAAAATTGAACGCGAAACATTCGCGCAGGGCGGAAGCGATGAGGCCGTAAGAAAGTGACGACTCATTTGCGCTCGTTTGCCGGATGCGCCAAGACGTACACGAAGTCGTCGCACCTGAAGGCCCATCACCTGCAGACGCACACGGGCGCGAAGCCGTACCAGTGCTCCTGGAAGGGATGCGGATGGATTTTCCCCCGCTCCAACGAGCTCACCCGCCAGTACCGCAAACACAATGGCGACCGGCCCTTCCAGTGCCGACTCTGCGAACGGGCATTCTCCAGATCCGACCATCTTGCCCCTTGTGTTGCCCTACACATGAAACGGCGCGTAACGGCCTAGAAATAATATGCAGCAGCTTTTGAAAAATGTACAGAAAAAGAAGCCGAGGCGCTCATTTCGATAAAATAATATTTAATATTGTTATGTATAATCTTATCTCGTCTTTCTAATCGCATTCTATGTCAAACAATAAAAAGAAACAGAATTTAATAGGTCTGATTATTATCGCTCTCTCTATATATACATTGGGCGTGAAAAATTTAATTGCATTTTTTGTTTTAGAGGAAGAAAATCGAGTTTTTTTAGGGGGGGGGGGGGGGAATTTTAACTCGGAGAAAATAATGTAGCCGACCAAAGTTGTTGTGATGTTTCTCTCTTGTCGTTGTTGTATAGGACGGAATTCTGGATAGCAGATCTAGGCCCTTCGAATGACAGGCAATGGACACCAGCGGTCATGCTGATTGGGGTCTGGCTGATTTTAGCCGGATTTTAAGGTATATACAGTGCATATACTGAGCGCATTTCTCGATATTGTCGTCTGCGTCCGTCTATGTATAGCCGACCCCTGACCCTTACTCAACACGGAGGCCATTCATCGGCACGCAAACGTCCAATCTCGTCTCCCGTGAGCCCAGCAACGCCTCTCTACTTTGTCCGACAACTTTGGTCGCTGTGTGTTTGGCACTCTTAGGATATCACCCTCATAACCAAACACACCCATTTGATTCATCATTCCCTCCCTGTAACGTTTGGTTTTCAAGCTTGTTCCGGATTTATACAGGAGAACTTGAATTTCAGATTTAGTCAGTACATGAGAAATGAATGAAACTGGCTGGAGAGGGGAAAATGTGCAAGAAATTACTGTTGGGTAGAAATACGTAACTACTCACTCTACTCTACGGTCAGAGCAGAAAAAAAAATCGATTTTTCAACCAATTCCCCCCAAAAAATAAGAAATTTATATCCTGAAATCTAAAACAATTTTTTTTTTTTAGTTTTGCACTTAAAGTCGTCGTTTCCCAGAAGGAAAAAAATTACAATCTGAATTCCTGAAATATTATTAGATCCAGCTAAAATAAAAAAATTAAAAAAATTGAGTTTTAAACTGAAGGACGTCTTAACCCAATGAACGACTAAAAAAACTTAAAAATCTTAAAAAAATAAACATTGTCACCTTTTACTGTTACTTGGGGATACCATGGCAGCCACTGATAAGACGGGATTAACCGCAACGGCAGTGAAGTGAAGTCAAAGCAACAAACCATTATGTAGCTGTATGTATGCTGCATCGGTATGCTTTACCGATCTACGGATTTTCTGCAAGGAACGTATACTACAATATTCTCTACTATTTCATGAGAGCGTCGATCGCACTAAAATACAGGATACAGCTCCTTCAAAATATGACTAACAATTTATTTTAATTTTAAAATTAATGGATCCGAAATACACTAAGGGCTTTCGTCGTTACACAAGTGAATAAACTTCAAAATTATTTGACACAAATTAAATCCACAGTTGCTTCAATGCGGAATCGGGTGTTATATTGTCTAATGCTTCCTGAACCAATCGACAGACATCACGCCCGACTTCTTCCATAGATCTGCTGGCATCTACAACCTGAAAATAAAACATTATAAGGAGTATTCTAGAATATTTTATTATGGCATTACCCTCCATGATTCATCTTGAAGCTTCAGATAGTTTGATCGGACAACTTTCTGCATCTCGAGATTTTCGTACCGTTCAGATCCATACTGTCCCCTAGTTTGTGCCTCAACGGGATCAATATCAAGAAATATTACCAGATCAGGTTTCAACAAACCACTGTCTGATTGTTGGCACCACCTTAAGTCCATGTTCTATAACAAAGTATTATTAGGCAAGTTAGAGTTTTACAAGAATAATTTTAGCTGAAAATCCTTGTTATATATACAGGTTTAGCGGCAGAGAAGGCAATTCCTGAATATGAGTAACGATCCACGATAACATTTGTGCCTTTCTGCAATAATTTTTTAATGTCTGGCCTGTGTGTAGAAATATTTAACCTTAAATGCATAGAAAAATTTAAACAGGAAAACTAAAAAAGACGTACAACAGTTCCCATCGATTGGCTGAAAAGAGCAAATGGATTGCATGATCATCTAATTCTGTGCTGCATTCCAAGTATTTATTGATAAGACTCCCTGCAAGGATGTAAAAAGAATACTTTCAATCTATATGTTAATTAGGTTGAAATTGTGGTAGAGATTTACCAATGATAGTTGATCGATCTGAAATTTGAGAGGATTTTGAGATCATTTAAAGAAGTATATCAACATTAAAATATTAAACATTTCGCTACCTGGAAATCTCATTAGATGAGCTTCTTTGTTGCTTTCTTGTAACCACCTGATTGCCTTGTGGTATTTATTCAACAAATGCACTTTGTTTATTTGATTTTTAAGATGTTTATTAATACAAATGTTTAACCTTTTGACATTGAGTAGTTTTTCCTGACCGATCACATCCTTCTAATACGATGAGTGCGCCTCTTTTTATCATTTTATTGCAATATTAGTGTATACCTCTAAAATAGTATAAAAATAACTTGTCGATGGCTGGAATAATAAAAGTGCGTAACAGTTAAGTTAAGCAGTAAAATCTGCTGATTTGACACTTCCCAAGAAAGAACAACAAGAACAAGAACTTAATAAAAAAAAATAGTCCTTTTGTCACTTTCGAAAACTTACCAGACGAACATGACAGGACCGTGTTGCCAGATCTCTTCCGATGAATACCAATTAGCAATGAGTAGGGCTGTGGCCCGGGCCATGAAAGCCCGGGCCAAAGTTCGGGCTAAAGGAAAAAATAACGCAACCCGACTCAACCCATCGAGGCATTTTTTTAACGGGGCGGGTGATGGGTCGAACCGCCGGGTCCACGGGCCAACCCGAGATGTGGCGCCATCTATTGGTCAAATAAAGAATCTCACAGCTAGAAAGGGCCAGAAAGATCTGGAGGGATAGGTTAGCTTAAATCCATGCATTGCAGAGTTGCAGACATTCGATGTTCAGTCATCACGTTTTAAGTAGACGCTGACACGCGCTAGAGCTTCAAAAGGCAGAAGTGCAGAACACATGAAGTGGTGAAGGCAGTATGTCTAAACGTAAATCTACTTCTAATAATGGCGAGCAGTTATCGCGTAAACCTCAAAGTTTGTCTAAATCGAGCAATTCTGCTGGGAAAAAAAGAAGTTTACCAATTAACATAAGCATTGAAAGTGATGATGAGAATGAGATGGATGATGCAGATGCACTTCCTGCAACAAGCACAGAAATAACCAATCAGTCAAGTTCAGCTCCATCGAAAGGTATCAATTATTCTATCTTTTAATTTGCTGTTTAATGGCTAGAGATCTCCTCAGCATTCCAGCGACAAGCGCAGCTAGCGAGAGGGCCTTTACTGTTGGCAAGGATATTTTTGGCATTTCGAGAATGAGCTTGAAGCCTGAGACCGTTGAAGCCCTAATCTGTCTACGTTCATGGTACAAAGCAGGATTAGTGGGGGTAAAAGAAGTCTACGATTTTTGGAAGAAAACTTTGATACCTTACTTTTAAACTTTTGGAAAACGAAGAAGAAGAAGATTTTTAAAAACAATTTTTTGTATTTGTTCGATAACTCAGTTAATTCGGATTTTCACTTCCAACACTTAGTTCCAAGTTTCTTTTCGTTTCATTGATGTATGTTTACATCAATTCTCATGTATTAATTTTTTTTTTGGTTCATTTAAAACAGAATAAAAATTCAATTTTTATACGTTAGGAAATTTTGCCATTTATTGATAAACAGACTGAAAAGATGATGAAAAAGTATGATTGACCCGTTAAAAACCCGGGCCGTGACCCATCCTGTTAATATTTTTTGACCCATGGGTTGGCCCGGGCCGAACCCATTTACTCTGTTGGCCCGCTCCAACCCGTGTTTGAAGAAAAACCCATCTAGGCAACCCATTAAAAAAAAAACCGCCCAATAAGCTCCGGGCCACAGTCCTAGCAATGACATTTTTTATCGGGTTCCAGCTAGGGCTGTGGCCCGGACGTTTTTTAGCGTTTTTTTTTAAATAGGTTTTTTAGATGGGTTTTTCTTCTTCCGCGGGTTGGAGCGGGTTGGGCCAACAGAGCAAATTGGACTCGGCCCGGGCCGACCCATGGGTCAAAAAAATTTTACCGGCCGGGTAACGGCCCGGGTAAAAAATCGGGTCAAACACACTTTTTTTTTACAAACTTTAAAAAATTCCCTAAATTTCTTAATCATCTTCTTCTTCCAACAGTGACACATCAATTCTGTCTTCTGAACACCCCTGAACGCCCTTTTCTACCACTTATCCTACTTTTCATGCTACGAAATTATCGTAGAGCATTTGGCGGCAATATTTTGACAGGCATAGAGAATTACGAGCTTTTCTATGTGACTACTAGATGGCGCCACCGCTCGGGTTGGCCCGCGGACCCGGGGGTTTAACCCGTCGCCCGCCCCGTTAAAAAAATGCCTCGGTGGGTCGAGTCGGGTTGGTTTTTTTTTCGTTCAGCCCGGGCGGTGGCCCGGGTTTTCATCGCCCGGGCCACAGCCCTAGTTTTCATCGCCCGGGCCACAGCCCTAGTTCCAGCCGTTTGGCTACCAAAAGGGCAGAATTATCGCGTGTAAACAGGGCTATTTAGTTTTAATTTATTTTTTTCGTCAATTTTCCGTAACCTCTGTTCTCTTCTCGGCTGTGTTGTGTTGGCTTCCCTATCCCGGTTTTTAGCAGAGCCACAGATTATGGTAGAACCACTTATATGGAAAGGCCTTCCATTGCCTTTTCGGCTTTTCCCCCTGGAAGTGTTCTGGCCATACCTTAGTTGCAGAGCCACAGCGGGTGTGTTGGGAAACACATTTTTTTTTCCAGTACCAAAAGCAACAAAGTTTCAGTAGATGGTCGCTGTTGGCGCTGACAATAAGGTATAAATCGATACTTAAGCTCATTTTTCCACTTTCGATTCGCGATATTGGCTGCAACTTTGGGAAAAATTTCCGAGAGGAAAATTTAAATTTAACAGGCAGTGGTTCTACCATACATCTATAACTCTGGTTTTAGGGTAAAAGTAGTCCGATATGGAAACTTTAAAAAGCGCCTTTAGTGAGTGTGTCAGCTACTACGTCCAGCTACTTCGTACCGCTTCGTACAGCCTAGATGGCTCTTTTTAACGTTTCCACTTCACAATTCTGATAGGCTCCGCCCTAAAATCTCTGAAAATCGGACTACTCTTACCCTCAAACCGGGATAGGGAAGCCAACACAGCCGAGAAGAGACCAGAAGTCTATAGCTATTATGGCCGTACACGTCTACGTGCCTGCCTGCCAAATTTTCTTACAAAAATTTATGTTGCAATGTTGCACCCCCCCTCATTTTTTGCAACCCTTTCTCAACCCCCAATTTTTAAAAATCACCTTTTCTTTGTTCTAGAAAGTAGAAACGGCAGACCACGTCCAGCTCTCACATCGACAGATCGCTGTCTTTCGCTCTCCCTCCCCTTAATTTCCTGATTTATGAAGGGGGAAATAAAAATAAAAAGGACGTACGGGACAAGAACAATGAATTTTACCCATAAACCCCAATTATACCCACGTCACCAATTGGATTTTTGTGGGGTTTTTGACGGCCACCTTTTTAAGAGCCTCATTGACAAGTGGATCCCTCTTCGTTTTACTCACATATTCTTCAGGATGAAAATCTTTCATGTGTTTTGGAATATTACGTTTGTAACCACATGTAACATAACACCAATCATTGGATGATGGACATTGTAATCTGTGAAAAAAAATGTGTTGAAATGGTGATAAAGGATATCGGATCCTTTACGTTATATGCACTGCTAGTCTGTGCTCCATTGCCATTTTTCCCTTCAATCCCCTTCGCGTATGTTATGTCGCATTTCTCCCCCTCCGACGTTTCTAGGTTACAACGTACCTAAAATTTAATTGAATGCCAAAGTTATTAACAGTAAAACCTTGCTTTGCTTAAAGCAGGACCCTCAGTCTCAGTGAACTCCTCTGGATGAAATTTGTTAGCATGCCTATTTGCGTTAAAATTGTTAGAACATGCTTTAAAACACTAATCATTCGTTGATTGAAATCTATAAAAGTAAAAAAAAAATACATCAGTAAGTGATGGTGATTCATGACAATGTAATAAACTCCTACAAATAGGAATCTCTTCTTTTCTTCCATTTCCACCTTTTTCTTATCTTTTTCGATTAAAAATGCATCTTCCGATTTGGCCGATGTCTTGAAACTTTCATCTTTGGCTGCAGGGCCCTCGAAAATAACTTGGTAGCCCTCCAAAGGGCGGGAGCGGTAACGAACATCGGAACTACAGAATTGAACACCTGCTGTGACAGTACTGGTAGTCACAATAGGTAGATGATCAGCTGCAACTGGTTCCTTTTGGCGGAAAACGTATCCATTAATTTTTCCGCTCCGATAGAGTGTTTCGAAAATCTTCAGATATGCATCTGTTATGGCGTTGTCCTTCACCGCATCTATAATGGTGACATCGTACTCTGTAAAATAGAAATAAAACATTATTACCAAAAATGTACAAATAAATAAAAACAAAATATTTTAACATACTTAATCCAAATGGAAGGTCCACAACCAGTGTGCAAGCATGCTTGTATCCTTTGGGATATGTAAATTCCCTTTTTTTCCACATTTTTTTTTAAAGACTTTGTCTAATTCTACTTGTGCAACGTGGGGGTATACGCCACCCCCCGGTTGCAGGTTTTCCTTGATGAAAATTTGATAGTCATCAAAATCTCTTCCAGGGAGATAATTCCTGAATGTAGAAAAGATATAATTTAATTTAAGAATGTAATATAAATAAATAAAATAAATAAAATTTTAGAATTAAAAAAAAAATTACAAATTCATTATCTCTTCCTCTAACAGGAACGTGATATAATTCCTGACGCAAAAATCCTTCGCCTCTTCTACATTTTCATGGATGGCAGACTGATTACGCCAAGGATCTCCTATAAAAATAAATAATGATTAAATCTAATTATTAATTATTAAAAAATTTTGGGTTTACTTACCGAAGATCGTCATCATTACACGCCATTTTTTAAATTCTTTACGCTGTGAAAAGCGATAACAGCTACCAAGTTGCTGAGTCATGAAGACAAACAGCTTATGGCTGTGAGGTGGCTCTCCATCAGCCATAGCTATCATTATAAGATGGATTGTTGATCCTCGGTCTGAATGAAAAAAAAAAAATGATTTGGGAAAAAAAATTCACAACTCAATCAATTTCACATGCTCCTCATTTTTCAGGCTCCTCATGGTAAATCTCCTCTTCCTCCTCTTCAAACCAGATTTGGGATCCGTCGATCCCGTCAATCGCAGGATCTCACCCGCCTTCCTCTTCTTCGTCTTCACCTTCTTCGTCTTTTCCCTTTTCTTCACCGTCAATTCGTTCTTCTACCCTCTCTATAATTGATAAGTTTAAATAAAAATTAATAAAGATTAACGCCTATATTGCTATGTTTAAATTAAAAAAAAAAAATTAAAAAAATTATACCTTTGTATGTTTCATCCGCATGTACGTTCACTGAGCCGCCCCCCTCGTTGCATAACCTTTTGTTGATGGTTGACTCCTCCTCGTCCTTCTTATTTTTTCGTTGTTCTACTTAACATGTGTAAATTAAAGGGGGAAATAAAAAAATATAAAAAAGTAGGAAAAAATAAACTCATAGAAAAAATTAACTCAAATTGACTTATCTAAAATGGAGTCTACTACTCCTGCAAAAGGCTCCAATGGCGTTGAAGCTGCAGCAGGTAAATCTTCAAAATACATAGGGATTTCTTCCACTGAGAGACTTAGTTTGTTAGACATATTTCCTTAGAGTATTTCCCGTAACTAATCTTGTTACAATTCTGCTTTCCATAAGTAAACTTTTTTCATTTAGACATCTGCCGCTATGTGCGTGATTGTTGCGTGATTGCGTGGTTGCGGGAAGCTTTTGGACGATTTTTATTTTCAAAAATTCAAACTTAGTTTTCAATATCGGATAGAACAAGATTCGAAACTCAAATTGATGACCAATACCCCATTGCTGATTTGAGCTTTTTGCTATTCATTAGCTTAGATATTGACTTATATAATGCAACATGTTACCGATTGATATTATAGTGACTGAAGCTGTTGTAATTCAAAATTTTCAAAATTTAACTTTTATTTATCTCCCCTTGACCGAGAATCGAACTTCTGTCCACCACCATGGTAGAACGGATGGCTTACCATTACATCACCGTTGACTTAAAGAAAAAGGGAAAACATGGTACCGTATGGTATGGTCCAGGTAAACCCCCCTTCACTTACCCCTCTCCCATGGGTAGGTGCAATACCCCCCGTCCGACCCCCTTTCTGGCCGGCTTGGGCTGCGCGTCAGTCCCGTAAAACTCTAAACTTTTAACACAATAGCTTATTTCCAAGTTCACCTTAAATTGTATTTCAAATTGATATTTCTGACAAATGGGCTTTATTTATATCATTGCATTCAACCTTTTCATAAAAAAAAGTTTAAAAAATTTTGAAATATAAAAGTAACAAATTAAAAACGAACAGGTCTATTACTAACATGGTTTCATTGGCTGAATAGTATATGACCGGTGGCGGATCTCAGCACCGCTCTAGCATATCGATATATATCTAGCAAACTGATAAGGATGCCAGATCTCGTACCTGGTGAAATAGGACTGGTAGAAATAGGACTACAGGAAGGTAGAAATAAGACTGCTCGTATGGAGAAATAGGACTAGCAATATTCAGTTGCTAAAAGCAGTCCTATTTTGACTTGTCCTAAAACGTAGTCCTATTACGTTTCAGTCCTATTTCACTGTCCTCTCTCTAAGCTGTTTTCCAGAAGAGAAGCTGTCAAGTCTAAATTCCTGCAAATAGGAAGCGAGATTATTAACAACACGTAAACAAAGAAAAGGCTTAATAAATTACCTAATTGTATCCGACAAATTATATAATACCCTTTCTTGGTCCTTAACTTAGACCAGAGGAGCAAGAGGAGCCGATCGTGTAATGGCGACCCATATTGGACTTCCTATCTGAGGAAAAGTAGCACCACTCAGCTGGATAGGTGCACTGATAGACTCTGACAAGTAAAACAAAATACATTTGTATTTGCTTAAATTTAACGTTAACGGACCGTTTACGTATGTTCGGAAACTCGGTGATCCTCCATTTCTTGTCTTCCGAGGATCCCGTATGCAAATGTAGCATTGCATTACTCGTCAGACTTTTTTTAAATAACACAACGTACCTAAAAATGAATTTGAAAATAAGAGTGGTTCGAGGTTGTCATCTTGGATAGCTAAATTTCCCAGATTGGAGCAACCTCAAAATCGTTTTCTTTTCGCAGGAGCTCCTCCACTTCACTTGTCTCTTTGTTGTTCATCTTTCACGTAATTCAACTCCACCTCAATTAACAGTGGGTTTATACCTACCCATACTATCCCCCCTTCGTTTTTTACGGCCGCCTTTTTTATAGCCAAGTCAACGAGTGGATTCCTTTTTCTTCTTCCACAGGTTGCGTAAATGACGCGGTCACACACACAATTGAAGAAAAAAAACACAGAGGTAAAAAAACAATCAAGGTGCCACAACAAACACAGGCACTTTCACCGCAATCACTCGCACACAACTGCAATGATAATACTGTGTGTGTGTGTGTGGATGAGAGGGGGGGGGTATTGGAACGTATTTGTCAGAATGGCATTCGGAAAACGGTCAAGCAACGATAGAACAGTCTTATCTTTGGGGGGGGGTGGTGGTGGTGGTGAATCACGGCTGGCCTTGAGCTTGGTTGCGTAAGTGGCGTGGTCAAACACACACAATTGAAAAAAAAACACAGAGGTGAAAATAAAACAAAAAAAACGCACAAGGTAACACAAAAAAACACTAGCACTTTCACCACAATATCTCGCACAAATTTCCGGAAACACATTGTAAAAAAAATGGCGGTCGTAAGTGCAGTGGTGTGCAGTGGTGTAGAGGTTACGAACGACACACAGGATCGGTGGTTGTAAAATATTTTTGGTGGCAGACTTCATCTGAGCCACAAACAAACATCTATTCACATCCATTCGATAAGTAATGATCCGTTCTGTAGAAAGATAAAAAGGACGAAATAAAGAGGACGTACGGGGCAAGGAAATGCCAATGAATTTTAGGGATGTATCCTTTAAAGCTTTTACGAAATTTCTGCCATACTTTTCCTTTTAAGATATTTCTCTGGTTTAAAATGTACACCATACTACGTGGAATGAGTCCAGCAGATTCAGCGCCAGTGGGTCCACCTGTATAGAAAGAGAACATATATACTCGAGGAAATCTGGACTGGGTCATAGTCTGCAATAAAGAAAATGTCATGTTGTGCTGTTGCTCTTGTTCTTTCTCGGCCAACTGTTGATGAGCTGCTTGGAGCGCAACATGTTCCCTCTCAATTCTGTTTGGCTGAAGGAATTCAGTATTCTGAATAATATTAGCTGTCGAGGTGGAATTCGTTCAAAAATGGCAGAGGATGAACGTGATCGTGCAATAGCCTACAAAAGAGACAGTGTAATCATTAGTTAAAGGTAAACAAACAACAAAACCTTAAAAAGACAGAATCTTTACCACTCCAAGTATTGATAAGAAATAGTTTGATGTGGTGGACATCAGATTTCCATGCAGGGGTGAACTTATTCCAGCTGATAAGGGTTATTAAAACAGTTAAGGGTTGGTAACCAATTGAGGTTCAGTTTAGTAGACGACGAAGGAAGAAAAAAAAACTAGTAGGTATTTTTTTTACTTACCTTTCTCCGTTGGTGGAAAACGTTTCGAAAAACGTGGCTCTGTAGTTTTAGAAAAAGAAGAAAGTATAAAAAGAGACCCTCTAATTTAAATTCCCATCCTTTTGATTTAAGTGATTGAAATTCAGCAAAAAAACTACACGCTGCTTGGAATCAATCCTGCGGATCCATATCCAGTGGGCCCACCTGATAGGAAAGAGAAAATAATTGATTTTAACATTTATTTGCAAATAAATGAAGAATTTACCTTCAATGGTATAAGTTTGAGTCGTACCAGACCCAGGATGACCATATGAAAAAATTGCGGAATCGAATCCGCTAACAGTTGACTGTAAAAGAGTTTGACACGCATAAACACTTCCACTTGAGAGTCCTTGGTGGAGAAAACTCGATCAAAATGGAACTCTACACCGGGAATAGTGGATTTTGTCCTTGAAGTCAAAGGCGTAGTAAAAAACTGCCTTTGTCGGGAGCGCCGAGGTTGTTGCCTTGGGTATTACTGCTATGTGTAGTTTTGGGCACTTAAAGAGTATTGTCAGACAAATCTTTGAGAAGGCTCATTTTTTCGATTGGCACATGTTCATTTTGATGAGAGCGAACTCTGACAAATGCCCGTAATTTCTCTGTACGATCCATCTCTTTATGGTGAAGTGTTCTAATTTGGAGTTCCAACTCACTACGTTTAGTCTACACAAAATAAATTATTTGACATGGATAAAGCATTTAAAATTTGAGTAATTAAGATTTTGCCTTATCTTGTTGGAGCTCCACGTCTTTCTGCTGATTTTTGAAGTTCTTAGTCGCCATCCTTATCTTTTAGGTTGCCCACCTTTCTTTCGAATTCGTTCAACTTTCCCTTAATCTCGTTCAACTCCCTCTTAACCTAGCTCACGGTGTTGTCCATCTCAATCACTTTCCCTTGAAGATCCTCTTTCTCGATTTGTATTTCGCCTACCTTTCGTTCAAAATTTGCCATTTTTTTACGCAGATCCCTCAATGCTTCGATGGAAATGTCGTGAATGACCCTAGACTACAACGAAAATTATTGTCTGACTTAATTTAATAAAGAATTATTTTAAAACAACCTTGCTGGGAGGAGATTTTGTGGGGACATTCCGGGATGAAATTCTATGGATGATTACTGGATTGATGTTTCTATGTTTGTACCTGATGTGGCGATTAAAATTGTTTGGGTATTTATACGATAGATAACATGTATTTATTCACACTGGTACCTATTGAAAGAAAAGAAAATTAAGTGCGTGTCAATCAGGACAATTCTCCCTTACTCTTAATTTCTTACCTGGGAGTTTTATGCTCTAACCGATGTAATCTCATTCCTTCTCTAGTCTGCGATTCAGCTAGACATGGAAGAACATCGGCGAGGGAAGGATCGGTTTCAATTGCTTTCATGTCAGGTTTGTAATCACATCGGACCTACAGTTTAGTTTAAAGACAAAAATTACATATTATTGGCAGAGTGAATGGTGGACTAGAGAACTAGAAAACAATTATCGGTTTAGTCTGGTAGCTCAAGTGATTCCTAACGGAATGATATTTTCGTCCAAGTATAACTAACAAATTTATAAATAACTAATTACACAATTAACAATGTATGGCGTTCAGTTTGTCCCTTCAGACCGGTACCTTTCAGGCCAGTACTGGGTAACCTTTCAGCCAACAAAACACGGTTAATGGTGACTGGGGCTGTAACCCAGGTTATGAGTGATCTGGGAGCGGAAGAACTGTGTCTTTCATCATCTTTGATTGCATCTTCATCTACATCTAGGACATTATGCTACCTCTGAGTGAAATATTGATTGGGCAATTCCTCATAGTCTTTTCTTATCTTAAGTGTGCCGTCTTGTCTGTCTATGCTAGGACTTGATTTCCATTCGCTACCGTTCAAGGATTTTTTCTTTCTTTTGTGATGCCATTTACTGCACTTTTTTATTTATTCCTTTCCTTCGGTTCTCAATAGATTTATTTCACTTGAATTTTATCCACAACCCACATATTCTTAAAAAATTTTTCCTGCTAGGTTTTAGAATGCTCTTAACCGGCACCAGTTGTTACCAGGCACCTACCAGACAGCTTCCTTTAAAGATTAGGTAAATACCAAGGGTGTCTAGCTTTGAAAAAACTTCATTGAATTTTCCATCAAACTTCCAATTTCCAAGCCGTGAAGCTACCAACGATAGTTTTCAGGAAACTTCCAAATTACGGGTTTTGGAATCTATTCGTCTCCTGGCCATAAGCTACCGAATCAGTTGCGTTACTTTATCTAGACAATAATAAAATAAACAGAATAAGTTGTGCATAATGTTCTTTGTATTTCACATAATAATTTTAGTATTATGCAAAACAATCAAAACATTTGTAAAAAACGAACATGTAACATGATGAAATAATAACACGAGAAAGCTTAATCATCATCGCTTTCTACAGTTGATGAATCTCGTGAGGGACTGGAATCACGTAAACTAGGTAAATAACCGCTTCGAATTGTAGAACAGTGGGATTCTCTAGGAAGACATTGCCCTGATTAGGGCCATTTCTATTTTGGCACTACTTTTATTATTTAAGTTAATAATTTATTCTCAGAAAATAAAATTTTTTTTAATCGTTCCACTTTATCTTAAATTTAAAGAACTGATAGCTGTTTAGGTAAACAGCATAGCTTCGTAAAATTAGGCAATTTTGCAATCTAATCTCAATTCAGGCCATCTACATCCGTTTTTTTAACTAAATCCCAAAGACTTCAAGCTGGATACCCCACTGGATCTTTTACAAAATACCATGAAAGTTGTTTTCGCCACCATGCTCCCATGAAGACGGATCTTGTTGAGTTCTTTTGCGCTCTCAAGATACGCTTTGATCGACCGTCATATGACCATGGAAGAAATCACTGGACTGGTGGATGGAAAGGGATTGGCCGAGATGATCTCCCATAATTTGGAATCGACCGCAGCATGGCCATGCTTGGTGGACAACACATCAGCTGAAGGACCAACGATGTCGGTCTCTCCGTTGGTGCCGTGAGCAATCCTGGATTCAATCGCCGCCAGTTTGCATATGCCAACGTTAACCAGCCCAACACACACGGCCGCTCCATACAGGCCGATTTGGACGTCACCAAGCAAAATCGTTTACAATCCTCTGGAGAGTTTCCCAGGGGATCATCAAGGCTCGCGGATATCGCGTCCACTTGCCCGCCACCATTTTTCTCTCCCTCCGACAGCTAGGGCAAAATCAAGAAAAACACTCCCAACGAAGAGAAACCCCTTCCCTAACTATTCACGAGCAATAAGACTGTCGCTTCAAGGAAACTTGCTTCGAGTGCGAACCCAAAGCTTGGTAACCCTAGGTGAGCAATTCCGCAAAGCTAATTTTTGAATCCTAGATGTTGTATTATTTGACAAAATACAAATGAATTAATTTCCTAACAGGACAAGTGGTTCGTAAAAAACCAACGAACTCTTGGGCATGGAATCCCACGTTGAATTTTAAAACTGGGAGACTTACACCGGCAAGGCCTCTATTGCCAAGTATATTAACGAATACTTCATGCCATCGGAAAAAAACTTGCATGGTGGTCTTCCCGGTTTCCTCGTCATGGGATTCATGCAAACACGCAACTACGTATTTGCAGTTGTTGGTGCAGCACGACTGGCGCCTTCTCCATGAAGGCTGCCCTGCTCTGAACGCAAGTTCACCCTGCTGAAGCTGTTGGAATGAAATTGAAGATTGATTATGCCTTCTCAACTGGCAAGAAGGCCGCTTCTGGCAAGATTTTCACCTTCGTTATTAGGATGCCATTACTTTGTTGGGTTCCCCCGACCCCATTATTGGAATGTCAAATTCAAACTGAGAAGAATCTTTTAATGATTATTATGTTCAATTTTTATATCTGTTTGCGGTCTAACTTCGTTGATCCATTTGAGTGTATGTTGATTTATTTGTTGTTTAACTGTTCTCCAAATTATGTGTTCTCTGAATTAAGTTCTCTGGATAGCCTTCTTCTCTGTTAGTTGAAGGGTTTTGAAAGAAAGGTACCCCATTATCCTTTGTTGGGACTTTTGATGTTAGCTGGATTGGCAGATGTTTCTATTTTTGAAGGGTTGGTGATGGTGAGTGTGACGAATTTTTTGCACGTGGAGTAAACTCCGTTTGCATAATTGTTATATTTAATTGTTAATTGCTATTATTTATTTGTAGAAGAATCTTGGAAGCCGTGCTGTCCACCACGTCCAGAAGTTAGTAAAGTTAAAGTTTAGGCAAAACTAGAGAAGTTTTCATACACAATCTTACACCACGCAATAACAACAAATCTTAAATGAGATATCTAGTTTCCTGCAAATATCCGTTTCAGTAACAGGTATCAGATAATGTTTTCATAGAATATATCGGTTAACTTCATTTGAAATAATATAAAGTAGCATAATTTGTTTTATCATACAGCATTTCCATCGATGATATAATTTCATTTTACTTTGGTTAGATTGTGCTCCCGAAGTTGCAGTCCAGTGTGGTATTTTACAGCCTATGTTGGTAAAATAATTTTTGCTTCAAGTTGATATGTGCTGGCTGTTCCTAATGGGTGGTGTCGTGTTACGGAAGTTTCACCCATTTTTTTTAAATTTTCATTGTGTCTATGCATTTACCGTTTATATGTTAAGAAGGAACTAAAAGAAATTGAGGAGATTTTATGTGAAACAAATAATAAACGTGTTCGCGATTGGGAAAGGATCTAGAAGGAAGTTGGGTGTAAGGAAACCTGACTTTTATTTATCTAAAAAAGAAAATTGAGGTTAATCGTTAATGAATAACGATGCAATGGTTATGGATAAAAGCAGTTTTAATATATATATTCTCAAGCTAAAGTTAATGCTATTGCACAAATTTATATATAACTTAAACTCTTGCGTATAAAATGAAAATTACTACATAAAATATGGAAATAATAATACAATGGGTGTACATAAAATAATTAATTTAATAATCAGTGTCCGGTGCAAAACTGAAGGTGCCTCGCTCAACGAGTCAATCTTAATTGGTGTTGGAGTAAAGATTTGAAGGTAAGTACAAAACTAGTGTCGCCAAATTGCTACATTCCCTTCCCTAAGAGGATGATTTGAGGATTATGAAACAAATTTAGTTATTTTATGCTGAAAATTTTTTTCCGAGACAATAATAAGGTGTTTAATTTCCATAAACTAGTACTGAATTTTTTTCTACAAGGGAGATCCAGATTGCATTTAAACTGGGACTGTATCGACTGATGGTCACTAATAAGCACCGGTTGTAAGCAGATACTTGTAAAATTATCTGCAAACGTGCTTGTCTACCCGACGGAGCATATAGATGTTTATAAATGTAAACGGTTCCAAGTCGATAGAGATAAGCCTTCAATCGGGATCTAGCAAAGGTTGCTAATGGTTCAAGCCATGTCGTAATAGAATGGCACTACCATTTTTGTTGGGACCCAAATTTGTGAACAAGTGATAGCTAATACTTTCAATAATGGGACAAGCATGAAAAGCCAACTCTTGAAGTCCCACAATATCAAAGTAGCCGTCCCTGCAAAAGTTAAATAGAAGTTGACGTTCCTCGACCGACTTCAAACCCCCCGTATAAATTAATACAACTTTAAGTTTTGTCATTTATTTATTTATTTTTTATTTTTTGGGGTCTGGTGCTATATCTGTCTTTGACGGTCGAGAGTTCTTAGCTGTCAATGTCGGTTTTAATTGTTTTGTTCTTGGTCTCTTGGGGGCTGATTACCATTTTACCAAGTCGTTTGAATTTGAATTTATTGTTCGAGAGTCGTCGTCAGTTTCCATGGATTCAAGGGTCCCAGAATTGGGATCCGTTAAGACTATAGAGTCAATGGGTGGCAAAGTTGGTCCAAACTGTGTTTCCAGTATTATTGTCGGGGAAGAATTTAAAGTAGGATTCTGTCCAGCCATGGAAACCACTTTAAACATGAATAAGGCTATCAGGTAAAAATGAGAGATTTAACTAGTTTTTGAGGATCTGTGTTTTTTTCCTTTATGGAAAGAATACGAACGACTGTAAAACGAAACTAGCGAAAATTAAAACTAAGGAAACGAAAGTTGATGACCTAAATAACAGTAATTCAAACAAGTTCAGCCGAAAAAAAATACGGTATTTAAGCCCTTTACGATATCTTGTACAGTCAGGGAAAGTGTTTAGTCAGGTAGAAAGTTGTTAAGGGCAATTGACGATTTTGCGTATTTTTTTAATCAATTTTCATTTTAATTTTTCTCTCTAATTATTTTTTCTAATTATCTCTTATAATTAAATCTTTTAATCATTCTTATAGGAAAAAGTCAAACGAACCCCTCACAAAATTGAAAATTATTTGCGATTATGACACTAGATGGCGTATGGTGCCTTTTTTTACAAAGAAACAAAATGGCGAAAGTGATCGTTCTGCAAGTTGCCGTATGTAAGGCGTATCATAAGCGCCGTATCATAAGCGTCACGCAAAAAAAAAATAAAAAAATAAAAAAAGACTTCACCGCTGTCTAGCGGTCAAAATTACAACTATACTTAAAAATGTTAGTGTTCAAATTTATTTGTTTTTACAGACGAAATTCAACCTCCCAAAAAATACATGTAAGTAATTCTGGCAGTCTGTTACTGTAGGCAGCGTACGTACGCCTCAAGATACCCGAAGGATTGGAGTGTAAATATAAACACTATAAGTAATTTAAATCAAAGCAACTCAATAAAATAATACCAAAAAATAATATAAAGATGTGTCAAATATAACAATACAACAAAATGTCATTTCATTGGAGATTTATTCTAGTGTCACGGACTTGAGTTATACAAAACACATTTTATTAACTCTTTCTCCAGTTAATTATCTTCATCTGAAAGCTGATCTTTCTTCCCTTCGAGGTCTTTCTGCTTCAAGTCTTTCTGCTTCAAGTTTTTCTCCTTCAAGTCTTTCTCCTTCAAGTCTCTCTCCTTCAAGTCTTTCTCCTTCAGGCCTACCTCTTTCAGCAGGTCTTTCTCTTGGTCGTTCTCATCATCACTATCAAAAATTTCCTCCAGCCATTCCTTGAATGCTAAAGGCAAGCAGTCATCTGAAGAAGTTAACACCTAATTGCATGACAAAAAGAAAATTTAGTTTATGATCTTTATGGTTAATGTGAATAACATACCTCAATGACAGTGTCTTGATAAACATCAGCTTGAAGCGGAGTTTCAAAACCCCACATCTTGATACCCTTTAACCTGAGGATAGTCTTGCCCTTGACGAGAACTTTTTTGTAGTTGCCTAGCTGGCCAAGAATAAGCTGTATCTTGTCTATGAATACATGTAAAAAAAAATTAATAGCTGCATTAAAGGTAGGCAGAATTCAAATTACTTACTCGCTTCCCTCCCAGTTCATTGCAAATGACCAATTGTTGGTTTTCTGAAATACCGGAAAAATAACAGTCAATATACAGGCCAAATATGTCTGGAATGGAAAAAAAAAAAAAATAATAATATGACATACTGCACTGGATTTAGGTACATACCTACGATGATAACATCTTTACTGTAACGATTCATTGTTTGAATCTCACTAAAAGTTTTTAACTGCCAATTCAACACAAGGAAATTTGGAATCAGATCACTGTCGCCAACAGCGTCACACTACAGAAATGAATAAATTATACAAATTGAGTTCAAAATGAATAGATAAAACTTTACCTTGGTCCATTTGTCAAAATTGATTTGGTATTTACCAGGCATAATTCTTGAATATCTTTGTTCAGATTTGAGTACCTTAAAATTTGAGACGTCATACACTTTGTTGACTATTAAGCGTTGTTGCCACAAATCCAAATTTTCACGCCAAATTGTAGCTCGAATTTCCCCGCTACCATCAAGAAAAACCAGCGAAAGAAAACTAATTTTTTTAGATGGAGATTGATCTTAACAACGACGGTCCACCACACAATCTTTCAGTAGAGGGAATTCCCACTTCGTTGCTTGCTTCAGTATCAGATGTTTCGCCGTCAGATGTTGGGAGGGTTTCGTCGTCTATCATGAACATTGCCGGCGACACGTCATCTCTCGGCAAACCATCCAGACATGCGTCATCAAGTTCTATATTAGCCATAATTATGTTGTCGACGTCGCGCCAAAATTGAAGCGTTTGCTTGATTTTCTCCGGTTCAATTATGTAGTCTTGTTTAGTTCTGGCTATTTTTGCTCTTGCTGACGCTGATTTATCCGAGGCAAATGGAGAAACAAGAAGAGCTTTTACAGGCGCATCTCGTGGTTCTAATGAGATCCGTTGTCTCACAAGCGTTGTGTTAAGTCTGGTCGAATAAAGATGGCCAGTTAGTCTAGTACCACCAGTTGGACTTGTAGAACTGGAGTATGAAACCATGCGTCCAAATGACTGAATCAGCCGCAGTAAAGCCAAGGTCCCATAAGCCATGTTGCTTAGATGGGGAGGTAACTGACCGATCCAATTTCCTTGCGCTATGGCAAACTTGGGACATTTTCCCGACGTAGCGCTTGTAAACAACCCGAGGCCACACAGATATTAAGTTGGGGAGAACAGCAACAATCCGATTTCTGCTGACAGTCGCCAACATGCATCAATAATCCTCTGGGTGATAGTAGAAGATGTTTAAATCTCCGATCACCAGGAAAGTGACGAGAAACATCGTATTGACCGACGAGTTTATGGTGGCGCACTGGCGCCTCTCCATCTTTTCCGGTTGGCTTTAGAAGTACTGTGAAGAAACTTGGTGGTAGTTCATCTAAATTCAATGTTCTTGATTTTTAGATTCGGCAAATTTGGTCGCACACTACGCACACTATCTTCTCTTCGTGGTATGCTTCGTGAAGACGATTCGTTATGATTCTGATGTTTTCAGGTGTGACCGGCTCCGGCAAACCAAATTTGTCTAGTTCCAACAGCTCTTCATCAGTGAAAAATGAATTTGTCTTGTTCTGATAATTTTGATTTGACGAATTGCGATGTTGTTGATTGCTCTTTGAGCTCTTGTTTGTGCTTGCCTAAGATCTTTCCACTCGAGTTCCTTTAACGTTTGACGAAGATGGACTCAATGACGGAACTCTACGCTTTTTTTTAGTTTTTGGAGCGTTCTCGTCATAATCAATTGAGATGCTGTTCTCTCCCACATGAGTTCCAGAACTAAAAGGGTTTAAAGTCAAAGAAAATGCGATAATCAGTAAATTAACCATGTATGCCTTATTGTTCGTCATGTTACCTTTGATGGCCATTCATAACTGTGAGGTTTTCAGTTGAAGAAGCTTCAAAATTTGACAGACAGGCCACAGGTGGGCCAACAATCAGCGACGGAACTCGACGTTTTTTTTTGCTATCGGAGCGTTCTCATCATATTCAATAGAGATGCTGCTGTCTCCCACATGAGTTCCAGAACTAAAAAGGTGTTAATGATTAAGGAAAATATGATAATGAATAAATTATCCAGCTGCATCCCTTTTCATTTGCCTTGTTAACCTTTGACTAACTTCAATCAATACTGTGGGTTTTCTAGACGAAGAAGCTTAATTATTCGATAGACAGGATACAGCAGGTGGCCCAACAATCAACGACGGAACTCTGCGCTTATTTTTAGGTTTTGAAGCGTACTCATCATAATCTAAAGAGACACTGCCGTCATCTACGGTATCAAAACTAAACATAATTTGAAATCATCAATTCAATTAGATGATTCATGATTTCTTAATTGTCGAATTACCTCCGACTTGTTTCAGTGACTAGTGTAGGTTTTTTACCGGTTCTCCCATACGTCCGTTTAACTGATGACAGCGTAAGCTGTGAAACACTAGCTGGGTGATCCTGTTAAAAACATTTAACAATAATTAGACAAATTATTTGTTGACAAAAAAAATTAATATACCAAATCGTCTCTCAAAACTCTTAAACGCTGGGACTTTTTTACTGAACTAGGTAGTGGGTTCATAATTGAAGTAGGGAACTTCAAATTTTCTTATAAGTCAACAATGCTGGACGTTTGGCCAAAACTAGTAGAAAAATGGATGAATATTGATGAAGGATTGATGAAGAAACGTCAGCCTAGATGAGATCCAAAGAAAATGTTAGGCAAGTTAAAAACATTTGAAATTATTTGAACTCACTTCAAAAACTAAAGATTGATTGTGTTAGTTGGAAGCACACGGTGACATCTATTAAACAATAATCCAAGGGAACTTCAAATATTTTGCTGTGTCAACAATGCTGGACGTTTAGCCAAAACTAGTAGAGAAATGGATTTTTATTGATGAAGGATTGATGAAGAAACATCAGCCTAGATAAGATCCAAAGAAAATGTTAGGCAGTTAAAAACATTTAAAATTACTCGCACTCACTTCATAAACTGGAGACTGATTGTGTTTGTTGGTAGCACACAGTAACTTCTATCAAACAATAATCCTTCATCTAGATGATAATTAAAAAAAGAAAAGTACAACACGATTAAAATCGAGCAGTAATTAATGATTATGTAATATTTCGCACTCACGTTGTCAGAATGTAAGAATAAAGGGTGATAAAGGTATGAAGTAATGGTTTGAAATAAAAATTTGGGCTCACTTATGGCATTTATAATTGGCACTTCACTACTTGGATCAAACAATCAAACAAGCATTCAACACGAGAGCTATTTTTATTCAAGAAATTTTTTATATTCAAGTATTATTCCAGTTCAAGTTTTTTATATTCAAGTTCAAGTAAGGTTTATCGCTGCCTACAGTTCACATGTCTCTGTGGTATTTATCGTATGCTATAACAGCTACTGAAATTCTGTCAAAAAGTAGCAATTTCTCCGTCTGATCAAACGCCTGAATAGATATCAGCCAAATTTTCATAAAAGATGTAAAATATCCTCAGCTACGTAGTAGAGTTATTGAAATGTAATAAAAATTTTGATTACAATCAATAATTTAAAAAAACTAGTGCAACCATCTATGTAGTGTTACGATAACTGCAAAAAGCCATCTGTGTAGTGTTACGAGAACTGAGGGTGCCCATGTAAACCATACTGCAAACGAAACTTTGACCAGTAACTCTTCGGGTAATGGGAGCCCAAAACTATGGTGGCCCAAAACTGCCACTTTTCAATTTCAATTTTTTTTCGAAATATCAATAAATAAAACAGAAAAGAATATAAAACTAATAGAACTATAAAAACCACAACAAATTTTATATAAAAGCAAAAAGTTCATATGAAAACCGAAAACAGTTTAATAAAAAAACCACAAAAAATTCAATAGTAAGTTGGGAAGTTGTTAAAAACGGCAGACACATAGGGGTCAAAATAATAACTTCATGCCACATCTCCACTTTATTTATAGCCAGTTTTAATCCAGAACTACAAAGTGGATTCTTGCGCGCGACGCACTTAATTTGTATCATCCATCATCAAGCATTTTTTAAAATCATTAATTAAAAAACGTGCAACCGCTTAAATAACCCTACTAAATGCGCAACGCTCTAAATTCAATTTAAAGGACAAGTAAAAACGATTGCGGTGACAAATCGAACGAGTAACGCGAGCCCGTCCGTTATTTAAGCGGTTATCGGTGGTTCGTCCGCTATTTCAGCGTTGTCGCCCGTTCGCTGTTTTCGGCGGCTCATTACGCGAAAAATAATGAATTGAAATGTTTTGCGCTAGATCTAGCGCCATCTAAGCACGTATGGCGCTAGCGATGTTTTTTTGCTATTAGATTGCGCGCAATGCGCTAAATTTAGCACCATTCATTTCGTTGCAATAGTTACGAAACGTGCACAAGCACTAAATTTAATTAAAAGGACGCAATTCTTGCATCGACTGGAATACATTGCGTTATTTTATTTCGTCGCTTAATTCTGGACTGTCCGGGTATCCCCTTAATTTGACACCCAGAATATAGTCAAAAGTCGATCTGTCCCGGCTGATCAGTGGCCCTTATCGTCGACACATTAAGGAGGCGGATGAAAGTAGCAACGACTCGTGCACTGCATCCACCGCACTTGGGCGTGGGTCCACGATAACGATTGCGAAGACGAATCGGAATATAGGGTCGGCATACAACGACAAATACCGCGCCTGTTCAACGACAGAACTCGCCTGGAAAAACGCCATATGCGCGGTCAGGTCGTATCAGTGTGACAAAGAATGATTGCAGCGATCTTTTCGATGAGTAGCGCACGCCCGTCCGTATTTTAGCGCTTAGCAAGGGCCCGTCGCTATTTAAGCGCTAAGGTCGGCGATTCCTTGTTTGTGGTTCATTGCGCAAAAAATAATTAAATAAAATGTTTTTCGCTAGATATAGTGCTGTCTTCACGCGCATGTCGCTAGTGATGTACAGTACCCACCAAACTATTAGGTACACCCCCCTATTTTCAATGCATTCTTATGGCACTACGTGTCCTAGAAAAATGCAATAACTCTTGAACCGCTTGGGCTAGATTTTTTTCCTTTTGGCCCTGAGTAGATCTAATGATGATCTACATTTTTTCTACACATGAAGTTGTCGTAGGATTAACCCCCACGGCGCTACGGTATCGTTCAGTTTATTAGGTACACCCGTTTTCCCCCCATATGCGCCGTGTTAAATACGGCGTTTTCCAAAATTTACAAAAAATACTAAAAATCAAGCTAAAATCTTTTTCTTTGTGCCAAAAGATGCAGAATTCTTCACTCTATACGAATATAAAGAATAATTTACAATCAAATCAACTCAGAGAACCCTTCCCTATACCTCAAAGTTTTCCACTTCAAAATTTGTACTTTTTTCAACAAACTTGCACTTTCGCCAGCAGAGGGCGCCCAATTTCGCCAAATTTTGAAGTGGAAAACTTTGAGGTATATCTTATCCAATGAGACTTTATTTAGCCACGCGATTAACGTTGGCTTCGTATCGACAGCCGCTGACTTGGTGGAAACTGTCTTTGCGGGTTCGGCCCTTGGGATAGCTACTGACTTAGGTGGGCTAGAATAGGGTGGATCGTCGAGCCCGCCAGTCTGTACCGGATAGGCGTTGGGTATAAAGGCGTGTGCCTTGACTGTTTTTTATACTATAACCAATTGGTTCGAGCGTGATGTTTTGAACAATTGGACGTTCTTATCGGCCAAAGCAAATTTGAACGTGTTGAGTTGGCACGGATCGCAGTGAGTTCGTCTGTAAGGCGGTGGTAATCATTGTAAGCCACCTCAGCTTGTTCTTTCGCGTTAGAAAAATGGATTTTGAATTTGGCTAAAACTGAGCCTCTGTCTAGGGCTAAAAGCTCGTCGAGGTCGCAGTCAAAAGCTGCGTTGCAAGTCAAAGTGAAATCGTCCTCGTCTTTTTTGGATTGTTTTGCTAGTGATTGAACATGAAGATTATGACTACATATTTTCTTAAAAATTCAGACTATAAATATTTCATTAGGATTAGGATTCATTTCATTATTAGGAAAACCGGTGATGAGAGAAAATTGCAACAAAATCTTTGGGACTATAGAAAATTTGAATCAACAGAGAAACGCGTTTTATGGCCCTTCCTCTATAATCAATGCTTTTAAAACTGTCTCCACTGTAGGTTGTTTATCCTCTCGAATATCTTCTCCTTGGAGCTGCAAGTAGGTGAGGTCACCGGACTTTGCTACTGCACTGAATAAAATGGGCTCTTATCAGCTACAACTGGTTTTTCCTGCCTTCTTCCTCTCCCCTCTAAAATACGACTCTGACGATATGTAAGTTGGGGAAGAGACTTCTTCTTCACAGTCAATGGTCTGCATGATGGAAGTAGCTTGCTGTACTCTGCGTCCTCCACCCAGCGTGATTTTTTGCTGCTACAATAATTTACAGCTTATAAAACTGCTACTCTCTACATACAAGACCAATGACTAAGATATTTCCAAGCCACCCCTGCCTGCTTTCGGAGCCTTTTTTGCTATGCAGCTTTCTTCCCTACATGCCATCTCCAAAGCCTATCGCAGGAGCGTGAGGGATGGCTGGCTGATAGAATTTCCTACCGTTCATTGTCTTCTGATAAATGTATCAGAAAATGTCTTCAAAGAGAATGATTCAGTTGAAGACATACTTTCCAAAATATGGCAGCTTAATTCTATTAAAAAAAAGCTGCGATTGATGTAATTAAGAAAGCTGGGGAAGTTGCAATTTTCATAATCTATGGTGGACCTACAATGGACACACTGAGATACAAATAATTTCAGCGCAAGACATCTATTGCTACTTCATTTGTGAATCAACAAGAAATTCCCTCAACTTCAGCTGCGCTTCAGTTCCACAGTCAGCGAGTATATTTTCAGGTATAAAATCATATTCAGCTACGTAACAATATGAAATCATTAATAACATGCAAATTTTAAATAATAGGTTCAATCATGGATGGGTTATTCACTGAATTCTTGTGATTAGGGATGGGTGATGAAGAACGAAATGCTGTTGCCAAGACTAACAAACATTGAAGCAAAACCAACAGATTTGTTGCAAATAATAAAATGTGGCTGTAAGAGAGATTGTGACTCCCAAAGGTGTACCTGAAAAAAAAAAATTTTTTTGCCTACGCCAGCTGAGAGAAGTTGTAAACCGTATATGAACTCTTCTGTAGTCTCTGATTTAGAAACTCGGGAAATAAGTAAATCTGTGAAAATTTGAAAATGGTTCAGATCATCATGAAAAACTTACAGTTAATGTATGTAAGAGAAATGTAAATATGGTTTGAAAAAAAAATTCCTTCTTAAAAGTTAAATGTATAAAAAACAATGTAAAAAGCAAGTTTGGCCCATAAGACAACACGTGTGGCGTCGGAGTGATCCGATATTTTCTGCGCCACTTTTATAGGTCTAAAAAATAGACGAAAAAATCTGAAAAAATTCAGACAAAACAAAGAACGTAAAATAACATAAATTCTAAGTTTGGTGAATTTATGGCATCTTTACACTTTTTGCCACCCAAAAAACCAACTTGAAAAATACACGTCACCTTATTGAACGGCGTTGGGTGATCCCATACTTATGGAGGGGACTGTACTGCAGGAAGCTATCCTTTAAGAATAAAGATAGCTCTGCAGGAAACATCGCCCTTCGAAAAGAGAATGAATCCGCTGACATGGCCCTGATTTCACCTCCTCTACCACACTTCCGTTGAACATTTCTGACACTTCCTGGTCGCCAATGTTTTGCTGCGGCTCTTACATTTAGCTGGAATGGAATACGATAAAATTAAGGTGAAGACCCCTCCCCCTAAATCTCCTTTCTCAAATCAAGAATTTAAGGCAAATGTTTAGTATAGACCTTATTCCAATGCAAAAGTATGGGTCAAGCCGACCCCCTAGCGGCGCGTTTCAGTGTGAAGGAGTGCCGTGAACAGCCGCTTCTGTTTTTGCTCGCCCGATGTGGTTTGCGCATAGCCTTCTCAATGGTAGCAGGCGACTACCACATTTTTCGTAAGTTTTCTGTCATTTGTTAGATTAAACAATTATGCTGGATTATCACTAGTGATACAAGTATGTGTAGTTTAAAGCTCTCTAAATTTGCTGAGGGTTTAGTCCCAGGGGAGAAGAAGTTCTACTGTGATTTTTTAAAAGAATTAGGGTGTGTTGACCCACTTACAATTCCCCTATCAGTGTATAAAAGTGGAAAGAAAGTGAAAGAAGTGCTTCCTCCAATAAAAAAGAAACATTTAGTTCTATATTTAGTTATTGAACGGAATGGCAGTAATGGTGAGAAGTTTGAGGCATACAAAAATCTAAACGGTTCTCCCCAATATGTTGATAACACTTTTGCCGAGAAACTTCTTGCCTTTCCACTTCCAAATGGCACTGGGATCATTCGCAGTCACATAACTCACTCACAATCTCTAGGAATTAACCCAACAACACCGTGGGCTGCAATACATTGTGATGGAAAAGTTAAAGTTGCATATTGTGACTGTGCTGCTGGGTAATCAATTGTTGGCAACAGTTTATATGTGTGCTACTAATCATTTATTGTTGTATTAAAATAGGCTTGGGAGAGTCTGCATTCATGTAAGTGCATTGCTGCAACTTGCTGTTGCTGAGCATGAACTCCCCAGTCGTAGAACTGAAACTTCTGGGAATGCTGATGAAGATCAACTAGCACCAACATCAAAAGCTTGCGAGTGGAACAAACCAGGCAAAGGACCTGTGAGTTATTGCTAGATTTTATTTTATCAAATATAATTTACTCATACAATGTACATTATTTTATGATGTATGTACAGGTCACTGTTGGAAAAGTTGCAGATTTATCTGTCATAACAAAAAGAAAACACGCCAATGTGGTAACCCAGATAGCACACTGCAGTCCCATACACGCACAAAACACGTCACTTTGAGACGTCTGAGATGTACTTGGCACATAGCAGATTCCCAAGTTTACATTCCTAGGACGTCTTTTACGTATGGCCAATGTCCGCTTCGCCGAGATCTCATAGCGGTCCTTATCCCGTCCCATTGGATGGACATTAGACGTACTTGGGACGGAAAAAGGATCTCAAGAAGTCATTAATAATAAATCTTTTTCTGGACTCTGAATTTCGTTCCTTTTTCTTTACTCTTCTTTTTCTTATGAGTGTTTGCTGTGCCGACATTTCTTCACAAACGCTGATCCGGATATCCGGACGACAAGTTTATTTGTCAAAGTATGCAAAGGGTTACCGGACACACTACATAAATCGACTGCATTCTAACAGCGCTGTTGAAGAAATCTGGAACCTGAACCGGGGCCGAACCCGGATCGTCGTGGTGAGAAGCCAGTACTATACAGATGGGCCACGAATTCATGTTTTAGTTTTGAAGATAAAGGTTATAATAAGATTTTAGAATCAAACTTTGCCGCGAAAACACAAAGACAGTTTCTCCGAAATTTTCTAAGTGTCAAGAAGGAGCCAAAAAATAAAAACGGGACGCATCAGAGACTTGTACGAGAGGGAGTAAAAAATGACGTATCCGACAAGATGAAAAATGAGTAACGCATTCAAATAAGGGCTCGCAATGGGACATCTTAGAGATTTCCCTGTGCCCACCGCACCAGCCGCACGGCTTTGGTCCAGCCTTGGGACGAAAATTCCTATCTGGGAATTGATAATCCTCCAGTTACTGCAGAAGAGTACAATCAATTTTTGGCAGAGCTTGCAGAGCTACCTTTTTTACCTGTTTGTCTATCTAATATTAATGAATACTCTGACAGATTCAAGTCATTAGCAGAAACGCACAATGTTCCAAATCATATTACAGAACTATTTAATCCAGAGTTTGAAGGAAAAACCTGAAGTCGTGGTTAACGACGAATGCGAGCGTATATTTCAAACGATGTCGTCCAGCGTAAAGAAGATCAAGAGGCTGTTGAGATTGCAACAAGAGACCAAAGTGCTGGTAGTGAGTGGAAGAAGCAACGAGCTGGTCGCATAACAGGAACAAAGATAAAGCGCGTATCTAACTTCAAATTTTAATCTCAGCTTACACCAGGAGATATCAACTTTATTCTTGAGATGTGTTACCCGGAATTGAATAACTTTACAGGGAACAAATCAACCAGGTATTACTTGTATAGTTCGTAGAAGTAACTTTGAATGATCCAAATTAATCTTCATTTCTTTATAAATTAGATACGGATTGAAGAACGAACCAATTGCAGCTAAACTTATTGAGAAACAAATCCTAGACAACAACCTTCACAAAAACTTTTCGTTGAAACAGGTCGGCTTTGTCATTGCCCTCTCTACGTCTTATGTCGGGGCATCGCCAGATCGCTTAACAGAATGTGACTGCTGTGGCCGTTGTGTATTGGAGATAAAATGCCCATCTGCTTTACAAGGAAAAGACATCGAGGAACGTGTTAAAACTGAAAAATCTTTCTTCCTTCAAATCAATCCAGAAACTCAAGAAATTTATCTAGTGAAAAACCATGAATACGTCTTTCAATTTCAGTTACAGCTGTATGTTACTGAGAGTCAAAAAGGGATATTCGGCGTTTACAACGGAGTAAGTGAAATTAAACTTGTCCAGATAGAACGTGATGAAGATTTAATCTCAATGATGGTTGCTAAATCGAAGCTGTTTTTTCTTAGTTTCATTTTACCTGAATTAGTGTCCAAGCGATACAGTTCAGTAAAAAAGTCCCCTTCTACGGAACCTGCGACAACCTTTATTTCTACAAACATCAATAGCAATCGCAACCAATTCATTTGTGACTGTCAAGATCCACTGAAGAAAGATGAGGTTGTTCGTTGCGCTGGCAACTTTTGTATGTTTCAAGAATTCCACAATTCATGTACGAAATCGAAGATTTTTCCTTCAACTTGGAAGTGCATTTATTGTAAAAAAGAAGATGCTAAAAAGAAGAGAGAAGAAGCAAAGAAGAAAAAGGAAGATTCATTGCCAAGTACAACTAATACTCCACGAGTCAATTCATCAAAAATATCTACAAACATTTCCCTAGTCAATTCATCAGCTATTCAAACAAATCATCCCCTAGTCATTCAACCTTTACTTAATTACGTTGATCCGTTTATGTCATATGACGTTATTCATTCTTCAAACGGTATTTGGAATACGCATTTCAGTAATGACCAAAAATAATTCTTTTTACATTTCAGGTATGAACAATGGCTCACCTGTTGCTATGAAGGAATCAAACAAAGCGACCCTGGCTTCAATAAAGGATACGGCAACTGTTTTCGCCACCACAGACCGACTGCCAAGTTATCCAACACCAAAGGCATCCATCATTAGTAGGAGTAGCAAAAGACCAGGACAAAAACAACAGAAAGAAAATGACGGATTACGATATGGTGTCTGCTGTTTCTAAAAAGAGGAATACGAAAAGACAAGCAACTTGATCACTGGACGAAGTGGATCTTACCTTAAAACGTTCCAACGCTGCAAGCGGCTCAGAATATGTGATGAAAAAAAGGCGTGGAAGACCTCCTAAAGCCTTGAATGTAGTAAAAATTTGAACATTACAAATTGAAAACAAGACTATCTTAAGTTTATTCAATCGCGTCTAAAATGACACACTTGAGCAGTGGTACAATTGTTTAAGAGCCAGGAACAACGCTAGGATTAGCGTTGTGCAAGCAGCAACACACATAGACAATTTATCAAAGAGGGTAATTTTTTCTTCATCCGATCTCAATAAATTTACTGGAACTTTATTGTTCAAGATAGTGTAAGTCATGCGCAATTTTCCTATTACTCGCTCTACGTGAATTCTGACATTTGATACCTTACGGGAGAAAACAGTTTCGTGTCTTGTCAAACGGGATCTTCGGCCAAGAAATGCTGGTGTAATTAGAGTAGCTTTTCTCAATTTAATTTCCTGATCAATCAATGGACCTACCCAACCTCTATCAGCCAGAATCTCATCGCCTTCTCTAATGTTGTCAAAAAACTTTTCGTTACTCTGATTTTTAGGATCTAAAGTGATTTGTACATCTGTACTACGACCTCCGTAGCCTTGCGAAATGAAAGAAATTGCTCCGCGAGGAGTAATAGAAATGAGGAATTTAATGGTATTTCTTCCTTTGTAATGTGAGTACGTTGAGCAACGGGCTAGTAAGTGTTTAAATCTTTCAATACCAATTTCAAAACAATCAATAATGCTAACGCATCGGGGAAACTTCTTCTTGAAAGAAGTAGGTGTTGAATTCCAAAGACTTTCGGAAGTTGGCCACAACATTAAAACACTTCCTAAGCGAACGAACATTACGTCAATCCAGAGCCTTAAGTGTTTGGAAACCGTACCCTGAGATATGTTGAATCTATATGCCAAATCTTGTTCGGATAGGTTCAAACGTAAGCGCATCAAAACTAGGAGAAACTGCTCCATTAGAGGAAGTGATTTCTTGCTTGTGTTTGGCGAACTAAAAAATTGAATCCCAGGCAACACAAATCTATAAATAATCTGAAAAAGCTTCCATGACTTGAGACCAGTATAAAACTTAGTCATCTTATCGTTATCTGTGATCTGATTAATCAGTTTTTTCTTTTGTAATTTTTCTTCCAATGAAGCAATTAACTCCTTCAGTTGTTGTGTATCGTTATCCACGGGCTTGGAATTATCAGCAGAGACGCCCAGTTCGTCTTGTGAACCTTCCGTTGAACTGTCCGTGGCAAAGGAAGTGGTGGCATTATTAGCGGTTTGAGAATCATCTAAACAAGATATGTCTTAGTAGTAGTAATCAACAACTGTTACACTGCAATTACCTATATGACGTTCACTATTCTCCTGCATTTCAGTATCCTGTTCATGAAAATTAATAAAGTCACCCAACTTACATTCTTGTGGGTTTTTAACACCAGCTTTTCTCAAGTCGTTGATCAAGCTTGTTATTTCATTTTTGTATTTCAAGGCTGTTGAAATGAAATCTATACCTACAACATATGCTGATTAGAATACATTTAATTGTTAATTCAATTTCATTTTACTGTTCTTACTACGATTAGTCTGTGAACTGCTGTACTCTGTAGCTGCAGTGCTGTAGTTTTCAACAATGTCCGATGATGAAGCTATGTCACTGTTGATGAAGGAAGCACAATCTGACAGTTGGGAGTCGTTGATTTCACCACACACAGTTGAGCTCAATAAAAAACAACCAACATTACTATCATCATTAAGTAAGGTGACATCAACATTTGATTCTTCATCTGGAAATCACACTATTGGTTAATCAAAAGTAGTTAACATAAATGTTATCAAAATGTATCTACCATTGTCATTGTGTGAATATTCGTTAGCATTTTGAGTGTTTCTTGTTTTGTTAGTGACCAACAGATCCAAATTCTTTGATAGTATCCAATCAATATCGTTTTCATTGCAAAAATGAGCTGGTTTACCTAAAATACATTATGTTACATAAAAGTTTTCAATGTTTTAATACAACTACAGTTTACCTGATTGGAAGTGGTCAGAACAAACACAAGTCAGTCCAATAGGGACATTATCATAATTAGTTCCAACAACTTCTTTCCATGCAACAAGCCTCCTTTCCAACAGATCCTTATCAAATGGCACTAACTTTTTGATTTTCGGGTTTGGAAAATTAAAAAAACTACGGGAATTTCTATCCTTCTTTTTATAATGTGAAGAAATACCACAAATACAACACACTCTTATCTTTCCCATTTCTTGTATGTTGTTCGAAATCGCGTAATCTAACAAATGACAGAAAACTTACGAAAAATGTGGTAGTCGCCTGCTACCATTGAGAAGGCTATGCGCAAACCACATCGGGCGAGCAAAAACAGAAGCGGCTGTTCACGGCACTCCTTCACACTGAAACGCGCCGCTAGGGGGTCGGCTTGACCCATACTTTTGCATTGGAATAAGGTCTATAGTAGTAATCTAAATTTGATTTTTGTTTACAACAAAAAAAAAACTTTTTCATTCAGGAATTCGTTAGTAAATACGGGAACAAAGGGGATCAATTTGAAGTCGGACAGGGATAAATAAGGGTCGTTTAACCCTTTGACTGCTTCCGTAACTACAAACGAAAACTGAACCCTGAAATTTGAAAACTTGGGTGGTCTGATGAGGATAAACATTTAATACTCGGTCTGATAAAGAAATGTAGAAACCAAAACATCGGCGACATCGATTAGAAATATATCCGAGAAAAATTAAAAAAAAATAATCCTTCAATCTACACTTTAGAGGGAAGCGAGTCATACGAAGGAAAGAGAAAGAGTCGCATGATGTAAGTTTCATTTCATCCCCAACCAATTAACTGTTTAAATCTTACAAGAATGGTTGATCCGTTAGTATTTAGACCTGAATAAAGAGGATTAAACATGGGAGGTGGCTGAAGTTGATTCTAAATCGATGCCTTCTTCAAGTGCTGGGCTATGGGAAGTAGAAGAAACGTTAATTGCCACGCCTGCACCCGCAAAGAAAGCCAAGAAAAATACGGCGAAACAGAAAGAAGTTCCATAAAGCAACCGAGCTTCTCGTTGCGAAAAACTGTCAAAAAAGTGGTGTTTGTTTGGAATTTGTGTATTGGAATCAGAGTTTGGTTTCATGAAAAGTACTTGATGAAATCAAAAATTATAATTTATCGGATTCAGTTTGACATATTGTTTAAGATATATTTACTGTGGTGGAACATTCTTGTTACTTTGTCTGATTTTTCCTCTTTCTGCATGGATCAGTTTAAAAGAACACTTGAGTGCATTTTTCTTAGTAAAATTTCAGCACAACCAGAATACTCAACAAGCAATAAAAAGAGAATAAACAGTCAAATAGTTATTTGCACCACATGGAAACTATAATGTTTATCTGTCTATCTGTATGAAGTGACAATGGATTCATAAAGATTAAGGGTGATTTAGGCGGCCACTCTTTCCCGAGTTTACTTGAGCAGAATCAACACTGTTTTTTTTTAGCTTTTTCGAATTCCCTAGAAATAACTTAAAAATATCTTTAAACACAAACAAATGATTGAAATGAAAGGACCTACTTGACATCAGTTTATTAAACTGTGACCAATTGATGTTGTAACTTGGCTACACATCTCTATTCCTTGCCATCCTGTCCCGATTGAAGTCCGATACCTTCGATAACTGTGAGGCAACAGAAATTTTAGGGCTACTGTGCTGTCACTCGAACCGAACGATATCTGAGTTGCCGGAATGAGGCCATTTTATTGTTGAAAATCAAACTTTCAATGTTGCTACTTTAGGTTTAGCTTGATGACCAGCGAAATCAAGATAGGTGTCAGAATTCAGAATGAGAAGTCAGATAAGAGTTTGATGCTGTCGGTGGCGGAGGAGGCGGTAACTGATCCTGTTCGGAGACGAGTCCTGGGTCGGAGTATTGACCGTCGGCGTGGGATGATTTGACGGTGAGTTACTGGCCAATCTGAAAGCACCGGATTTCTTGAGCGCCAACTTGAATGGCTTGGCATGGAGCAACGGCTCTTTAGGTCCCTGTGCTCTCACCCAATCTGGATGGAAAGACGGATGAGATTTAAGTTAAGTATCAAAAGAAATAAGGAAACACAATTAAAATAATCCTAGTCAGGATCGTCTAGTACCCCTCAAAGATCCTCTTTCTCTCTTTTTTCATTTTATAACGTCGTCTAGTCTAGTCTGAAATAAATGTCAGATCAACTCACTTGCTGCCAGAGGCATTCTTCTCTTACTGTCGGTATCATCGACGCTCTCTTCCGGAACGTCGGCGTCCTGAAGATCTGAAAGATCGTGACCGACGCTCGTCAGTATGTTGGGCTATGAAGAGGCCACGGCAGATGGCGCCAAATGGGACAGGTGGATGCCGTGGGTTGGCGGAGATGCCAAGGGATAGGTGTAATTTCTTGCCCCAAGGGAAGAATGGATAGAAGAGACGAAGAAGAAACTAAGATGAGACGGGGTGCGTGGGGTTCTCTATATCCTCGAGGCAGGATGTGGTTTTCGTAAACAAATTGCCTTTTTCTTAAAAATTAACAATAAATAAACTTCAATGAATATCGAGGGGAAACAAACACGAAAATCTCACCTGATAATGAAGGCATCCAATTATGAATGGGAAATAGAGATGTATTAAATGGGAAAAATTCTAAACTAGTAGTGGCACTGGCGAAAATCCATAAGCCGCAATGCAAGAGTAATTACAAAATCGTGTCAAAAAAATTTTTCGCTTAAATAAAACTGGCAACTTCGGAATTTAGCCTAGTTTTTTTAGAGAGTCTCTTCTCAATACCCATAAAAAAGTAAATCAAGAAATTTTTTAATTAAAAATAGCAGAATATGTCAATTTTTTCTTTAGCATTTTTAAAATGTGAGTTGCATTTTTTATAAAATTTAAAATTATTTGTAAAGATTCGATTTTTGATTTTTCCAATTGATTCATACTATTTTAGCAAACGGTGCAAACCATCGAGAATCATCAAGTCTGAGCAGACTATTTTACTTTGTGGTGGGGTCAAGAAATGTGTAGAAAGGCTAGACGGAGAGGCCATGTTGATGTTTTTCGTGAAACAATAGAGTTGTTGGACATCCTGCGTTGCCACTTCTTTAAATTTCATTTGTTTACCAAGTAGCAAATTACCGTACAGCGTTTTTAAAGAGGCTGTGCGCTTTGGACACAAATGAGATTTCAAGAAGTGGCAACGCGTAGCCGATTCATATTTTTTCTTTTATAAAATATCATTAAAGACTTTCTGTCTTGAGTCCATTGCGGATCGTCAATTGGACCTTGGCAAATTTCGATAGCCATTTTCAAATAGGTGGTTTGCGAAACTTCTACTTTTTGATCAATTTTGGGGAAATTTAAATGCTTTCGATAATGGTTAACTGCAGTGATGGAATTTCCAAACCTTTGGTATCCTGTATTGGCTGCATCACATTTCTCTCGTACGTCTTTGAAATCATCCACAATTTCTTGTGGATTTTTTAGAAATTCTTCAGCTTTAATATCGAAACAATAGTTTTTCGGCTTTACTCCGTGGTTAAGTTGTAATTTGGGATTCACCGAGACGGTTCAGACGACGAACAACGTATTCCCACCAAAACATAAATAAACTCAGCAACGTTCTTGCAACTAAGCTCGTGAGCCATTTTCAGGAAAACTTTCAAATGTTTTTTGCTGCAATTATGGCACTTTTCGTAGAAAACAGTTTCCAGTCTATCGATTTCATGCCAATTCATCTGTTTAAAAATTTTTCTTCCTCTCAATTGCAATTGTACCATGTCGCAAACTCCGAATGCTTATTTCATTTTTTTAAATAAAATATCATTAAAGACTTTCGGTCTTGAGTCCATTGCGGATCGTCAATTGGACCTTGGCAAATTTCGATAGCCATTTTAAAAGAGGTGGTTTGCGAAACTTTTACTTTTTGATCATTTTTGGGGAAATTTAAATGCTTTTGATAATGATTAGCTGCAGTGATGGAATTTCCAAACCTTTGGCATCCTGTATTGGCTGCATCACATTTCTCTCGTTGTTCTTTGAAATCATCAACAATTACTTGCGGATTTTTTAGAAATTCTTCAGCTTTAATATCTAAACAATGGTTTTTTGGCTTTACTCCGCGGTTGAGTTGTAATTTGGGATTCACTGAGACGGTCCAGACGACGAACAACGTATTCCCACCAAAACAGAAATAAACTAAGCATCGTTCTTGCAACCAAGCTCGTGAGCCATTTTCAGGTAAACTTTCAAATGTTTTTTGCTGCAATTATGGAATGTTTCGTAGAAAACAGTATCCAGTCTATCGATTTCATGCCAATTCATTTGTTTAAAAATTCTTCTTCCTTTCAATTGCAATTCGACCATGTCGCAAACTCCGAATGCTTCTGTAATTTTTCTTTTATAAAATATCATTAAAGACTTTCTGTCTTGAGTCCATTGCGGATCGTCCATTGGACCTTGGAAAATTTCGATAGCCATTTTAAAAGAGGTGGTTTGCGAAACTTCTTCTTTTTGATAATTTTTGGGGAAATCTAAATGCTTTTGATAATGGTTAACTGCAGTGATGGAATTTCCAAACCTTTGGTATCCTGTATTGGCTACATCACATTTCTCTCGTAGTTCTTTGAAATCATCAACAATAACTTGCAGATATTTTAGAAATTCTTCAGCTTTAATATCGAAACAATGGTTTTTATACTTTACTCCGCGGTTAAGTTGTAATTTGGAATTCACTGAGACGGTCCAGACGACGAACAACGTATTCCCACCAAAACAGAAATAAACTCAGCAACGTTCTTGCAACTAAGCTCGTGAGCCATTTTCAGTGAAACTTTCAAATGTTTTTTGCTGCAAATATGGCACTTTTCGTAGAAAACAGTATCCGGTCTATTGATTTCATGCCAATTCATCTGTTTAAAAATTCCTTCCTTTCAATTGCAATTCGACCATGTCGCAAACTCCGAATGCTTCTTTCATTTTGCTGATTACGACTTCTTTTTTTCGTTCAAATAATCAACCTTATATTTTGAAAGTTTTTTCGACGGTCTTGGTGCCGATTATTTCCTGGTGGCAATGGACCGAGCATAATTCCAGAGATCAAAAAATTCTAAGTGCAGCAGTTTCTCACGGTGATGCCGAAGTGATCAATTGGAAGGTGAATATGGGAGGGCGAGATCATGGCAGGAACATCGACAGCAACTAGAAAAGAGGAGTGAGGAAGCAGAGAAGCATGGACAGAAAAGGATTTATTTGAAACCATTTCCTCAACTTTGAGGTGTAAGGGAAGCAATTTGGCTAGGATGAGGACCGCGTCATTTGACGTAGAATTATGAAGACTCAAAAAAGCTAGGGCAAAAGGGCGTTGAACAGCTTTCATCACTCGCTTTCTACGGAAAGCCGAAGCCCAAAAACAACAATTGTGAAGAAAAAAGGGAACCATGGTTGTTTTATAAAGAAGGGCGTTACGCGAGAGTCCCAATGACAGGTGGTTTTAGTAAGAAGTTTGGATACTAATTGTCGTAATCATCACGCCGTTCGTTTAAATTTGTCTTTTGGATTGCTTTTACATTTCGCCAATTCTTGGTTGGGATGACTAGTTTTATATTGAGGTGCTCTAGGCTTTTGCTCGATTTTATATTTTATTCCTTTTTGTACTTTAATGTATAGAAATCTTCTCGGTCTCAAATTAAATTTTTAACATCAGTTTGACTAACACACAATTTTTTTTTTATAGTTGAGTATTATTTTCGTAAGGAAATCAATTTCTAAATATAAATTAAACTCCGCAGAGTGGGGCCGAAACAGTGTTGTTGGGTATCGATTCTTTTTCCTTTTTGATGAAGGAATTTATTTTCGTAAGCACACCTGCAACCCGCGCACCCAAATTTTGGGAATTTTTTTTTTCAATTTCTTTTGACAGTTATCAGTTCACGAAGTAAGCGATGCGAAAATTAGCTATTAGGATTGACAAGAAATTTATTAGACAATCAACAGGCTTACCTTTTCCAGTCCTATAATCTAATTCTTTCTGCTCTCAAATTTCATTTTGAACATCAGTTTGATTATCAGATTTAGATCAGACAAACATTTAGTTTTCGACAAAGGTCGAAGTAGATTTTCGAAGGAAATCCATTTCTCTAATTACTTAAACTCCGCGGAGTGGGGCTGGAACTGTATGTTGACTCCCTGGCTATAAAAGAATATCAATGATAAGTAACAACGTGTTAGTTTTTTTTAAAGAAAATTGACACTCACCTCGAAATACATCAGAGCATAGCTAGATTCCGCCTTCTTAGCCGTTTGGGCAATGAACCCCGCCCCTTTGAAATCAAGGAATCCGATTCTAAGACGAGCCAATGCTCTATTGCGAAAGAAACCCAAGTCCCTAATAATTGTAATAACATTTAAAAATTGATTATCTCAATATAAAGATATTTAGAGTAGATATGGGGTATAATAAGATTACCTAAAGTTTGCTGGGAGACTTAGTACTTCCACTTGTTGAATGCCAGGATCATTTATAAAGATAGAACTATTTTAAAAATTGCTGGTTTACCCAATCTATTCTGGAGAAAAGGTGAAAAGGTGAAAATAGTTAAATAGTTTCATATGAACTGCAGCTATCCACATACATAGCTCCTGCTAATGCCTCGAAGAAATCCCCAAGTTCTTTTGGTATGTCGATCCACACTGACATGTGCTCGTTACGAATTCCAGTGGGCTCAAAGACAAATTGCTGTAAAAAAAATAGCAAATTATTAGTGTAAAGGTATTACAAAGTAGCACTTACTTCGTAAAAGAAACTGTGCCTGTTGGAAACTTTATTTTGCAAAAAATTAGCAATTTCTTGCTTTTTCTTTCTATTACGAGGCAAGAGAACACTGCCTTGCAACACCGCAACCGAGCTCAGTTTTAGCAACATAAGAGGACCGAGAGTTCGTCAGAGTACTGGATCGGGAGCTAAGGAACAACCTAGAATCTTTACCAGAAGAGGAGGACAATGTCTTTTATATCCAGCCGTTCAAGATGGCTGGGTGTAAAGCCACGCAAAGGCTGACACGATATCTAAAAAGGCACAGCAAGTGAAGATTTTATTTTTCTTATCGGTTTCGGTTAGCTTAAGAAGAGAGGCTGTCTCAGTTGAAAAACCAGGCCTGAAGCCATGTTGACTCGGACTGAACCAGTTCTGGGAAGATTCCAAGCCTTTGAGTTTGGCCAGAAAGACTTTCTAAAACATCTTTGAGAAACTGTTTAGGATACTGATGAGGCGGAAGCAGTTAGAATGAAGGCAGTTTTGTTTGTTATTCATTTTTTTAGAATGAAGATAGAGGCAGTTTTCCAACATGTTAAAAAACAGCTAAGCTTAAGGCAAGCGGAAAAAAGGGCCACCAGATGGAATTTGATTCAAAACAATGGTTAAGCCAGGCGGATGAGCTGCAATCAGAGCCGGTGGACTTTGAGCATGCTGTTGAAAGCCTGCTTTACATCAGACAAGCTGACAAGGTTTTACTAAGGAGAGAGGTACATCACAGAGAGACGTCGAGGAGTCCAACGCACCCCTATAAATTTAATCATCCGGCGGTATAATGAAAGTATAAGAAATGTGTTTCCAAGTTCAATCATTCAACAATATTTTGTTGCAGCAAGCAAATACCATACTAGATATTTTTTTTTCATAAATATTCTGCTCGAATGTCATCGATTGATATCTGTGGGAAGCTCTCGCTCTCGACGGGTACTAGGTAAGCTTCTATGACTTTTCTCGGTAAATTTGAAACTGTGGTGTCTCCATCTGGTGGTGGGGTTGGAGGTAAATGGGCTGAGATAATTGGTGTTTGTTCTTCGTTCGGCACAGGTAGGTGATTCAACGCTAAAGCAACTGGATCGACCGGTAGTTGCTCAGGTGATAGCTCGGGAAGATCATTTGCTGGGTCTTCGGTTGTTCAAATAGTCGACTTGTCTTGTCTAGCAGGAACTGAATTGAAGGTTTTGTCCCCGTCGAGGAAGAAACTCGAATCGACCATTTTTTCATCGGTTGATGAACGTACACTAACTTCTTGAACAACAAGGGTGTCTAGGAAGTCTGAGGTTTCAGTGACGGAAACGATTGCAGTAGAGGTGAGGTATTCGGAGCAGCAGAGGTTGAGCTGCTAAATTAGATTAGTGATCAGCATAAAAAGTTCTTTAAGATAGTAAAAATTCCAGGTCTGTAGGACCAACGGTACGCTAAATAGCTTCCCGTACGTCGTAGAGCAAAAATAAAAAAATCTTCGGATTCAGCATAAAAAACTGAGTAAGAAAATATTTTTTCATAATTAAAAAAAAGTTTTTGGGCCCAGGGTGAGCGCTGCAAAGATATTCATTTTAGGGATTTATCGGGAGAATTACTCTTTGCAAAACAACCAAACCAACCAGACGTGTCAAAAATCGCTCCTGGCAAAGAGTACAAATTGGAGAGATTTTATTTTTCTCGCTAGTACAACAAAATGGGAGACCGTGTAGTGTTCCAGAACAGGATTTATCAGAAATTTCCACGTATGGAAGGGTTTAAGGACCTTTACCAGACCGTGGATGGTCGTGTATTTATTGAGAGGAGTGAGGAGATCGATGGGGCAGCCCGGAAGGGTCTTTATTGTGCTTGGGATCTTGTTAATGTCACTGAAGGAGGAATAGCTTTGGAGGTAGCTCATTGTAACAGCACTCCAACATCGGAGCCATCCTGTGGCCATGTCGTGACTCCTTTAATTCAACAAGTTCATTACTTTTTCAGGGCAGCTAAAATTGCTCTATGCAGTCTTCGTGACATCTTTCCTGGATTCCTTAAGAATGATGTTTTGTCTGTCTATGCAGCTCTTCATCAATCTTATGCGCCGAACATGGTGCCTAATTTTAATGATTTTTATCATAAGCGAGCGGCAGCAATCAGGTTTTTAAGGAAGCAAACCAAGCCATGGTCCACATCTCAAGATCTTGATGTGGAAATGGAATGGGAAGAGGAACGTCATCCTGGATTTAGAGCCCTTTTAGAGGGAATTAGGGCCCGAAACGAGCGCCAAGAGGAGGAAGGAGATCCCGAGCCGGAAAACCAACAACCGTTGGTCGAGGAACCACAACATGTTAGGGTGGTTCGTGAGGCGGGAGAGCAGTATGCTCTGGCCAGGGGGGAAGTGTTCCAAAAGGTGGTAATCTTTACTCAAACCCGAGATGGGGTAGTAAAGAGGGCCATAATCAATCGTAATTAATTGTTCGGAAAAAAAGTAAAAAATGGAGGTGGATATACCCGACAACTTGGGGGACTCCAATGGATACAAAACAAAAAAAAATTTCTCATTCAAATGTTCTTTCTTTCAAATAACTTAAGAAACAAGTGTGTATAATTCAGAGCTTTTTCATACTTTCTTTTAATACAACTTTTTTTAATTTTTTTTTAAATATTTAACCAAGAAAACAGAAATTTATTCGTGTTCTAGGACTTAAAGATTTTTGCCTGGATTTTTTTAGGAGTTATTTTTGTGGGCATGGAAAGTGCCGTTAATTGTTATAGAAGATCTTTTCCCATTTTATTAGATGCGCCATGGCCATCTTCTGAATTATTTACGGCGCTATTTAGTGGTCGTAACAGTGTCATTTAATGGTCATGATTTGGAAAATATGCAGTGCCATCTAGCGGTCATTTTTTGAACTATTTGCAGCGCCATCTAGCGGTCATTTTCTAACTCATTGCAACGCCATATAGCGGTCATCTTTGAACTAAATGCAGCGCCATCTAGCGGTCATTTTGTGAATTTTGCAACGTTATTTAGTGGTCTTCTTTTGGTAATTAGTAGCCAAAGGCTTCAGAATGAAAATATTCATAAAACCGGAGGTTTTGCAATACTTTGTTTGGAAAAAATTATAGCCAAGGACTTGAAGGATTTAGAAAAATAATTCTTCATTTTGAATTCTTGAGAAAACTTATTGGGAAAACTGAATTTCCTATTTAATCCCAAATATTTAGGATGATAAAAAGTGTAGGTTAGGTTAGGTTATGCCCGGTCAGGTTGGGTTATATTAAAAAATGTTGAACACCTAAGAAAATAGGTTTCATTAAATAGTCAAGAATAGTTTTATAATAGAGGCCAGTCTATTATGTTTTTCTCTAAGAATCATAGTGATTTTGCAGCGCTATTTAACGGTCATTTTTTTGGCAATTAGTAGCGTCATCTAGCGGCCGCTTTTTGGGACCAAATACAGCGCCATTTTAGCGGTTATTCTAATAAACACCATAGGTTTATTTTGAAAATGAATAAGACACAACAGGTTAGGGTAGGTTAGGTTCGGTAATGTTATGTAAAAATCTTTCAAAGAAGTAATTGAGCCGAAGGCTTCAGAAAAATATTCATAAAGCCGGAGGTTTTGCAATACTTTGCTTGGAAAATTATAGCCAAGGACTGGAATGAATTACAATTCTTCATTTTGAATGTTTGAGAAAACTCATTTGGGGGAACTGAATTTTCTATACAATCCCAAATATTTCGGGTGATAAAAAGTATAGTTTAGGTTAGGTTAGGCCCGGTCAGGTTGGGTGATATTAAAAGATGTTAACACCTAAGAAAATAGGTTTCTTTGGACAGAGCCGGAGGCTCGTCAAGAATAGTTTCATAATAGAGGCCAGTCTATTATGTTTTTCTCTAAGAATCATAGTGATTTTGCAGCGCTATTTAGCGGTTATGTTTTGGCAATTAGTAGCGCCATCTAGCGGTCATTTTTGGACCAAATACAGCGCCATTTAGCGGTCTTTTTAATTAAAACCATTGGTTTATTTTGAAAATTAATAAGACCCAACAGGTTATGTTAGGTTAGGTTAGGTAATGTTATGTTAACACCCTTCAAAGAAGTAGTTGAGCCGAAGGCTTTAGTATAAAAATGTTCATAAAGCCAAGGACTGGAAGGATTTACAAGAAATCGGGGGAAATAATTCTTCATTTTGAATTCTTGAGAAAACTTATTGGGAGAACTGAATTTCCTATCTAATCCCAAATATTTAGGATCCACCTCCGAACATCCGCCTCCGAATTCCGCATTTGACTCCACCTTCCGCAATCGATTGGAACAAATTCCGCAATCCGTCTCAATCTTTACGGTACCCGCACCACGCAAGACCAGCTGGCTGTCATGCGAGTGGGGGTGCAGTAAAGCCAAACGTCGTTCATCTCATCATCTTTCATCTCATAATTATAATTCTTTCATCATCGTCTTCATCATGTCTCCATTCACGGTTCAAACAAACTTTCTGCGTCTCAAAATAGAAGATGGCCATCAACTTCGAAAATCAGCCAGGCCCATTCGACAAATTCTGCCAAACCTCCGACAACAGTGAATTTCCACCGCTCACTAGTGCCAAGCATTTGAAGCGAGAGAGCGCATGTGCGAAAAGAACAGACACGCTAATTGATTAATCAAACACATCGCTAATTTTGGCAGTAAACAAGAGCTAGCTGTTCATCGCGCGTCACTGGCCGACCAATTAGAAGACTGCATAGCGGCTAACAAGTGATATGTGAATGCACCAGATTTTAACGCAGAAGAAGACGCAAATCCAGATGAATGGATTAAAAGGTTGGAAGTGATAACGATGGTAGTATATGAGCATATTGACAGATATATCCGCACACCACGATCCTCCGTCCACTCAGTCTTTGTCGACGAAGCCACTCTTAACAACATGTCAAGAGGCCAGCCGTCGATCGTCAACTCTATCGTTGCAACATCAGTTTCGAAATCAAGAAGCCAAGTTCCCAAATCCGCCGTCATCATGAACGAGATTCAGCAGCGTCTACGCCAAGAAATTCAGTTGAGGAGAAACGTCGAAGAACAACTATTAAAAGCGACGGCAACTAAGACGGAAAAGACCATCAATTCCGCGAAACTTTCCGAAAAATCAAACGTAACGCTGAGCTTCAACAAAAAATGCAGCAACAAGCTGAGCAGATGGCAAAGACAAGAGAAACACGAAGAGGCCGAACTTCAATATTGAGCCTTTATTGGAAAATGAGAAAAGAGGGACTAACGAAAAATACAAAAAGGACATGAAAGCCATCGAAACCCGAATGAACAGCTTGATGGGCTGTCACGGCCGCAAAAAGAGACAGAGCGTTCCGAAAAAAATTGATGCCAACGGACACGGAGCCATTCAGAAAAAACGTGTAGAGTTCAGCGGCCGCAAAACAGAATTCACAGGAGAAGAGCCCAAGGAATCCAATGACAATGTCAAGAAAAAAATATTTTTCATCGTTCATGTTAACCTGGCGATCAAAATCAGGTTTTTCTCGTGACAAACCGACAGATGTCAATCTAGACTTCAACCCCGGTCAATTTTATAGCAGCAGCTTTGATGGTTTTAATCTATAGGGGGGGGGGGGGGGTTCGAGGTTGCCTTCTTGGCACGTTATTTCTGGATCCGTAATGCAGCCACAACTGAAAAGCATTGGTTTTTCAGCATTGGCTTTCATCGACCCTTCAAACAGACTTGATTTATCATGTGAGAATTTAGTTTTTTCGAAACATTTTGTCTCGGATAAAGGCTTTACCTGAGACAAAATTTTCATCAGCAAGCAAGTTTGCCCTTTTTCCCCCCTTTTCACCCTTTTTCGTGCTGCCTATACCCACTCTTTTGCCCTTAGAGCCGAAAGGCAAAAGACGAAAAGGGTGAAAAGGGGGGAAATTCATCAGATTTTAAGGATCGCCCACCAAAAATGGCGTGGGGTCCGTTTTAAAATGGGGGGAGCTAATCTGAACTTTGAAGTGAGATTATGGGGGGAAATTATTATTTAAAAAATTTTAAAAAATACCATGAGAATCAACGTGAAAAACTGATTCTAATGGTATTTTTTTCAATCGAATCCCTTATTCATGCACCAACCCTATTCAACTGCATCTAAATATGTGCACACTTGGGTATCAGGGATGCACCAGGTATTAGTGCCCGCGTTCTTTTATGGCCTGGTGAACGACAAATAACAACAACTCTTCCAATGATTTTTCGGGAACATTTTCATTGATTTTAATCAATTATGTATTGTTTTGAGATTTTTGTTCATCGACCTACCAACTTTAGAGAACGCGCTTCAACTTTTTCGTCATATAAAAACAACAACACAATCAAATTTTTAATTTCAATCACCAGCCAAGGAAATGTTTCGTTTATATCACTAGGATATGGTGGTCGTTGAAGTGATCAATTTATAGTTGAGGATTCCGGATATATTGAAAATTTCAAAGAAGGTGACCTCGTACTCAGCACTGACAGAGGTTTTATAATAAATGATTTAAAAACCTTTGTAATGCAGAAAAATTCAAAAGCAAGCGTTCTCATCTAAGTCAATTAAAAGTCGAAGAATTTTAAGTTAGAATACATGTGGAAAGAGTAATTGGAACAGTGTTTTTCAGTTCTCAGTGGACCATTGCACCATGAAATGCTGTTCACAGACGAAAAAGAAATTTCTTTTTTGGATAAAATTGTGCGCGCATTGAATATTGAAGCGTGTATAGATATTGATAAGCGTGTGCATTAAATTATTGAAATTTTAGTATTATGTCTCGAAATTAACTTCTGTATTTGTAGCATATATTTAAAGGACGAAGATGTAAGATAAAATGTTGGTAAGATGGTTCCCAGAATAACCTGGATTGCGAGATGTAATGTTCCATAAATGAACTGGAGAAGAGAACCAGAATTTTGAAAAGATCTTTAAAGTGTAAATTACCAGAAACCTTTGCACCAACAACAAATATTTGTAACTGCATTTAGAAATAGTACTGATGATATTTTTAACAAATAGTTCACCATCTAATTCACTTTTGCAAAGTAGGAAATTCGAATCAATTATTGTTGCTTGTTGTACCAGGGCATAAGGGCATTTCATTTCAATGACACATTTATCCTCACCACAAACAATCACCCGTCCATTTGGTGACCATCCCTTCCTCTGCTCTGGCGTGTTTATCACAATCAGATAGGAAGAAAAGAATAGATCCGTAATGACCAATATCTTCGATGACATGTATCTCATAATCAATTTTGGTCTTGGCTTTGAGATAGCTCAAGTTTTTTCAAAAAAATGTAGTATTTTTCATTAGAATGACATGACATGACATTTTTAATTCGGTGTTACATTGAATTGTCACATTGAATGACATGACATTACGAGCTTAAATTAATTATTAATTCGTTGCTAAATGGCGTAACTAGACTGACTTCAAACAATTTCTTACCGAGCGACTCATCTATCGATCTCTGTGGAGAGAGCAAATAGAATATTGCCTTGTACAATAAAGTTGAATGTTACGCCCGATGAAACATTTGGCTCACGTTGGGTAGCTGGTCAATATTAAAAAAGAAAGGAATTCCAGTAGCAAAAGGTCATACGTCGAAGATTTTGTGACTAGTGGCTCTACAATTGGTCAATAATTGGGCCTTTTAATACGAGAATAATGAGAAATATAAGTTATAGTTAGAACTAAACGTGATCGTCTCCTAATGTGTTACGCCCTATTTGTTCGAACAAAGCAAACCACATTGTTATAGAATTGGAAGGTAATTTGCATGTTATTTTGTTTAAAGTTATTGTCAACTCATAAGTTCCACCAGTATAATAAAATTGCAAAAGAAGAGCGAGATGAAAAAGGAGAGTGAAAAGAGACGTTCCGTTCTCAAACTTACTTTTTGTTGCGTATAACTGTTTCTCGTAGTGAAACAAAAACACTTTTTGGAATCACGAACCATTTGATGATCTGGAAACCAGAACCACGAAGAACACCGGATAAAATGTTAGTAGCGGCGTCAAATTCGGTAAACTCTATCTCTTTTTTCAATGATACTATTTGGGCACCAGTTTTACGGCAAATCTCACAAATCAAGACATCCATTTTGATGTTACAAACTGATCATTGGTGAGCGGGATTTGTGCAGTAAATTCCGTGTGGCTGACGGTACACATTTGTATTTTCAACAATCCCATTGTCGATCGTGCCATAATTCCTACTCTCTTTTAGTGGCAATCCATTTAATTTTCGATTTTTGTCTTTCACTAGAAATTAAATTTCGTTAAATTTGAACAATGGCGTTACACAAATATTACTCATAATCGGAATACTGAAAGTTAGAATAGTGTCTTCTTCTATAAGAAATAACAAAAAGGCATCACGTGCTACTGACTCGTTTTCTATTCCCAATCTAAGGGAAGGAGGTAATATTCTGGTAGTTTCTCCAATTTTTATCTAGTTGAAATTTAAAGTTAGAAGCAAAAAATTGTAGTTTCAAATTGTCAAACATTTGTTTAACATAAATACTCCCATATTTCAATCAGATTTGGGATGGATAACAAATTTTATTTATTAAAGAATAAGGAGGTAATCTGTTCTAGTCTGTATATGGACCAATATTTACTTTCCTGTTGTTGTCGAGTTAGTCTTTCAATAATAGTGCAATTGTTATTGTTGAGTTGACTTAACAGTGTTGGTATTTTTACACACCTTTTTACTTTTTACACACATTTTACACCTAATCTTTACACACCTTCAACACAGAGTCATATTGTGCCCCAGATAGCTCTTTCCTGAAAAGGTTTTTGAACGAAGGTGGTGGGGGATTCTTTACTGCATCTGGAATATTTAGTCAGTATAGTTGTCAGGATCAGTAGCCCCTATCGCAGCTGATTTTTTTTTCCCATTTCTGCCAGTCTTTTTCTGGCTTTTTTACCTGTTCTTCTGTAGGCTCTGGAAACGTTGACCTTGAAAATTAAAGAAATCAATTGTCTACCGAAGATTACTACTCGTGTAAAGCATTCCTATGAAAGGTAATGATTATTCATGCAACCATATATTTAACATTTTTCATTACTCTACCGGCTTAGAAGTGTTTTCAATCCAACCACATTTTTGCTCAGTGCAACTTTTGTTTATATTGTCCAAAATTAATGCATGCAAAAGTGTGGCTAGATGCGTACATATTTCACCTAGACTAAATCATATTTTACATAGTACTATTTAATATTTATAATCTGTTAAAACATGAACATTAGGTGGAATTTTATCCTGCAGTGCATGTACAATGGGCAAACTGCACCATGCCATCTTTAGCACAAGTGACCCAAGGATAATATGTAACACTCAGTGTTTAAGATGCTGTAACCTAAGAAAAGAAGAATGTAACAGTCGATTAAAATAAAAAAAAAACATAAGCATTTCATGATAACACCCTTTTGCTTTAATGACGACTGCGTTGCTGTAAGCTGCAATGCAGAAAAGTCTCAGAATCAATAGTTTTCTAGACTCTGCTCCATGGCTGATATATTACGATTTTGTCAACATACAGTTTCTCTCCAGTTATTATACTTCTCCCATTTTGGAAATAGTCTATAAAATTTGGCCAAGGTACTGGTGGAATAACAATGAGAGCATCATGGTATTTTTCCAAAGATCGTCGTCAATCCAATTTGAATCGTCAATTTGTAATAGGGATAACTTTTCCAATAACCTACACTTTTCTTCACCATCCGAATTCTTTGAAAAATTTGAAAGTTCTGTTATTTTCATAAACAACAAACTTAAACAAACTTAAACTACAACACAGTTTCCACCAAAAAATCTAAATAAGCCAATGCTTTCCAGTTGTGCTGCACTACGGGTCCAGAAATAACGTGCCAAGATGGCAACTTTGAACCCCCCTATACAACGATGACGAGACAAACCAAGCCACTGAGGCGACGAAAGGCTCCAACGAGTGGAGACAAGGAGCCCAGCATTAAAAAATGCAACCCAACCATTCTGAACAGTGGACACAAGGCCCGTCATTCTTCCGTTCTGCCCCGCCTTCATTTGGGGCACCAAAACAAATCAGTTCAGATAAAACTAACAATTTTTAACAAGGTTTACGTTGCAAATTTTGAGTTTTACGGGACTGAAGTGCAGCCAAAGCCTAGCAAGAAGGGGGGTCGGACAGGGGAGATTGCGCGTAACCATGGGAGAGGGGCTAGCTGTACCACTAGCTATATTTGTTTTACTTTTTCACCTACCTGAAAAGAAGAGGATGAAAATCATATAAAAACCACACACATTGTCTGTTAAACAAAAAAAAAACTTTATGAAATTTGGGTGGTTTGACAACTGTCGTTTGTTTATTTTTTTCATTTTGGAGAAATATCTATGACGAAAGCTCTGCATAACTAGAATGAGCCCTTTTACGAGGAGATCTGTCTCTTGTCAAGTTAAATATCAGATGAGGTCATAGAAATTTTTTTGAATACGGATAATAGGCACTCATCCAACAGTGGAGCTACTAAATGAATTCAATAATGAAACGACGAGATTGGCACAGCATAGATTAGGTTTGTAAATCAAATACAAGTTTAGAAATCAGCATAGTAACAATGCCGTGTTTTTGTATTTAAAGATGGTGATGGAGAAGCTGCGATAATAGAAATACATTGCGTCTCAGATGATGTTGAACCATCACTAGGTAATGAATGTAGAAGGCCCTCGAAAAATTATCTTTCAATTACAAAGTCAGCACTATGGTAATAATAATATTATAGTACCTGATTATCAAGCTTGATGAAGAAGTGGTAAGACGCAGCAACCTCTACTCATAGGTACCCAAGTGAATGGTTTTCGGAAACTGGAAACTTATCCATTATTTATGGATGTAACCGTTGCATAAATCGTAAAATATGCTTGGGAAAGTTGCATGAATTTTCGACATTGTTTGACTGAAAAAATGGAAAAATAAATCATATATCTTAGGCTTTTTAGAATACTCAGTTTTTACCAGCAACAACTAAGGTGGTAAGCTGTTTGATTTTACAAAATATTTCAAAATTAAGGATTTAAAAAATCCAATTAAAAAAATAATATTTCATAATAATATAAGAAATCAAATTTTAAAGACAAAGTTTCAGTTTCTGTGTAAAGGACGAATATAACACTTTTATGTGTCGCCCTAAGTGCTCATTGGAACTGGAACGCTTTGAAATCCGATGATAAAACAGACGCGAGCGATTTGATTGTTGAAGTAAACACAACTGACTCAGCACGACAATCAGGATCTTTCTCCAGAGCAGCAAGATGGTTGTTCATTGCTTCAGAATGAGAAATCTTATTGGTAGTACGAAACCGTGACCCGCCTTGACTTCTCGCCTTCTGAATGAAGTCTTTAAGTTCAACTATCAAAGGTTCTTCAACTTTTTGTTTCGGCAGTAAAGTCCAAGAGAAACTGGAACAAAATCAGAGTTAAATAAAATGTCTGTGCTTACCAAAACTATGCTTTCTTGCCTCCAATCACTGAGACGAGATGAATCATTTTGGAAATTCCGTTTCTTTGATCGTCTCCTCGTCAAGTTTTCCACTGTACTTGCATCAATTTTTCTGTAGAAATCTTTCTCCAGATAGGACTCACAAAAATTGCTTGAGTGTTGCAGTTTTAAATTGGTTCACTAGGTAGCAGACCTATGAGAGAAATAATTACTAACATTTACATTTTAAAAGAATATAATTTCAACCGAACATAACATGCAAATTCTGGAGTGTTTCTCTCCCATCAAAACTTTTTCAAGCGCCACTAACTTTTCCACTTCATCAAAAGGCATATTTTGTATCAACCCCTTAACGTTGTCCAAAAAATATTTTACATTTTTGTTGGAATTTTTTAGGAGTATGTAATGGCTTTTGAATCATTAGAAAAATTGTCTTTAGAAAATCTTTTACTTCTTGGATACTAGTTGACAAAGAATTCATTTTGTTTTCCAAGTAACTATAAGTTTCTATAAAAGGTACAAATTTTAAATGTTGCATTAAGTATGTTGTGAGATTTATAACATAAATTATAACGTATAATTATATATTTTGAACGTAAGCTCGAAGAAGTTCACGAACGATTTCATTTTAGACACTAAAAATTCACGTTTACTTAAATTCACATGTAAAATTCTTAGCTGGGTACATGATGTCTAAGTTTACACGGTTTGGCTCATAAGGACTTCATTTGCTGTTTATGACGAACTTAAACCATAAACATAATTAACAATTATATAGTTAATTGATAATTTATAAAATGTCATAGAATATTATCAGGTCTTCGTAAGTTAGCACCGCCAGCAGAAGAGTTTTTAAATGCATATGACTACCATTGCTCTCACGATTTGATTCATTCGCCATCGCTCCATTTACTGTGTATGAAGATAAACTCAAACCTTTAAAAAGAATTTACAAATAAAATTGAAAATAATTCTGATGTGACGGTGATGGAAAGTTACCAGATTGTTGAATACTTCTATTTGGAACAGTCGAATTTGTCGTTAGTTGGCTGCCATTTTTCTCACTATTTGATATGTTTACCATCTCCCATTTACTGATGTATATAATGATGTGCTCAAATCTAAATTTATAATTTACAATCAAATATTATAAATACTACTTATAGAACGACGATAGAAAATTACCCGATTGTTGAATGCTTGCACCAGAAACAGTCAAATTCTGAGTTTGATTGCTGCAATAACCCAACATTTAGCAACCAGTTTCAATTCACTTATTGCCAGGTTGTTTTGTTTTGCTTCCAAGCCATCTGACAGGAATATATCGATAATTTTTTATTTCATTGGCTCTTTCTACAGATTTCTTGGATTTGTGAAACATCGAAACGACACAAGAGTTTTGTAAAAAACAACAATTTTCAGAGCCGTCCCATTTTCACAAAGATAGTACGAGTCCTTTCTGGTGTTGGATTTCAAATGTTTTCTCAGTGATGTGCTCACACATGCCGCAGGATTTTCAGGGTTGAATATCGAGGTTCTAATAGTCTGATCCATTTCTGATATGTTTTCAAGTTCTGAAATTCTTCTTGCCATCTGTGCAAATACTTTATTCGTGGATCTTATATAAGTGACTTCAACGTCCCAGTTTCGTAAGGTAAATTGCGAAAGGGAAAGCAGAAATCGAATCCAGTGGGCAATCGTCTACTAAATGTGTGATGGAGTGCACATTGTACACCAGATGATTACTTCCGTAAATCTTCCCAAATTGAAGTATTGCAAAATATTGAAAACATTGTCTTCCTACATGTGAATACATTTTGCACATCGTTGGAGAACACACTACTCTGACGGCCAAGTGTAGATACAGGAAATGGTTGCATCCCTTAAAAAAATACTGGTTCAATATAGAGAAGAAGGGTTCGCGAAGCTTTCGCAATTCAACCGCTTTTAAGGCCTTGGCGTGTTTAAACGATGTGATCACACGATGGAATTCTTGTGGGTAGGATGAACGAATACGATGAAGCCTTTTCACCAATTGTGCTCTTTCCCACGGTCGAGTTTATCCTTGAAGTGCTTCTTACTCCAATGACCTTTCCAATTGTGAGAAGCCGCTTAAAAACTCCAAAAAGAACCAGATGCATATAGTCCAGAGGAAAACAAGATATCATGTCAATTTTCAAATCTAATAATAGGCCACTAAGAGAAAGTTTATTTCTTCCATATAGCAGTGCAAGTTTATTCTTTCACAATATCATTCTTGTTGACTAGCAATCCCAGGGAATCATTAGAAGTATAGATCATTGTTAGATACCGAACAAATCCCTGGCACATCGTCCACAATGCAATCGGGGGAAGAGTGTCGGAAGTATATATAAACAATTACTTCCGTATCTCTTTAAAAAAATTTATTGTAAAAATTTAACAGAATTGTGTTACACTATGATTTCCCTTACATGGCTACTAGAATCACAGGTGTTTCATGAATATCTGGAATGGTTGGAAATATTTGAGTGGGTGGAAAGGCCCCAATCGGTCGATTACTCGATTCTTTTAACAATAACAGTTCACGATCAACAACCCTTCTTATTGAAAATCGTGAACGTCGTTTCATTCGTTTCATTCTTTTAAAGCGAAAAAATAAGTGATAGTCTCAGATATTTCACAATCAGTTGCTGAAATCAGTTTTTGAAAACCCTTCTGCTTGTTTACAACAATGCAGTGGCACTGAAAACAATTGAGAACCAGGGTCATACCAAGACTAGTCCACTATCAAACCACCCATGATTGGTTAACGATTGGATCTAGCGTAGAAATCATTGCGAATACGTACTAAGGTTTGCAGAGAATGTTGACAATGCCAGTACACAAACTGTCGAACATGGCATTTAAGTGGGAAGGCAAGTGAGAGATGTAGTGTTCAAATACGACGACAAACTTGACGATACATTCTGCGATACGTATGCGGTTGTCTTGATGTGGATAAATGCTGAACCCCACTCCTTACATCTATATAGATATTGATCACATTCTAAATCCTGATATGTTGACAAATCCAGATATTTAAGGTCTCACACCTGTTTCAGTTTTTACAACAGTTAGTAAGTGCCTTCATAGTTTACCATATTATTGTTATGTGTATTTATTTTTTCATACATGTTTAAAAGTGATAAGGACATATTGAGATCCCTTGCTAAACCAGAATGGTTTCGTCTGAGAGAATTGGGCATTTTAAATAAAGAATGCCGGTTCAAGATGAATTCGAAGGACACGTTTGTAGATTTTTGAAAATAAATCTTCCTAAATTCGGCAAACTAATACTCTAATTCAGGAAGAATTTTTTATCTGGTCCATCAGAAATACAATGCTGTTTGGCACATGGAACCGCTCGTCTGGCGTTCCATGGTCCAATGTTGATTATTCCAGTTTATTTTTCTCTCGGTTTCTCTGTTCTGGTTAGAAATTGTATTTTATAAAGTTCAACCATCAAGAGGTCCCTAGCGGGCCCTAGTCGGCAGTCGACGGGCTCTAGTCGGCATTGTTTACATTGTAACAAGATCTTTCAAGCTGTCCATAATGGCCATCGTTGCTGCTCGGCTGATTGTACCAAAGCTCGCCAGGCCCTAAATCGTCAATCCACCAACTCATCGTCGGCCTCAGTCAATAAGGCCAGCAAGCCTGCCAAAAGGAAGAAAGATACCGAATCCCCCGAAAAAGCAGACCAGAATGGAATGAAGAAGTCCAAGTACGACCCAATCTCCACATTTATTGCCGAGTTACCAGCTGCCACCATCCTTTCGTTAAGTAAAACAGAACTAATTTCTCGTCTTACTGCTGCTTTGTCCCTACTTGAAAACAATCTTGTTGACATTTCCCATCTTGAATCTAAGGTCTCCCAGCTCAGTGATGACCTGGATGACCAAGACAATCAGATCAGGCGCCTAAACGACGAGGCTGTACAAATGAAGGTAGCTTTTGCTGATAGTGTCTTTTGCCTACAACGGTCTAGCTCCCCCCTTGATCGGTCTACTCTGCCCGTTTCTGGCCCGTCTTACGCCTCTGTTGCCCGTGGCAACCACACAAATTAAGTTCTCGTTGCCAAATGTGTAAACGGCTCGGCTCCTGCTGAACCTCTGAGCGTTCTCGCGGTTGAAAAGTTGCTCGACACTCCCAACAGCGGCTTGATTCCATCCCATGTCCGATACAAGAATAACAAGGTGTTTGTCACCCTCGACAACGAGGTGGCCGTAACAAAAGCAGCGGCCATCTTAAACAACAAGCCTGAATTCCAGAGTCACTTTGAAAATGCTGGCAAACTAAACGTATCGTTCCCGGTGGTGGCTCTTTTTGTAAATGTGTCTGATCCGGACAATCTCAGGGCGGAATTGGAGCATCGTAATGCGCTCTTGCGTGGCCAGATTCAGTCTGTCAAGGTGATTTTTACCAAACCTCAGACAACTGAAGGACATGTCAAGATTTTTCTCAAGTCCAGAGCTGTCAGGGACGAAATTTTAGCCTTGCGTAAAGCATCTGTTTTTGGCACCTACTATCGCATTGTGCCTGTCGATCTGAACAGGGAGGTGAGACGATGTTTTAAGTGTCAGCATTACGGGCACATTCAACGGGATTGCACGGCCACCTTTGCAACCTGCGGGAAGTGCGCGGAGCGGCACCGTACTAGTGAGTGCACCTCCAGTGTTCTGAAGTGTGTGAATTGCAGTGGCCCTCACCAATCTGGCCATACGACTTGCGCTGAACAAGTCAAAGCGGTTGATCGGTACAGATTCTTTCTCGACAAACATGTTTAATCTTTCTGAAAACTCTCTATCCGATCCTGCCAATTTTCCCAATCGTCTCAAGTGTCTTCAAATTAATTTGCGACACTCGAGCCTTGCCTCAGCTTCTCTTGCTCAGGCAATTCTTGATTTTGAAATTGATATTGTCTTAATCCAAGAGCCTTATGCGATGTCATCTTTTACTCCGGTTGTTGCTAATGTACCCCCTGGTTTCTCGGCCTTTCACATGCTTTCTGAAGATCATGCCTATGTGTCCGCAATTCTGGTACGCGATTCAGTTGCCATGTCGGGCAGATTATCTTGCAAACACGGTATACAGACGATTCGGCAAATTTGACGTTTGCCGAATTGGTTTTGGCCGAATTGGATTTTTTATTTATTTTGCCGAACCGGACAACCAATTCGGCAAAATTTGCCGAATCACCACCAGGTGGTACACTATTTGCAGACAGTTCCTTCCCATTCTTCATTCCCATCAGTATTGTTCTGACTGTCGTTCCTGAAGTATCTTTGTACGTGGTATTTACGCATCTTTTGCCTGACATTTGGATATCGTTTTTGCAATTGGAATTTTGAGTTATCCTTTTTTCTTTGTTGAGTATTGTTTGAATTATTTAAGATTATCAAATAGAATTGATGTCATACGTTGTTTTCTGGTGTTTAGGGGCTTTTCCCCACGCGGTTTTCTAGTGTTTAGGGACTGATCTCCCATGCGGTTTTTTGGTGTTCTGGGACTGATCTCCCATGCGGTTTTTCTAGTGTTTAGGGACTGATCTCATTTGGCTTTCAATGTTTTATTTTATGTTTTCAAGTTTTACATTTATGTTTACAAGTTTTACATTTATGTTTACACATTCAGAACATTTCACTCACTCAAATCATCTTTATCGTTGTCATAACAAAAAGCTTCATTTAGAAAGTTAGTTTCGCAATAAACTTCAGACACAGCTTTCAGCAGTTGTTTGCCGTCAAGCTTTTCAGGATATGACTCCCACAAATCGAACAATTTTTTGTTTACAGAATCGCTTATTTTCAGCGCTCGTTTCACTATTTTGTTTCGGCACATCCATTTTTTGTAGAGAGGAATCAGTTTTGACTCCTTATGTAGTTCGGGGACCAAAGCGTAAAAATTCATTTTATCTTTTGTGTGGCAATTGATGCGATTATGCCAACCTTCCGCGTCATTGTTTGTGCGGATGGGCTGATTAAACACACACCATTTGGACGGTGACCACACTCTACTCTCAATCCAGTTCTCTCGCATGTATGTTATAACTTGTTTGACTAGAGCTAGTTGGGTTTTTTTCTTTTTTAATTCCTCGTCCGTCGTCCACAAAGCAAGTGTCTCCCTTTCAAGGTACTTAAACATTTTGGGGATTTTTTCCATTGGAATCAGGTGTAGGCTTAAGAAACGCTTTAGAAACTTATGAACAGTATGGTGACTTTTGTATAAGCCAACGAGGCCGATCTTTTTCAAGTTACGAAATACAGCCTGACACCAATGGAAACCACACCCGATAATGGTAACATCTGGCAGCGTTTCTTTCACCCCTCTCCAAATTGCGCGCTCAAAGTCAGTTACGAACTCCTTTACGGAACATTCCCCACCCAATATCTCCAAGATTTTTTCGAACACCTTCCTGTAATCTCTCTGTGTCCTTCCGGACATAAAAACAAAACAAAGGGGAACTTGCTTAAGCTGGCCATTTTTTTTCAAAAACCCATGGAGGGAAAATAGTTGGGTGAACGGAGCGTTGATAACTTTGAAGGTTCCGTCCGCATACCATCTTACTGCAGTTTTCAAAACGGAAATTTGTTCGTCCGTAATGAATATTAGGTGCCTTTTCGCTCCTACAACGACTTCCCCTCTGTAGAATTGTTTGGGAAGAAATTCCATTTTTATGAGAAAAAACAGGTCAGTTGGGTTTTTTGCAGTAAGCTTAGCTTTTACCCGATTCACCGCCCTGGCTAATGTAGTAGGGTTAATAGGGTTTCAATTTGGATTCCCATCTAGGACCTTAACGATAAGGGGCTCAACAACTTTTTGAGCAGGTTCATTAAGGTGATCTAAGGCATACTTTTTTGCTTCGGCAGCTAAAATGACGTTGACTTTGTGATGCGACTTAGGGTTGCACGAATGGGGGTGATGCTCAGCAAATTTATCCCCAATCTGGGAGACTAGACCGTGACAAGGATTCTTTTTGGGCCGGAAGTTGCAGCGCCACATCACCGTTCCATTTTTTCGTGTGTAACGAATGCCAAGCCCGCGATCAGTGTCGTCGATAAGCATTGGTTTAAGTCTAGAAAGCAAAAAAATAGTTTTAGGGTAATGAATCACAATAACTGATAACTATTTCGATACCTTTTTCCGGCTGCTGGCTCAATATGCCATTTTCGAATCCTATTTATTGATCGATTAGATCGATCACGAGAGCGTTCTTGAGCTAAGGACGGCAGACTCGATTCTTGAGTAGCAACAGGCCTGGCGAAAAAACTTGTTAACTCCATGGGGGAATTTGGCTGGGCGCTTGGCCTTTCATTGTATCTTTCAGAGTCTTCTAGTGTAGCCATCTGTCTTTCTAGTAAACTATTTGACCCCTGCTCCATCGGCGAATTCACCTCTTCGTTAGTTGATATCATCTGAAAAATTCGTTTAATTGACGGTAGACAAAGGTAGACTAGTTCTGTGACGGGTATCTCTTGTGTATTTTTATATATTATTTCATACGTAGTTGCCGAATCGACTTTGGCCGAATCGGTAGGTACATTAGGTAACAATTCGGCAATTTTGCCGAATCGGATACGCCCCTTTTGCCGAAACGGTTTTTGCCGAATCGTCTGACATTCTGCAAACACATTTCCAATTTCGCCGCCTGTGTCGAACTAGAGACTAACACTGGTCCTCTTCGTCTATCTTCTGTCTATATTCGTCCGTCCACTTTGAATTTCTCAACCACTGTTTCGGCTATACTTGACGCCGTCGCATCTCCTTTTGTTGTCATAGGCTCTGATGTTAATGCCAAGTCAATGTTGTGGAACTGTAAAGGCAATGACAAACGTGGCGAGGAACTTGAATCGCTATTGGCTAGTTTCAATTTAAATGTTGCTAACCGTCCACTGGTCGAACTTGATTTTGTGCCCGGCGATACTTCCTTTGTTGATCTCACTCTTGCTGGTGACCAGGTCAAAATTCTCCGTTGGCTTTTTCTCGCCATTCCGTCTCTCTCTGACCACCCGTACATCTTCTTTGAAATTTCTCACTCTGCTTTTGTCAAGATCCAGAGGAAGCCTGCACACTTGAAACTACCATCGGTGCTTAACATTAATGCTGATATTTTCTCCTCTAATCTTGCCAAATCCCTTTCTCGTCTACCCTCACCAGCTGGTATGACAACTGAGGCCTCAATTGAGCATAATATATCCAGCCTTGTCTCTGTGCTCTCCTCGTGCGCTCTTTCAGCCAGAATCCCTAAACCTCGCAACATGCGAGTACAGAGTATGCCATGGTGGTCCCCCGAGCTCTGCGCCCTTCGAAGTAAAGTTCGTTCTCTTTATAAAGCCTGGTCTAATAACAAGTGCGCGACCACGGAACTACCGTATCGTCGCAGCAAAGCCCAATACCAGCGGTCTTTAAGGGCTGCCAAATGCAGAGCTTGGGAGAAAGTAAGAGAGTCGGCGACAAATGGCGACGTTTTTGGTGCCTTAGCCGATTTTACGGGGAAATCTAAATCGATCCCTCTTCCCAATGAAATCCGTGTCGATGGCTCTCTATCATCTGACCCGGTTGTCATTGCTGAAGCTTGTGCTCGACACTTCTTTCCCGACGAGCCCCCGTCCGATCTTTCCCACTCTGCCATCGAAGCCTCAGCGCATGCTGCCCTTTGCTCTTCATCAGCTGAGGCTACTCCTCTCATCTCTGACTGGGAATTTGAAGTAGCTGCCCGATCAATGAACTCTAAGTCCGCCCCGGGTATCGATGCCTTGCCCGCTGATTTGTTATTGCTCAGTCTACCACTGATTAAACCTTATCTCATGGCAATTCTTAATGCCTGCCTTTGCCTCTATTTTTTCCCCGATTCTTGGAAAGTAGCTAAGGTCACGGTAATAGGGAAACCAAACAAAGAAGATTACTCCAGCTTGAGTAGTTTCAGACCAATTAGCCTAATCTCTAATCTGGCCAAGTTCCTTGAAAAGGTGATGCTGGGCCGGCTGCTTTGGCTCGCTAGTGTTAATAGCTGGTTGAGTCCCAAGCAGCACGGTTTCAGAGAGAACCGCTTTACGGAAACTGCTGCCCACTCGTTGGTTTCGTTTATTGAATCTGCCTTCTCTGAAAAGAAAGTGTGTGTGCCACTGCTTTTTTAGACATAAAGAGTGCTTTTGACTCCGCATGGCATCCAGCCATACTGGCGACCCTGGCCTGCCGTGGCTGCCCTAGCTATCTTATCAAGATGATCAACTCTTTTCTATGTAACAGAACGGCTTGTTTTGTGATAAATGACCATACCCTAAAAAGACGTGTCAATCTTGGCTGCCCTCAGGGGGGTATTCTGTCTCCCTTTTTGTGGAACATTCTCATCGACGATCTGCTGATATTGTCTTTCCCGTTCCCAGTTAACACAGAGGGCTACGCAGATGACATCGTCATTGCCACTACTCACAAGGTTCCAGCAGTTGCCACTCATAACCTTCAGCTGGTATGCGACTCTGTAAGTGCATGGCTATCCGAGAGGAAACTTTTTCTCAATGCAGTCAAAACCGTGTTCGTTGTATTCTCGCAAAAAACACTTCCCTTGACCAATCTCTCTGTCTCTATTAATAGCGTGAAAATTTCTCCATCACTCTCTGCATCTTTTCTCGGCCTCATTCTGGATGCGAACTTAAAGTGGACTAATCATGTACAGGCAAAGTGTGCCTCTGCCAAGAGAGCTATGATGGCGGTCAGTAGCTGTCTACGTTTGGCCTTCGGTTTCGACGCTACTCGCCTAGGTTTTCTCTATTCTTCTACGGTAGAGCCGATCCTTACTTATGGTTGCTCTGTTTGGGCGTCTTTCCTTAGAACCAAGGCGGGTGTTAAGAAGATCCGGTCTTTTCAGCGCTTCATCTGCCGGACGATTACCTCCTCCTTTAAGACCGCACCTACGGAATCGCTCATTCTTCTCTCAAACCTACTTCCGTTAGATCTAAAAATACTCGAAATCGCAACTCTTCGTTATCTAGCCACTCCTGCGGACGATTGTTTCTGCCGCTCCTCACGCAAATACATTCTCGACCGAGTTCCTTTCGATCGTATTTCCCACTCTTGGATGAAAGCCCGCCTCCCCGTCCTCTCTGATCATCCCCCGTGGAAAATTTCTCTCTACCGGTCTTCACTTCTCTCCGCTGTTGTCCCTTTGAAACCGAACGTTTAGGGCACTCTCCGCTGCTTTATTGGCGTCTATCACGCACGCGATAGGACTGGGTGTTGTGTGGTCCTCTCTGACTACATTACCGTCCTCAAGATCTCTAATTGGTCTCTACCACCGGGAAATTCCCTCCGTTTTGGTTTTAGTCTTGCTTTGTCTGCAGCGTTGGGCATCATACGCAGTTTCAAATATACGTATAGCTCTTGTGAAATCTTTCTAGCCAACACACAGGCATTTTTACAACCTGCGACTCCTCTTTTTCCTTCTGAATTAAGCAACCTTGCCACCTTGGCCTCTTTAGGGAGCTTCTGTCATGTCTTCACGACCACTAGTCCTGCTTCTCCAGGTCTTGCTCTTGCTAGCTTCTGGGCAAATTCCCCCGCTCCATTCTTGACTGCTTCGTCGGGCATGTCTACTGGCCTTATCAAACGCCTGGTCAGGTCTCATGTTTCTAGAATTTGGAATGGCGAGTGGGTGTCTTCTCATGGAAACTTAAGTGTCAGATCCTTTTTTCCTGATGTAAACTCTGCCAAGGTGCTCCTGACCCGTCGTACCAATGCGATCACCACCCAGCTTCTTACAGGCCACTGTTTCCTCAACATCCACCAGTATCGATTTGGTTTTTTGCCCTCTGCCTCTTGCTCTTGCGGTGCCACAGTTGAGTCTTTGCCTCACTTTCTCTTCCACTGCCCAATCTATTCCGCGCATAGGACGTTATTAGTCGATGAAGTTACCTCAAGCGACATTCCTTGGCCCCCGGACTCTCTAAAATTCTTTTGTCAATCAAACCTCCTTTGGAATTCTGTAGTGAAATTCGTCCTTCGCACAAAGCGTCTTGCTCGTGTGATGCCATCACTTACTCGAGCTTGAGTTGACAGGCCTATAAAGTTTCGTTCTGTTTTACTCCGCCCGTGGTGGACATGGTCCGGAAGCGCAAGCCTCCGTCGATTAATGTACACCACGGGCGCTTTCATCTATGCTCACCACATGTGTGATGTGTGCTCCTCAACGCAGACTGGTGCTGCGCGTCGGGATGCCAGTATCGCACCTCTGTGCGCGTCTCAATTTTACAGTGCGTTTCGCCTACTGGCTCTGCACAACTCTCTAGCGTAATTTTTACTTCCCCTCCATCTGTATATGGCTCTCCATTCTCCCAATCATTTTAGTGCGTAGGGCGGGGCTTTGGTAACTGCACCTGTGGTCACCAATGGAGGCTGTAGCTATGCCGGAGACCACCGGCTGGTGGTCTTGAAGGTTCTACCAAGCCGGACAGGTACATTAAAGCCTCCATTGGCCTCTCCGCAGGCTGCCCGCATCAGAGCTGCCGTCAGGCCCAGTTTCCATTATATATGTAAATATGTGTAAATATTGCCAATTGTTTTATTCTTCCTTGTAAATACGTTTGTTTTTAACTTCGGGTGAATAAACTGGGCTACACTCGAGCTCCGAGTAATGCCCCTACAATTAAAAAAAGAGCTCGGGGGCTAGGGCCAAGATTGGAAATTCTGAATGGTGAAATTTGTAAATGGATATTTACCTGAAAAGCAACTTTGCTTTCCTTCTCCTTCCCGAGCACTCCAGGCTATTCCGATACAACTTTGGAAACCATAAAATCAAATGATTTAACTTCGTTTGCAGTAGAATGGTGTTTTATAGAGCGATTTGTCCAACTCCTCACAAGAGAACTATAATCAAGAAAATTAAAGGGCACTCATTATGATGTCCTATTTTTACATTTGATTTTTTTATTTTTATAGCGTTGATACCTGAGGTAGATAGTACTCTTTTAAATAGATTGCCATTGTCGTTATGGATAAATCTTTTTTCCATTGTTTACGACGAACATGTAGAGGAAAGTCACAAGAAACAGTGAGAGAGAGACACTTTGTTAGGTTTTGGTAGTGACATTAGTCTTGCAAATGGAAAGAAACTTTCGTTGAACTCAGCCGTGTTGAGAAGAATATAAGGAATCTGCCTTCGAATGAAATTGATGCCAAATCGTGACATCTGTGCTAAAATATTTTACGAAAAACTTCATCCTCTTTGGGAATGAGCTGCCATTCCTGTTAAACCAGCTAAAGCATGCATTGATCAACTAGTATCCCTCCACAATACATTTCTTGTGATGAAGAAGATCCCAGTGCAAAGACAAAAGAGCAAGCAGTATCAGAGTAAATTGAGAGAATTTCAAAGCAATCTATATTATTTATGTGATATAGCTCCATCCAATGTAAGTTCTCTAATGCGGTGTTCGAGAAATGCCAACTGGCAAGATTATAATTTTATTGAAAACCAGCGTCAATTTCCTCAAGTAGGATTTATGGGTTTAGATGGAGTCACGCGTAAGAGAGAAATGAAGAGAATTCACTAACTCTCGGCTGCAAACAAACGGCAACGGCAAGAACCTTTCAATGAAACTGGGAAGTTCGAAGACGAAGAACAAGATATAAGTTGTGCCGATTCATCTTCTGGTGAAGAGTTTGACATTTCCTCCATTTAACCTCGTTCAACACCTCGACCGACATCCGTCGCTCTTGAAATCCCAGCAAAAACTTTAGCCAAAATTACAGGACAGGCAGTTTACAGTAGAAACCTGAGCGTTCGAGATCATGTGGTAATGCAAGCTTCTTTTGTTACCGCTGGAGGTAGAAATATTTCTGAAATGTCCGTATTGAAGAGCCCAACTCATCAACAGGGTTTAAAAAATAGAGAACAATTAGTTGCCAGTATCAAGAAATCTTTTGTGCCATTCGCGTCAGTTCACTGCGGCTCAAAATTGATTAAGTAAGGAATTTGTTTCAGTAATTTTCATTAAAATAATAACAATGTGGTTTTTCAGATATTATACAGGAAAAGTTAATAATAGAGTTGTAATACTATTTATTGGAAAGCCGTTAATTGACTATCCTAAAATCTTAGGCATACCAATCATTCCTCGATCTACTAGACAAGAACAAACTACTGCGTTGGTCGAGGTGTTAAACGACTGGAACTGTCTTTAAAACGTAACTGCTCTTGCGTTCGACACCACGGCTTCTAATACTGGTCGCCTGAATGGATATGCTATTCGCCTAGAGAGTCATTTGAAAAGAGCTTTGCTGTGGATGGCGTGCCGACATCACGTCTATGGAGTCCACATCAATTATGTTCCGCAAGATATCAATGGTAAAACTCCATCGAAGAACCCATCTAATGCTATCTTCGCCAGATTTCAAAATGATTGGGAAATGCTTAAACTTTGACATTCCTTAAACAAAGACAAATCTGCCTTAGTACTGTTGGATTATAGTGAACTATGTGACGAGTTAAAAGCTGTTGTGGAATCAGTAGCTTCATGGGGTGAAACATTGTACGAAGAAGAAGTCTTACCACTGGAAGATTATCGTGAACTGTTGGAAATCACACTAGTTTATCTTGGTGCTCCATAGTTCATCCATTTTCTTTTTGAAAGCCAGGTTAGAAGAATTGTTTACTCTTAAGGCTCTCACTGATTAATTTTTTACATCAGGCGTTAACCACCATGCTCGCTACATGGCGAATGCGATTTACTTATTAAAGATCAAGTCATTATCTGAAGAATTTGCAATGTCGGTGGCCCCATCAGACGATTTAAAATTTCTTTCTTTGATGAAATTATTTAGCGATGAAGACGAAATCGCTGTGAAGTCTTGTACCAAATCAGTTCTAAGCCATTAGTAGTACTTAACGCAATAATTGGTAATTTTATCTGTTTTTGATCGAGAAATAATTTTATCGTTCCGACACCAAATGGTATTGAAACTTCTTATCTTTCCCCGTCCAGTAACTTTTTATTCTCAAAATCTCATTTTTCCTACTATCAATCCGCTTCTAGTAGTCTTTTCCAACGACTTAATTAATTTAATTGGACCACGAAGTTGGTTATTGTTTGATTTATTTAAGTTAACTGATGAAAAGATCGATTGGATAAGGCTCCAGCGTACTGCTGGAATGACATGGCCCGTTTCCGATTCGCGAAAAAAATTTAAAAAAATAATTCATCATTTTAACTAGTACCATCAATTAAGGTAATAGTATGTGGAGACTTAACAAAAACAACCCAGGAGCCCTGTAACTCTTCCTTTTAAGGCTTTTCTAAGTCAAATGCGGATGGCCTTTTAACAGAGCACTTCAAACAGCTCCTGTATTTAATAGGAGAATCGTCTCCAACTTCATAGAATTTCCCAGTGAATAGATCACTTTCAACCACTACAACTATTTTATTACGTGACATGAATCCGTTTGTGTGTGGTATCTTTAGTTTATGAACGCTTCCTTTGGTGTCAAAATAAATCGAAAAGCAGACGGTTCTTGAACAAAGGATTGGAGTTAAATCATCTGTCAAGCGTAATAAACATTTTTGTTATGCTATCGGCCGCAGTGGTGCGCATTGGCATAAACTGCGCACGACTTTTTTGCATGTCTACTACTTTTTGTTTGGAAAAACATCTATACTGCTTTCTTCTGAGGATGAAGAAGGAAGCAAGATTATTTTCATCACTTCAGCATTTTTCTGTTCATGATTACCCATTACCCAGTAAAAGAAGATGATAATTTATCATCAACTATCTTAAAGTAATGATATTAGTTTGATCTCCAAGAATGTTGTTGCTAAGTGTACAACTTTCTTTTACAAAAAAGTCATATCCAAGTTTAATAATCCGCGTTGGAATTGATGTAGCATAAACCTTCATACTGATGGATGTCCAACTCACTCTTTGTAATTATTAATTACGCACCTCATATCTAGAAGTTTTTTTCACAAAAAGCAAAACGAAAAATTTTGCATAGTAAAATTTCTGTAAGCTCGTACACCTGCATACTCTGCTCCCCGTGTGAGCCGGTGTTTTATCAATTTAATCGTGGTGATTGAGATCTGCATCACTATTTCAGCTGTCATATCGTTTTATATAATACCTGAACATGATGAAACACTTCAAAGTCAGTGTGTAGAAGTGATTCCTACCCGGTACGAGTAAACTCTAATAAAATTTAAATCGTTTCAATCACAATTTCGTTAACACAGATGGGATTGAATATGAAACTTGTTCGGAATTTTATTTTAAGTTACAGTCAATGTGTGCTATTTCATTCACGTGACATCTGTAAGATTTTTCTGGAACCAGCCACAAACTGTTTAGTTCCAGTCTATTCGATTGAGTCAGTTCATGGAATTGCGTTAAATTGTCGCTTGAATGTGATGTATATGAAACAAAATGAAATCTCCATCCGGGTGGCCCATTGGCAACACTAGTAATTCTTTTCAGTGGAGTGGAAATGTGTACGTTAGAAACAGTATTAGCGGGACCAGTAGATCGTGAATCTTATAGCTCAACGTTTGAAATTGCGACTGTCGATATACAGGAAGAATTAATTCATGTGAAGATAGAAATTGCCCCCCCCCCCCTGAAGTTCCTAATATTCAACAAACCAACTTTCGGCTGGGAATTTCTCATGCAAGTAAATTTTGATTTTTAACACCACAGTCTGAATTCCTTCGTGAGCTGTCGCCTAGTTCTAGTTATTCAACGTGAACAGTGTTAATCTGTAATTTAATTCAGTGTGATAGTTTCATTATTCGATAAAATTTTAATCGCACCGAATCATAAGCAACATATTCGTTAAGTACCCGCGTGAAGTAAAATTGACAAAATATCCTCCATATCAGAGCATTTCAATATGTACTTGTATGCAATTTCGTAAATATCGTTTCGACTTTAACGAATAATATCAAGCGATGTGCATAAACCCGTCCAGGCGAGCTGGAGTATGGAAGATCCTACGGTCGTGGGGGTCTTCTCTAAGAGGGTCTTCTCTCTCCAATCCTTCCAACACGTAGTCTCTCCTGGCACGTAGCCGATGTTCTTCCGCTCTTGGGTCAGAAATTTCCGGCGGAACGACTGCTGCTGGGACTAGGGGCCTGTTATAGTAGGCCTCCCGTTTTCCTTCCGACGTGTTGTGGTGAAGCTTCGGCAGGACTTCTCCTGTCCACGGAGGTATCTCACCTCGTAGACGGGACTGGCACCTCTCCCTCCATGCCTTTGCTCGTTCTATTTTTGTTTAGGGTTGGAGTACCTTTTAGGCGATGTTAAAGAAATAGACGTTAATTTCCTTAATAATTTCGAGCAATGCAACTAACATGAGATACGAAAGCTTTGGGGCGAATACCGATTTTTTTGCCCCCGACTGTGTGGAAAACCCACCCCGAAATACAATGAACGGTGGCGAAGAGAGAATTTCACTGATTCGAGAGAAGGAGAGGGAAAAAATGGCTGTCTACGTGGTGGGCGTTTTTTTACAAGTTAAAAAAAATATATTCCCAAAAGAAAATTTTAGCAATGGCGACTCTCGATTTTTTAAATCTTACTAAGGAACTGTTCCATTAAAAGGATGTCTATTGACTCTAGTTTGTAGAGAATTTTGGGGTCCCGTTTAACTAGACCCCGAGATTCTATTTGTCTGACTGAGAGAGCAACAATTTATGAACAACTGACTTGAAAGCGAGAGAAATTTTTTGCTTGGCTATTACCTACGTTTACTCTATCAAATTTTCAAAGGGGGGAAATGAGTGAAAACAAATTGGGAACTGAAATGAGGAACAAGTTTGAGTGTGAGCCGACAAAAAAAAAGAAAATACTGATTTCAATCTGTTTGAAGGACTATGTGAGACTGTAACACTTTGCCGGAAGTGTCTACCGGTTACATACCCAAAGATGAGAAATAAATGACACAAGAGTAAGGTGTTGACTCGATCGACTTTAGCTTCACACTAATTTATTGCTAGTATAAAATGGGTTGTTTACACACTAGGGGTAAAGGTAAATCGTTGAGATGACGCGGCAAGTGACTCCGATGGCCAGATCTTGAAATGGGCTGTTGGGGAGTCAAAACATTCCCAGCAAGGACTTCGGCCAATTGCGTACGCCAGCCTGAAGCAGAAAGATGCCGAGATGGAATACCACGCAAACGATATGGAGTGCCCCAATTGTTGTGGCTTTAAGAAATTTAGATCGCACGAGTATGGTCGCCGGTTCTCAGGGTTAAACGGACAGCTCAACTGTTCGGTGGTTGTGGTCGAAAAAAGGATGTCAGTGGAAATTTTGCAAGATGGATTCTCGCCCTGCAAGGATTTCATTCAAATCTGCCACGTCAAAGTTGTAGATAATTTTGTGGCTAATGCCCTATCTCGCAACCCTAATAAATTCTGTATTGGACCTAGTGACTCCGAGATCGGTCATGGAGTTTGTGTTCTTGACAGTAGAAAGCCCCCGAGCATGAATAGTACTGAATCGGCGTTCCAAAAACAATTGGATAGCTAACTGCCTCCTATTACTAATTTGGTTGAAATATAATGCCCCTAGTGAAGTTTAAGCAAATTTAAAACTCTGTCTTAAAGTATTGTATAAGAAAAATCCCTCTCATGGCCGTAAATTATTTGTGTGTGTCCTGTCTATATTGCATAGAAAATTATTAAATTCTATCATGAACACCCCGCTTCCATCCATGAGCATTGATAAGAAAATCATCCGTGTATGCGAACGTTATTGGTGGCCAAAAATTTCGAAAGAGTATACGCAAATATGTGTTGTCATGTAATTATTGTCAGTTTCATAAGTGTGTCCATGGATTCCCTGCCGGAAAGCTGCAACTCATCCCTCCCACCTGATTGTCCTTTTCATACCGTCGCAATGGACCACCTTCGTCCCTTCATACCGACGGGATGGACCAACTTGGTTCCTTCAAATTAACGAGTGGTGAAAAGGAACATATTTTAATGTGTTTAGACTACATAACTAAACATGTGGAAGCAGCATCTGTAACAGACACTACCAGTGCACTTGTGGTTGAGTTCATCAATGAAAACATCCATTTCCGTCACGGTGGATCCACTAGGATTATTAGTGATCATGGCACAGCATTTTCTTCTCACCTTATGGAAGAAAAACGAAAGAGTGGGAAACGCATCACGTGTTGGATGGTGGAACATCCTAAAACGTCCGGATTAGTCGAGAACAGGATGATAACTCAAGCATTGTCAGGAAACGTCAACACGAACCATGATGATTGGGATTGGCACCTTCCTGCAGCAGTTTTTGCAATCAACACTGTTCAACAAAGTATTGTCGAAATTTCACCTTTTCAGCTCGAGTATAGCCGACTTCCGTTTACAACATTACAAAATCATTTTCCGTTGCCGAAAGAGTGTCCGGAACCCTTCCAAGTTTTTCTTGCCCGCATTGGAGAATTTAGAAAAGCTGCACGCCTCAACATTGTAAGAAAACTTGAGAAGTAAAAACGCCTGGTTGACTTTCGGCGTCGAATAGTACGTGATTTCTGCCCTGGCGAGCTTGTCAGAATAAAATTTAAAGAGAAAAGGTTCCTGCCTAACTATGTTGGCCCTTTCCAAGTTGTGATGAAAATCTCCCTCACAACATCTTATTTTACTGCTGTTAATGCAAAATTAATAGAAAACCTGATTTTATAAAAAATTCAAGTTTTATCAACATTTTTGAACAAAATTCGTTGTTTTTCCTTTGGCCAAGACTTAGAAATTTTTTTAATTTTGCCTGGTTTAGTACGCTACATGTCGTGTCGGCAGTCTTCATATGTATGCTGTACTCTTGAACGTCCACAACCTGCACTCCCTCTCTCCCCTCTCTTCCATCCACCCGATTTCAACTCCTTCAACCCTTTCGAAAAAAAGATGTGACGAGGCCTAACCTCCGAAATTAACAGTGTGGCCATACCATCACCTCCTAAAGCATGATTCAAATGTCGATTTTAAAAATTTATTTGGCATTGTTGCGCCAACGGCTTCTTGATAGCATCAGTTAAATCATTTTTTTGTGGTTTACTTGTTTGTCTTGTCCTCTTTCGTGTTTAATTTCAAATGCTTTATTCATAAATTTCATAAACAATATGCTAACAAATTCAAATAAATTCAGAAAAAATGTTTCTAACAACTAGCCCTTCTCTCCTCTAAGCCTTTGCATGTTCTACCTATTCTAGAAGAGACTATGTAGGTTATCAATCATCAAATATTCGTAAAAATTATATATCTCTGAGAGGTAGGAAAGACACAACATCAACTTTCATTTGACATTCAAAAATTACCAGGGGAAAAGAAAATGACACAGAGAAAGCAATATCCGTCGACATCTTTAATCAAACATTTATTCTGAATGCACCGTCTACAGGAGTGTCGTCAACTTACTCAGACGGTAATACTGATGACACCAGCACGACGAACTATCCTGAAAGGAACTATTACACAACAGCGATTGAATACTTAATCTGGGGTGTTTCAGTAGTTTTAGTAGTAGTTTTTTTGGACATAATAACCAAGGACATTCATTCTCATCCTCATCTGATCCTCATACCATCTCCTCAATTCATCCAATCTCCCCATCTCATTTCTTCATCTCTTCTTCAATTTCATCGCCTCATCTCATCTCATCTTATTATCTCCTAATCTAACTCTTTGACCTTCCGGGTTGCAAAACCCTCCTTAAAATTTTTTGTCGTATAGAACTGAAACGTATTTGAGATTCAATAGTTTTGTATACGACGAAAAAGACAAAGTGAAATCCCGTTGTGTACATCTGCAATTCTACCTGAAAATTTTATAATGAAAAGTAGAGAATATTGATGTAATATTTCGTAGTACACAGCCACAATTTTACCTGATAGTAATAATCGTGTCCCTTATTCATGTAGTACTGCTGATTTTCTTCACTAAATTGCAAGGGAGAGTTAGGATGTTCAATTCCCTGCCTTTCAGTGATACATCTTAACTGGAAGGGCACTTGATTCTCAATCGTGCCAGTTCCTATGGTTGGTGAAATAAAGATTCCATCAGGTGAGGATGACAAGTAGAGCTCTTCCACAGAGATAAACATTTTGCATTTTGAAATTTGAAATCCTCGATGAAACCCATTCCTGCGAATTTCTTTTTCAAATCTCTATCTTTATCTCTATCTTTGTCTTCAACTTCTTTATTTCCTTGTAATTTTTATACATGGCTGAATTCTGGTGTGAATGTGGTGATTGGTGTGTGTGAAGTAATTATAATATCTTCTCTTCCACTTTCTCTGTCACTATCGATTCGGAAGACAATTAACGATTTTCAGCATTGGATCTTTATCATGTTGAACATTCAGAGTTCTCAGCAATGTTGTCTAATAAAAATTATATTTTCAATACAGTTTCATAGATCACTTATTTCGCACACACACCATTGATTGTGGGAAAAGCAGACAGCGTTTTTGAAAGTTTTTTCCTTTATTACTTTGGTATTTAGCCTGAGTAGTAGGCACAACTGAAAGTAATACAATTATGTGTAAAAAAATATTATAGTGAATTGCTCACAAATTATATCAAGGTCTATACCTTTCGTTGTACTATTTCCAATTGTGGCACTAGAAGGCTGACTTAGTGTACTACTAGCTTTATTTGTTTTACTTTTTAACCTACCTGAAAAGAAGAGGAAGAAAATCATGTAACAACCACAACATTTTCTGTTAAACACACAAAAAAAAACTTTATGAAATTTGAGTGGTTCGACAAATATCGTTGGTTTGACTTTTTGCTTTTTGGAGGAATATCTCTGACGAAAGCTCCGAATAATTAAAATGAGTCTTCTACGAGGAGATCTATTTCTTGTCAAGCGAAATATCAGATGAGGTCCTAAAAAAGTATTTTAATACGGATAATAGGCACTCATCCAACAGTGGAGCTACTAAATGAATTCAATAAAAAAACGAAGAGATTTGCGCAGCATAGATTAAGTTTTCTAATGAAATACAATTACAAACTTTTTAGTTTTGAAATCCACATATTGTAACAATGCTGTGTTTTTGTATTTGAAGGTGGTGATGGAGAAGATGCGAAAATAGAAATACATTGCTTCTCAGATGATGTTGAACACTAAATAGGTGATAAATGTAGAATGCCTGCGAAAAATTATCTTTCAACTACGAATTCAGCACCATGGTAATATTATAATACCTGATGATCAAACTTGATGAAGAAGTAGTAAGACGCAGCAACCGCTACTCGTGTAATCTAAGGTATAACCCAACATTTAACAACAAGATTTATATCACTTATTGCCAGGTTGTTTTGTTTTGATTCCAAATAACCCGACCAGAATATATCGATATTTATGATTTCATTGGCTCTTTGTACAGATTTCTTGGATTTGTGAAACATCGGAATCGCACAAGAGTATTGGACAAACCAACAATTTTCACAGCCGTCCCATTTTCACAAAGATAGTACGAGTCCTTTCTTATGTAGGGTTTCAAATGTTTTTTCATTATGTGCCCACACAGGCCTCATTTTCAGGGTTGAAGTTTGAGGTTGTAATAGTCTGATCAATTTCTGAGATGTTTTCAAGTTCTTAAATTCTTCTTGACTTCTTTCCAGTACTTTATTCGGGGATCTTATAAGTGAACATAAAAAGTTTCGAAAGGAAAAGCAGAAGTCGAATCCAGTGGACCGTGAATCTCACAATCGTCTACTAAATATGAGATGGAGTGCACATTGTACACCAGATGATTACTTCCGTAAATCTTCCCAATTTAAAATGAAAATATTGCAAACATTTTCTTGCTATTGTGAATTTTTTGCACATCATTGGAGAGCACAGAATTCTGACTGCCAAGTGTAGCTACAGGATCATTGTACTGTTCACCTGACAAAATCCCTTTAAAAATTACAGGTCCAATATAGAGAAGAAGGGCTTTTAATTCCACCACTTTTAAGGTCTTGGCGTGTTTAAACAATGTGATCACACGATGGAATTCTTGTGGGTAGGATAAATGAATCCGATGAAGCCTTTTCTCCAATTGTACTCTTTCCCATGGTCCTATTTTATCCTTGAAGTGCTTCTTACTCTAGTGTCCTGTCCAAATTGTGAGAAGCCGCTTAAAAACTCCAAGAAGAACTAGATGCATATAGTCCAGAGGAAAACTAGATAACATGTCAGTTTTCAAATGTAGTAATGGGCTTGAACTTTTATGATGTCCTCGGTGTAGTTTTGCTCAAAAAGAGGCGTCAGTTTAAAAAAAAATCAGTCAATTCAAAATATTTATAGTGCAAGGATATACTTAGTCGTAAACGCCTTTCTGATCGCATCGCTCACACCCAAAATATCCAGTATGACCAGTAAAAACTTTAAGAAATGCTCTAGCAGGGGCATCACACACGGAGGAAGATACCTCAATTGAATAACAAATTTATTCGAATTGAAGGCATTCACTCTGTAAAGCTATCAGTTCTTCTAGATATGGTTTTAAATAGTATTTTAGAATTGGTGGCTTTCCCTTACCAATAAAAAGACTGACAACAAATGGCCGGGCATCAATATATTTTTATGACTCTTGATTCCTTGTTTATCATTCCTTTTTTAAATTGGACAGAAAACCTTTTTTAACGAAAAGTGATGAAAATGCTTGATTTTTATATGAGGATTATTTTTTTAAGAATAGTTATTGGAAAGGTTGGTATGACGTGCCCTAACTTTTTTATGGGTTTTTGCTACTTCTCCTAGGCCACTAAGAGAAAGTTTCTTTCTTCCATATAGCAGTGCAAGTTCTTTTACAATATCATCCTTGTCGACTAGCAATCCAAGGGAACTTTTAGAAGTAGACTACTTATTAATGCGCTTCAAAGCCGTCGCTAAAGCTAAAACTGATACATGGTTAGAAAAGAGGAAATGGCAATTGGTAAAAAAAAACATTTCAAATAGGCGGTCAAGCAACGAGCTGATTGAAGTTGATATCATTGACGAAAGTACTAACTCTGAGCAAAAAACAAAAGGAAAAAGTAATCGGATATTTAACGAAATGGAAGCCAATTAAAATAATCCATCGGTGAAAGGCAGACCAACTAAGCGTTCAAAATTAGATGTTGTTAAAAATTTCACTGTTCTTGCTGTAGTCCCCGATCTACATGTGAAATCCGTTTTTTGACGTATTCACGAAAACCAATAAGGATGTAAATGTGTTGTTAATTAAAAATAAAAGATAAACTTGAATAATTTTTTTCTTAATAGAATTTGGTATTCAATTATGATTTAACCATGAGTTTCTACATTAAAAAGAGAAATTTCCCCCCATTTCCCTATGCTTTACGTGTTTTTTATTGGGACAGTGTTCCCCATCACATCTGAAATTTTACTGTCAATTTCCTTCAACATACTGATTCTTTCCTGAAGTCGCAAAGAAATTGGATACATTGTTATTACTTAATTAATTAGCAAAATTAAACAATATACATTATCATAAGAGGGCAGGCAGCAACAAATAGACTCCAACCAAGTGTAGATTGAATCATAGAGATCAATTTTTTTATCTATAGTCCCCTGTGACCATAAAAAAAGATTTATACTTTTCATAAATGATCTGGACAATACAATTTGGACACGAAACAAATTGTTCAACAACTGAAGTTATAGCAATATTGTTAATTCAAACACAAACTCTACGTTGTTGGGAAAAAGTAATACACAAAACCTGTGATGACACTGGAGACGAGTAACTTGAGTCATCCATGTTATGTGATTTGATTGCCAAATGCTGTTGTGGCAAAACACACAAAAAAAATTTAATTCGATCGTTTTTCCAAGTTGAAATGAAACCAAAGAAAAAAGCACCACGGAAGTTTTTTCGGAAAGCTAAAATCTATTGCACTCTACGCGTGAATTCCTCCACCAGTCCTCCACTGTTGAAATTTGCTGTTGCCCAGTGCATCCACAAGTGGCTATTTTTTGCCATTTTGGCTATTTTCAGTATGTCTGGCCATGGCCTGGCCATTTACAAGATTTTGCTAAAATGTTTGAAAATACTTAAGATTATTTAAAAGAACAAAAAATACCCTTTTTGTATTTTTTAGTTTCATCTTTTTCAAGCGTTTGGGTTTGGCAATGTCGCGACTCGCTACATTATATTGTAAATTAAAGTGGAGTAGACTACAAATTTCTAATTCAAAACTTTCAAGTAGTAATATTTCTAGGTTTCTGATTTCATGGATTACAATAAGTGTCAAATGTCGAAACGACCGTCAAATAGAGATTCAGAGGCCGCAGCCGCTGAAAGATTTTTCAGCCATATGAAAGACACCAAACCTCCTAAGAAAAACGGCCTTCACGACAAATCGGTCGATGCTGTAGAAGGGAAAGATTTGGTTAAAAAGTAATGGGGCAAATGCTGGTAGTGTTACAATTCCTGAATCGCTGTACAACTTGCTAAAACAGTGAAAACCAATGCTGCCATTGTAAGTTCTGATTCTGATTAGCAAGCAATATCTCACGCTTTGAATCCTGTCATCGTAGTTAATTGTTTTGCTTGATTGTTGGTTCCTGTATTTTTACTAAGGTAAACTTGGAAATAATGTCTAACAGTTTCAAAGAAAAACTTGTTTTTAATAAAGAAAGTCTGCAATGAGTGATTTCGATTTTTTATGTACATAATTTTGGGTGAATTTTTGGTTATTTTCAAAATTATATTTGGCCGTAATTGGCCATATCTGGCAACGTCAAAGGCTAAATGAAAAAAATTGGTGTTGCAGATCAATGCAGCGTTGCCAAATTCGATTCTACAAACACACGTAGTCTTTAATTCATTAGGTAAATTCTTTGGTCTCCTTATTTGTATTGATAAGTAAGAAAAAATCAGATATAGTTAGATTATTAAACCTTTCCTTGTAGATTAATACACCTTTCTTGGATCATTGCCTAATTAAATTTATTACAAATTGAATAGATTTGCAATTTAGAAAATTAATTTATTTTCTAAATGACAATATTACTGTTGATTTGATAACGAAAAGTCGTAATGGACAAAAATTTCGTAACACTTACTATTGCATTATTTAGTGTTGGTGGCAGCACAACCTGAACAGTAATCTTTCCAGGGTTCTTTCCAGTACGAAACCTCCCGAAGTAAAAATTGGAGCGTTTTTCAATCGATCCAATTTAAAATCCATTTGCATGTAAGATGTCTGGTACTTTGAATTGATAATCCGGACTGCTTTGGTTGACATATTTCAACAAAAGCTCCATGTCTTTATTCTTAAAAATTTTAAAGCGGCCGTGAGCCCGTGACCTTTTATATCAAGCACAAATTCCCTGTATTCCACTTGTACAACTGCTTCTGCAAGTCTATGGAAAAATTATTTATTATTGGAATTAGAAATAATAACTAATGTACAAAAATTACTGTTCCTTTCTGGTATCACTTTCAACATTACAATCTAAGTTTCTAACTGTTTGTTAACTTGAATTATCAAATTTTCTTTACAAAAAATGACTTGTTCTGTGACCAAACTGCTGATGGAAGAAAAATTTGTTATTTTCGGAAAATGAAAAATTAAATAGTTTTCCTCAATGTTCTCTTCTTCATACTCTACTTCATTCTGGATACTGTCATCTCCAACTATAAATTCAAATTCAGCTTCTTGGGGTTGGTTTTTTGGTTCGTCCATGTCTATATTTCTGATTTCCACCACAGCAGGTATTGTTGCACCATAAGGAGATTTTTTTTTCGCTACGAAACGAATTTTTTCCGGGCAGAGGCAAAGAGACATGTGTTTGATAATTTAATGTAGAAATGGCTGAGCTCTTGTCATCAACACCGTCATCGCCAACTATTAATTCAAATTCAGCTTCTTTTGGTAGTTCTTGTTGATTATCCATTTCCAATTTTCTCATTTCAGCTAGCAATTTTTCATATGGAATAAAAATGAAAGGTTTAGTTTCTTGCAACATTTTCGTATAAGACGTTTTACCTTAGACTCAGGATGTAGAAGAGCTTGAAATTCTTCCAGGCCAATGATGGGGCCTTCAAAACTTTCCAAACTGATTGAAAATTTGGTTCAGCAATGAGTGTTGCAAGGTCATAATATTTGGCTATACGCTCCTTAAATGCAGAGGAATGATTTTCTTTCAGGTGTTTTTTCAAATTTGTATGATTGGAATAGCTATTGAAGCAAAATTCGCAATAGCCTCTTTTACGGGTGCAAAATTTTTCCAGTAGTTTTTTTTTTAATTTCGTAAAATATTAATCTTTGAATGGGATGATTTGGGACCATTTTTTCAATAACTTCTGTGAAAAAATGAAAAAAATTTTTATTATCATTATCACTTTTATTTTTTATAAAGTTACAACCTACCACAAATGTCGTTGGCTTCCTTTATTTTTTGGTTCAGTGCTTCGTGGAATGTTGTTGTTCGCTGGAATGCATCAATCATACTAGCTTGAGACAATTTCCAAGCGATGTCTTTGTCTTTCAATCCTAATTCCTTGAAAATAAGGAATATAATTTGTTTTTATTTGTTACATGTTTTATATGAAATAAGATATTTACTGCAAAGTTAGCTTGTAAACTTGGAATCATATGATTGCTGTGCAATGGCATTTTGCCAGAAAGTTCAATTAATTTCCCTACACATCCAATAGGAGTGTAGAAATTTACAGCATTAATCTGCTTAAGAATATCAATAATTTCGTCCGTCAAGCGGTCGTGTTCTGTCCACATTTCGTTTTCCTTCTTCAATCTAGAGATCCATTGAGTAAGGAAAAAAAAATAAAATTGTATAGCCAACCATCGGAGACAGTATTTCTTTCACTTTCTTACAATACATCTTTTGATGATAATGATGATTTCTGTTTCATTATAGTTGAGTGCGCAGTCTTTGATGCTTTGTTGCCCACTTTTTCCTTGGGAAAATCAGATTTCTTTCCTTTCATTGTTTGTGAGATAAAATCATCATCGTCATTCAACATACAGATAACAAGTGTTAAGTTAAACACCGATCAAACACTAAAAACTACACTGACTTTAGTTATCTGACGAAATTAGAAATCATAATATATATATAAGAAAATAACGAACTAATTTACTATCTACATTTTCAATCCATAATTTAACGAAAGCAAACACATTTACAATAGAAAAATTTTACCTGGTCTACTGTGCTGACTGAGCTAGATTTTAAGATGTTTGAAACCGAAGCTTGAATTCTTTTCTGGGCCAAGATCTTTTAAGTTTTTTTTGTGATTTTGCATGACTAATCAGTGCACCTTTTCCCATGTAACTCAAGACAAATTTGTGGTTACACCACCGACACTTACAATATTTGTTCTCGCCTTCCACTTTTTCCACCCACTCAATAAAATCTGGGTAGAGCTCGGCATTTTGACAAAAATAAAAAATAATAATAACAATGTAATAATTAATGAATTAACAATGAATTTATTTCATTTGCTTATTTATTTTTTTCATTAGTTTTCTTTATTTACTTTGCCAATGAATTTATAATTGAATTTACACTGATTTGAAAATGGGAAGTCTTGATTCAGCAGTTTTGATTGGCAGTCAATTACGGTTATTGCTGGTGGATAGAGTCCTCGCTGATGAAATTTACAAGAAGCAGAGAGAAAAAAACAAGATCAAATATCTCCACTGTTAACATGTAATCAGAAAACTGGGGAAACCTTTGGTATTGACTATTGATTTAAAAAAATGACTGATCATTCTAATACTATTAAGATGCAATATATGAATAAAATTATGCAATATTGTGATACAATTATTAGTTTCACTTCAGCACTGCTATTTGTCAGCAACTACGCAAATGCTTTTTGATGCCCAAATAGGGTAAAAGTAACACATATAAAAAACCAGCCTAGAGAGAAGAAAATTTAAGAACTGGAAATGTGTGACTAATTTTCACAGAACTACTTTACTTATTATTAGCAGTCATCGACGAACAAATGATATATTTGAATAACTCCTTACAGCTTTGATTTCCAATCTCATTCTCGAAACCAAGTCAAAATGTCATGTCGACTAATTCTTGAAAAAGTGTAATAATTTCCCGCTACGAGCGCTTTTGGTATTTTTACATAGTCAATTTGCCAATTTTTTTTTAAAATCATAATAAAATATCTAGAAATTTTAAAACCACACATTATTCCATCTAAATTAGTAATGATTTCCATCTCATAATAATGATTTCCATCTCGCGGTAGCATCAATCGTCCCCAAAGCTCTGTTGCAGGCGGTGGTACTCCTTCTGTACTTCATGGTTATCGCACCAAATAACTGTTCTTTGATAGAATCTTCGTCCACGCAATCCTAATGAGCTCATTCATATGACTTTTTGCATTGAATATTTGATTCAAAGGCGAATTGCTCGTTGAATAAGGCTCTTGACAAACTAAACATCAATATTCTTGATCGTCAACGTTAGGCTTAATAGTCTTAGTCCATTTTTTTCATTTTTTTCTTTCTTCGGTACAGTTCTTTTGGTAGAGTTCTTTTTTTAAGCAAACAACTTTTTTTTAACTTTCTCAAAAGTCTTCTCTTTCACTTTTTCAATCATTTCTTTAACAGGAGTGCTGGTTAGAATAGCCGTCTTTCGTTGTCTCGGAATTTGAACAGCCGTCTTTGGGAAGAGGAAATTATCCAACACTGATCCGTCTGTTGTTGCTTGTGATGATACGGATGTATGCCTACTTGGAGATGATGATCCTTGCTCAACCAAAAAGGCATTTATTAAATCACCTACGGGTATCTCTTAAATTGGGATCACATCGATTTCTTCAAGCGTATTAGGAGGCAAAAGCAACGATTAAAATTTGTTTGTCTGGTTTTGGTTTGGTCGATCTGTCACCATTGACGGAACAAAGTCCTCTTCGGTGAGAATGTTTCGATTGTAAGGGTCACACCTGCTTTTTCAAATCCAGCCATAATGTTTTTGGGTGTGATAGGACGTGGAAGAGCCTTCTTCACAATTCCTGGAACATGACGGATGGCCTGGATGATACTTCAGCCAGGCTTCTATAGCTCCGTTTACATAATTTTTTCTATGAAAAGGAAAGCATTATAATGCCATTTGCCTTGGCATAATTAAGTCCTTCCACGGGCAAATGGAACCCATGGTTGTCCACAAAGCCGGTTTATCTACAGATGGGCGAATATGTTTGACGAGGTGTTCTAAGAACAACACGAAATCCTTTTCCGTCATCCAACCAGATTTTGTTGTTGAACCGCTAGACCGTAATGGGGCATTCACGAAAAAATTGTCTTTCATTTGCACTCTTTGAAATAAGAATGAATCAATATTAGGCTAGGCCAACTAGAAAAAATAATGATTCTACTCCCTATCTTGGGAAAAAAAATGGGGAACACTATTCCCTGCAACACTGACAGCCATCAGAGTGACTAATGTGCCTCAACTACTTTATTGATTATACTGACAGATTTGAACAGTTGGCGTATGTTAAACAGTCAAACGTTCATCACTGGACTACGTACTCGTAGCCTTTCACTTTTTACATCGATTTTTTTTTCTACTTGGCAGACGGGGAGGGGCCGAGGGGGGGCATTTTTCCCCTATAATTAAAGAAATCATCAAATCAATTAATTATATAAATCATCAAGGAATATACATAAAAAAGCGTTCATAGAAACTCTTCCCGGAACTGTGAAACACCACGTTAAGCGGGACAGAGTGAAAGAACATTATTTAAGGTCATTGAAATGGTTCGAAGTCTTTGAATTGTAACTTTTTCCATTGCCAACAAATGTTTAATTTAGTTACACGAATTTCAGTTTATATTTTAATAGATCGGTGTCAAACCGAGATAAGGTATAAAGATCGGAAAATTTACGTCCAGAAGTTCCGTGCAAATAGTATTTCTACAAATAGCCGAGGATGATAGCTCCAGGGTTTACCTTCCACCGTGTAACTGGTTATACCAAAGACAAGACGCAAGGGAGTTTCCTGAACTTGGAAGGTTGCGGATGTTCCTAGACGGCATTTCACACCTTTTTATGATGCGATTATTGGAAAACAGCCTTTTTCCACACAGAAAAAATTTAACCCACACTTTACTCCAATTACAAATGTGGAAGTGGAATTCCCCGCTAAAAAGTGTGGGTACTCACTAATAAGTGGACTAGTCCTGTTTGGGGCACACCCAAATAAAGGTGTGCCTCTCCACTTAGGGCCTAAGTGTGGTTAATTAATTGTAATTAAAAAACCACACTAAGTGGGCAAAAAAGTGTGGAATAAGTGTGGGTACAATAAATGTAAATACTTAAATATGTGATTTAATAAATGTCTTTATTGAAAACATGACATCATTCGTACAAAAAGAATCCGGATTGCGGTACACATACAGAACAATACTACGTTTTAATGATTAAAAACTTATTGTTTAAAAAATTGTATTAAAACTGATTGTATTAAAAACTGAAGTTGACTTGATTATGAAACAATATGTAAAATCACATCGAAAGTCATTCCATGTGAGTTGCAGAACGAGAGACAATAACATTAATGCCTGTGACCTAATTCAGTAATCAAGAGCCTCATCACTTGCAATGTGTTCGGGTGCGTTGACAAAATCTTGATTTGACGCGTTTATTTTGCCTCTTTTACTAAAAAAATCTCGAAAACCGCTTTTATACTGAGAATATTCAAGACAAAAAAAATAGAAATAAAGAAAATAAAAGATTAAATTTTCTAGAGCATTATCATTCTAGATGAATAACATTTTCTTCAATCACCAAACTCTGATTGAAGGGGTGCAATAAATAGGGTGCTCCATCGTCCCAGTGACAGCAAGGAATGACTACTTATGGTATGTAGAATTTTTCTTTTAAGCCAAGGCTGAAATGCAATAATTTTCCTATGGCAAAAGAAAACCGAGTGTTTCGATTAAGCATTAAAAAAAAGTAATCACCCTTTCAAAAAGGAAAAGGCGACCTAGTTTATAGTCAAAGCTGGCTTTTTTAGCTGAACAATTTAATTCCTTTTTTCATGCGTTGCAAATGCTTCATTGTTCTCAATGAGGTTTTTAACAATCTGTCTTCTAAGCTTGTCTGAATTTAGAATTTCTATTACTTTTATCTTATCCTACATGAAATTCATATTAGCTGAATTTTCGTAAAACACAAAAGATATTTAAACCAAACATACCTCTTGAAGCACCTGCTGTGAACTTGGCGGCTTTTCAGTCACGAGATTTTATTTGCTTGAAAGTAACACGTTTTCACAGGGAATCTCTCATCCTCACATCCATCCCAAGGCCCAGCACTGCTGTAAGTTTCTTTACGCCGATTGAACACTTCATATACTTACTGCTGGGTGGTTGCACTGTTGTTACTACGCAATAATTCCATTAAACGTCGTTTATACTTAGCAGCTGGACAAAATCTTGAAACCCGTGCCAGCCAGGCAGCCACTTCTGTGTCATTCAGCAGCAGGAAAGATTAACCGTGAATTTCGTTTCTTGTTGAATTTTAGTTAAGAAAAATTGGATTATAATTTCAGATCCATAATAATTATTGTTAAATTACTTATATATAAACATTTAAGTATCTCAGTAACGTTTTGCCCAAATCTCTTTGATTTTAAAAAAGCATTCCACTTCATTTGCACTCCACATTTTCATACCATTACAGTTTTCATCCATTTTCTGCAATATACCTCTTGCACATTGCGGATAGCAGGATTCTTGTAGTCCGACAACGCTGCAATCCGCCATATTGAGAAAACCACACCCTTTTTTAACTCTGTCTCTTATGGAAGTATTATTTTAAAGTGTTTTTTTCTCTCTACTGGTTAACAACTCCGACCAAAGGATAGAATTGAAAAATACTACATCATTTAGGTAATCCGTACCATGTAAGTTTTCCACTATTGAAGTAGTGGAAGTCATATTACTAAAATGTTTACATTACAAAGATATTACAATAATTAAATTGTGCGTAATATACACAGTGTGCAATTTTGAAAGCTGGAGCAAAGATAATATCACAAATCGAAATAAACTAAAGTAACAAATTATAGTGTGGGTAATCTTTAGATATTCTATCCCCAAACATTAACGGGAAATTTCGAGCGGTGCATAGACTTTGATTAGCACGCTGCTTTAACTTCCTCGTTCAAATTAGCATCCGTGAATCGAGGGCTTGCTTAGTTAGTTGAGTCGTACCTCCCGAAACGAAATGACGCAATTCTTTCATTTAAGCACAGCGCATTGAGTCCGTAATCTTTTTTGTTAATGTTCTACTCTTCAATGCACAATTTTAACAAAAAAGGGCCAACTTTTTCTGGGATGTCATGCATACAATCAAATAAAAGGTTTTCCCTGAAATGAACAAAATTTCTTTGATTTAAAGGACACACACCCTTTACTCCTGTACTTCATTACCACTCGGAAATTAAAAAGCGCATCCTGCGCCTGATAATCAAGTGATTACTTCGTTCTAAACACGACGTTGTCTGTCGTTCCATGATCTCAAATTTCATTTATACTGATGTTACAGACACGACGCAACTTTTAAGCTGATGAACTCATAAAACCACCAATTTTATGTGCTCCCTTTGTCTCGGCACAGAAAGCAACAAATTTTCCGTGGACATGGAAACCAGAGCGGTGAGGAATGTCAAGCAACATCCTTTCATCGGATTTCAAAATTAAAAGTTCTTTGATGAATTGTTCAATTACAAAATCAAACTCCTGTTCTTTCAAATCTTTAGTTTTCACAGTGCAAAAGGAAACATGTTTTTTACAAGAATTTTCAGGTAATGGGATATTAAATATAACGTAACAGAAGTTGACCTCTTCTAGACTCTTAACTTTACTGCACAAGGCATTCGTCATCTCCACGTTATAAAAAAACCCTGTAATCTGATCGCAAAAGAAAATCGTTCAAAAAATTTGTGACTGACAATATGATTACTATCCCTGTTACCGGGTATAAATCCGTCAGTCGATGGTTTCTCAGAAAAAAATTATCAAAAAATAAATCCTGTTGGAAACGAAAGACGTCCCCAACGGCCGACGACGAGATCCGGTCGGACAACCAGGATTCCGGCCCATTTACGGGAATACGATCTTCGGGGCCCCAGATAGGTGGCCCCTTGTCATCCGCCTAACTGTACTGATTCTTTGTGCCCTTTCCCCCCTGGTGTCAATGTAATGTTCTGGAGGGGGTCGGGCCCTCGCTGTCTCAATCTATCCATACTACAAGTCAGTTCAATACAGTCAGGTTAGCAATCTCAAATCAGTGTCATCATCTTTATTCATTTCATCCAATATTCGGTAAGGCAACTTTGACACTACTTCCCTGCCGAACATGGTCCTTCGAAACCTTATCTTTTGAACCAAAATTTTGTGAAACTGACTGAACGAGAACGCTTCCCAGCAAAGCGTTCGGGTTTCTTTGGCAACAAAAGACCCACTGACTCTCTATCAACTCAAACTGTCCCTTTCTAGTTAAAATTCCAATCAATTTAGTTAAGTGTGTATGTGTGTGTGAATTCCGACATTTCGTCTAGCCGTCATCGCTGTTTTTTTGGGAAACCGCGTGGCGGCCTGAGGCGTCAGAAAATCTGAGCGCCTCACACACACACACACACTCAACTGTAAAATCTGTCTCATTTTTCCTAAAAGTAAAAGCATTTCACTCTCTTCTTGTTTGTATTTCTCTTAGATCGTAAAAGCATTAACATCCATTTACTCTCTCTCTCTCCCTAATATCGACTTAAAATTAAATTAAAAAGTAGACAATTAATTATTTCACCCAGCTCTTGTTGCGTTGATAAATTTTTTCTTTTGTTTTCTCTCTCTACTTTTTCCCACATTTCATTTTTCACAATTTAACTTTTTCGTCTTTTCTCTCAACGCTCCACTTTAGCGGAGCTCCAAAAGCGGGCTCCTTTTCCTCATCAAAATTAGGCCCGAACAAAAACGAAAGCGGCACCAGCTCCGCCTGGAAGGAAAGATTGCTCCATGGACGGGCCCAATCAGAGAGCCTCTCCATAAAAACACGAGGGAAGGACGACGCGAGGAATACCGAAACCGGCCGATCGTCCCATGCGCCGTCCCATCTAATGACCCGGTCATCCCGACGCCATCACCAGAACAAGATGCGATCAATCTACGCCGGGCTTTGGATCGTTTAGATGCAGCTGCCCCTCCTCCAAAAAATGCTCCGACACCGGCCAAGTGGGCTGAAATTAAGAGACAACTAACAGCACGTCCCGTCCAAGATTATAGAATCACCAGGGGGCTGTTTCACGGCCCCAAACAGCATCAGACGGTCGCGCCAGCCCAAGCAGCCGCCGAAGTGGAAGAAGAGGGAGCCGTCGGCGTAACAGAAGAAAAAGAAGAAGGAGCAGTCGGAGGCGAGGCCAGCGAGGAGGACGACACTCTTCAAATGCTCTGCGAGAGCCTGTCAATTGAAGAGACGATCCAAGCCCCCATTCCGCCAACACCAATACAAACAGAGCCAACACGGCAAGGCCGTTCAAGAGTAAGGGGGCTACTGATGTTCTCACGAGAGAGTCTCGAAGAGAGCTATAGGGAGAGCCCAAGGGAGCGATCCAAATCCAGGATCGCCTGGATCAGAAGACTGGCGGAACAATAAGCAGAAAATAATTTTCCCATCACTGTATTCTAATGAATGTCGAATTGTCGATAAATACAGGATGCGCCTCTCTTCAATTAACTCACTTTAACTTTTCAATTCTCAAAAAAAAAAACATTCTTACATCAAACGGGAGACAAGCCAAAAGCTGACCTCCATAACAAAAACTTTTACTTTTCCTCTCAACAAACAGGAACGCAGCATTCCAAAGGTGATTAAGTGAATGAGGGTCGAGCCAAAACTTAGCCGACCCGCCGCTCGTCACGCCATCTAATGAGAGGAAGGAGAGACGAAAAACTTTCACTCTCCAACAACACCGGCAGAGGCGCTGCAGTCAAACTTGAAGCAGCCACTCTCCAACAACACCGCAAGAGGCGCTGCACTCAGAACTTGAAGCAGACACCTCAAGCAAACAAACAACAAACAAACAGGCTCAACAATTAATAATTAATCAAAACAAACTAATCTAAATCTTTTTCTCTTTCAACAAAAAATAATAAACAATCAAGATGGCCCCGACAAACGAAGTGTCTCGGAGAGCCATGAAAGGCCACGTCACTCGCTGGATTAACAACATCCAGCAGTACGCAGACGTGCAAATAGATCTTACAGTCCTCAACGTAGTGCAGGCAGCCGAGTCCAACTTACGGATCAACTACGGCAAATACAAAAGAATCTCGGAACTGGTCGCCAGAGACATGGACCTAGCAGGAGTGACCCAAGAAAAATTTCAAGCAGAAATCGACAGCCAAATCCAAGTTGATGAATTGATTGATTGATTGATTGATTGATTTGATTTATTTATAATGCGCATTATCCAAATAAAGTTCTAATGACGCGGAAAGTACAGTCAGGCTAAGAGTCACAGAAAAAGCATAAGACACATCAATCGAAAAGGTGCTTGAATAAAAGAGAACGAAACTTGGGGAGTGTGGTGGCATTACGAACAGCAAGAGGGAGTCGGTTCCAGATGGAAGGAGCGACCTTTGCAAAAGATCGATCACCAAGATTAACATGGCGAGTGCGAGGAACGCGAAGTAGAGAAGATGAAGATGAGCGTAGGCTGCGTGAGTTTTAAAGAGGAATGATTAGGCGAGTCAGGTAGACAGGGACTAGGTGCGGAGCCATGTAAACAGCGATAGGTCAGGTTGGCAATACGAAAAGTGATTCTGTCGTTGACACAGAGCCAATTAAGGGAGCGCAGATGGGAACGAATGCTGTCTCTCTTCCTCACACGAAGAATGAGACGAGCGGAAGCATTTATCACGCGCTGCAGCTTAGAGAGCAAAGTGCCAGGAAGATCGGCGAAAAGAGAACAGGCATAGTCAATTCGAGAGAGGACAAGAGACTGAACAAGGCACTTAGTAGTAAGAGGATCCAGAAAGCGCCGAACTTTTCCAATACGCCACAAGTGAAAGAAAGAGGACCGACAAATATTGCGAATGTGGGAGGACATCGAAAGATGAGAATCAAAAGTGACGCCAAGGTGTTTGACTTCAGCAGACGGTTGAAGAATGCCGGAGCCCATTTCCAATGGTAGAGGGGCAAGTTTGTGGTCTTGATGAGGTGAGACGGCGTAGAAGAAAAGACACTTAGAAAGGTTGAGGATGACATGTTGATCAAAAAGCCATCGATGAAGATGTCGGCGACGCGCTCCAGATCGTAAAACGAAAAAAAGAAGAATTCAAAAAGAAGGAAGACGCTGAAGAAAGAAAGCGGCATGACGAGACGCTATTGCTCATGCTCAAGACGCGACAAGCAGCAGCGGATGCCGTCAGGGCCCAGGAAAAAGCCGATCAAGATGCACCCAGGGCCCAGGAAAAGGCCGATCAAGACGCTGCCAGGGCCCAAGAAAAAATCGATGAAGACGCTGCAAGAGCACAGGAAAGAGCAATCCGTCAACAAGAAAATCTAGATCAACAGAACTTATTCCGACAACTGATTGCTGCCATTCCGGCAGCAGCTGCACCAGGAGCGCTGGCAGCTCCAGCCGCAGTTGCGTCAACTAAACTGCTAAAACGTCAAATCAAGCCGTTCAAAGGGGACGTGCTCGAATGGACGGCCTTCTGGGAAGGTTACAACGCAGCCGTCCACGAATCGGCCATTCCGGCGGTTCAAAAATTTGGATATTTGAAAGATTACCTGAAAGGCGAAGGACAGCTATGTGTGGAGAATCTGGAGCTGACAGACGCAAACTACACCGTCGCAGTGACCCTCCTGAAGGCGATGTACGGCAAATCGGACGTCCTGATCGAGGCTCACACCCACAAATTGGACACGCTGCAACCAGTGAGAGACGTAGCTGATACAGCGGCACTCAGGTGCTTCCAGCTGACTATCCAGTCACATATCAAAGCGTTGGAGACACTGGGAGTTGCAAGAGCCAGCCACGGATGTCTCCTTGGATCAAGAATTTTACGCTCGATCCCACTCAAACTTCAAGCAGAGTGGGCCAAATCAGCAAAGAATAAGGTAGCACCCATTGATCAAGTATTAAAATTCATCGAAGAGCAAGTTGAAGCTGCAGAGCGACTCAGCCGTCTGAGAGCTACAACACCAAAGCCGGCCCAAAATTCTCAACAGCCGGCAAAATCAACACCACCTACTACACCGACAGCTTCTCAGCTCGGAGTCAGCAGCAAGCCGACTCCACAACCAAAAAATTCAAGCAAAACAAGAAGAAATGGCAGTACACCACCAAGGAGACAAGCGACAGCATCATCTCCAAGAAATCCAATGCTGCCATGCGTGTTATGCAAGGAGATGCATTGGGATATCAACTGCCCAATGGAATTGAAAGAGAAAAAAGCAGTCATCACCAACGAAAAAAGATGCTCTAATTGTTTTGGTCATCACGAGACCACTGTTTGTTTTAATCCACACAGGTGCCAACGATGCCGAGCTAAGCACCACACATCCTTGTGTGCCGAGAAAGATACCAGATTCGGATCCTTAACTATAATTCCAAGCAAACCGGTCGCTGGGAGCAGCTCAACAACAGCATGTGCAAGCTCCTTTGGTGAAGTTATCCTAAAAACAGCAATCGTATACATTACAGGCCCAAATGGAAAACAAATCCGAGCGATTCTCTTCCTCGACGATGGCAGCCATAGAACATGGATTAAAAGGCAGATTTCGAAAGAACTTCAACTGAAGATCATCCAGGTGGAACAGATCACGACCAGGGCCTTCCGGCAGACAGAAGCCCCTCCAGCAGAAACTCACAACGTAGTCGAGATGACGGTGCGGGGCACCTGGCCAGGAGCCCCAACGGTGCGTATTGAAGCTTTAGAAGCAACCGACAAAGTTGGAAGCACCGGCCCGTACCAAACTACAGAATTTGCAAGAAAGCTCTGGCTGGAAAATGAAAATTTGTCAGACGACCGCTTCGAACGTGATGGTGGAGACGAGGACGTCGGGATTCTTGTTGGAATGGACCAGATGTTCAACATCATGTTCAACGAGCCGGCAACTATCAGCCCGTGCGGACTCAGAGCCTACACTTCAAAACATGGAAAAGTCATCGGCGGTCCATCACAAGAAAAATCATCGAAACAAAGTCAAACAATTGTCAGTCAACTACTAATTAATTCAAACGCTCTCTACCACAGATCACCTCACAGCCATCGAAATTTTTCAACAGCATCCAACCAGACCAGTCATAAAGCAGGGAGACAGGAAATTCCAGTCTCCTTCCACTACCAGAAAATTCTGAACAGATCTGCTTTTTCGACACGACAAAAGAAAACAAAAGGTTTGAAATGGAGAAGTTGAATTTTGATCTCTCGTTATTTTGGCGTCTAGAGAATTTCACCAATTTGAACGACTGTGTTGCTGTGGAGAAGGACGATCAATTCCGCTCCTTCTGCAACGAAATCACGCGATTCGAAGACGGCAGGTATTGCACGCCAATCCCATGGACGACTGACAGATGGAGACTGGAAATCAACCACCAGATGGCAGCTACAAGATTTAGAAGCATGCTGTTCAAACTACGCAAATCTCCAGTCGACTTAGCCAACTACACCAAAGAAATCAATCAACTGATAGCAAACGAATTTGTAGAAGAGGCTAATCTTAATTACGATGGCCTCCACACTTATCTACCGCATCATTCAGTCTACCGGACGGACAAGGCCACCACAAAAATTCGACCAGTTTTCGACGGCGCCGCAAGATCCAAATATGGGCCGAGCCTCAACGATGTTTTGGAGACCGGACCGAATCTAAATCCTGATCTCCTCTCGGTCTTAATGCGCTTCCGGATGAACCGGATTGCCTGGATTGCGGATATTGAAAAAGCATTCCTCAACATCGCGCTGCAGCCCGAAGACGCCGAAGCGGTCAGATTTTTATGGCCGAGGGAGCCGAAAAATCCCGACTCCGATTTCATCGCATACAAATGGAAAAGAGTGCCATTCGGGCTAAGTTAAAGTCAAATTCCTTTTAAGAGTGACCATTAATAAACATTTGCTCTCAGTCAAACCCAGATTTCAGAAGACAGTCGAACAAATAGAAGAGCAACTTTACGTGGATGACTACCTTGGAGGAGCAGACAACGTGCCAACAGCCATTACCACGGTGGGAGAGACCGTCACGTTATTTTCAGAGGCCCAACTCAACATGAGGAGCTGGGCAACAAACAACAAGCAGCTCCGTGACTTTCTCACCGAAAAAGAAATGTCGAACCAGATCGTCGGAATCCTTTCACCCACAATGGATGGCCAGCACAAGGCACTGGGTCTTAGATGGGACACGAGCTCCGATTCATTTAAATTTGACCCTACATCTATCATGGAAGCAGCCGTGGAGATTGGAGAAAAAATCACCAAAAGAAAAATTCTGAGCATCTCAGCAAGGATATTCGACCCAATTGGTTTTCTAGCTCCCACAGTTTTACTTTTAAAAATAATCTATCAGAAACTTTGGGAAGGAGACATAGGTTAGGACGATGACGCCACACCCGAAGTGAAGAGCACCTGGAGCAGCATCATGAAAGGACTGAAGGATCTACATAATTTGGAGATCCCACGATGGATTGGATATTCAAAACCTTCCGTCGTTTCCGCAGAAATTCACGTGTTCGGCGATGCATCAGAGGCAGCCTACGGAGCAGTAGCCTACGCACGGCTCCAACTGGAGAACGGAACTCCTTACACCATTCTCCTAGCCAGCAAAACGAGAGTGACGCCTCTTCCAAAAAAGAAAGTAACGTTACCCAGACTCGAACTACTAAGCTCTTTGTTAGCAATCCGTTTAGGAGAAAAAATTCGAACCTCCCTTCACACCGAGTCATGGAAAACGACTTACTGGACAGACTCCCTCGTCACACTTGGATGGATTAGAGGAGATCCTTATCGTTGGAGACCGTTCGTGCGAAACCAAGTGGAAACCATCAGAAAATTCTCCAACGCGGAATGGCGGAGACATTGCCCCGGATTGGAGAATCCAGCCGATCTCGCATCGCGGGGAGCGCCAGCGCATGCGCTGGTGGAATCGAAACTTTGGTGGCACGGACCAACCTGGCTAACAGAAGAAGAAAGCGAATGGCAAAATTCTCCAGAAAACCATTCCACCGAAACTCAAGAGAAAATCGAGGAAGAGGTCACGAAGAAAACGGCGACCGTCTCCTTTGCAGTGGTCGAAACCGCCCAGCCAATTGAATGGCACCTCGAAAAAATCTCTATATGGACAAAACTACTTTTCAGAACAGCCTGGATCAACAGAGTGCTCAACCGTATGAAGAAAAGAACGCGCGGCCCAGGACTCGAACTAAAAGAAATAATCACAGTCGCCGGAAAAGAAATTACAATCGACAAGATAGTCACCGAAGAGCTGAACGAAGCGGAGCTAGCCATCTGCAGACACCTCCAAGTAGAACGCTATCCCAAAGCCTTTTGGACACTCCAGCTCGGACTGCAGATTCAACCAAAGGAGAAAATCACATCGCTCCGACCGGTCTGGGACAATCGAGATCGACTCATCCGAGTCACTGGAAGAGTGGCGCTCGCCCTCAGGGATCGAGACATTCAACCACCGATCCTTCTCCCAGCAAACGATCCTGTCGTAACAATGTTGATAACTAACAAACATGTATTTAATTCACACACAGGAGTAAAAACGACACTGTCAGAACTGAAAGAAAAATATTGGATCGTGAAGGGCCGCCAACAAGTGAGAAACGTTTTGTACGCCTGTGTGAAGTGCCAGAAGCTGACTTCACCTCCTTTCCGACAAATAGCAGCACCGCTACCAGCCAACCAACTCCGCGATGCCAGGGCATTCGAAATAACCGGAACCGATTTCGCTGGACCGCTGTACTACAAAAACGCGACTCCGAAAAGGAAATCCAAGTCGGCGCCATCCGTCGAACAAGTCATTCCGGAACCTCCACCAGAAGAAGAGAACCCGGATGCAGCGGAGCTTCCCACCGAAGAAGCTCCCGAAGAAGAAGACGATGGTGACCAACTGGATCCAGCGCACCAAATCAACAAAAAGCAACCGAAAAGTTACGTGTGCATCTTTATTTGTGCCGTGACGAGAGCGATTCATCTGGAGTTGACCAAAGACATGACGGCTCGCTCCTTTCTGTTAGCTTTCCGTCGATTCTCCGCCAGAAGAGGCCCAGTGTCAGTGATGTACAGTGAAAATGCCCAAACTTTCCGTTGTGCGTCTCGTTATCTTAAAAACATTTGATCCGACCCATCCGTTCACGACCTCCTTGCCATGAGAAGAACCAGCTGGATCTTCTCCGTTAGCCTCGCTCCATGGTGGGGCGGATTCTGGGAGAGAATGGTGAGGATCACGAAAGATCTATTGAGACGATTCAACGGGCGTGCATGTCTCGCGTATGACGAACTGGAAGTGAGTTTAATCGAAACGGAAAGTGTGATTAACGCGAGACCGTTGAACTACATTGGAGAAGGAGCGGACGATCCGCTCTCGATTACTCCGAATCAGTTTCTCAACAATCGTCGTTCAACTTGTGCTACGGCGGAGCCAGCAGTCAATCTATTGGCTCCCGATTCAACAAGTGAACTACTCAAGAAAATGGATCAGAACAGGCGCGATTACGTCAGTGACTTGTGCTCGCGGTTCGTCTCCGATTACCTGATGCAGCTGGATAATTTCCACGCAAAAGGAGCGTCGGGCAGAAAAATCCGCGTCGGAGAAGTCGTCGTAATCCACGACAAACTTTCCAAACGGCTCATGTGGGAGACGGGAGTAGTTAAAGAATTACTCCCCAGCTGCGACGGCCTAGTCCGATCCGCAATAGTTAAATTCCCAAACGGTGAATTATTAACCCGAGCCATTCAATGTTTATATCCCGTAGAACTGAGAGAAGATCAACCGGAAGATATGGAGATCGCAGACGGTGCATTGAATCCGGAGCCAGCTGAAGCAACTGCTCCGCAATTTCCAAATCCACCTGATCCGGCTCCACTCCCATTGCTTCCGATCGATCCAACTGACGTCGAAGAAGATGATCATGTGGCCAATGCGGCCGCTACTGACGTCGGCGAGGTCGAGTCCCAAGGCATGGGCTCTGGTGGGGAGTATGTTGGAAACGAAAGACGTCCCCAACGGCCGACGACGAGATCCGGCCGGACAACCAGGATTCCGTCCCATTTACAGGAATACGATCTTCGGGGCCCCCGATAGGTGGCCCCTTGTCACCCGCCTAACTGTACTGATTCTTTGTGCCCTTTCCCCCCTTGGTGTCAATGTAATGTTCTGGAGGGGGTCCGGCCTTCGCTGTCTCAATCTATCCATACTACAAGTCAGTTCAATACAGTCAGGTTAGCAATCTCAAATCAGTTTCATCATCTTTATTCATTTCATCCAATATTCGGTAAGGCAACTTTGACACTACTTCCCTGCCGAACAAATCCTTTGAAAAAAAAACCTGTCAAGGTTTTCGCACCTAAATTGAAAGGTTCTTTTTACAGGTTTTGGAAAAAAATTTCATAATTCTATTTATCACGGAACGTTCAATAAAATCAATAAAAGATTTCCTCTGGATTCTAATAATTAAAGTATTGGCCGAAAAAAAAATTTCTTTATTTATGCATTTAAGATCTTAAAGATCTAACTTTTTTGCATTCGTCGTTTTCCTTCAAAGCACAAATCGAACTTTATGTCAAAAAATTAATTGATAATTTACTGACGTTAAACTGAAATGACAATTTTAACATTATTTTACTTAGGAAGATTGAGAATTACAAATTTTGAGAAATTTCTTCAAGGTCAGCAATAAAACCCCGTGGGGTAAATCAATATCCATGAAATTTTGAATCCATGAAACATTTGTGTCTACATATTCCAATTCACATTTCTCAGAACCATCTTCCACTATAATGGAATTTTTCTCACAAACAGAGCACAACTTAAACCCATGAAATCCCTATTACTCTGTTTTACACTACGCATTGTGCGTTTACATTTCGGTGCCGAGCGACAACAAAATTCACCAGACTTTCTCTGACAAAGGGGGAAATAATTCTAGAAATTAAAAGGTTTTATTTTTACACACCAGTTAGAAGAGGATGGAAGAAATGCAGTTGGATTCAACTTCTCGGAAACAGCAACGAGAGAACGGGATATGAGTTTTTTCACGAATTGAGTTTACTATAGCAGACGACACCCGTTGTTGGCGTCAACTACACATTCCACAAGGCTTAAAGTGTCAGACTTGTTAATTTTTTTAATTTGTATTGTAGAATGATGTTGCGAGCAAGAGATCGATATGATTGAGATCCTTATTATGAAGATCCATCTTATGAATATGGCGATCTAGAGTATGATGAGGATTGCGAACTATACGCATTGGTTTTCTTATATGAGGGCGAGGACAGCCAGGAGGAATAATTCAGCAAAATTAATGATAAATGCTGAATTCATTGATCCCTCTCTCCTTCAAAATAATACCCTTGTTCTCTAGTGGCACATTTCCTCCCTTGTACGTCCATGGCACGTCTGTACATCCGAGCCATATCCCCATCCATTTTGAAAATTTTGGATCAATAGAAGATAGCTATTGGATGTCTATCATCGATATCCAATAGATATCCCTTTTTTGTCTTTTAGTTTATCCACCCGACGTATATTATGTATATATAATTTATTATTAACTAATGCGCTGATAGATTATAAAACTAGAAACTCGTCGCACTCAGAATTTTAATGTTAATACTTAGAATGTAGTATCGTAGGGAAAACTAATCTACAGTAAACAAAACAATAAGATGTAAATGAAAAGAAAGGTTTATTTAATGAAAAATGAAATTCATAGTATACAATCATTAGACAACAACAAAGATGCAACGTAAGATTGTGGTTTCTCTGGAGTTATTATTTCAAATGAAGGCACTATAAATGCTTTGCCAATGACTTCTCGTAGTGGTCAAGAATTAAGAAAACTCAAATTCCACACTTCATAACAATGAAGTTGAGGAGAAGGTATCGGTAAAGTTAAAAAGTCACCATCATTCAAAAACTGACGTCCGATGATAAGAATTTTATTGTTTTGCTCAACAAAATTTTCGATTAAAATGACGTGATTGGCAGTAAGAAAAATACAATTATATTATATAATCAGGGATAATGGTACACAATGTCGTTCCTTTAAAAATAAGAGTTTTGTACTGAAATCCCAAAATTCCAGGCAATACAGGGCCATTTTGATGGTAGTGTAGCAATTGATCAACCAATAAATTGTTTCTCAATTCTTCTTGTGCATTCAGCATTTGTACTATTTCAATTTCACCTATTCGATTTACAAGTTGTTGAAGGGGCATTGCACTTTTTCTGACTAAATTTTTTAGAATTTGCAAACAATTTTCAAAAGAGTATGCACTGAACGAATCAAGTGGGCCAAAGCAAGATACATAAAAAACGACATGAATTAAGTGATGGATGTTGGAAGAAACAAATTGAAGACCAAATAGATTAATGCAATCATGAACAAATTTCACTAAAAGATTTTGGCAATAAATAAGGATTTCTGGTTTAAAACACTTTGTCTTGTCTGATAAGAGTTTCATTGCGGTGTGAAAGAGCAAGAAATGATCGAACAAATCATCTCTGATTAGGTTTTTATGTAACACAGGACCCAGATATAGTTTTACCATTCGATACGAAGTTGCCTTCCACTGACCGACAAACTCCAGAGATTCAATTTTTCTTGGAAACTCAGAAGAGACATATTTCATGCACTCAGAAATGCGGTGCGCTAATATAGCGCGACTCACTCTTGACATTCACACTCGTTGATATTTCCCTTTGATATAGTGCGAAATGAGCTTCTTCATTGCACCTAAATCTGTTACATGCATACCATCCAACAAAACGCCATCAACAAATTGAAGTGGAACAGATTTTCCAACAGCGATGAACCAGGTAAATGATGTTGTGGATTTTCACGAAAACGAAAAGAAGCGTCGGTTCTCAGGGGGGCATTCAATTCAGGAAATACTATAAAAATACTATTTCTCTTGTTTACATTAGGCCTATAAGAAACACCTGCAGTGACGCATTTCAAACAACTGAAATAGCCCGTGTGGCCTTTGATGCACAAAATGAATGATAAAGCTGGGCGATCACAAATAAAAGCCTAAATCGGAACGAATACAATTATTAAACAATATTTAAAACCTGTGACCTCCAACAGCGTAGCCTCTTCTACGAAATCCGCGAGATAGATATTGACATCTATGGGTTTCTTTGGTCCCCAATAAACACCGATGATAAAAGGCTTAGATCTTTTCACCCAAGCAATCTTCCCTAATATAGGCCAAAACTGACTGCTGCCACTTTTCGCGATAGGTATACCATCAATGTTCACAAAAATCTTTATGTCAGAACCCATATCACGTCCTAAAGTTCGGAGTGACCGTGACAAACCCTTGGCAATTCCAAAATGAAAATATGAACCAGGATCGACTAACTTTACTGGAACGTTGCGTACGGACTTGAGAAGAGTGCGGTAGTCTTTAGGGATAGACTCGTAACTAGGATGTTTTTGGAGAATCACCAGCAGCTTGTTAACATGCGTCCGTGGTATGTTGCAGTAAACTGTCCAAGCAGCCAAGTCTCGGATCAACTGTTCCTGTTCTGTCACTGCGGGTGGTAATAAATATTCGTCTTCCCATTCTCCAAAATCCCAATCTTCTCTACGGTCTCCTCCTTCAGGTTCCCCTTCGGGATCACTTCCATATTCGTAGGAGTCGTATGAATCTTGACTACTATCATATTGGGAATCGCAGTCTGTGAGAAGGTGAAGATCGACTGTTTTTTGAAGAGATGAGTCAGGAAAATCGTGAGGAGGTGGCGGTGAATCGTGAAATGATGCGCCAAGTTCTTCTTCTTCACTCTCGACTAACGATGTCGGTTGAAGAGGTGGTGTTATTGAGCCGTGAATTAGTGCTCCTTCCGCTTCAAGGTGAGCGGCATCTTTCCTGATTCTGTTGCGCAGTTGTCTCTCACTGACAATGGTTCTCTGTTTTCTTCTCATTGCTGATTGCCGAGCATCTATTTAATCTGAAAATACAATTATAGAAACTGTAAATAATAAATTCATAACAAAAATAAATTATTAAATAGGGATTAAGTTTACCAGCGCTAAAGAATCATGCATCAGAGAAAATCCTTACAGCGATAAATCACTGGCTGTTGACAGCAGCATATGTTAGGTTTTTCACATGAGTTGTTTACATGTGATTCAAGAAAGCAATGTGAAGTTTTGGATTCTATTAAAACACAAATCGGGAAAATTTAGAGGAGCTGAAAGTATAGTAATGGACAAAAATTAATCGATAAAATAGGGAAAAGGTTTATGAGCATTAACCAATCTTGAAATCAACAGAGCAAGAACTCGATGAGAAAGCACTAGCAGCAGTTGGGAGATATATCCAACAAAAGATAAAGATGAAACAATCTTGAAGTCAAGACGAGAGCAATATCTCTTGAGAAAGCACGTTGTTAGAGCTACCAAACACACGATAAACATGTGTGCTGCTTCATTATCTGTAATGGCGTAATGTAATGGCATAAAATTTAACTATAAGCGATCATTATTAAAATTCCACTTACGACTGAAAGAATATCAATAATAATGATGATGTTGCTAAAAATTAACCACAAAAATAGCTGTAGGTTATTTACGAGTGTTAGAAAAAAATGGTAGCCATTTGACAATGAAAAGAATGAGATCGCGTCTTTAAGATGCACCGTTGCCGGTTGATAAATATTATTACGCTTTAGGTAAAATCTAGTAAAATAAATAACATCGTTCATTGCGTAAAGTTTTTGACTGTGTACGAGGTTTTAATAAAATTTATATTCAATACCCTGTCGTTATTTGATCAAGTTGCGATGCACAACTTACCTGCTGGACAGTATTGTCAAACATGTCACGAAGGCGCAGGTAAATGTTTTTTATACCTGGTGGCTTGCAGTTTTCAATAGCTATTGCATTGCAGGTAGACTGGGCGAGGTTGTTGTAAACGGGAAAAAAATCCGTCAATGTAAAGGCTGCAAAGAGAAAACATGCAATTTGCAGGATGGTGAGACATTCATGTTGAAGTTTATTTTACCTCCGTTAACCTCTACGCCCGTTAATTTGATTTTCCCGTTGATGCGAAAGTCAACTGGTGGTAAAGTCGAATTAGGCAATCTTCAGTTCCAGTATTCTTTCATTAGAAATTGGTGGTAATAACGTTATTCAATTCTAAAGTGACAAAAGTAAAAAGTCCCAACGATTCATTTTGCATTTTAAACTAGTGGCATTCCAAATCGTTCCACACATGTGCAGTGGATTGTTGACATTTATGGGTCGAATGCTAATGGGTTGGCATTGAACTCGGACATGACTTGGCGTTTGGCATAGTTTCTCGAAGACAAAACCAATAATAAAAAGTTTGAACCCATGAGCCATTTGCTTCCTCAGATACGGGCAACCAATAGAATGAACTTGGACAGCGTAACAATTGCTGTACCCACTATGGCAACTTTTGGTGTGAAGACCAGCAATTTGGTAATGTTAAAGCCATACTGGATGCGGAGAAGAACTTAATACGATTGATTTTTCCCTAGGAGCACTTTCTTGATGAAGCGAGGCAGTTTGGCATACCAATGGTGGACATTTACTTTGTCATGTATGGGAACGGCACTGATACAAAAAGCGTTACATTTGACCCCATTTGTAAGTCGGGAACCAAAATATTGTTGGACATTAAAGAGCTGAAATGCATTCCTGGAGGAGAAGTCGAAAAATGCGAAACGAAATGGTTGAGGCACCTAGAACACAATTGTCGTTCCAGAGTATTCACTACTGGTCTTGCTGTCGGGCGCACACTTTGCGGAGCGTGGAAGGATTTCACAAACAAAGATGATGCTAAAGCTTGCCAAGTAGTCCAAGATAAAAAACAATAATAACTTTGGTTGTCTGCATTACACCTGTCTCATTTAACATGGAAGAAATAAAATGTAGGTTTTTCTTTTAATTTTTGTAGCATTCAATCACTTTGCTCACACAAATACAATTGCATCGCGAAATATTGGGAAACAACAGCCAAATTTTATGAATTGACAGTTTTGCCCCGGTCCACGTTGACTGTCGCTAACCAACAGAAACGTCGGCAACGGACTCGCATTTATTTCACCATGCCCATTGTTTTTTTTATTTGTCTATGCACTGGTTTGCTTCAAGCATTTTATTTTTTTTCCTCGCCCAGGACGGCAACAGCGGCTAGTCTCGCAATGAAGATGACCATTTAGTCATTTACATACACACATATATATAAATATATTGAAATAGATCTATATTTGTTTATAACATTGCGAGAGGCTTCAGTTTAACGGTTAATTCTTATTTTCTACTATTTTCAAAGCCACTCACTTTGAAAAAAGTTGTTTGCAACAAGAATGCTGTTTTCAAGATTACTGAACATTACCAATTGATTAATTAATAGTTTACCTGAGAAAGAAATCTCGCCGGCGTTACAAAGAGGCTTGATAAACCAATGAAATACCAAGTTTACACAACATTTCGAGCTTACAACATGTAAAGCTCCTTTCAGGCCGAATAATTTCGAGAAACAACAATTCCGCCAACCCTTCGCGCCTAAAGAGCTTTGGGAGGCCTCTGGGGAATTGGGTGAGGAGCGACAAAATAAAAGGGGTTGCATTAATTTGGGGCTCCCGTGCTTCGTCGCTCACGCCGCGACCTTCGATCCATTCCATGCGACGGGGACTAAATTGTTTTACATGTATAGAATGACTAAATTTTTAAAACTACTTTACAAGTTTCAGAGTAAATGAGCATAAAAACCGGAAAAAGAAAGTGAAACATCAAAAATAGATTGCACATACGAGTCCACAAAGTTGGCGGATGTAACTGCTTTCATTTGAAGCAGTTCTCTCTATTAACGGAAAAGACTAAATGTGCGTTGTGGTTTTTCTTATAAGCGCCACGTCTGCGCAATAAAAAAAGACGCAGATTGACTTACGGGGAGATTCACTAACAGATGAGTTTGCCTTAGCCCGTCTATTCGCGAAATGTCAGGCTCACTTGGCAATGACTTGATTATTTCAGTTATTCATCTAATGATCTGTGTGAAAAGCACGATTTCGCCTCTGAATCTAAGAAACAGTAACTAGCTACGGTGTGGTATAGAGATACTTATTGATGACGCATGCAACCTTCAATGAAACACCACTGTTGATGCCCTCTGTCCATGGTTGGCTGCTGTGACGGTATACTCGGCTGCTGCTGATGTACAGTATGGTCCAAAAAAATCCAAACAACCTAGAAGCCACCTATCATTTCATTGGTGATTATTAATCATTTCCTATCATTTTCCTATTATTTAATTAAAGAAATAACGAAAAACGACGATTTGAATGTCAATTAAACAAGTTTCCATTTTTTGGGATCCCGAGATTTGAACTCGGGACTAGAGGGGTAGAAGAGAACCACCGTTACAACTAGACCAAGACAGAGTTATTGAAGCAGTTTTATTTGAAAACTAAAAACAAAACAAGAAAGGAAAACAAATAATTTATTCCTGAAAGTGTTTCGTACCCTTTGTTAATCGTTTCTTTATGAATTTATCAACTCTGCCTTGGTCTAGTGGTAACGATGGTTTTCTACTGCCTCTGAAGTCCCGAGTTCAAATCTCGGCATCTCAAAAAATTAAAAATTGTCTAATCTAAAATCAAATCGTCGTTTGCCGTTACTTCTTTAATTAAATAATAGGAAAATGATAGGAAATGATAATAATCACCAATGAAATGATTTCATTAACGTAACGAGCTCACGGCATTCGGTCAAAATTGACTTGCATGAAAAGTGATTGAAAGTGACATTACGATAACTTTGAATTTTTCCCGCTTTATTGTGCAGGATTTGGACAGCTTTTTCCTTTTCGTCACTTGTCGAAAAATTGACGGTGAGCCTAAGGCTATTGCAATGCGGTTATTCGTTTTTACCCGCAAAGGAAATTCCAGACAGCCTGTCTGGTTTCATTCATAATTTTTTTTTGTGGGGGGGAGACATAACCGGTGGCTAAATGAGCCTATTACCCCTTTTTCTTTCTCCCACCTTTCGCTTTGTTCCTAGCCCCCCAAAATTAGGACCGAAAGTTAAACATAATTTCCCACAATGTGGGTAGGTGGCTTTCAAAATAAAATCACTGTTATGATTTTTTGGACCATACTGTATTTCTGAGTGAAAGGAGCAACGATACAATTAAACGTGGTTGCATTACAAGTTATTTTGAATTTGGTCACGACATTCTTGGTACCAAATGAATCCAGTTCTTTTTCTGCCATCACGTATCGTTGTGGATCAATATCGTTCTGATGTATCTAACGAGTCTCGACAATCTTCTTCAGCGTAGTCAGACACAGTTTTGGATGATCGCGTTCCACCTTTTCCCAAGCCTCCGTCGCCATCACTTCGCTGGAGAAATTACGGAAGAATTGGATCGCATACTTCTTCAAATAAAACGCCGAATGGTTTTCTTCGGTGAAAAAAAGTAATTGCATGCAATTATCTGCCGAGATCCGGTGAATCAATTGAGTCTCGCATTCCATTTTCAATTGGTCCAACAGATACTTTGCGGCCACTTTGAGGATTTCAAAGGGCATCGTAGACTTCATCTCTGATTCCGAAAGACGACCAGTAGAGATAAAGTGGAGGATTTCCCGAAACACGAGCGGCTCGACGTCTTCAATTTCGACGGGTTCCGAAAAATAGTCTTCTGTTTGGTATTGAAACATGGCAGCAAAAAAAGGACTCCTCGTGGCCAAAATGATTTTGTGGGCTCTAAATTGGCATCCACAGACGTACAAGGTGATATCGGCAAATTTCATAGTTTCAAAGATATTTTCCATTCCAGCAAAGGCGAGTTGATTGCTGTTGCTGAACGGTTTCTCTGGGCTATTTGCAGCTGTGGGCAACTTGCCACCACCACTGAGGTCTGTTGTAATTAACTGTTCAATCTTGCAGGCCAAGACGAGTGTGCCATTGAAGAAATTTTTGTCAAAATCTGTTTTCGTGATTTCGTAAACACAGTGAGGCGCCCTCTTACCTCGAGGGATAAAGGTGCGTTGAGGAAAAATTTTTTCGTCATTGCGGTTCGAAATGGCAATCGTCACTCCAACATGATGATGAAAAGGAGAGTAAGGCGATAGCAAATTGATCTTGATATCACCACCCTCCTCAAACAGTCGTGCACTTCACTTCGTTTCCGTGCCTTTTCTAGATAAACTTCATCCCAATCAGAATTGCCATACTCTTCAAAACTGTCAGCTAAATTGTTTTTTTCAATACTCCACTGAAATTTATGTTGAACAAGGTGAGTCGACGGTTCGGCTCGGCACCCAACTGCTCTTGCTACATTTTCTGATGATACACCTAATCAATGCTGTCATGTATAGGTATCTGACCACATTTGCGCGCTTGCAAAACGTTCTGAGCCGAAGGTGTGGCTTCTGCGGAAACAGTAGGCATATACCCATTTTTTTTCGCGCGTTGCAATATTTTGTTTACTTTATTTTGTTGTTTCAGTGCGGCTGAGGTTTTTCTCGAGACCTTGGAATGTGGGACTACAGCGAAGCATGCTAAGGGGGCCACGACAAGGCTGGACCAAGAAACTAGGGGCAAATGAAATGTATAACCTGCACGGATGGTCTATGGGTCGCAATACAAATGAAAAAGTTTAGTACAAGTACAGAATGTATGGTCAAAAGCGTTTTGCTTCCTTGGTTTTTCTTTGCTGTTCTTTTTTATTGAGCTCTGTAATCCTCATCTGCCTTGTGACAGCTTGCGGTTTGGGTAGTAACCAGTGGTGGAAAAGTTCTTTACGGAAATTTCCAATTTCCGTTATGATGTTTGTGTCGTTGTCTATTGTGTGGGTGACAGAAGGAAAAGGTAAGTATACACACAAAATTCTCATGCCCAGACAAGTCAAGTTATACGAACTTGCGTTCTCTACCGGAAATGCTACCAACAGTCAAAGAGAAAATTGTAAAATTTTACGCTCCCAATTGCTATCTTTCAACATTTTTTAGAGACATGGTAAGATGCAGTCCCCTTTTTGAACAAGTAGTTTCGCGCTTGCTCTCGTCATTTTGCTGCAACATACTCCGTCAACATGTTCATAAAAAAAAGTAATATTCGCCACTACGGCGACCCTCACGAATAAATTGAGATATACCACCCCCCGCCTTCGCATCCCTTTAGGCGTTCTCGTCCTCCAAACGTTCCTTTTTCGTGTAGTATTTTATAACGTCTTAAATTTTAACTTAAAAACTAACTGTATCCCTGAGGATTTCAGTTTACTAAACTCTCGAAAGGTTAGGGGCTCCTAATGCAGTACAAGTCACAATAGTCTGCTGAGAAAGGCAATCCGAGAGTCGTTATTGGGTTATTGCTCGACTAACCAGAAGCGAGGAAATCGGAAAAACACGATTTTGGGTATTTTTGAGGTAAAATTTTTATTTTTAACCCGTGAGAAAGTGTGGTGTAGAGCTTACTAGACGCTGCATAACTTTAAACATGAAACTATGTAACTCTATCAACCCTTTCAATGCATTTAAAAATTGACTTGGTGCCATTTATTTTTTACGACTGTGATTTTCCCAGATCTGATAGCAGATGGCGCTACGTTAGGTAAATACGAATCCCCCCCTACCCCATAAAGCTATAGTAAGAATCGGTTAAAATGTAGAGTGGGTCAAAGGTTTAAACGTTAGGTCAATTCCACCAACATCGCCACATCTTAAATTATTACAAACTTGCATCGGAAATTTAATCTATCCTATCGCAGCCGGATTCCGACAGTCAAAATCTTTTTCCATTTGGGAGAAGCAGTGAAATTCTGCTATTCAGACGCAAACAAGTTTGACGTCATTGACTGCTCTGATTTCGTGCATCGTGTTGGGTTAGCCAATTTAGTTGTTGTCTGCTGCCAAAAGTTGTCGGATAACCCGAATGCAGTTTTTTACACCAAAATAGCAACTGATTGTCATCATTCGGCCAACACCATCGTCGAGACATCTCTTTGTACTTCATTGAGTATGATTCCCACCATTTAAGGGTTAAGATTGGCTGACCATGTTGAATTAAGGGATTCTGCCGTCGATATGTTACGTTGGAGTACCCTTCTAAGAAGACGTCCAGTTAATCTCTGCTGGCAGAAAGTACCAAACTTTCAGAACATAAAATTGGTCCCGTCACCTGATTTAAATCGATGCATAACAAAGTTGGCCAAACTTTGTCATCAAACAACGATTACCAAATGATTACCAAATCCCCAATCTACGTTGGAGAAATGTAGAGGAGGTGAAGTCTTCTATACTCCTCTAACATTCTACTATATTTTGGATTCGATGATGAAGCGACTGGGACATGATTGTTGGTTACCAGACCTACTCGACATCGCTCCTCAATTCATTCTGATAAGAAAAACATTGGGGGATTCGAAGAATGGGAAGAAAATGATGAAATTGTCAACTCAATTCAATCTATTCCTTTTGAAGTGTGATTGAAATTTGAATTCAATCACACTTCAAAAGGAATAGATTTGGGGACGGTGTCGTTTTTACTGGCCAGTGATCATGGTTTTGATGAAACGTACGATGCCATTGTTTTCAATGCTTTCGACGGAATGCCACTACTACTCTTAGAGTCTTTTAAATCAATTCGGGTAGAGGAAAACGATGTGCCGTACCCGATTGATCAAAGCAAATCTCAACTTCCGCTGCATCCTAAAAATGAAATGCACATGAAGGTTGAAAGTTGTATCGAGTCAGAAAAACAGTACATCCTTAGGATTGCCATTGAATCTAGTGGAAATGTTTCAGGTGAGTAATTTTCCATTATAATTGGTACATTCGTGCTGCAAGTACCTATTTGAAATGTTTCCATTTTTACAGGATTGAAGATATTCACTAACGAACAGGCCCCTTGTGAATCCTGCGATGACGTCACAGTTTCATTGACTCAACCCAGCGCAATCAAACCGTTATCGCTCACATTTACATTTCCGTTCCTTGCGAAAAATGTCCCAGCAACGCTCATTCGCATCATATCTACTTGTTTGTCGCCACTCGCCATCCATTTTTGGTAAGTCCATACCATTGACATTACATCTAATTGCGCAATTGTCTGTGTTATTTTCTTTTTTAATCTGCCTTCAGTATAGAGCGATGAGCCTAGACTGAGATTGCGCGGCGTTGAATAGTTCAACTGCGAAAATATTTATGAAATTGTATTCGTCTCTGCCATAGGTCTCATCGTCGAAGTGAGCTAAAGCAAATATGAAGCCGATTTTGGTCTCCATCCTGATCTTGTCTGTCGTTATGGTGTTGACGGTGCAGAGCCCGTTGATTCTCCACAACGACAACACGGAGAACTATTACGGAGGGGGTCATCATCTTGATTTTGCGTTAAAAGGTAACCACACGTCACTGAAGTCAGACAGCAGATTAGCGTCTCCTATTTTTCTTAGAACATGATCAGTGATTCCCATCAACAGTGACTTTAGTAAAAACTAAAGCTACCGTCACTCAACGTGCATCACATCCACGACCTCATTGTCTGCCTGTTTTGTTTCCGGACGCCGCCGTCGTGACGTCGAAATCCGACCGGAATCCTACACAACGTGAAGGAAGAATTAAAGGGCCGAATTTCCCTCTCGCCTTCACTGGTTCAGTATGAATGAGTTTCATTTTACAACGTCAGTCCAATACTAGATTAGTACCTTGTACTTTATTTTATGAAAGAAATGAGGAAGAATTCGGTCGACCCGAGTCAAAACGACAGCGACGCTGGAATCTCTTTAGAAGTCGAATCAAGTTTGTTTAACAAGTTTTCCACTCAGAAAGTCTACATCTGTCACGAGACGTTGACGTCAACACCTATTAACTATTACCAAAACAATTGCAGTGTAAGCTTGACTGCCACATGTAGCAGCATCACTTGACAACAGACGTGCGGATACGGTGGCTAATAGTAATAACCTTTGGGTTCCTGCCTATTTTAGCCAAAGTTATTTTGTATTTATTAAACTTTTTTTTAGAAAACGCAGCAGTGGTGATTGCATGGGTTTCATTTGATTTGATTCGTTCTACTTGAAGTCATTTGGTCTCATGTGTAGGCCTATGCGAAACTGGGACGTCAACGGACCTATGAGAATGTATCAATCAACGTTTTGGTTTCATGATCGAATAGTATAAATCCCAATCCTTGTTCCAGATTCTTCTTTTAATCAATTAACGTGAAATTCCAGGTGAACTTTGTTCTATTGAACTGTTTTTGTAAAGTAAGCATTTTCACTAGAAATATTTCATTTCGTGTTGTGTTTGTTGTTTCTTCCTTGAACATATTGAAATTTTAATTTTTTTCCTTTCGCACCGGGAGCGCCGGTGCGTTGGGTCGCGATATCAGCAGGAGCATAATGGATGAATATAACTTAGTTTCCGTATTAAATTGTTTTTTTGTTGTCGCAACACCAGAAACGCGTTTAGCCGCTGCTTTGAGGCAGTGGGAATAACCTGCACCATTGCGTTGGATGCATTTGTATGGAAATCCAGCACATTCTTCTCGTGGCAACACATTTGAAGCTGCCAGAGTCCAGTCGAATAATACCCAAAGATGTCTCACAATTTCATGGCAAGTTTAACATTTTTTCTTTCAAAGTACACTGACAACCGTAATTTATTATATTTAATTATTGACGTATTATGGTTACAGTTGATGCTGTTGGTGGTTGTTGCAGTGGCCTTGCTGTACCCTCAAGACGCGGCCGTTCCCGCCAATTCATCCGCAGCTATTGCAGTTGCGTACGGTTTAACAGCTGACCTCTGTGTGGATGACCGTGGCCACAACAGCGACAGATGTGTAAGGGTTGATACCCGGTGGTTCTTTCGGCATTTCATTTTCTGAAGTTTTGTTAGACGTGAAATGGACTGTGAAACCACCAAGACTACATATGCCAGTCTCAGCAATTTCGACAAAAACGATGACTCGTTGGCATTAAATGGTTTCCATTAAATGTTTTTGAACAAAAAGGCTATTACTGTATTTAAAAAATGAGATTCGTAATATGTAATTGCTCTTCGTCACGTTATGTTTGTCGATGAAAGTTAAGAGAGAATTTTAAATCATTATTCGCGTGTTTCCTCTGTCTGTTATAGGGTTATGTGCAAGACTTGTTGGTTTTTTACAAGGACTGGTCTTGTGTTAGCTATTTATAAATGCTGGAAGTTCGTGTTTGGTCTTCTGAGATGCAACAACAGCATATCTCAACTTTACATACCATTTTTGGTCTTAAAATTGCATGCAGCCATCCAAAGGATGGTAATCCAATAGTTCAGACACACTAGCTACAAGAAATTCACTTTCAGGTTTCTTCCTTTAGGTTGTATGCATGGATTGAATTGTCTTGGTCAAGAGTTTGAAACAATTTTACTATCAAATAAGCTTCTTTTCCAATCCAAATGATTCTCCGTACCTGCCCAAACTCAATCATTTTATCAACAGGTCTTTGTCGAATAGCAACAAAATTCCCTTTTGAGTTCTGCTTTCCCAAAATCTTGGCTTTGACAGAGCAGAGGATTGTATCATTTTGATTCAAAAAGAATTTATCTATTATTTTTTGGCCCCCATGCAGTGTTGACAGGTGGGAGGCTGTGAATGTGTGTGTCGTTAAACATAAATCCCGTGATCTGAATTTGTTTACACTGTGGCTTAGTGCAGAAAGTTGGTTTCCAATTGCTAGTGACATTGCATTGTTTTTGAAATTACAAATGTTATATGCTCCCTTTTTGAAAAACGAATTTTGTAATTCGTATTTGAAACAGGAATTGTATGTCGGTTGGCCATTCCTTCTAACAACTGAAGGGAAATGAATCGATAAATGTTGTTTTGGCTTTATTGGCAAACTGGGATTCAGATGTTTGAATAGATTTTAATGTTCCTCATACAATTCCGAGAAGTATAAAAGCATACTTTCTGTTATTGTTGGAGAAAACACAATATCTACGATAGTTTGTAACTACAAGATAAGTTTTCAATGAAAAAAGATCATCTTAATCTGTAACAAGGTCTCCAAAAAGGTAGGTAAAGATGTGAAGTAGAGCCATCATTTCACAAGCTGCAAACTTTGGGGAAAGGCCTTTTACATACGTAATTGGATTGAGTTGTGGAGGTGTATTTTTCTTGTCTACTTCCATCGTACTAAGCATTTGACGCAATCTCTCATTGAAATCCTCAATCGTCATAAGCTTCCACACATTAATAAATTCGTACAGAACAGTACCCAATAATTCGTAGGGAATAATTACCTCAGGCCCAACATGCATCAAATCAGTAGACCTAACTTCAGCTGTATGAAAAGACCTGGAAATATTCAGGACACTGTCTTGTTTAACTCCACAAACAATATAAGAAACATTTTCCGGTGATGCTAGGTCTGCAAAGTCCCTTCCGTGTTCCTCTTTTGACCGAAATTTAAAGTTTTCTTCGCGGAAATAAGTTTGAAACTCGGCCCTTTTACCATAACACATAGAACAGTTATGGTCATATGAAAAGCTGCAGGTCAATCCATACATTTCATGTTTTGCTAGACAGTCACCCAAAAATTGTGAAATGCTACCAAAAAATCTAACCTCCCCTCGGTCAGGTATAGATACGACAATACCTTCAGTCTAAAACTCTTCTATGTCTTCCATGAAACTACGCAGTATGGGGTGAAAACCATGCTTTTTCAAATCAGTTACGTGGCACAAAGCAAAGACATGCACATTTTGATGACAAGTGTTGTAACACTTCGGTAGGTTTTCTATGATAAAATAGAATACCCCAATTGAGTTACCAGCAGAATGGCCACGTAAACAGTTCGTCGTTCCTATTCCTTCATACAATATTTGAAATCTCAGTGAAACTTTACTTCAATCAGAGAACAAGTTGTGTTGTTTGAAGAAAGTAACGTCGGTGAAATTTGTGTAAAATCCTTCCTGTGGGTTTGCTTTTTTTTCATTGAGAAGTTTACCAGCATAATTTGCATCTTGGAATAGGGCTTGGACAGTAGGGATAATTGGGATATATATTGAGTGCCCTGCAATCAGCCTGTTTATGATCTGGTCGCCGTTTGCCAGATGGGCTTCCCTTCAAAAGGAAAAACAAATCTTTTCTGGTGCTACGTATAAGGGATGTCTGAAAAGAGAATTTTTCGCTTTGAAAGGTGAGTTTACATTTTGAAGGGCAATCTCGGCTTTGTTAAAAACAGTCTCTACGTCTGAAGCACGTAAGCATTGATTATCAAATTCGTCGTTTGTATTATATATTATGCTTGTAACTTTTGTTTTCAGTAAATTAACAAATGTTTCAAACAATTTCACGACTTCGGTTACTACAACATGAGGGATAGTACTATTGCTGTACATCGACAAAAGAAATTTCCTGATTTCGTTTTCAAAGTCATTTACTGTAAAATCAAAAGTGACATCTACTTCATAGGTCAAATGCGCTTCCTGGTGTTACTACTGCTGTGGTAATACAATTTTGTGTTTCGTCAAGAGCCTGAGAATTGTTAGAGTGCTTATATTTTCGAACGTGTGCAATGTAACTATCGAGATTGCTATATGATCCTTCCCCTTCACACAGTGTGTCAATAAAAATTAAAGGAAACGCAAACGGAACACTATTGCTCGTTAGAGAGATTTTAGGTCAAGGGGTGAATCAAAATTTTCCTGTTTCTTGCAATCCAGGCAATATTAGAGCATTGTTCTTACGTTATTTATAATGAATTCCAAATAGTGAATCACTCAGCACTTATGAGAAAATGTAATGTTTCAGCAAGAAAAAGGTTCTTTTACAACTTAATCTCATGAATCCAATAACAATGCAAATAAATCACAGACGTTGTGGACACATCATCGAAACGCAAATCGCACCATGTGCTTCACTAATCTATTTCCTTCTTATCTGGTTATATTTTAGTAAAATTGGATATACCATGTACCAACACCATTCTCTTCCCATTACATATATTTTGGGGGTGGTTTTGGTTTTCTCTATTTTTTCACTCCTTTCCCTCTTTGTCTATAGGCGGGGTAATAAATCCAAGGCATTCCATTATCTCAAACATTGAAATACAGGAATTTTTGGCAATAATGTACTACTAATGTACTACTTTCATGACTGTGAAACGGCCACTTTTAATTCAGACTTTTTTTGTCCCACATATGTGAACAATAATTCCAACTTTCACCATAAGACTTATATGTTCTATTGCGTAGACAATATTGCCCGCAAATTGAAGACAAATGTGTCTCCTTTTCGCTGAGACAATATTGTCCACTATTGAAAGTGGACATATTTCTGTGGGAGTGGGCGCCGGCAGCCTTCCGTGGATCGCACACGCCCTGAGGGATTGGCGTCTCTTCTCCACCATCACATTGGCACTCATTGGTGCTATTGTGGCCGCATGGTGGCTGGTTCCTTAATCCGTCCGATGGCTCATCCTCAAGGGAAAATCAGAAAAGACGATGGAAACCCTCCGCAAATATGCCCGTATCAACAACAAGACGGTTGATTCGTCCATTTACGAGGAATTTCTGATAATTATCACCTTTTTCCCCATCTGCTAACTTATTCATTCCGGCGGAAGAGAGGATGTTTATTCCTTTTGTTTGGACTACAGGCAGCCACCAAGAGGACTTACCAGCTCGAAATTGGAAATTCCACCAATGGGATGGATCTCTTCCGCACGTCAAAAATGCGCCAACGCTTTCTCTTCATCAATCTAACTTGGTCAGCATTTTTCATGTTCCTTTATTAATTTTATTTATTGGCTCTATAGGCTAGGATTAACGTCACTTTGACCGAGCCTATTTTCTTCTCCCCTCTGACACTTTCACGTTGAAACTTTTCCGCATGATAAACTTTATCGTCTTTTTGGGGCTTTTCATTTAATAAAAAACGATCCTGGGTCATTCCATCCCAACTCGAATTTTTTCGTCGCGGAACTGATGATTCTTTTACAGTGTGTTTCTTATGCATCGATCATGCACTCTGTGAAATCTCAGATTTTTAATTCAAACAGGAAGCTGTGAAATCGGAATCAAAGTTTCCGGTTTTGCATTAAATTTGGATGCGGAAATAGAGGTTTTACTCGTTTTTCGACCGTTTCTACTTACGGCATTGAAAAACAAAATGCATGAAAAAATCGGAAATAATTCAGGCTTTCCGAATCTGTATTCAAAAATTAAATTATGTTTTATTAAGTTACCCTAATACTTATTTTAAATTTTAAATTTTAAATGCATTCAGATAAAATCTCGTTGGGGCTACTAATTTGCTGGCTACTCCACCAAATTAATTTCTGATGTGATGTAAGCTCATCAACAAACGTTTGCGCAAATAAAAAAAATTTCAATTTCACCGAGTAATTCTTCGTCACGTTTTCGCACATGTACCAAAATGGCTTTCAATACTTTGATCCATTCAGTTGTCGTCCTGTCAGTCATGTAATAGTCGCAACACGAAATTGAATTCCACTAGTGTTGAGAACTAACTGATTACGTAATCCCAACGGTAACGTCTAGGGCTAGTTTTGTTTTGGGTCTGTATTTGAGTTGGAAGCTTCTCCCTCAACTCCTTCCCATCTCAGACACGTTAACATTTTTCTTTGTTTGTTTTACGCAAATTTATAACTCCGCTCTTGTTCCAGACAAGTTTGCCCCCATGTCGATAACTTGTTTGTTCTTTTTTTTCTCTATTTTTGTTGTCTGCTGGTCGTTGGTGAGTTCGGTCACGTGGGGGCTGTTATATTCCGTGTCATTAGACGCCGGATCACTGGTTTTCCGTACCTGAACTGATCCACCTGGAGCCGTCGGAGCGTCGCAATTTGTCTATTCCGTTGGAAACCCATGACGGTGAGCTGGTCTACAGCAGATGTCGCATGATTAATGTCAACTTTACTCAAGTAATTCATGACTGAATCAAGTACCCTAACCTCCATTTTACTCATCCGCACAGTTTGTATCCGTAACCGTGGAGTAGAAAATATCGACACTTTCAGCCCCTTATGATTTTCTGGGAATGGGAGGCATAATGTACGATCCCGAATGATGTAGAGTGCACAATTTCACTTGCAAGCCGTGTAGAATCCGCAGTTTTTTATAATGTTTATCGGTTCGTCAACTTATTTTATTGGCAATTAAAACTTTACCATTAAAACTTAACCATTTCCGTGGGGAAACACAATCTGCATTGAATAATGATGTCAACATTTCATTTGATGCTGTGACAGCTATTATAATATTTATTCTTTGCGATTTTGTATAGGAGGGAGCGACGGTGGACGTGACGCAAGGACGCAATTTTTCCTGGCCAACCAAGCCGTGCTCGGCCGTCGATGGATGGGATTACGACTTGAGTGATGGAATGTACAACACCATCGTCTCCGAGGTGCACTCACCAATTTCATTTGTTTTTAAAGAAAAATTTATAAAAACCCAAAAGCAAATGTTTTCAATAAGTCTGGTATTACTGGAAATGTCTGTCGTCCGCTCTATTAATAAAAAATCCCCCTTTCATTCAGTCCCAGTCTTTTCCTCCTCGTTCCTTTGTGTCCGTTTTTTTCTCCTTTTTAAAAATTTAAAACTGAACACAGCTCAGAATGTGTAGTATAACATTCTCCCATTGATTTATTCAGCCATCCGATGGATGGGAAAGGAGGATACCGTAACTTTAAATTTTAATTTCAATCTGTTTCTGTTTCTTTTTACGGCAGAGTAATTTGGTTTGCGAAGACGATTTGCGAGCCAATTTCGCCCAGGCCATGTTCTTTTCCGGCGCCATCGTTGGCGTTCTCCTCTTTGGTCTATTGGCTGACTGGTACGGCCGACTGCCCGTCCTGGTGCTGAGAAACGTGCTGCCCTGCGGAGCGGGCGTGGCCAAAGAATCTTGCCGAGGATTCGTCGATTTCGTCGTCTGCCGCTTCCTCATAGGAATGGCCTACGATCTGTATTTCATGTAAGTCGTCGTGACCGATATTGATGGCGTAAGCTCATTACGACTCCAATTTCCTAAAATGTTGAAATTCTTTCTCTCGACAGGATGATGTGCATAAGTAATTCACTACCGCCAACAAGTCGTTACTCGTTAAAAAGGATGATGGACTGCCGACCAGCATCCGACTTTTGTCTTGCCATTCGAAAAAAACTTTGTGAAAATATTCTTTAAGTAACTTTTTAACTAATAGAATAGTGGGTTTTATACACGGTAGGCGTATGACTGGAAATTCAAATTGCGAAGTCTCGACTGTAGTCTTGACTCCAGATCAAGTTGGCTATATAGATAACGCCCCCCATCTTTTATAATTATTATGCGCGATTTGAGTAAGGATCAGATAAGATTTTGACTCCTTTCCTTTTTCCAGTGATGGAGTACGTCGGCCCTCAGAAGAGGACGCTAGTGGGGAACATTCCGTTGGCCACCTTCTTGACTTTGCTCCCACAGAAATATGCCCACTTTTTTACGGACAATAATGTCCAGAAATCCCGTTCAGGACAAATATGTCCGCGTTTTTACGGACATATTTGTCCTGAGAAATAGTTGACTATTTGTCTTCGATAAGTGAACTTTATTGTCCATTGTTTAGTGGGGAAGAAGATAGGAAATGAATGGACATACATGTCACATTTTGAAACTAGACATCCATAGCTACTACCAAGGTAACTAAAAAACGTTATATCAAAACCACCGGAAAGAAAACCAAGATCTTTTGACAGATTAGTTGTAGGGGTGTTAAGGCCTTGACTTTTAGCTGCCTCCATCAAGGTCATCGACAAATATGGAAATTTTCTTTCGTTAAATATTTATTTTTACTGATCCAATAAGATCTTATAGAATTTAGAAATATTACTTGATTATAATCAGTTTATACATATATCACACCTTTCCAAATTTTTCTGTAGAGGAATTGCTTATTTTTTAGAACACTTCATCATGGTACATTTACGTTAACATCCACAGCATTTACGCGAGCCACAAAGTTTGAAATAGTGGCATTGGCTTTAACAGAGGGTTTGGGAATTTCCAACAACCTTTCAAAAAGGCCGAAAACTATGTGGAGGGCATCAGGATAGGAATATTAAAAAACATGATACAAAGCAAATAAGTATGCCATTGCTTCGGCACAACAGCTAACTTTAATCTGTATGGCTACAGTTTCCGATTTGATGAAAAACGTGTGTTTTCTCCTAGGACGATTACTCCCGGTTGCTTCATTCCCGCGTCCTGTGCTTGTTCCAATGCAGTACTAATGTTTAAGTTTTCCTAAAAGAAAAAAAAATTGCTTAAAATATGTCACTCATGATAAATTTAATTAAGCTCCACACATACTGGAAACAAAAGAATTGGCTGCTCCGACACGGTTTTTGGAAGTGGTCGGCGGCCCTTAAGTTTTCCGACCGAAGATGGCAACAGGATTGGTAGACCGGAGAAAATCAAATGGCTTTGCATAGCTGGATTTCCTGTTTGCAGCAGTAAAATAGAAGCAAAATAAAAATTGAAACAGAAAACGAATTAGCTGACATATTTATGTCATCTCAGCCGGGAGTAATTTAAGTATTTTCGCCTCCATCGGCGAAGTAATGAATTTGTTAATAGTACCACCAGTTTGTTCTTCAAAGTCGTACCCTATCTTTAAATAAAAAGTACTAATAACAAATATGTTATCGACAGAGCAAGGAACTGTCTTACTGCTTCTAGCATATCCATAAATTCAGGAAAAAGCTCTACAATTTCCTGTCCCATCAGTTTTTGGTTCTTGTTGTCGATCCCGGCTTTCCTGATGTGGAAGGTTTTTTTATGCGCTTCAGCCATTTCTATTTTGTTGGAATCAGTGAGCATCGCCGCTTTCATAAATTTTTCAGCAGAAACATCAGAGTGCTCCACTGTCCCACAAATCAAAACATTAGATTAAAAACACAAAATTTTATTGAAATTAATTAGTCCAGCTTATTAAAATGCGGTAGTTTTGTTGCACTCTTGCGCGCCACAAATTTATAAAGACGGACACACTTAGTATTAATGTCATACCAAACTTCCTGAATTGTGAAAGAAATTAAGATGCAGTAAGAAAAACAACTATGTATCGTTTTATAACTTATTAAATCACACATACATGTCCTCGGCCACACGGACTTGGTGTTATTGGAAATTGATTTACTATTGAAACTGCCAATTGGTGTATGATTTGTGGCTTCGGATTATGGGTCCTGAAAGTATTTAATAGTTTTAGAAACTGCGATTAAGTTTATTCAATATTTACACTTTCTTGCCATAGTTGGCGAACAGATAAGTGGAACAAATTTTATTAAGGAGACGCTTATCCTGGTCTGCCAAGACACTGCTAGTTTCCAGGCTGGTAATGAGTCTATCCACTTCGGTAGCCTTCCTTCCAGACGTCCGTATGATAGCACGTAAATCAGAAAAGGGGTTCTGTGAGACCTGAATTACCGCTGGTGTTATTTCAGATGAAGTGTTGGGATCTTCAGCATCTTTGGATGTGTTAGAGTCTTCGACATCAGTTGCCAGTTCATCATCTTGCTGTCCTGGTTTATCCAAGACATTAAAAACAAATGACGCAATGCCGTTATCCATGCAAGATGAGAATACCGAATCACATAAAACATCAAACCCATCCGAAGTTTGCACTTGCAATAGATTCACCGTAATGTTCACAGTTTTCCCGACTACAAAAAAAGGAATTAGAACTCATTAGCTATTAATCGTTATGGCCATTGCAAACACACGCGGAAATCGTTTCCGCACACCTCTGATTTTTTTTCAATTATTATTACCCTTTAAAAGTATAAAAGTTATTGAGATTTGAATTTTTTCGTGTTTTTTTTTACCAGGCCGGGAAAATATTGGACAGACGCCTGTACCATGTTAAACAGGGTATTAAAAGAGGGATAGGATGAATAAAAAATTGTGAAAAAATAAGGAAATGTAGATCTTAATGTGGTTTTTAACCACCAAAAGGTATTGATGGAGGGAAATGAGAGAGAAAATAAAAAAAAAATGGTGCCAACCCTTACTACTCTCCCCCTACTTCTTGGATTTGTCGTTGTTCTATTTCCTTCTTACTATTCCACTTCGCATGTTTAGCGTTTCCAAGCATTTCGGGTGCGCGACAAGCATTGGTTCCTAATTGTGCATCAACCTCTGATTCCTTTAATTAGTTTATCTAGCCCAACACCTGCCCATTTCATCAATTTCCGACTTCTGAATTGACCCAGATGAAGACGTTTTCGGGTTTGACCTCACCATGAAACAGCCATTGAGAGTGAATGCATTCCAATCCAACAGTTAGTTAGTTGAAACAAGAACGTTAATTGTCGGCGGAATTGGACTTTTTTCTTCTTTCTCATCTTCCAAAAATAACTTGTCCAATGACGCTTGGCACTTAAATAGTTGACGTGAGTGAGAATCCAAGTTTGAGCTATTTGGCACGAAACGCCGCACTTTTGTCCGAAGAATGCCTCACGAAAGATTTAAGAAAAATTGCGTGATTCCTACGGTAAAACACAGCAGCGGTTCTGTGATGATTTGGGGTGCAATGTGTTCAAAGGGCACTGCAAAATTACATCGAATTGTCGGGAAAATGGACGGACCAATGTACCATTCCATTTTGTCAAGATGCGCTGTGTCCGCTGGGAAATAACTAATAGGAAATGGATTTATTTTCCAACAGGATAACGACCCGAAACACAAGACCATTAAAACATGCAGTATCTTTCAAACAAAACAAATTATGGTAAGATAATTATAAAACTGTGTTTTCGTTATAAATTACTGTATTAAGAAATGTTTAATAACAGGAACATTAATAGTTATGGAATGGCCACCACAATCTCCAGATCTTAATCCTATTGAACAGTTATGGGATCACCTTGACAGGCAACTACGATTAAAGCCAGCTACCAATGTGGATAAAACTTTTTCTACTTTACAAGACATTTGGTCTAAAATTGGGCAAGATGTACAGGAAGTTTACGTTAATTCAATGTCAAGCAGGTGCATGGCTGTCATCGCTGCTAAGGGTGGACATACCATATATTATTTATGTTTTACGTAAACTTTGGAATAATGGTTATTTCAAAACACCAAATACCTGTAAAGCTAACCAACATTGTCATCGTAAACTTTGATTGCTGTTTTGTTCATGTATCAAATACAGTGTTTTGGTGACAAAGTATCAGACTAACTTATGTTATATTTAATCCTGTAAATAGATAGACAAGTAAGAATAGGTTTTTGTTATAAATTTAAAAGAAAACTTAAGTGAATGTTGTGTCCATTTGAAAATTTGCTTTTTGCTTGCCCTTCAACAAGCTCATAAGTAACATTTCTGGCAGAACTGAGAAATTCCTATTTCTGCCGAGGTTTAAAGCTTATAAAATACATATAACAAGTAAGGAAGATGGATGATTACATAAATTTTGAATATGAATACCTGTGTTGGCAATAATAATAAAAGACAACAAATCCAAATTCAAAGCATGATTGAAAACCAAAACAAATAAAGAGGTATCTGTCATCTATAAATAACGAAATATAGTACTTACCAACAGCACCTCTCGTGGTAGGAAACTGAACTAATTTTTCTCTCCCAAAGAAAATGCTGACAGAGAAAATATTTTTGTTCTAACAAAAAAATGTGTTTTTACCATATACTAAAAATATACACGGATAGATTGGCGTATTCTTTATGTAATAGCGCAAACTAGAAAACTACAAAGATTATGGCCAATTTTTAATTAATTTTATAAAAAAGGACCCATTATTTGGAACGGCCATAAGATTCAATGGCTAACTCCCTCTATATTCATTCGACGAAGCGGTTACGCATGGCGCCATTAATACCGGCTAGGGAAATTAGCAACTATTTAAACAAAAAATATTGGGGCATTACCAATTATGTATTGAGTAACAACTCAAAATATGAAAAAGAAATGATAAAAAAATAAAGAGTTATCGTTAAAAAACCAAAGGGTCGTAGCCAGTGATGTGCACCTCATACGGTGACTTATTCGAAAATTTGACGTTACGTCGTACGTTACGTCAATTTTTCTTGTTTTTGAAGTTTACGGTGACTTCTACGTAAGTGAAAAAAATACTGACTTTTTACGTATACTTTTGACGTGTAAAAAAGCAGACGTTTTTTTTTTACTTATTACGTAGTACTTTTAAAATACGTATGACTTCTACGTTTTTTTGGTACGTCAACAAATCCCGTTGACGTGCACATCACTGGTCGTAGCGCCATAAGACGCCATGTTAAAACCGGCGTGTGTTAAAAGTGGTACTGCGTACCAACTTCGCCTTAGCCTTCCTTGACGTTAGTTCCTCTAAAACATGTAATAACAAAAATAAGACCCAAAGACCAAACAACGTGTCACACAGCTGCGCTTTAATGTTAAGTACTTTGCAAACAGACGCCGCCAAACAATGATTGTAGTGCGACACATAAGTTGCAGCTTCTAACCACCTAACGCTTCAAGAAGAAATAAAGGTATCCGGAATGAGTATAATCATTCCAGTCGTCCAAAATAGTGACACGCTCGTCGTCGAAGCAACGAATCCCTCCATCAAAATCCTTCGCTAGACAGACGTAGTGTCCTGGCGTGCGGGAGAAAAACATTGCAAATGCAACGACAAATAACGACAAATGAAAACGCAATCAACGGTACCGTTTTCAATAGCTTCGCCGACGTGTGTGATGTGTGCTTGTAGGATGTATTCGTGACTGGACGACCTGACTTCCTCCGAAACAGCGTGAGGAATTTGCCATACTGCCGGAACGGAGACTATCTGGTGGTTTTTTTAAGCCACGGAATCGTCCCAGGCACACCACATGCACCCTAAGGCCGTTAATGTGGGCAAGAGAAGAAACGAAACAGTAGTAACCACCGGCAGAAAAACCGAGTCTGGCACGTCGCTTTTGGTGGCATTTCCAAAAGTGAAATGCGTTGTGTACAGCTCCCGAATGCGCATAAAAAACAGGTTCTAGTGCACTGAACATCTGAAAGAAACGCTGTCAGTCGGCCCACGTAATTGTCGGTTGCCGGATATGGAAAAAACTAGGTCGTCAAAACCTCGTAAACGTTTGACGGGGTGCAGATCCTGCGATAATATCCAGGCCTGGCCGCAGTTATAAAAGTCGGAAAGTTGTTAGGCATAGTTCAACCTCCAACCGTGAAAATAGCCCATAAGGAATTCGTAGACGTCATGTTGCTGTCCCATCAAAAGCCTTCTATCCACTTCACTCAAGTGAGCCATGAACTCACAATAAAAACAATCATTAAAAGTTTAGCTACCATATGCATTCGTGTGAGTCTGTACATGAGATATATTTTAGTGCGAAATAGCAAATCTACTAACTAAACGTAGCGTGTGCTCGACGGGGAAAAAATTGCTTACCAATGAATTTCGTTAATAAGCGCGGCCAAACCCCTGTTGTGGACTTCCACCAGCTGAACAAAAATTCGGTACACCACCTGGATTTCGGAGTTGAAGACGTTTTTACCGATCGCACAAAATCACGGCAAAAATTCGCGAGAGAAAACAGGGCTATAAGTGTAGCGTTGACAAAGCAACAATTCCCTGTGTCTGGAAGACTGTTTTAAGAAAATCAAATGGGTGTAAATTATTTGGTGGCAAAAGGCGGTTACGATTTTTGGACTCTCACCCGACGTGCTCTCGTTGCTGGATCTGACCACACGGCTGTGAGTGGCGGGGCAACGCTCGTAGACTGCTACGTGTCAGACGTTTCCCATTCAACGTGGAACTGCCAAAGATAACAAAATATGAAGTGACAAAGAGAAAAATTGTAAAGACGCAATCAACCACAGCTGAGTCGATGGTAGACGTCAATTTCGACACAGTTCACACTTACCCGACGAAGGTGGACAACAATGCATCTACCATCAAAAAGTGAACCTACTTCCTTTTTATAATGCAGGTTTGCGTGCGCTGTGTACTGTGTTGTTCGTTCAAACTGGGGAGGAAAACCAATTTAACATTGAAGCACAGTTTAGTACGTGTAACTTTTCCTGGCAAAATAATCGTTACTCAACCAACTGTCAATCTGATGGAAGTGCAAACAGTAGGCGACAACTTTGGGCTCAATGCGCGCCTAGCAGCAAGATCTCTCAGGATGCCAGGCACTTCATCGTAACTGAAATAACGTGGACGTCAGGCTCAGAGCAATACTTTTCAACACCCAAAAAAGGAAAAAAATCAATTTTTGGCTGTAATATACTAATAGGTCTAATACCATATGTGTGGCAGCCCACCACATGGTGCCGAGAAAAACAAACATGATTATGTTCGATAAAATGGTATCAACCCCGGAATTCAATCATCTAATGCCATATGCTGATCACATGTAAAGTGCTTTTCGCTGATTTCGCTTTTCGACATGCCTGGCTTTGGTTGGCGTTACGAAAAAGTAGTAGTGTATACAATCGTTGAACAACACCTTGTGTTTGTTGAATAACCTTGTTTGGAGAATGCATGGGAGCCGGCTCACCATGTTGCCACACCACACAAGATCGAGACGGGAGAGTGAATTTTTGCAGTCAAGGTATTCAAAGCGTAGTCTACCAGTTGACTGCAATTACATTTGAACAATGGATGCCCATGCCAGAGTTCTAGACTAAAGACGCTCAAGATGGCCAGAAAAGGGGCGTCAAACTTCAAAGCCATATTCAGAAGAACATCCTGTCGTGGGTACCAACAACATGACACGAATACACACCAATTGGACTGAAATACATATCATATTCTTTAAAGACAAACGAACCAACGTGTAGGCAGACACTGTACGGGACAGCACCCACAAGACAAAACTACACTCATTCTTGAGATGCAGGAAATGGAGGAGACCCGAGAGGAAAGAATGTGTATGAATTGCAAGCTCCTCCTTTCATCTTGGAATCCCTTACCGCGTGCTGCGTTGTTAAGTCCAAATCAAATTGAACACTCCTGACTGACTAATGAATTCACTTAGACCCACCCTCTGTTCATAGGCACTGTTGTTCATACAGGAAGTACACCTTCGTCTCCTTGCGAAAAAAGTACGAAATAACCCCGAGTCCACCACGCGTGTTATTTATCCTTTGTAATCTTCAGAAGTAGGTTGCTCGGTAAACACCTCTCGTATTAGTGCATCTCCGAAAATGGAAAGCCGAAAGCGAAAAAGGAAAAACGGTGTTAATAGTGAACCTACGGAAACAGAAAACAGTGAACCACGAAAAAAGAAAGCTGCTGATAAGCCATCACCAGGTATCACTATTCTGTACTACTCGGACACGATTCCTTTAAGTGGTGCGTTTGACACTACTTACATTTCTTTTTTTTTTGGGGGGGGAGTAAATCATTTTATCGATTCTCCCATTGGGCAGCGAAAACCAAACGTTAAAGATGGACGAAACGCTAGGAAAAAAGGAAAGTAAAGAGAGTAGTAGGGTAGGAAACAGATTGCTAACAACGACACCACTCGGTCAATATCGCTTTTAGACCTTTACAATGTTTTGTGATTGGAAAACAATGTTTGTTTCGATAGAAGGACGTTTTTCCTCCACAAGGTTGCAAGATACATATTTCCCGCTTCATTCATAGATCCCTGTTCCCGCTTCCACAGTTTAAACCTAAATTATGAATGTTAACGTTCAAACTCCCTCCCATAGGTGTCGTCAAAATAATCAGTTCCCCTCCTTCTCCCACAGTCGGACAAATAGCCCGAGGTGATGATGGCGAGCTCAGCTACGATTTGGGAAAACGGGGCAATAGTGAAGTTGCAATGACGACACCGAGTCTTCCACTACTGTCTGAATCTAAACGTGTAGTTAGACGTTTCTGTGATTCCCAAAAAATTGAACCACACAACATGGAGTGGCCAAACGCCATCGGTCAGATGCTCTGAACCGTGCCGCCGACGACCAAAGATGGCGTCAGAATCAAAAATCAAAATCCAGAAGTGGAGGGGATTACTACTTAAGTTAAGGGGGTTTAAAAATAATGGTAGACAGATGAAACTTGGTGACCACATAGAAGAAATGATGTTTAATCATATATCTTCTGTTCGCTACGGAATTATGGCTGGATTATGATAAAAACAATAATTTGGCCCATGTTAGGCACTTTTTCGGGTTTTTATCGAGGGGGGAGGGGTAAAAACATTTTTAGACCTCAAACTTGGTATACATTTTTTAAAAAATATTAAACACCCCAAAACAACAGTTCGTAAAAAAAATATTAGTCAAATATGAAACACCCTACGCCAGGTCGCGCAAAATTACCCCTCCCCTCCTACCCTTCCCAACACTTTCAACACTTCCTATACACTTCCAATAGTTCCAACTATTCCCACCGCTCCGTTCACGACCCCAAAATGTAAAAATAGGCAACCAAAGTGGACAAGAGTAGTGGGGACATGGAGTCACCGTTCCAGGCAAAGCGGTTGGGGGGGGGGGGGGGTTGTGGACGACATCGAACGGCAAAACGCCGTCGGTCGGACACTCTGAACCGTGCCGTCAACGGCGAAAGTGGGTGCCAGATCCTAAGTCGAGTGGGAAAGTGGGCGAGATCGCTCCCTCTAGATCGAACGAGCCTACCACAAATACGCACCGAAGGACAACAGTTTTTATTTATTTTTGTATTCTACTACATTCCTTATTCGAACACGATGATTATTGGTAGGAAAAAATCGTTGACGCCGTGGCGAATAAATTTTCAAAAAGAGAGGTTTTGTGGCGAAAAAAAATCTCCCAATCATACTATATCTGGGAAAAATTTACTTTACGAGTTATTTACGTTTAAAGTTTTCACTCCGTGGCCCGCCTCTAAAACGCAGGAGGGGCCTAAAGTCACGTGATTGTTGGTGCATTCGCGCTGGTCAGTCAATAACCAATGGGAGCAGATCACGTGACCAGCAACAGCCAATAGAATGCGTATCCTTGAAAACGATTTTTCATTCGTTTACCGCATGGCGGTAAAAAACTAGACTGCTGCAAGCTAGACGCGACACCTTGCGCGACACAGACGAAATGACAGATGTTCCCCTCTTCTATTTGTTCCCCGATCACGTGATCTATTCTCATTGGTTAAAAACTGACCGGCGATAATGCACCAAGAATCACTAGATAAATAGACCGCCTCTTTTTAGTATGAACATTTTATTATTTTTTTTATTTTTTGCGCCATCCCCTATTTGATAGGAGAATACCTTGAATTTATATACGAATTTATATTTATATATAACATTATATTGTTACATTATATGTTAAAATATACATAATTATATGCAATATTATATAACCACATATAATAATATTTAATATCACATTTTGTGATGGACTTGACCGTTTTATGTGCTTCCGTGTCTTGTGTATCCTCATTATTTAAACGTAGGCCTATACACATGCCCTATTTTATTTGCGAAATCCTAATTATAATTAGATTCTTGGAGGTTCTGGTTGAAGCGTTGTTATATAACTCGTTTTAGGATGTCTAGTTATCTACGACATTCCGCCGATTATTTTTTTTTTTTGAATTAACGTCTATTTTTATTTTGAACATTAGTTTGATATTTTCTATGCGTGAATGTTTAAGAGAATACAGGAACATTTTCTTAATTTTTTTTCGCATTATAAAATTTATATTTAATTTTTTATTGCCTATTTTTAAAATAAAACATGCATCAAATCTAGATAAACTTGCACAACTGTAGCCTATGACGATTTGAAATCTAGTGGTGTCCCCTGGTGGCATCCACAGCGGATTCCGCATTTTAGCCCCCTATGGAGCAGTTACAAATCCTGCGTTGCCAGGTCTGGAAATCTCATTTGTGTCCAAAATGGCCAATCATCATCGTACAGGGTTTTTACGCTCTCTAAATTTTTGCACCTTTATGGAAAAGGAATTAATAATCTCTCCAACAAGGCAACAATTATACTTTAAAAAAGCTGGTTGCACGTCAGTAAAAACCGGATTGTACCCAAAAATCGAAATTCATGGCGTAGTGCCACAGTCCGATAACTTGACGGGTAAAAATAATAAAGCTTCGAATTCGACGGAAAAAAAGTTAAGCTATTTAAACACGGGCACCACACATGTTTAAAAACATATGTTAATGTTAATGCTCTCTATTCTACCTTTAGACCTACCTACGTCAACACATGGTAAGCTGGCGCTGGCCCAATGCGTCTCTTGTGCTTCACTTCAGAATGTTAAATGTCAAAATTTCAACCTACGAGTGCAAAGAAATAACAAATAAGTAAATAATGTTTAGAAGTGAAAAAAATTTTTGTTGCTATTTAGGATAAAACGCAACGCGTCACAATGTGCGGCCAAATGAATAAATGTAACTTTATAGTGGCTGAAACACGACGAAACTCATCGTGAACCATGAAGCTCATTATTCGAACAAGCAAAGCTGTTTCACCAATTTCAACATTTTTACTCGTCCAATTTTTTTAATTATTCCCCAAAATAAATGAGATTTCCATAGAAACAGTTTTGTGTTAAAACGTGTTAACATATTGCTTATAATATCCCGATTTTCCGATTACACGTCCCTTTCTTTAAAAATTATCACGGAAGACGGAACCCAGTCAACCCACTCACTCACTGCCCCCAACTCCATCAGTCCGTGTCTGGCAATAAAGTTGTTTAAGATTTTTAATGAATTTATCCTATCATGAGTCAAGGGTACACCGCGGAACGATATTATAAGATTATAATATAATTTGCAATCCCATTATTAACGTTCTCAATTCAGGGTTTTGCCATCTCTCGTTTAAAAACATTGAAAAAACAATATTTTCCTGTTACTATCGTATATAATTGAAATGCGATAAAATCTTATTAGGGCAATTTTTTTTCTAAAAGTATACCGACATTTCAAATTATCAATCTCAAGAAAATGAATACTTTCCTCTCAAATTTTCTTTCCTCTCCGAATTTCCTCTCAGCAAATTGAAGACAATAACGTACTCAAAATTTAAATCTTTGCTTTATGCACTGGCTGTCATCCCCCACCCCCTCATCAAAGTCGCACTCTGACTAATAAAATTTCTTTGGCCTGAATAAAATAACCTTTCTCCCACAACGATAAACACCGGATAAAAACGATAACTTTTTTCCGACACTGTAAGTATGCACGGGTATGCAGGTATGCTAACAAGGCGTTGTACATGTGCACACAAACAGCCGTAAGAACTAGAAAGCTGATGTCATATGATTATTCCATAACAGTTTTCATTATAAAAACGGTCGGTCGGTCGGTAAAATAACTAACATATGACTTTGACTTTAAATTCGCAATCTTATATGTAAAACGCTTCCGGCAGCATTTAATTGTATTTTTCAGATAAAATTTTATTGAGAGAAAAGCAGACAATGGCTGATTAGACTCAAATGAATTTGAATGCGCTGAGCAATGAGCGCTATTAGCCAAAATAAATGTTACTATACGTCACGACCTGAATGTATAAATCTTTGGTCAATCCAGCACTCGACGGTGAAAACCATTTAAAAATAACACCTCGTAGCACTCTGTCATCGATTCCGAAATAGTTAGAAATCGACGTGATGACACCCTCGCGTATGAAACTTATAAGAGTTCTATATTCAAAACTTCGGTAAATATTCCACACGAATTGGTGATTGACTGATTGCCTCGCAAAAACTAATAAACTGATTGGCGTAAAGCGGAAGGGCTTGACCGTTTGCAGCACGTCTGTTTTCGTTTTCCTATTCTTTTCCCGCAATTTTATCAGTTATCAGGCAATGACGAAAGTTTCAGCACCAATTTCAGTTTCTATCAATGAACATTTTCAGTCGGCGCATAAAGCGGCTGGCTTAAGGATTACAGCCTATCAGGACACAAGAATCTACCTATGACATTTATGTTTACTGAGACACTTATGCCAGTTCACTGTAAAATGGGCACGCATTATTAAGAATTGAAATTTCCTTGACCCAGTGTTCTCACAAACACCCACTAACTCTTCCTGCATGTGAACAGGTTTGCACCTACTATCACAGCAGTCAAGCAGCTTCATGGGTATCACGAAATTAACGTTATTATTAACTGGAAAATATCCAGAATTTATAATACCTATCCTTAGTAATAAAGCTAGCAAAATTATTTCGACAAAAATCTTGAATGGTTGTGACAGCCACAAGAAAATGACGATGCCAAGAGGGTTAAATTAAAGGGTGTCCAGACGATTCGGCACTGACTCGTCATAAAAAATTTTTGGCAATATCTAGTGACAATTCGGCACCGTCTTTTTACCGATTCGGCATCAATCCACCAGGTGTCAATTGTAGTTTAGTTTTAGTATATTCGAATGAAGTAAAGTCATTTTATCATTTAAACCTAGAACAACTTGTAATTACAATTTTTTTAATCAGCACTATTTCTATTTACTTTTTAAGTTATTAAACAAGGACGTAATGAAAGAAGTTCATGTACCAAAAGTTACGAAAAAATAAGGAAATTCTAATGAGTTACAGTTAGCTTCTTTTTTATAAGATTTGCTGATTTGAATGCGAATGGTGGTGAAAATGTCAAAGTAGGCTCGTGGTAAGAAAACGTACGTAGTAAAGGTAAGAAAACACGACAAACAACACTTGATTTGTCAAACGAACATTAGACCCCTTTACAGTGTGCGGTAAGTTACCGCACACTGTAAAGGGGAATCTCTTCTTTCTTACCGCTGGTAAGAAAAGATAATGCCATAGCCATTTTTGCACTGGGTACCCAGAGGAAGCAGACTTAATAACGATTCATCAACAAGCGCTATAGGAAGAGAGATAGTCAGATAAATTTAAAATATTTGCATTTTATTATTTAATTTAGTTCAGCCTTCCGATGTTACCGTATAAAATCTGGGAAACGGATTCTTAAGAGTTAGATTGGTTGCACGAGTACTTGGAATCTTAATAACTGACTAACGCCGGAAGTAGAAATCATAAATTAACTGGATAATTAAAAGAGATAATTAAAATAGATAATGATGTGGCAATTACATTTAATGACATTTATTTATTTTCAAAACATTCTTATCTAAGAATATTAACGTCAACGATGATATCACCAATTATTACGTCATAATTTGACGTTACGTCGTACGATACTGGAAGATACTAAAAATCCTAGCTAAGCTAGTAGGCCTATTAAAGCGATTGTTCTCCCTAAAACTGAGCGGTAGCGCGTTTTAATGTTGGCAGATTTATAGTTTATCAGATGTCATATAATGGCAAGAAAAGTATACACGACGAGGCCCAAGTTCATGAAGTATAATGCTCATTGCTTAACAATTGTCAACTTTCCTATTTAATTGATTTCATGCGCCTCAACATGTCAAACACGGGGTCAAACACTTATTTCGTCACGGGTAAAATTTTGCAATCGTTTTTCTCATGGCCTTGAGCTACAACTTGAACATTTATAGGAATTGACAAAAATACACGGACGTGGGGTCACTGATTGACACAAATTTCCATCGTAAAAGAGAGTGGGAATAAACATTCAACTGGATTGAGGAAGTAGCAGCCCGCGATAAAAAGGGTTCGTTAGTATTCGCCATTTCATGTTTCAAAGGTCATTCAGTTTATTCTGACGTGTACTTTATCACAGTTGCTTAAGTTCAACTCGAAAATAAAGCTCGATAGGAATGCTAGTTCCACCTTCAATCAATAAAGGGTGTACCGGAAAGCGAGTAGATGACTCAAAGATAATGCTTTAAAGAAATTAACAACAGTCCGGACTTCTAAAAAAATTCCCAAAATGTTACAGAATGGCCTAGTTTGCAAAAAACCAGCTAGCGAAGTGCAAAGGCTTTGTCATAAAGAAAACGCTTTGAACTTTAACAATAAAAATAACAAGTTGGAAAGTGATCGATTCTCGTTTTGTCGATCTTAAAGAGTCTAACGGAGTGTAAGAATTTCGCTTCTCTTGGCACCAAAAGGAGAACGCCAAACAAATTCTTACTATGTGAATGATGACTGAGGAATTATATATATTTTTTAAATGACAACTCGAAAAAAAAAAGACAATTAGCTTGGGCTTTACCTTAACTTTCGAAACAGTGGATGTTGACTGGACAACTGATCTTGCACTCACATGTGAAGGTGGGAAAGGGATAAGTGACACCTTCGTGAATACATTCACAGTCACATGAACTTACTCGGGGGACGTCATGGCAAGATATGTGGAGTGAACTGTATAGTCATCCGAGTTGAAAATAAAAAAACAAGCGCAACGGTTGCTCGATGATCAGTTTTAGACGAAGAAAACCTAGTTCCCAGGATGATACAAATAACTGTATTAGTTGAAGACGAAATATTGGGAAAACATGAAATATGTAAATGAAACAACAAACTCCCAAATCAATTTTTTTTAAACCAATTTAATTCAAATCCCGCGCATAATTCGAAACACTACGCCATCTAACATCCATAAATTGCACTACCTTTGGTGATGACACGGAAATAAAATAGAGGGACATTTGAAATTATAATGAGATGCAAAACCAAACGAAAAGCTATTTACAGTCGGTAGGAAAATGCTTACAAAAATCATACTAGTGTTGTTTTTTTTCCCCTAGCTTTGCAAGGTTTCGGCTTCACGGCAAAAGTTTCAACTGACGCAGTGAGAAGTTCAGTTGGGTTGGGGCATATAGCGGCATATAGCTTCCACCTAGAAAAAGGACCAACGAAATAAATCAATCAATGGTTTAAAAAACGCCATTAAACTAATGTTTTAAAAAAGAAAAAAGTAGGCGCCAGGGAGGGGAAGGAGAAAGGGAATTTCGTTCAGAAGTATGCAGCGCTAACCAGTTTTAGTATTTCGAGTGAAAAGTTGACCGGAAGAAAGGAACGGGAAAAAGAACATGGAAGAAGTGAACTAGAAGAATAACGCGGAAGGATGTGACCGGAAGAATAACACGGAAAAAAAGCGACTGGAAGAAAATGACCGGAAAAATTGAGAAAAATTAAGGCTATAAACTGGAAATGACTTGTGAATATAGAAATTACTCTTTACTACTTTTAAACTTCCCCTGGAATTTTTATTAACTTGTTAGATACCATTTCTTTACTCTTCTGAGTCCTCTCCCTTAAAAAAAAAATACATTTTTCGGCGCGTGGCATTTACGGAGCGTCATCATTACGATTTTTATTATTGACTGTATAGAGTGACGTGTTAACGTTAATTTTTTTTCTCCTTAATTTCGTCTAAGTGTAAGTAGCGTTCCCAACTGGGACCATTTCTGAAATTGTCTGTCTTGAAATGGAGATCGCGTTGACGTGATCACTATCTGATGAATTCTTTGCACTAATAGCTAGTACAGTTGCGTCAGTGCCCTTGATGAGACCATTAGAATAAGAAGAGGGAGTGGATCTCATCAGTAATAAGACAGCTAGAAGTGATGGGGGTTCTTTCGTTCCGTTTCCGTAAATCCGGTTTGTACCATCTCTGGAAATCGATCATAGCCTTAAATGGGTATGTAGCTGAAATTGTTCTTGAATGTTTCTTGGTCAATCGTGTGATTATAGTAGCTTACTGCTACAGGCCACAACGGCCACGCTTGATTCCCATGTTTGAATCCGGTCGAATAAGTTTAAGAAATGCTGCAGAATATTTATATCGTCGTCGTCCTATTTCGGCAATAATGATCTTCAATATCATCACGTCCAGCATCCGTCAGTCCAGCATCATCATCATCCGGGCTACTATCCGGCGGCCTCTTCGTCGTTCCATCACCAGCAGAACCTGTCGGCGGCCGATGGTGGCGGAGGCTATCAGAGGTCGGCCGGGATTTATGGGCAGCCGACGGGAAATTCAAATCATCACCATTAGATTCACGGCAACAAGACGGGCGGCAGCGCATCGATCAGCAGTCCGTCACCGTCGCCGAACGGCAACAGCAACAACAACGGGAGTTACGCCGGATTCGGCCACCTTCCTCACCATCCGTCGGCTTAACACCACTTGCCACCACTTACCACCACCGATCGGTGGCCGTCCCGCTGGCCCATCACGCCAACAGTTTGCATCATCCGCATCAAGGCGGGCCGGCTCATCATCTGGTGGCCGGTAGGTTCTCCGTCCATCACTCGCCGTTTGCTCATCACCACCGCCACCAGGGACCAGGCGGGAGGGTGTCCGTCTCGACGCCACCCTGTTCGCTCCTCTGGAGACGCTCAACTCCGCCGCTCATCATCACAATCAACTGCAATTGAATCAGCATCATAATCATCCGCATCTCAGCCATCAACCCACTCCGCAACAGCAACAGCAACCTCTGATGCCGGCCAACAGGCCGGCCCTTCCGTCAAAGCCAAGCGCGGTAAATATTTGAATTTCAAATTTCTCCCGCGTTTTTTTTTCTGTTTAATTTTGAAAATTGAACGCGAAACATTCGCGCAGGGCGGAAGCGATGAGGCCGTAAGAAAGTGACGACTCATTTGCGCTCGTTTGCCGGATGCGCCAAGACGTACACGAAGTCGTCGCACCTGAAGGCCCATCACCTGCAGACGCACACGGGCGCGAAGCCGTACCAGTGCTCCTGGAAGGGATGCGGATGGATTTTCCCCCGCTCCAACGAGCTCACCCGCCAGTACCGCAAACACAATGGCGACCGGCCCTTCCAGTGCCGACTCTGCGAACGGGCATTCTCCAGATCCGACCATCTTGCCCCTTGTGTTGCCCTACACATGAAACGGCGCGTAACGGCCTAGAAATAATATGCAGCAGCTTTTGAAAAATGTACAGAAAAAGAAGCCGAGGCGCTCATTTCGATAAAATAATATTTAATATTGTTATGTATAATCTTATCTCGTCTTTCTAATCGCATTCAATGTCAAACACTAAAAAGAAACTGAATTTAATAGGTCTGATTATTATCGCTCTCTCTATATATATTGGGCGTGAAAAATTAAATGCTGGCATCCCGTTCCGGTTTGCGAGGTTCCCGTAGGAAATAATATCAATTAAAAATTTAAAAAAGCAAAAGTAAAGTAAACATGAAATTCAAAATTAATTACATGAATCTATCGGTATGGTGAATGGGGCCCCCGTCCCCCCCCCCTTCTTGCTTCGTTAATCGCTTAAATTACTGTTATACTTTTACATTAAATAGTATCAATCAAACATAAGCCTATCGGAACATCAAAAAAATATCTGTGAATCATAAGGGGTGCGACTTAGGTGTGGCGGAGGCTTCGCCCCACCACCCCACGTCGCACTCTCTTTTTAGCTTAAGTAACAGCAAAATTTATTATTTTCATAAGCAATATGAAATAAAAAATAATTAGTTATAGTTACAGATAAATCTATAAACAGTTAGAACAAACCAAACCACAACACCCACCAACCCCCACCCTCTCTTACGCTTCGTTGAGTTATTTTGATATTAAAACATATCGAAACATTCATTAGTTATGTCAAACATTGGGGTGTGACTTAGGTGTGGGTGGCGGAGCCTCTAGGCCGCCTAGAGCCTAGATAGATGCCAGTTAACTTTTACTTTTGGTCGCTAGAGCCTAGATGCCAGTTTCTACGAGCGCAGTTCAAACTGTTTTTCATTTTCGAGGCGCGCAGTTCAAACCGTTTTCCAATTTCTACGCGCGCAGTTCAAAATTCCATAAAGCCAATTAATTTTTTTGTTTTAGAGGAAGAAAATCGAGTTTTTTTTAGGGGGGGGGGGGGGAATTAACTCGGAGAAAATGATGAAGCCGAAGATGCTGTGGTGTGGTTTTTCTCTTGTCGTTGTTGTATAGGACGGAATTCTGGATAGCAGATCTAGGCCCTTCGAATGACAGACGATGGACACCAGCGGTCATGCTGATTGGGGTCTGGCTGATTTTAGCCGGATTTTAAGGTATATACAGTGCATATACTGGGCGCATTTCTCGATATTGTCGTCTGCGTCCGTCTATGTATATCCGACCCCTGACCCTTACTCAACACGGAGGCCATTCATCGGCACGTAAACGTCAATCTCGTCTCCCGTGAGCCCTGCAACGCCTCTCTACTTTATTGTCCGACAACTTTGGCCGCTGTGTGTTTGGCGCTCTAAGGATATAATAACGGGCTCCGCGCTTCCATCCTCATCACCAAACACACCCATTTGATTCATTATTCCCTCCCCGTAACGTTTGGTTTTCAAGCTTGTTCCGGATTTAAACAGGAGAACTTGAATTTCAGATTTAGTCAGTACATGAGAAATGAATGAAACTGGCTGGAGAGGGAAAATGTGCAAGAAATTACTGTGGGGTAGAAATACGTAACTACTCACTCTACTCTACGGTCAGAGCAGAAAAAAAAAATCGATTTTTCAACCGATTTCCAAAAAAAATACGAAATTTATATCCTGAAATCTAAAACAATTTTATTTTTTATTTTTGCACTTAAAGTCGTCGTTTCCCAGAAGGAAAAAAATAACAACCTGAATTCCTGAAATATTATTAGATCCAGCTAAAATAAAAAAATTAAAAAAATTGAGTTTTAAACTGAAGGACGTCTTAACCCAATGAACGACTAAAAAAACTTAAAAATCTTAAAAAAATAAACATTGTCACCTTTTACTGTTACTTGGGGATACCATGGCAGCCACTGATAAGACGGGATTAACCGCAACGGCAGTGAAGTGAAGTCAAAGCAACAAACCATTATGTAGCTGTATGTATGCTGCATCGGTATGCTTTACCGATCTACGGATTTTCTGCAAGGAACGTATACTACAATATTCTCTACTATTTCATGAGAGCGTCGATCGCACTAAAATACAGGATACAGCTCCTTCAAAATATGACTAACAATTTATTTTAATTTTAAAATTAATGGATCCGAAATACACTAAGGGCTTTCGTCGTTACACAAGTGAATAAACTTCAAAATTATTTGACACAAATTAAATCCACAGTTGCTTCAATGCGGAATCGGGTGTTATATTGTCTAATGCTTCCTGAACCAATCGACAGACATCACGCCCGACTTCTTCCATAGATCTGCTGGCATCTACAACCTGAAAATAAAACATTATAAGGAGTATTCTAGAATATTTTATTATGGCATTACCCTCCATGATTCATCTTGAAGCTTCAGATAGTTTGATCGGACAACTTTCTGCATCTCGAGATTTTCGTACCGTTCAGATCCATACTGTCCCCTAGTTTGTGCCTCAACGGGATCAATATCAAGAAATATTACCAGATCAGGTTTCAACAAACCACTGTCTGATTGTTGGCACCACCTTAAGTCCATGTTCTATAACAAAGTATTATTAGGCAAGTTAGAGTTTTACAAGAATAATTTTAGCTGAAAATCCTTGTTATATATACAGGTTTAGCGGCAGAGAAGGCAATTCCTGAATATGAGTAACGATCCACGATAACATTTGTGCCTTTCTGCAATAATTTTTTAATGTCTGGCCTGTGTGTAGAAATATTTAACCTTAAATGCATAGAAAAATTTAAACAGGAAAACTAAAAAAGACGTACAACAGTTCCCATCGATTGGCTGAAAAGAGCAAATGGATTGCATGATCATCTAATTCTGTGCTGCATTCCAAGTATTTATTGATAAGACTCCCTGCAAGGATGTAAAAAGAATACTTTCAATCTATATGTTAATTAGGTTGAAATTGTGGTAGAGATTTACCAATGATAGTTGATCGATCTGAAATTTGAGAGGATTTTGAGATCATTTAAAGAAGTATATCAACATTAAAATATTAAACATTTCGCTACCTGGAAATCTCATTAGATGAGCTTCTTTGTTGCTTTCTTGTAACCACCTGATTGCCTTGTGGTATTTATTCAACAAATGCACTTTGTTTATTTGATTTTTAAGATGTTTATTAATACAAATGTTTAACCTTTTGACATTGAGTAGTTTTTCCTGACCGATCACATCCTTCTAATACGATGAGTGCGCCTCTTTTTATCATTTTATTGCAATATTAGTGTATACCTCTAAAATAGTATAAAAATAACTTGTCGATGGCTGGAATAATAAAAGTGCGTAACAGTTAAGTTAAGCAGTAAAATCTGCTGATTTGACACTTCCCAAGAAAGAACAACAAGAACAAGAACTTAATAAAAAAAAATAGTCCTTTTGTCACTTTCGAAAACTTACCAGACGAACATGACAGGACCGTGTTGCCAGATCTCTTCCGATGAATACCAATTAGCAATGAGTAGGGCTGTGGCCCGGGCCATGAAAGCCCGGGCCAAAGTTCGGGCTAAAGGAAAAAATAACGCAACCCGACTCAACCCATCGAGGCATTTTTTTAACGGGGCGGGTGATGGGTCGAACCGCCGGGTCCACGGGCCAACCCGAGATGTGGCGCCATCTATTGGTCAAATAAAGAATCTCACAGCTAGAAAGGGCCAGAAAGATCTGGAGGGATAGGTTAGCTTAAATCCATGCATTGCAGAGTTGCAGACATTCGATGTTCAGTCATCACGTTTTAAGTAGACGCTGACACGCGCTAGAGCTTCAAAAGGCAGAAGTGCAGAACACATGAAGTGGTGAAGGCAGTATGTCTAAACGTAAATCTACTTCTAATAATGGCGAGCAGTTATCGCGTAAACCTCAAAGTTTGTCTAAATCGAGCAATTCTGCTGGGAAAAAAAGAAGTTTACCAATTAACATAAGCATTGAAAGTGATGATGAGAATGAGATGGATGATGCAGATGCACTTCCTGCAACAAGCACAGAAATAACCAATCAGTCAAGTTCAGCTCCATCGAAAGGTATCAATTATTCTATCTTTTAATTTGCTGTTTAATGGCTAGAGATCTCCTCAGCATTCCAGCGACAAGCGCAGCTAGCGAGAGGGCCTTTACTGTTGGCAAGGATATTTTTGGCATTTCGAGAATGAGCTTGAAGCCTGAGACCGTTGAAGCCCTAATCTGTCTACGTTCATGGTACAAAGCAGGATTAGTGGGGGTAAAAGAAGTCTACGATTTTTGGAAGAAAACTTTGATACCTTACTTTTAAACTTTTGGAAAACGAAGAAGAAGAAGATTTTTAAAAACAATTTTTTGTATTTGTTCGATAACTCAGTTAATTCGGATTTTCACTTCCAACACTTAGTTCCAAGTTTCTTTTCGTTTCATTGATGTATGTTTACATCAATTCTCATGTATTAATTTTTTTTTTGGTTCATTTAAAACAGAATAAAAATTCAATTTTTATACGTTAGGAAATTTTGCCATTTATTGATAAACAGACTGAAAAGATGATGAAAAAGTATGATTGACCCGTTAAAAACCCGGGCCGTGACCCATCCTGTTAATATTTTTTGACCCATGGGTTGGCCCGGGCCGAACCCATTTACTCTGTTGGCCCGCTCCAACCCGTGTTTGAAGAAAAACCCATCTAGGCAACCCATTAAAAAAAAACCGCCCAATAAGCTCCGGGCCACAGTCCTAGCAATGACATTTTTTATCGGGTTCCAGCTAGGGCTGTGGCCCGGACGTTTTTTAGCGTTTTTTTTTAAATAGGTTTTTTAGATGGGTTTTTCTTCTTCCGCGGGTTGGAGCGGGTTGGGCCAACAGAGCAAATTGGACTCGGCCCGGGCCGACCCATGGGTCAAAAAAATTTTACCGGCCGGGTAACGGCCCGGGTAAAAAATCGGGTCAAACACACTTTTTTTTTACAAACTTTAAAAAATTCCCTAAATTTCTTAATCATCTTCTTCTTCCAACAGTGACACATCAATTCTGTCTTCTGAACACCCCTGAACGCCCTTTTCTACCACTTATCCTACTTTTCATGCTACGAAATTATCGTAGAGCATTTGGCGGCAATATTTTGACAGGCATAGAGAATTACGAGCTTTTCTATGTGACTACTAGATGGCGCCACCGCTCGGGTTGGCCCGCGGACCCGGGGGTTTAACCCGTCGCCCGCCCCGTTAAAAAAATGCCTCGGTGGGTCGAGTCGGGTTGGTTTTTTTTTCGTTCAGCCCGGGCGGTGGCCCGGGTTTTCATCGCCCGGGCCACAGCCCTAGTTTTCATCGCCCGGGCCACAGCCCTAGTTCCAGCCGTTTGGCTACCAAAAGGGCAGAATTATCGCGTGTAAACAGGGCTATTTAGTTTTAATTTATTTTTTTCGTCAATTTTCCGTAACCTCTGTTCTCTTCTCGGCTGTGTTGTGTTGGCTTCCCTATCCCGGTTTTTAGCAGAGCCACAGATTATGGTAGAACCACTTATATGGAAAGGCCTTCCATTGCCTTTTCGGCTTTTCCCCCTGGAAGTGTTCTGGCCATACCTTAGTTGCAGAGCCACAGCGGGTGTGTTGGGAAACACATTTTTTTTTTTCCAGTACCAAAAGCAACAAAGTTTCAGTAGATGGTCGCTGTTGGCGCTGACAATAAGGTATAAATCGATACTTAAGCTCATTTTTCCACTTTCGATTCGCGATATTGGCTGCAACTTTGGGAAAAATTTCCGAGAGGAAAATTTAAATTTAACAGGCAGTGGTTCTACCATACATCTATAACTCTGGTTTTAGGGTAAAAGTAGTCCGATATGGAAACTTTAAAAAGCGCCTTTAGTGAGTGTGTCAGCTACTACGTCCAGCTACTTCGTACCGCTTCGTACAGCCTAGATGGCTCTTTTTAACGTTTCCACTTCACAATTCTGATAGGCTCCGCCCTAAAATCTCTGAAAATCGGACTACTCTTACCCTCAAACCGGGATAGGGAAGCCAACACAGCCGAGAAGAGACCAGAAGTCTATAGCTATTATGGCCGTACACGTCTACGTGCCTGCCTGCCAAATTTTCTTACAAAAATTTATGTTGCAATGTTGCACCCCCCCCTCATTTTTTGCAACCCTTTCTCAACCCCCAATTTTTAAAAATCACCTTTTCTTTGTTCTAGAAAGTAGAAACGGCAGACCACGTCCAGCTCTCACATCGACAGATCGCTGTCTTTCGCTCTCCCTCCCCTTAATTTCCTGATTTATGAAGGGGGAAATAAAAATAAAAAGGACGTACGGGACAAGAACAATGAATTTTACCCATAAACCCCAATTATACCCACGTCACCAATTGGATTTTTGTGGGGTTTTTGACGGCCACCTTTTTAAGAGCCTCATTGACAAGTGGATCCCTCTTCGTTTTACTCACATATTCTTCAGGATGAAAATCTTTCATGTGTTTTGGAATATTACGTTTGTAACCACATGTAACATAACACCAATCATTGGATGATGGACATTGTAATCTGTGAAAAAAAATGTGTTGAAATGGTGATAAAGGATATCGGATCCTTTACGTTATATGCACTGCTAGTCTGTGCTCCATTGCCATTTTCCCCTTCAATCCCCTTCGCGTATGTTATGTCGCATTTCTCCCCCTCCGACGTTTCTAGGTTACAACGTACCTAAAATTTAATTGAATGCCAAAGTTATTAACAGTAAAACCTTGCTTTGCTTAAAGCAGGACCCTCAGTCTCAGTGAACTCCTCTGGATGAAATTTGTTAGCATGCCTATTTGCGTTAAAATTGTTAGAACATGCTTTAAAACACTAATCATTCGTTGATTGAAATCTATAAAAGTAAAAAAAAAATACATCAGTAAGTGATGGTGATTCATGACAATGTAATAAACTCCTACAAATAGGAATCTCTTCTTTTCTTCCATTTCCACCTTTTTCTTATCTTTTTCGATTAAAAATGCATCTTCCGATTTGGCCGATGTCTTGAAACTTTCATCTTTGGCTGCAGGGCCCTCGAAAATAACTTGGTAGCCCTCCAAAGGGCGGGAGCGGTAACGAACATCGGAACTACAGAATTGAACACCTGCTGTGACAGTACTGGTAGTCACAATAGGTAGATGATCAGCTGCAACTGGTTCCTTTTGGCGGAAAACGTATCCATTAATTTTTCCGCTCCGATAGAGTGTTTCGAAAATCTTCAGATATGCATCTGTTATGGCGTTGTCCTTCACCGCATCTATAATGGTGACATCGTACTCTGTAAAATAGAAATAAAACATTATTACCAAAAATGTACAAATAAATAAAAACAAAATATTTTAACATACTTAATCCAAATGGAAGGTCCACAACCAGTGTGCAAGCATGCTTGTATCCTTTGGGATATGTAAATTCCCTTTTTTTCCACATTTTTTTTTAAAGACTTTGTCTAATTCTACTTGTGCAACGTGGGGGTATACGCCACCCCCCGGTTGCAGGTTTTCCTTGATGAAAATTTGATAGTCATCAAAATCTCTTCCAGGGAGATAATTCCTGAATGTAGAAAAGATATAATTTAATTTAAGAATGTAATATAAATAAATAAAATAAATAAAATTTTAGAATTAAAAAAAAAATTACAAATTCATTATCTCTTCCTCTAACAGGAACGTGATATAATTCCTGACGCAAAAATCCTTCGCCTCTTCTACATTTTCATGGATGGCAGACTGATTACGCCAAGGATCTCCTATAAAAATAAATAATGATTAAATCTAATTATTAATTATTAAAAAATTTTGGGTTTACTTACCGAAGATCGTCATCATTACACGCCATTTTTTAAATTCTTTACGCTGTGAAAAGCGATAACAGCTACCAAGTTGCTGAGTCATGAAGACAAACAGCTTATGGCTGTGAGGTGGCTCTCCATCAGCCATAGCTATCATTATAAGATGGATTGTTGATCCTCGGTCTGAATGAAAAAAAAAAAATGATTTGGGAAAAAAAATTCACAACTCAATCAATTTCACATGCTCCTCATTTTTCAGGCTCCTCATGGTAAATCTCCTCTTCCTCCTCTTCAAACCAGATTTGGGATCCGTCGATCCCGTCAATCGCAGGATCTCACCCGCCTTCCTCTTCTTCGTCTTCACCTTCTTCGTCTTTTCCCTTTTCTTCACCGTCAATTCGTTCTTCTACCCTCTCTATAATTGATAAGTTTAAATAAAAATTAATAAAGATTAACGCCTATATTGCTATGTTTAAATTAAAAAAAAAAAATTAAAAAAATTATACCTTTGTATGTTTCATCCGCATGTACGTTCACTGAGCCGCCCCCCTCGTTGCATAACCTTTTGTTGATGGTTGACTCCTCCTCGTCCTTCTTATTTTTTCGTTGTTCTACTTAACATGTGTAAATTAAAGGGGGAAATAAAAAAATATAAAAAAGTAGGAAAAAATAAACTCATAGAAAAAATTAACTCAAATTGACTTATCTAAAATGGAGTCTACTACTCCTGCAAAAGGCTCCAATGGCGTTGAAGCTGCAGCAGGTAAATCTTCAAAATACATAGGGATTTCTTCCACTGAGAGACTTAGTTTGTTAGACATATTTCCTTAGAGTATTTCCCGTAACTAATCTTGTTACAATTCTGCTTTCCATAAGTAAACTTTTTTCATTTAGACATCTGCCGCTATGTGCGTGATTGTTGCGTGATTGCGTGGTTGCGGGAAGCTTTTGGACGATTTTTATTTTCAAAAATTCAAACTTAGTTTTCAATATCGGATAGAACAAGATTCGAAACTCAAATTGATGACCAATACCCCATTGCTGATTTGAGCTTTTTGCTATTCATTAGCTTAGATATTGACTTATATAATGCAACATGTTACCGATTGATATTATAGTGACTGAAGCTGTTGTAATTCAAAATTTTCAAAATTTAACTTTTATTTATCTCCCCTTGACCGAGAATCGAACTTCTGTCCACCACCATGGTAGAACGGATGGCTTACCATTACATCACCGTTGACTTAAAGAAAAAGGGAAAACATGGTACCGTATGGTATGGTCCAGGTAAACCCCCCTTCACTTACCCCTCTCCCATGGGTAGGTGCAATACCCCCCGTCCGACCCCCTTTCTGGCCGGCTTGGGCTGCGCGTCAGTCCCGTAAAACTCTAAACTTTTAACACAATAGCTTATTTCCAAGTTCACCTTAAATTGTATTTCAAATTGATATTTCTGACAAATGGGCTTTATTTATATCATTGCATTCAACCTTTTCATAAAAAAAAGTTTAAAAAATTTTGAAATATAAAAGTAACAAATTAAAAACGAACAGGTCTATTACTAACATGGTTTCATTGGCTGAATAGTATATGACCGGTGGCGGATCTCAGCACCGCTCTAGCATATCGATATATATCTAGCAAACTGATAAGGATGCCAGATCTCGTACCTGGTGAAATAGGACTGGTAGAAATAGGACTACAGGAAGGTAGAAATAAGACTGCTCGTATGGAGAAATAGGACTAGCAATATTCAGTTGCTAAAAGCAGTCCTATTTTGACTTGTCCTAAAACGTAGTCCTATTACGTTTCAGTCCTATTTCACTGTCCTCTCTCTAAGCTGTTTTCCAGAAGAGAAGCTGTCAAGTCTAAATTCCTGCAAATAGGAAGCGAGATTATTAACAACACGTAAACAAAGAAAAGGCTTAATAAATTACCTAATTGTATCCGACAAATTATATAATACCCTTTCTTGGTCCTTAACTTAGACCAGAGGAGCAAGAGGAGCCGATCGTGTAATGGCGACCCATATTGGACTTCCTATCTGAGGAAAAGTAGCACCACTCAGCTGGATAGGTGCACTGATAGACTCTGACAAGTAAAACAAAATACATTTGTATTTGCTTAAATTTAACGTTAACGGACCGTTTACGTATGTTCGGAAACTCGGTGATCCTCCATTTCTTGTCTTCCGAGGATCCCGTATGCAAATGTAGCATTGCATTACTCGTCAGACTTTTTTTAAATAACACAACGTACCTAAAAATGAATTTGAAAATAAGAGTGGTTCGAGGTTGTCATCTTGGATAGCTAAATTTCCCAGATTGGAGCAACCTCAAAATCGTTTTCTTTTCGCAGGAGCTCCTCCACTTCACTTGTCTCTTTGTTGTTCATCTTTCACGTAATTCAACTCCACCTCAATTAACAGTGGGTTTATACCTACCCATACTATCCCCCCTTCGTTTTTTACGGCCGCCTTTTTTATAGCCAAGTCAACGAGTGGATTCCTTTTTCTTCTTCCACAGGTTGCGTAAATGACGCGGTCACACACACAATTGAAGAAAAAAAACACAGAGGTAAAAAAACAATCAAGGTGCCACAACAAACACAGGCACTTTCACCGCAATCACTCGCACACAACTGCAATGATAATACTGTGTGTGTGTGTGTGGATGAGAGGGGGGGGGGTATTGGAACGTATTTGTCAGAATGGCATTCGGAAAACGGTCAAGCAACGATAGAACAGTCTTATCTTTGGGGGGGGGGGGGGTGGTGGTGGTGAATCACGGCTGGCCTTGAGCTTGGTTGCGTAAGTGGCGTGGTCAAACACACACAATTGAAAAAAAAACACAGAGGTGAAAATAAAACAAAAAAAACGCACAAGGTAACACAAAAAAACACTAGCACTTTCACCACAATATCTCGCACAAATTTCCGGAAACACATTGTAAAAAAAATGGCGGTCGTAAGTGCAGTGGTGTGCAGTGGTGTAGAGGTTACGAACGACACACAGGATCGGTGGTTGTAAAATATTTTTGGTGGCAGACTTCATCTGAGCCACAAACAAACATCTATTCACATCCATTCGATAAGTAATGATCCGTTCTGTAGAAAGATAAAAAGGACGAAATAAAGAGGACGTACGGGGCAAGGAAATGCCAATGAATTTTAGGGATGTATCCTTTAAAGCTTTTACGAAATTTCTGCCATACTTTTCCTTTTAAGATATTTCTCTGGTTTAAAATGTACACCATACTACGTGGAATGAGTCCAGCAGATTCAGCGCCAGTGGGTCCACCTGTATAGAAAGAGAACATATATACTCGAGGAAATCTGGACTGGGTCATAGTCTGCAATAAAGAAAATGTCATGTTGTGCTGTTGCTCTTGTTCTTTCTCGGCCAACTGTTGATGAGCTGCTTGGAGCGCAACATGTTCCCTCTCAATTCTGTTTGGCTGAAGGAATTCAGTATTCTGAATAATATTAGCTGTCGAGGTGGAATTCGTTCAAAAATGGCAGAGGATGAACGTGATCGTGCAATAGCCTACAAAAGAGACAGTGTAATCATTAGTTAAAGGTAAACAAACAACAAAACCTTAAAAAGACAGAATCTTTACCACTCCAAGTATTGATAAGAAAGAGTTTGGTGTGGTGGACATCAGATTTCCATGCAGGGGTGAACTTATTCCAGCTGATAAGGGTTATTAAAACAGTTAAGGGTTGGTAACCAATTGAGGTTCAGTTTAGTAGACGACGAAGGAAGAAAAAAAAACTAGTAGGTATTTTTTTTACTTACCTTTCTCCGTTGGTGGAAAACGTTTCGAAAAACGTGGCTCTGTAGTTTTAGAAAAAGAAGAAAGTATAAAAAGAGACCCTCTAATTTAAATTCCCATCCTTTTGATTTAAGTGATTGAAATTCAGCAAAAAAACTACACGCTGCTTGGAATCAATCCTGCGGATCCATATCCAGTGGGCCCACCTGATAGGAAAGAGAAAATAATTGATTTTAACATTTATTTGCAAATAAATGAAGAATTTACCTTCAATGGTATAAGTTTGAGTCGTACCAGACCCAGGATGACCATATGAAAAAATTGCGGAATCGAATCCGCTAACAGTTGACTGTAAAAGAGTTTGACACGCATAAACACTTCCACTTGAGAGTCCTTGGTGGAGAAAACTCGATCAAAATGGAACTCTACACCGGGAATAGTGGATTTTGTCCTTGAAGTCAAAGGCGTAGTAAAAAACTGCCTTTGTCGGGAGCGCCGAGGTTGTTGCCTTGGGTATTACTGCTATGTGTAGTTTTGGGCACTTCAAGAGTATTGTCAGACAAATCTTTGAGAAGGCTCATTTTTTCGATTGGCACATGTTCATTTTGATGAGAGCGAACTCTGACAAATGCCCGTAATTTCTCTGTACGATCCATCTCTTTATGGTGAAGTGTTCTAATTTGGAGTTCCAACTCACTACGTTTAGTCTACACAAAATAAATTATTTGACATGGATAAAGCATTTAAAATTTGAGTAATTAAGATTTTGCCTTATCTTGTTGGAGCTCCACGTCTTTCTGCTGATTTTTGAAGTTCTTAGTCGCCATCCTTATCTTTTAGGTTGCCCACCTTTCTTTCGAATTCGTTCAACTTTCCCTTAATCTCGTTCAACTCCCTCTTAACCTAGCTCACGGTGTTGTCCATCTCAATCACTTTCCCTTGAAGATCCTCTTTCTCGATTTGTATTTCGCCTACCTTTCGTTCAAAATTTGCCATTTTTTTACGCAGATCCCTCAATGCTTCGATGGAAATGTCGTGAATGACCCTAGACTACAACGAAAATTATTGTCTGACTTAATTTAATAAAGAATTATTTTAAAACAACCTTGCTGGGAGGAGATTTTGTGGGGACATTCCGGGATGAAATTCTATGGATGATTACTGGATTGATGTTTCTATGTTTGTACCTGATGTGGCGATTAAAATTGTTTGGGTATTTATACGATAGATAACATGTATTTATTCACACTGGTACCTATTGAAAGAAAAGAAAATTAAGTGCGTGTCAATCAGGACAATTCTCCCTTACTCTTAATTTCTTACCTGGGAGTTTTATGCTCTAACCGATGTAATCTCATTCCTTCTCTAGTCTGCGATTCAGCTAGACATGGAAGAACATCGGCGAGGGAAGGATCGGTTTCAATTGCTTTCATGTCAGGTTTGTAATCACATCGGACCTACAGTTTAGTTTAAAGACAAAAATTACATATTATTGGCAGAGTGAATGGTGGACTAGAGAACTAGAAAACAATTATCGGTTTAGTCTGGTAGCTCAAGTGATTCCTAACGGAATGATATTTTCGTCCAAGTATAACTAACAAATTTATAAATAACTAATTACACAATTAACAATGTATGGCGTTCAGTTTGTCCCTTCAGACCGGTACCTTTCAGGCCAGTACTGGGTAACCTTTCAGCCAACAAAACACGGTTAATGGTGACTGGGGCTGTAACCCAGGTTATGAGTGATCTGGGAGCGGAAGAACTGTGTCTTTCATCATCTTTGATTGCATCTTCATCTACATCTAGGACATTATGCTACCTCTGAGTGAAATATTGATTGGGCAATTCCTCATAGTCTTTTCTTATCTTAAGTGTGCCGTCTTGTCTGTCTATGCTAGGACTTGATTTCCATTCGCTACCGTTCAAGGATTTTTTCTTTCTTTTGTGATGCCATTTACTGCACTTTTTTATTTATTCCTTTCCTTCGGTTCTCAATAGATTTATTTCACTTGAATTTTATCCACAACCCACATATTCTTAAAAAATTTTTCCTGCTAGGTTTTAGAATGCTCTTAACCGGCACCAGTTGTTACCAGGCACCTACCAGACAGCTTCCTTTAAAGATTAGGTAAATACCAAGGGTGTCTAGCTTTGAAAAAACTTCATTGAATTTTCCATCAAACTTCCAATTTCCAAGCCGTGAAGCTACCAACGATAGTTTTCAGGAAACTTCCAAATTACGGGTTTTGGAATCTATTCGTCTCCTGGCCATAAGCTACCGAATCAGTTGCGTTACTTTATCTAGACAATAATAAAATAAACAGAATAAGTTGTGCATAATGTTCTTTGTATTTCACATAATAATTTTAGTATTATGCAAAACAATCAAAACATTTGTAAAAAACGAACATGTAACATGATGAAATAATAACACGAGAAAGCTTAATCATCATCGCTTTCTACAGTTGATGAATCTCGTGAGGGACTGGAATCACGTAAACTAGGTAAATAACCGCTTCGAATTGTAGAACAGTGGGATTCTCTAGGAAGACATTGCCCTGATTAGGGCCATTTCTATTTTGGCACTACTTTTATTATTTAAGTTAATAATTTATTCTCAGAAAATAAAATTTTTTTTAATCGTTCCACTTTATCTTAAATTTAAAGAACTGATAGCTGTTTAGGTAAACAGCATAGCTTCGTAAAATTAGGCAATTTTGCAATCTAATCTCAATTCAGGCCATCTACATCCGTTTTTTTAACTAAATCCCAAAGACTTCAAGCTGGATACCCCACTGGATCTTTTACAAAATACCATGAAAGTTGTTTTCGCCACCATGCTCCCATGAAGACGGATCTTGTTGAGTTCTTTTGCGCTCTCAAGATACGCTTTGATCGACCGTCATATGACCATGGAAGAAATCACTGGACTGGTGGATGGAAAGGGATTGGCCGAGATGATCTCCCATAATTTGGAATCGACCGCAGCATGGCCATGCTTGGTGGACAACACATCAGCTGAAGGACCAACGATGTCGGTCTCTCCGTTGGTGCCGTGAGCAATCCTGGATTCAATCGCCGCCAGTTTGCATATGCCAACGTTAACCAGCCCAACACACACGGCCGCTCCATACAGGCCGATTTGGACGTCACCAAGCAAAATCGTTTACAATCCTCTGGAGAGTTTCCCAGGGGATCATCAAGGCTCGCGGATATCGCGTCCACTTGCCCGCCACCATTTTTCTCTCCCTCCGACAGCTAGGGCAAAATCAAGAAAAACACTCCCAACGAAGAGAAACCCCTTCCCTAACTATTCACGAGCAATAAGACTGTCGCTTCAAGGAAACTTGCTTCGAGTGCGAACCCAAAGCTTGGTAACCCTAGGTGAGCAATTCCGCAAAGCTAATTTTTGAATCCTAGATGTTGTATTATTTGACAAAATACAAATGAATTAATTTCCTAACAGGACAAGTGGTTCGTAAAAAACCAACGAACTCTTGGGCATGGAATCCCACGTTGAATTTTAAAACTGGGAGACTTACACCGGCAAGGCCTCTATTGCCAAGTATATTAACGAATACTTCATGCCATCGGAAAAAAACTTGCATGGTGGTCTTCCCGGTTTCCTCGTCATGGGATTCATGCAAACACGCAACTACGTATTTGCAGTTGTTGGTGCAGCACGACTGGCGCCTTCTCCATGAAGGCTGCCCTGCTCTGAACGCAAGTTCACCCTGCTGAAGCTGTTGGAATGAAATTGAAGATTGATTATGCCTTCTCAACTGGCAAGAAGGCCGCTTCTGGCAAGATTTTCACCTTCGTTATTAGGATGCCATTACTTTGTTGGGTTCCCCCGACCCCATTATTGGAATGTCAAATTCAAACTGAGAAGAATCTTTTAATGATTATTATGTTCAATTTTTATATCTGTTTGCGGTCTAACTTCGTTGATCCATTTGAGTGTATGTTGATTTATTTGTTGTTTAACTGTTCTCCAAATTATGTGTTCTCTGAATTAAGTTCTCTGGATAGCCTTCTTCTCTGTTAGTTGAAGGGTTTTGAAAGAAAGGTACCCCATTATCCTTTGTTGGGACTTTTGATGTTAGCTGGATTGGCAGATGTTTCTATTTTTGAAGGGTTGGTGATGGTGAGTGTGACGAATTTTTTGCACGTGGAGTAAACTCCGTTTGCATAATTGTTATATTTAATTGTTAATTGCTATTATTTATTTGTAGAAGAATCTTGGAAGCCGTGCTGTCCACCACGTCCAGAAGTTAGTAAAGTTAAAGTTTAGGCAAAACTAGAGAAGTTTTCATACACAATCTTACACCACGCAATAACAACAAATCTTAAATGAGATATCTAGTTTCCTGCAAATATCCGTTTCAGTAACAGGTATCAGATAATGTTTTCATAGAATATATCGGTTAACTTCATTTGAAATAATATAAAGTAGCATAATTTGTTTTATCATACAGCATTTCCATCGATGATATAATTTCATTTTACTTTGGTTAGATTGTGCTCCCGAAGTTGCAGTCCAGTGTGGTATTTTACAGCCTATGTTGGTAAAATAATTTTTGCTTCAAGTTGATATGTGCTGGCTGTTCCTAATGGGTGGTGTCGTGTTACGGAAGTTTCACCCATTTTTTTTAAATTTTCATTGTGTCTATGCATTTACCGTTTATATGTTAAGAAGGAACTAAAAGAAATTGAGGAGATTTTATGTGAAACAAATAATAAACGTGTTCGCGATTGGGAAAGGATCTAGAAGGAAGTTGGGTGTAAGGAAACCTGACTTTTATTTATCTAAAAAAGAAAATTGAGGTTAATCGTTAATGAATAACGATGCAATGGTTATGGATAAAAGCAGTTTTAATATATATATTCTCAAGCTAAAGTTAATGCTATTGCACAAATTTATATATAACTTAAACTCTTGCGTATAAAATGAAAATTACTACATAAAATATGGAAATAATAATACAATGGGTGTACATAAAATAATTAATTTAATAATCAGTGTCCGGTGCAAAACTGAAGGTGCCTCGCTCAACGAGTCAATCTTAATTGGTGTTGGAGTAAAGATTTGAAGGTAAGTACAAAACTAGTGTCGCCAATTTGCTACATTCCCTTCCCTAAGAGGATGATTTGAGGATTATGAAACAAATTTAGTTATTTTATGCTGAAAATTTTTTTCCGAGACAATAATAAGGTGTTTAATTTCCATAAACTAGTACTGAATTTTTTTCTACAAGGGAGATCCAGATTGCATTTAAACTGGGACTGTATCGACTGATGGTCACTAATAAGCACCGGTTGTAAGCAGATACTTGTAAAATTATCTGCAAACGTGCTTGTCTACCCGACGGAGCATATAGATGTTTATAAATGTAAACGGTTCCAAGTCGATAGAGATAAGCCTTCAATCGGGATCTAGCAAAGGTTGCTAATGGTTCAAGCCATGTCGTAATAGAATGGCACTACCGTTTTTGTTGGGACCCAAATTTGTGAACAAGTGATAGCTAATACTTTCAATAATGGGACAAGCATGAAAAGCCAACTCTTGAAGTCCCACAATATCAAAGTAGCCGTCCCTGCAAAAGTTAAATAGAAGTTGACGTTCCTCGACCGACTTCAAACCCCCCGTATAAATTAATACAACTTTAAGTTTTGTCATTTATTTATTTATTTTTTATTTTTTGGGGTCTGGTGCTATATCTGTCTTTGACGGTCGAGAGTTCTTAGCTGTCAATGTCGGTTTTAATTGTTTTGTTCTTGGTCTCTTGGGGGCTGATTACCATTTTACCAAGTCGTTTGAATTTGAATTTATTGTTCGAGAGTCGTCGTCAGTTTCCATGGATTCAAGGGTCCCAGAATTGGGATCCGTTAAGACTATAGAGTCAATGGGTGGCAAAGTTGGTCCAAACTGTGTTTCCAGTATTATTGTCGGGGAAGAATTTAAAGTAGGATTCTGTCCAGCCATGGAAACCACTTTAAACATGAATAAGGCTATCAGGTAAAAATGAGAGATTTAACTAGTTTTTGAGGATCTGTGTTTTTTTCCTTTATGGAAAGAATACGAACGACTGTAAAACGAAACTAGCGAAAATTAAAACTAAGGAAACGAAAGTTGATGACCTAAATAACAGTAATTCAAACAAGTTCAGCCGAAAAAAAATACGGTATTTAAGCCCTTTACGATATCTTGTACAGTCAGGGAAAGTGTTTAGTCAGGTAGAAAGTTGTTAAGGGCAATTGACGATTTTGCGTATTTTTTTAATCAATTTTCATTTTAATTTTTCTCTCTAATTATTTTTTCTAATTATCTCTTATAATTAAATCTTTTAATCATTCTTATAGGAAAAAGTCAAACGAACCCCTCACAAAATTGAAAATTATTTGCGATTATGACACTAGATGGCGTATGGTGCCTTTTTTACAAAGAAACAAAATGGCGAAAGTGATCGTTCTGCAAGTTGCCGTATGTAAGGCGTATCATAAGCGCCGTATCATAAGCGTCACGCAAAAAAAAAATAAAAAAATAAAAAAAGACTTCACCGCTGTCTAGCGGTCAAAATTACAACTATACTTAAAAATGTTAGTGTTCAAATTTATTTGTTTTTACAGACGAAATTCAACCTCCCAAAAAATACATGTAAGTAATTCTGGCAGTCTGTTACTGTAGGCAGCGTACGTACGCCTCAAGATACCCGAAGGATTGGAGTGTAAATATAAACACTATAAGTAATTTAAATCAAAGCAACTCAATAAAATAATACCAAAAAATAATATAAAGATGTGTCAAATATAACAATACAACAAAATGTCATTTCATTGGAGATTTATTCTAGTGTCACGGACTTGAGTTATACAAAACACATTTTATTAACTCTTTCTCCAGTTAATTATCTTCATCTGAAAGCTGATCTTTCTTCCCTTCGAGGTCTTTCTGCTTCAAGTCTTTCTGCTTCAAGTTTTTCTCCTTCAAGTCTTTCTCCTTCAAGTCTCTCTCCTTCAAGTCTTTCTCCTTCAGGCCTACCTCTTTCAGCAGGTCTTTCTCTTGGTCGTTCTCATCATCACTATCAAAAATTTCCTCCAGCCATTCCTTGAATGCTAAAGGCAAGCAGTCATCTGAAGAAGTTAACACCTAATTGCATGACAAAAAGAAAATTTAGTTTATGATCTTTATGGTTAATGTGAATAACATACCTCAATGACAGTGTCTTGATAAACATCAGCTTGAAGCGGAGTTTCAAAACCCCACATCTTGATACCCTTTAACCTGAGGATAGTCTTGCCCTTGACGAGAACTTTTTTGTAGTTGCCTAGCTGGCCAAGAATAAGCTGTATCTTGTCTATGAATACATGTAAAAAAAAATTAATAGCTGCATTAAAGGTAGGCAGAATTCAAATTACTTACTCGCTTCCCTCCCAGTTCATTGCAAATGACCAATTGTTGGTTTTCTGAAATACCGGGAAAATAACAGTCAATATACAGGCCAAATATGTCTGGAATGGAAAAAAAAAAAAAAATAATAATATGACATACTGCACTGGATTTAGGTACATACCTACGATGATAACATCTTTACTGTAACGATTCATTGTTTGAATCTCACTAAAAGTTTTTAACTGCCAATTCAACACAAGGAAATTTGGAATCAGATCACTGTCGCCAACAGCGTCACACTACAGAAATGAATAAATTATACAAATTGAGTTCAAAATGAATAGATAAAACTTTACCTTGGTCCATTTGTCAAAATTGATTTGGTATTTACCAGGCATAATTCTTGAATATCTTTGTTCAGATTTGAGTACCTTAAAATTTGAGACGTCATACACTTTGTTGACTATTAAGCGTTGTTGCCACAAATCCAAATTTTCACGCCAAATTGTAGCTCGAATTTCCCCGCTACCATCAAGAAAAACCAGCGAAAGAAAACTAATTTTTTTAGATGGAGATTGATCTTAACAACGACGGTCCACCACACAATCTTTCAGTAGAGGGAATTCCCACTTCGTTGCTTGCTTCAGTATCAGATGTTTCGCCGTCAGATGTTGGGAGGGTTTCGTCGTCTATCATGAACATTGCCGGCGACACGTCATCTCTCGGCAAACCATCCAGACATGCGTCATCAAGTTCTATATTAGCCATAATTATGTTGTCGACGTCGCGCCAAAATTGAAGCGTTTGCTTGATTTTCTCCGGTTCAATTATGTAGTCTTGTTTAGTTCTGGCTATTTTTGCTCTTGCTGACGCTGATTTATCCGAGGCAAATGGAGAAACAAGAAGAGCTTTTACAGGCGCATCTCGTGGTTCTAATGAGATCCGTTGTCTCACAAGCGTTGTGTTAAGTCTGGTCGAATAAAGATGGCCAGTTAGTCTAGTACCACCAGTTGGACTTGTAGAACTGGAGTATGAAACCATGCGTCCAAATGACTGAATCAGCCGCAGTAAAGCCAAGGTCCCATAAGCCATGTTGCTTAGATGGGGAGGTAACTGACCGATCCAATTTCCTTGCGCTATGGCAAACTTGGGACATTTTCCCGACGTAGCGCTTGTAAACAACCCGAGGCCACACAGATATTAAGTTGGGGAGAACAGCAACAATCCGATTTCTGCTGACAGTCGCCAACATGCATCAATAATCCTCTGGGTGATAGTAGAAGATGTTTAAATCTCCGATCACCAGGAAAGTGACGAGAAACATCGTATTGACCGACGAGTTTATGGTGGCGCACTGGCGCCTCTCCATCTTTTCCGGTTGGCTTTAGAAGTACTGTGAAGAAACTTGGTGGTAGTTCATCTAAATTCAATGTTCTTGATTTTTAGATTCGGCAAATTTGGTCGCACACTACGCACACTATCTTCTCTTCGTGGTATGCTTCGTGAAGACGATTCGTTATGATTCTGATGTTTTCAGGTGTGACCGGCTCCGGCAAACCAAATTTGTCTAGTTCCAACAGCTCTTCATCAGTGAAAAATGAATTTGTCTTGTTCTGATAATTTTGATTTGACGAATTGCGATGTTGTTGATTGCTCTTTGAGCTCTTGTTTGTGCTTGCCTAAGATCTTTCCACTCGAGTTCCTTTAACGTTTGACGAAGATGGACTCAATGACGGAACTCTACGCTTTTTTTTAGTTTTTGGAGCGTTCTCGTCATAATCAATTGAGATGCTGTTCTCTCCCACATGAGTTCCAGAACTAAAAGGGTTTAAAGTCAAAGAAAATGCGATAATCAGTAAATTAACCATGTATGCCTTATTGTTCGTCATGTTACCTTTGATGGCCATTCATAACTGTGAGGTTTTCAGTTGAAGAAGCTTCAAAATTTGACAGACAGGCCACAGGTGGGCCAACAATCAGCGACGGAACTCGACGTTTTTTTTTGCTATCGGAGCGTTCTCATCATATTCAATAGAGATGCTGCTGTCTCCCACATGAGTTCCAGAACTAAAAAGGTGTTAATGATTAAGGAAAATATGATAATGAATAAATTATCCAGCTGCATCCCTTTTCATTTGCCTTGTTAACCTTTGACTAACTTCAATCAATACTGTGGGTTTTCTAGACGAAGAAGCTTAATTATTCGATAGACAGGATACAGCAGGTGGCCCAACAATCAACGACGGAACTCTGCGCTTATTTTTAGGTTTTGAAGCGTACTCATCATAATCTAAAGAGACACTGCCGTCATCTACGGTATCAAAACTAAACATAATTTGAAATCATCAATTCAATTAGATGATTCATGATTTCTTAATTGTCGAATTACCTCCGACTTGTTTCAGTGACTAGTGTAGGTTTTTTACCGGTTCTCCCATACGTCCGTTTAACTGATGACAGCGTAAGCTGTGAAACACTAGCTGGGTGATCCTGTTAAAAACATTTAACAATAATTAGACAAATTATTTGTTGACAAAAAAAATTAATATACCAAATCGTCTCTCAAAACTCTTAAACGCTGGGACTTTTTTACTGAACTAGGTAGTGGGTTCATAATTGAAGTAGGGAACTTCAAATTTTCTTATAAGTCAACAATGCTGGACGTTTGGCCAAAACTAGTAGAAAAATGGATGAATATTGATGAAGGATTGATGAAGAAACGTCAGCCTAGATGAGATCCAAAGAAAATGTTAGGCAAGTTAAAAACATTTGAAATTATTTGAACTCACTTCAAAAACTAAAGATTGATTGTGTTAGTTGGAAGCACACGGTGACATCTATTAAACAATAATCCAAGGGAACTTCAAATATTTTGCTGTGTCAACAATGCTGGACGTTTAGCCAAAACTAGTAGAGAAATGGATTTTTATTGATGAAGGATTGATGAAGAAACATCAGCCTAGATAAGATCCAAAGAAAATGTTAGGCAGTTAAAAACATTTAAAATTACTCGCACTCACTTCATAAACTGGAGACTGATTGTGTTTGTTGGTAGCACACAGTAACTTCTATCAAACAATAATCCTTCATCTAGATGATAATTAAAAAAAGAAAAGTACAACACGATTAAAATCGAGCAGTAATTAATGATTATGTAATATTTCGCACTCACGTTGTCAGAATGTAAGAATAAAGGGTGATAAAGGTATGAAGTAATGGTTTGAAATAAAAATTTGGGCTCACTTATGGCATTTATAATTGGCACTTCACTACTTGGATCAAACAATCAAACAAGCATTCAACACGAGAGCTATTTTTATTCAAGAAATTTTTTATATTCAAGTATTATTCCAGTTCAAGTTTTTTATATTCAAGTTCAAGTAAGGTTTATCGCTGCCTACAGTTCACATGTCTCTGTGGTATTTATCGTATGCTATAACAGCTACTGAAATTCTGTCAAAAAGTAGCAATTTCTCCGTCTGATCAAACGCCTGAATAGATATCAGCCAAATTTTCATAAAAGATGTAAAATATCCTCAGCTACGTAGTAGAGTTATTGAAATGTAATAAAAATTTTGATTACAATCAATAATTTAAAAAAACTAGTGCAACCATCTATGTAGTGTTACGATAACTGCAAAAAGCCATCTGTGTAGTGTTACGAGAACTGAGGGTGCCCATGTAAACCATACTGCAAACGAAACTTTGACCAGTAACTCTTCGGGTAATGGGAGCCCAAAACTATGGTGGCCCAAAACTGCCACTTTTCAATTTCAATTTTTTTTCGAAATATCAATAAATAAAACAGAAAAGAATATAAAACTAATAGAACTATAAAAACCACAACAAATTTTATATAAAAGCAAAAAGTTCATATGAAAACCGAAAACAGTTTAATAAAAAAACCACAAAAAATTCAATAGTAAGTTGGGAAGTTGTTAAAAACGGCAGACACATAGGGGTCAAAATAATAACTTCATGCCACATCTCCACTTTATTTATAGCCAGTTTTAATCCAGAACTACAAAGTGGATTCTTGCGCGCGACGCACTTAATTTGTATCATCCATCATCAAGCATTTTTTAAAATCATTAATTAAAAAACGTGCAACCGCTTAAATAACCCTACTAAATGCGCAACGCTCTAAATTCAATTTAAAGGACAAGTAAAAACGATTGCGGTGACAAATCGAACGAGTAACGCGAGCCCGTCCGTTATTTAAGCGGTTATCGGTGGTTCGTCCGCTATTTCAGCGTTGTCGCCCGTTCGCTGTTTTCGGCGGCTCATTACGCGAAAAATAATGAATTGAAATGTTTTGCGCTAGATCTAGCGCCATCTAAGCACGTATGGCGCTAGCGATGTTTTTTTGCTATTAGATTGCGCGCAATGCGCTAAATTTAGCACCATTCATTTCGTTGCAATAGTTACGAAACGTGCACAAGCACTAAATTTAATTAAAAGGACGCAATTCTTGCATCGACTGGAATACATTGCGTTATTTTATTTCGTCGCTTAATTCTGGACTGTCCGGGTATCCCCTTAATTTGACACCCAGAATATAGTCAAAAGTCGATCTGTCCCGGCTGATCAGTGGCCCTTATCGTCGACACATTAAGGAGGCGGATGAAAGTAGCAACGACTCGTGCACTGCATCCACCGCACTTGGGCGTGGGTCCACGATAACGATTGCGAAGACGAATCGGAATATAGGGTCGGCATACAACGACAAATACCGCGCCTGTTCAACGACAGAACTCGCCTGGAAAAACGCCATATGCGCGGTCAGGTCGTATCAGTGTGACAAAGAATGATTGCAGCGATCTTTTCGATGAGTAGCGCTCGCCCGTCCGTATTTTAGCGCTTAGCAAGGGCCCGTCGCTATTTAAGCGCTAAGGTCGGCGATTCCTTGTTTGTGGTTCATTGCGCAAAAAATAATTAAATAAAATGTTTTTCGCTAGATATAGTGCTGTCTTCACGCGCATGTCGCTAGTGATGTACAGTACCCACCAAACTATTAGGTACACCCCCCTATTTTCAATGCATTCTTATGGCACTACGTGTCCTAGAAAAATGCAATAACTCTTGAACCGCTTGGGCTAGATTTTTTTCCTTTTGGCCCTGAGTAGATCTAATGATGATCTACATTTTTTCTACACATGAAGTTGTCGTAGGATTAACCCCCACGGCGCTACGGTATCGTTCAGTTTATTAGGTACACCCGTTTTCCCCCCATATGCGCCGTGTTAAATACGGCGTTTTCCAAAATTTACAAAAAATACTAAAAATCAAGCTAAAATCTTTTTCTTTGTGCCAAAAGATGCAGAATTCTTCACTCTATACGAATATAAAGAATAATTTACAATCAAATCAACTCAGAGAACCCTTCCCTATACCTCAAAGTTTTCCACTTCAAAATTTGTACTTTTTTCAACAAACTTGCACTTTCGCCAGCAGAGGGCGCCCAATTTCGCCAAATTTTGAAGTGGAAAACTTTGAGGTATAGGGAAGGGTTCTCTGAGTTGGTTTGATTGTAAATTATTCTTTATATTCGCATAGAGTGAAGAATTCTGCATCTTTTGGCACAAAGAAAAAGATTTTAGCTTGATTTTTAGTATTTTTTGTAAATTTTGGAAAACGCCGTATTTAACACGGCGCATATGGGGGGAAAACGGGTGTACCTAATAAACTGAACGATACCGTAGCGCCGTGGGGGTTAATCCTACGACAACTTCATGTGTAGAAAAAATGTAGATCATCATTAGATCTACTCAGGGCCAAAAGGAAAAAAATCTAGCCCAAGCGGTTCAAGAGTTATTGCATTTTTCTAGGACACGTAGTGCCATAAGAATGCATTGAAAATAGGGGGGTGTACCTAATAGTTTGGTGGGTACTGTATATGCGATTAACTCGTGCGGGATTCACTTAATTTGGCGTAATTAATTGCATCGCATTTTTGACGAAACGTTTGGTTAGCGGGGCAATTGACGTTGACGTTCTCCACTCGTTCTTCCAACCCAGCGTTAGCTGTTCTCGAAGTACGTTGCGAAAGAATAGGGTCCTTGCATGAATAAGGGATTCCTTTTAAATAAATACCATTAGAATCAGTTTTTCACGCTGATTCTCATGGTATTTTTTATTTATTTTAAAAATAATTGTCCCCCCCCCCGTAATCTCACTTCAAAGTTGAGATTAGGTCCCTCCACTTTATAACGGACCCCACGCCATTTTTGGTGGGCGGTCCTTGAAATGTGATGAAAGTTGCTCTTTTTACCACCTTTTCACCCTTTTCGTCTTCCGCCTTTAGGCCCTTAGGGCAAAAGAGGTGGTGGGGGCAGCAAGAAAAAGGGTGAAAAAGGGGGGAAAGGCCAAGATTTTTGGAGGGGATGTTGAAAACTGGGAACATGAAAAAAAATACGCGACCCCTTTGGTTAAATTTCCCTTTTCCCCTAGAATGGGGTTGCACAAAAATTTGTTATTTTTTAAATTTGAAAGGGCATAAAAAGATTACAAAAACAGCAACGCATAAATTTATCATCTCTGAACAAGTAGTTGCTATGCTTACCACTAAAGAGACTGATCATTCACGGAAAATTTACGCATCGCTGTCTTTTTATTCTTTTTATACCCTTTCATATTTAAAAGGTATCGGTTATCGGGCTGGTTTGATAAATTCTGCGTACACTAAATGGCCTAAAAGGGATGGATTTTCTTTCTGTAACGATTCCATAATCGTGGCGCTCCGCAGACGCTTTTTGATTTGGCTGCCCGCACCAGTTATTGCCTTGATCGCTAGACCGTTCAGGCGTTCGATAGATGGATAAGTTTTTTTTAGGACGGAGACCGATTTGAGAAGGATTTGCTGACTATTCTGGTTGATTCAGGTTCTCGCTTTGTCCGTATTGGCTACGTCCTTGAACGTAAGAGTGACTCTACCTTCACCTTTTTTGCATTTTTGAACTGTCGGGCCATCGAAATCAAGGTTCATGAGGGACTCAATCTTATCCAATGAGACTTTATTTAGCCACGCGATTAACGTTGGCTTCGTATCGACAGCCGCTGACTTGGTGGAAACTGTCTTTGCGGGTTCGGCCCTTGGGATAGCTACTGACTTAGGTGGGCTAGAATAGGGTGGATCGTCGAGCCCGCCAGTCTGTACCGGATAGGCGTTGGGTATAAAGGCGTGTGCCTTGACTGTTTTTTATACTATAACCAATTGGTTCGAGCGTGATGTTTTGAACAATTGGACGTTCTTATCGGCCAAAGCAAATTTGAACGTGTTGAGTTGGCACGGATCGCAGTGAGTTCGTCTGTAAGGCGGTGGTAATCATTGTAAGCCACCTCAGCTTGTTCTTTCGCGTTAGAAAAATGGATTTTGAATTTGGCTAAAACTGAGCCTCTGTCTAGGGCTAAAAGCTCGTCGAGGTCGCAGTCAAAAGCTGCGTTGCAAGTCAAAGTGAAATCGTCCTCGTCTTTTTTGGATTGTTTTGCTAGTGATTGAACATGAAGATTATGACTACATATTTTCTTAAAAATTCAGACTATAAATATTTCATTAGGATTAGGATTCATTTCATTATTAGGAAAACCGGTGATGAGAGAAAATTGCAACAAAATCTTTGGGACTATAGAAAATTTGAATCAACAGAGAAACGCGTTTTATGGCCCTTCCTCTATAATCAATGCTTTTAAAACTGTCTCCACTGTAGGTTGTTTATCCTCTCGAATATCTTCTCCTTGGAGCTGCAAGTAGGTGAGGTCACCGGACTTTGCTACTGCACTGAATAAAATGGGCTCTTATCAGCTACAACTGGTTTTTCCTGCCTTCTTCCTCTCCCCTCTAAAATACGACTCTGACGATATGTAAGTTGGGGAAGAGACTTCTTCTTCACAGTCAATGGTCTGCATGATGGAAGTAGCTTGCTGTACTCTGCGTCCTCCACCCAGCGTGATTTTTCGCTGCTACAATAATTTACAGCTTATAAAACTGCTACTCTCTACATACAAGACCAATGACTAAGATATTTCCAAGCCACCCCTGCCTGCTTTCGGAGCCTTTTTTGCTATGCAGCTTTCTTCCCTACATGCCATCTCCAAAGCCTATCGCAGGAGCGTGAGGGATGGCTGGCTGATAGAATTTCCTACCGTTCATTGTCTTCTGATAAATGTATCAGAAAATGTCTTCAAAGAGAATGATTCAGTTGAAGACATACTTTCCAAAATATGGCAGCTTAATTCTATTAAAAAAAAGCTGCGATTGATGTAATTAAGAAAGCTGGGGAAGTTGCAATTTTCATAATCTATGGTGGACCTACAATGGACACACTGAGATACAAATAATTTCAGCGCAAGACATCTATTGCTACTTCATTTGTGAATCAACAAGAAATTCCCTCAACTTCAGCTGCGCTTCAGTTCCACAGTCAGCGAGTATATTTTCAGGTATAAAATCATATTCAGCTACGTAACAATATGAAATCATTAATAACATGCAAATTTTAAATAATAGGTTCAATCATGGATGGGTTATTCACTGAATTCTTGTGATTAGGGATGGGTGATGAAGAACGAAATGCTGTTGCCAAGACTAACAAACATTGAAGCAAAACCAACAGATTTGTTGCAAATAATAAAATGTGGCTGTAAGAGAGATTGTGACTCCCAAAGGTGTACCTGAAAAAAAAAATTTTTTTTGCCTACGCCAGCTGAGAGAAGTTGTAAACCGTATATGAACTCTTCTGTAGTCTCTGATTTAGAAACTCGGGAAATAAGTAAATCTGTGAAAATTTGAAAATGGTTCAGATCATCATGAAAAACTTACAGTTAATGTATGTAAGAGAAATGTAAATATGGTTTGAAAAAAAAATTCCTTCTTAAAAGTTAAATGTATAAAAAACAATGTAAAAAGCAAGTTTGGCCCATAAGACAACACGTGTGGCGTCGGAGTGATCCGATATTTTCTGCGCCACTTTTATAGGTCTAAAAAATAGACGAAAAAATCTGAAAAAATTCAGACAAAACAAAGAACGTAAAATAACATAAATTCTAAGTTTGGTGAATTTATGGCATCTTTACACTTTTTGCCACCCAAAAAACCAACTTGAAAAATACACGTCACCTTATTGAACGGCGTTGGGTGATCCCATACTTATGGAGGGGACTGTACTGCAGGAAGCTATCCTTTAAGAATAAAGATAGCTCTGCAGGAAACATCGCCCTTCGAAAAGAGAATGAATCCGCTGACATGGCCCTGATTTCACCTCCTCTACCACACTTCCGTTGAACATTTCTGACACTTCCTGGTCGCCAATGTTTTGCTGCGGCTCTTACATTTAGCTGGAATGGAATACGATAAAATTAAGGTGAAGACCCCTCCCCCCAAATCTCCTTTCTCAAATCAAGAATTTAAGGCAAATGTTTAGTATAGACCTTATTCCAATGCAAAAGTATGGGTCAAGCCGACCCCCTAGCGGCGCGTTTCAGTGTGAAGGAGTGCCGTGAACAGCCGCTTCTGTTTTTGCTCGCCCGATGTGGTTTGCGCATAGCCTTCTCAATGGTAGCAGGCGACTACCACATTTTTCGTAAGTTTTCTGTCATTTGTTAGATTAAACAATTATGCTGGATTATCACTAGTGATACAAGTATGTGTAGTTTAAAGCTCTCTAAATTTGCTGAGGGTTTAGTCCCAGGGGAGAAGAAGTTCTACTGTGATTTTTTAAAAGAATTAGGGTGTGTTGACCCACTTACAATTCCCCTATCAGTGTATAAAAGTGGAAAGAAAGTGAAAGAAGTGCTTCCTCCAATAAAAAAGAAACATTTAGTTCTATATTTAGTTATTGAACGGAATGGCAGTAATGGTGAGAAGTTTGAGGCATACAAAAATCTAAACGGTTCTCCCCAATATGTTGATAACACTTTTGCCGAGAAACTTCTTGCCTTTCCACTTCCAAATGGCACTGGGATCATTCGCAGTCACATAACTCACTCACAATCTCTAGGAATTAACCCAACAACACCGTGGGCTGCAATACATTGTGATGGAAAAGTTAAAGTTGCATATTGTGACTGTGCTGCTGGGTAATCAATTGTTGGCAACAGTTTATATGTGTGCTACTAATCATTTATTGTTGTATTAAAATAGGCTTGGGAGAGTCTGCATTCATGTAAGTGCATTGCTGCAACTTGCTGTTGCTGAGCATGAACTCCCCAGTCGTAGAACTGAAACTTCTGGGAATGCTGATGAAGATCAACTAGCACCAACATCAAAAGCTTGCGAGTGGAACAAACCAGGCAAAGGACCTGTGAGTTATTGCTAGATTTTATTTTATCAAATATAATTTACTCATACAATGTACATTATTTTATGATGTATGTACAGGTCACTGTTGGAAAAGTTGCAGATTTATCTGTCATAACAAAAAGAAAACACGCCAATGTGGTAACCCAGATAGCACACTGCAGTCCCATACACGCACAAAACACGTCACTTTGAGACGTCTGAGATGTACTTGGCACATAGCAGATTCCCAAGTTTACATTCCTAGGACGTCTTTTACGTATGGCCAATGTCCGCTTCGCCGAGATCTCATAGCGGTCCTTATCCCGTCCCATTGGATGGACATTAGACGTACTTGGGACGGAAAAAGGATCTCAAGAAGTCATTAATAATAAATCTTTTTCTGGACTCTGAATTTCGTTCCTTTTTCCTTACTCTTCTTTTTCTTATGAGTGTTTGCTGTGCCGACATTTCTTCACAAACGCTGATCCGGATATCCGGACGACAAGTTTATTTGTCAAAGTATGCAAAGGGTTACCGGACACACTACATAAATCGACTGCATTCTAACAGCGCTGTTGAAGAAATCTGGAACCTGAACCGGGGCCGAACCCGGATCGTCGTGGTGAGAAGCCAGTACTATACAGATGGGCCACGAATTCATGTTTTAGTTTTGAAGATAAAGGTTATAATAAGATTTTAGAATCAAACTTTGCCGCGAAAACACAAAGACAGTTTCTCCGAAATTTTCTAAGTGTCAAGAAGGAGCCAAAAAATAAAAACGGGACGCATCAGAGACTTGTACGAGAGGGAGTAAAAAATGACGTATCCGACAAGATGAAAAATGAGTAACGCATTCAAATAAGGGCTCGCAATGGGACATCTTAGAGATTTCCCTGTGCCCACCGCACCAGCCGCACGGCTTTGGTCCAGCCTTGGGACGAAAATTCCTATCTGGGAATTGATAATCCTCCAGTTACTGCAGAAGAGTACAATCAATTTTTGGCAGAGCTTGCAGAGCTACCTTTTTTACCTGTTTGTCTATCTAATATTAATGAATACTCTGACAGATTCAAGTCATTAGCAGAAACGCACAATGTTCCAAATCATATTACAGAACTATTTAATCCAGAGTTTGAAGGAAAAACCTGAAGTCGTGGTTAACGACGAATGCGAGCGTATATTTCAAACGATGTCGTCCAGCGTAAAGAAGATCAAGAGGCTGTTGAGATTGCAACAAGAGACCAAAGTGCTGGTAGTGAGTGGAAGAAGCAACGAGCTGGTCGCATAACAGGAACAAAGATAAAGCGCGTATCTAACTTCAAATTTTAATCTCAGCTTACACCAGGAGATATCAACTTTATTCTTGAGATGTGTTACCCGGAATTGAATAACTTTACAGGGAACAAATCAACCAGGTATTACTTGTATAGTTCGTAGAAGTAACTTTGAATGATCCAAATTAATCTTCATTTCTTTATAAATTAGATACGGATTGAAGAACGAACCAATTGCAGCTAAACTTATTGAGAAACAAATCCTAGACAACAACCTTCACAAAAACTTTTCGTTGAAACAGGTCGGCTTTGTCATTGCCCTCTCTACGTCTTATGTCGGGGCATCGCCAGATCGCTTAACAGAATGTGACTGCTGTGGCCGTTGTGTATTGGAGATAAAATGCCCATCTGCTTTACAAGGAAAAGACATCGAGGAACGTGTTAAAACTGAAAAATCTTTCTTCCTTCAAATCAATCCAGAAACTCAAGAAATTTATCTAGTGAAAAACCATGAATACGTCTTTCAATTTCAGTTACAGCTGTATGTTACTGAGAGTCAAAAAGGGATATTCGGCGTTTACAACGGAGTAAGTGAAATTAAACTTGTCCAGATAGAACGTGATGAAGATTAAATCTCAATGATGGTTGCTAAATCGAAGCTGTTTTTTCTTAGTTTCATTTTACCTGAATTAGTGTCCAAGCGATACAGTTCAGTAAAAAAGTCCCCTTCTACGGAACCTGCGACAACCTTTATTTCTACAAACATCAATAGCAATCGCAACCAATTCATTTGTGACTGTCAAGATCCACTGAAGAAAGATGAGGTTGTTCGTTGCGCTGGCAACTTTTGTATGTTTCAAGAATTCCACAATTCATGTACGAAATCGAAGATTTTTCCTTCAACTTGGAAGTGCATTTATTGTAAAAAAGAAGATGCTAAAAAGAAGAGAGAAGAAGCAAAGAAGAAAAAGGAAGATTCATTGCCAAGTACAACTAATACTCCACGAGTCAATTCATCAAAAATATCTACAAACATTTCCCTAGTCAATTCATCAGCTATTCAAACAAATCATCCCCTAGTCATTCAACCTTTACTTAATTACGTTGATCCGTTTATGTCATATGACGTTATTCATTCTTCAAACGGTATTTGGAATACGCATTTCAGTAATGACCAAAAATAATTCTTTTTACATTTCAGGTATGAACAATGGCTCACCTGTTGCTATGAAGGAATCAAACAAAGCGACCCTGGCTTCAATAAAGGATACGGCAACTGTTTTCGCCACCACAGACCGACTGCCAAGTTATCCAACACCAAAGGCATCCATCATTAGTAGGAGTAGCAAAAGACCAGGACAAAAACAACAGAAAGAAAATGACGGATTACGATATGGTGTCTGCTGTTTCTAAAAAGAGGAATACGAAAAGACAAGCAACTTGATCACTGGACGAAGTGGATCTTACCTTAAAACGTTCCAACGCTGCAAGCGGCTCAGAATATGTGATGAAAAAAAGGCGTGGAAGACCTCCTAAAGCCTTGAATGTAGTAAAAATTTGAACATTACAAATTGAAAACAAGACTATCTTAAGTTTATTCAATCGCGTCTAAAATGACACACTTGAGCAGTGGTACAATTGTTTAAGAGCCAGGAACAACGCTAGGATTAGCGTTGTGCAAGCAGCAACACACATAGACAATTTATCAAAGAGGGTAATTTTTTCTTCATCCGATCTCAATAAATTTACTGGAACTTTATTGTTCAAGATAGTGTAAGTCATGCGCAATTTTCCTATTACTCGCTCTACGTGAATTCTGACATTTGATACCTTACGGGAGAAAACAGTTTCGTGTCTTGTCAAACGGGATCTTCGGCCAAGAAATGCTGGTGTAATTAGAGTAGCTTTTCTCAATTTAATTTCCTGATCAATCAATGGACCTACCCAACCTCTATCAGCCAGAATCTCATCGCCTTCTCTAATGTTGTCAAAAAACTTTTCGTTACTCTGATTTTTAGGATCTAAAGTGATTTGTACATCTGTACTACGACCTCCGTAGCCTTGCGAAATGAAAGAAATTGCTCCGCGAGGAGTAATAGAAATGAGGAATTTAATGGTATTTCTTCCTTTGTAATGTGAGTACGTTGAGCAACGGGCTAGTAAGTGTTTAAATCTTTCAATACCAATTTCAAAACAATCAATAATGCTAACGCATCGGGGAAACTTCTTCTTGAAAGAAGTAGGTGTTGAATTCCAAAGACTTTCGGAAGTTGGCCACAACATTAAAACACTTCCTAAGCGAACGAACATTACGTCAATCCAGAGCCTTAAGTGTTTGGAAACCGTACCCTGAGATATGTTGAATCTATATGCCAAATCTTGTTCGGATAGGTTCAAACGTAAGCGCATCAAAACTAGGAGAAACTGCTCCATTAGAGGAAGTGATTTCTTGCTTGTGTTTGGCGAACTAAAAAATTGAATCCCAGGCAACACAAATCTATAAATAATCTGAAAAAGCTTCCATGACTTGAGACCAGTATAAAACTTAGTCATCTTATCGTTATCTGTGATCTGATTAATCAGCTTTTTCTTTTGTAATTTTTCTTCCAATGAAGCAATTAACTCCTTCAGTTGTTGTGTATCGTTATCCACGGGCTTGGAATTATCAGCAGAGATGCCCAGTTCGTCTTGTGAACCTTCCGTTGAACTGTCCGTGGCAAAGGAAGTGGTGGCATTATTAGCGGTTTGAGAATCATCTAAACAAGATATGTCTTAGTAGTAGTAATCAACAACTGTTACACTGCAATTACCTATATGACGTTCACTATTCTCCTGCATTTCAGTATCCTGTTCATGAAAATTAATAAAGTCACCCAACTTACATTCTTGTGGGTTTTTAACACCAGCTTTTCTCAAGTCGTTGATCAAGCTTGTTATTTCATTTTTGTATTTCAAGGCTGTTGAAATGAAATCTATACCTACAACATATGCTGATTAGAATACATTTAATTGTTAATTCAATTTCATTTTACTGTTCTTACTACGATTAGTCTGTGAACTGCTGTACTCTGTAGCTGCAGTGCTGTAGTTTTCAACAATGTCCGATGATGAAGCTATGTCACTGTTGATGAAGGAAGCACAATCTGACAGTTGGGAGTCGTTGATTTCACCACACACAGTTGAGCTCAATAAAAAACAACCAACATTACTATCATCATTAAGTAAGGTGACATCAACATTTGATTCTTCATCTGGAAATCACACTATTGGTTAATCAAAAGTAGTTAACATAAATGTTATCAAAATGTATCTACCATTGTCATTGTGTGAATATTCGTTAGCATTTTGAGTGTTTCTTGTTTTGTTAGTGACCAACAGATCCAAATTCTTTGATAGTATCCAATCAATATCGTTTTCATTGCAAAAATGAGCTGGTTTACCTAAAATACATTATGTTACATAAAAGTTTTCAATGTTTTAATACAACTACAGTTTACCTGATTGGAAGTGGTCAGAACAAACACAAGTCAGTCCAATAGGGACATTATCATAATTAGTTCCAACAACTTCTTTCCATGCAACAAGCCTCCTTTCCAACAGATCCTTATCAAATGGCACTAACTTTTTGATTTTCGGGTTTGGAAAATTAAAAAAACTACGGGAATTTCTATCCTTCTTTTTATAATGTGAAGAAATACCACAAATACAACACACTCTTATCTTTCCCATTTCTTGTATGTTGTTCGAAATCGCGTAATCTAACAAATGACAGAAAACTTACGAAAAATGTGGTAGTCGCCTGCTACCATTGAGAAGGCTATGCGCAAACCACATCGGGCGAGCAAAAACAGAAGCGGCTGTTCACGGCACTCCTTCACACTGAAACGCGCCGCTAGGGGGTCGGCTTGACCCATACTTTTGCATTGGAATAAGGTCTATAGTAGTAATCTAAATTTGATTTTTGTTTACAACAAAAAAAAAACTTTTTCATTCAGGAATTCGTTAGTAAATACGGGAACAAAGGGGATCAATTTGAAGTCGGACAGGGATAAATAAGGGTCGTTTAACCCTTTGACTGCTTCCGTAACTACAAACGAAAACTGAACCCTGAAATTTGAAAACTTGGGTGGTCTGATGAGGATAAACATTTAATACTCGGTCTGATAAAGAAATGTAGAAACCAAAACATCGGCGACATCGATTAGAAATATATCCGAGAAAAATTTAAAAAAAATAATCCTTCAATCTACACTTTAGAGGGAAGCGAGTCATACGAAGGAAAGAGAAAGAGTCGCATGATGTAAGTTTCATTTCATCCCCAACCAATTAACTGTTTAAATCTTACAAGAATGGTTGATCCGTTAGTATTTAGACCTGAATAAAGAGGATTAAACATGGGAGGTGGCTGAAGTTGATTCTAAATCGATGCCTTCTTCAAGTGCTGGGCTATGGGAAGTAGAAGAAACGTTAATTGCCACGCCTGCACCCGCAAAGAAAGCCAAGAAAAATACGGCGAAACAGAAAGAAGTTCCATAAAGCAACCGAGCTTCTCGTTGCGAAAAACTGTCAAAAAAGTGGTGTTTGTTTGGAATTTGTGTATTGGAATCAGAGTTTGGTTTCATGAAAAGTACTTGATGAAATCAAAAATTATAATTTATCGAATTCAGTTTGACATATTGTTTAAGATATATTTACTGTGGTGGAACATTCTTGTTACTTTGTCTGATTTTTCCTCTTTCTGCATGGATCAGTTTAAAAGAACACTTGAGTGCATTTTTCTTAGTAAAATTTCAGCACAACCAGAATACTCAACAAGCAATAAAAAGAGAATAAACAGTCAAATAGTTATTTGCACCACATGGAAACTATAATGTTTATCTGTCTATCTGTATGAAGTGACAATGGATTCATAAAGATTAAGGGTGATTTAGGCGGCCACTCTTTCCCGAGTTTACTTGAGCAGAATCAACACTGTTTTTTTTTAGCTTTTTCGAATTCCCTAGAAATAACTTAAAAATATCTTTAAACACAAACAAATGATTGAAATGAAAGGACCTACTTGACATCAGTTTATTAAACTGTGACCAATTGATGTTGTAACTTGGCTACACATCTCTATTCCTTGCCATCCTGTCCCGATTGAAGTCCGATACCTTCGATAACTGTGAGGCAACAGAAATTTTAGGGCTACTGTGCTGTCACTCGAACCGAACGATATCTGAGTTGCCGGAATGAGGCCATTTTATTGTTGAAAATCAAACTTTCAATGTTGCTACTTTAGGTTTAGCTTGATGACCAGCGAAATCAAGATAGGTGTCAGAATTCAGAATGAGAAGTCAGATAAGAGTTTGATGCTGTCGGTGGCGGAGGAGGCGGTAACTGATCCTGTTCGGAGACGAGTCCTGGGTCGGAGTATTGACCGTCGGCGTGGGATGATTTGACGGTGAGTTACTGGCCAATCTGAAAGCACCGGATTTCTTGAGCGCCAACTTGAATGGCTTGGCATGGAGCAACGGCTCTTTAGGTCCCTGTGCTCTCACCCAATCTGGATGGAAAGACGGATGAGATTTAAGTTAAGTATCAAAAGAAATAAGGAAACACAATTAAAATAATCCTAGTCAGGATCGTCTAGTACCCCTCAAAGATCCTCTTTCTCTCTTTTTTCATTTTATAACGTCGTCTAGTCTAGTCTGAAATAAATGTCAGATCAACTCACTTGCTGCCAGAGGCATTCTTCTCTTACTGTCGGTATCATCGACGCTCTCTTCCGGAACGTCGGCGTCCTGAAGATCTGAAAGATCGTGACCGACGCTCGTCAGTATGTTGGGCTATGAAGAGGCCACGGCAGATGGCGCCAAATGGGACAGGTGGATGCCGTGGGTTGGCGGAGGTGCCAAGGGATAGGTGTAATTTCTTGCCCCAAGGGAAGAATGGATAGAAGAGACGAAGAAGAAACTAAGATGAGACGGGGTGCGTGGGGTTCTCTATATCCTCGAGGCAGGATGTGGTTTTCGTAAACAAATTGCCTTTTTCTTAAAAATTAACAATAAATAAACTTTAATGAATATCGAGGGGAAACAAACACGAAAATCTCACCTGATAATGAAGGCATCCAATTATGAATGGGAAATAGAGATGTATTAAATGGGAAAAATTCTAAACTAGTAGTGGCACTGGCGAAAATCCATAAGCCGCAATGCAAGAGTAATTACAAAATCGTGTCAAAAAAATTTTTCGCTTAAATAAAACTGGCAACTTCGGAAGTTAGCCTAGTTTTTTTAGAGAGTCTCTTCTCAATACCCATAAAAAAGTAAATCAAGAAATTTTTTAATTAAAAATAGCAGAATATGTCAATTTTTTCTTTAGCATTTTTAAAATGTGAGTTGCATTTTTTATAAAATTTAAAATTATTTGTAAAGATTCGATTTTTGATTTTTCCAATTGATTCATACTATTTTAGCAAACGGTGCAAACCATCGAGAATCATCAAGTCTGAGCAGACTATTTTACTTTGTGGTGGGGTCAAGAAATGTGTAGAAAGGCTAGACGGAGAGGCCATGTTGATGTTTTTCGTGAAACAATAGAGTTGTTGGACATCCTGCGTTGCCACTTCTTTAAATTTCATTTGTTTACCAAGTAGCAAATTACCGTACAGCGTTTTTAAAGAGGCTGTGCGCTTTGGACACAAATGAGATTTCAAGAAGTGGCAACGCGTAGCCGATTCATATTTTTTCTTTTATAAAATATCATTAAAGACTTTCTGTCTTGAGTCCATTGCGGATCGTCAATTGGACCTTGGCAAATTTCGATAGCCATTTTCAAATAGGTGGTTTGCGAAACTTCTACTTTTTGATCAATTTTGGGGAAATTTAAATGCTTTCGATAATGGTTAACTGCAGTGATGGAATTTCCAAACCTTTGGTATCCTGTATTGGCTGCATCACATTTCTCTCGTACGTCTTTGAAATCATCCACAATTTCTTGTGGATTTTTTAGAAATTCTTCAGCTTTAATATCGAAACAATAGTTTTTCGGCTTTACTCCGTGGTTAAGTTGTAATTTGGGATTCACCGAGACGGTTCAGACGACGAACAACGTATTCCCACCAAAACATAAATAAACTCAGCAACGTTCTTGCAACTAAGCTCGTGAGCCATTTTCAGGAAAACTTTCAAATGTTTTTTGCTGCAATTATGGCACTTTTCGTAGAAAACAGTTTCCAGTCTATCGATTTCATGCCAATTCATCTGTTTAAAAATTTTTCTTCCTCTCAATTGCAATTGTACCATGTCGCAAACTCCGAATGCTTATTTCATTTTTTTAAATAAAATATCATTAAAGACTTTCGGTCTTGAGTCCATTGCGGATCGTCAATTGGACCTTGGCAAATTTCGATAGCCATTTTAAAAGAGGTGGTTTGCGAAACTTTTACTTTTTGATCATTTTTGGGGAAATTTAAATGCTTTTGATAATGATTAGCTGCAGTGATGGAATTTCCAAACCTTTGGCATCCTGTATTGGCTGCATCACATTTCTCTCGTTGTTCTTTGAAATCATCAACAATTACTTGCGGATTTTTTAGAAATTCTTCAGCTTTAATATCTAAACAATGGTTTTTTGGCTTTACTCCGCGGTTGAGTTGTAATTTGGGATTCACTGAGACGGTCCAGACGACGAACAACGTATTCCCACCAAAACAGAAATAAACTAAGCATCGTTCTTGCAACCAAGCTCGTGAGCCATTTTCAGGTAAACTTTCAAATGTTTTTTGCTGCAATTATGGAATGTTTCGTAGAAAACAGTATCCAGTCTATCGATTTCATGCCAATTCATTTGTTTAAAAATTCTTCTTCCTTTCAATTGCAATTCGACCATGTCGCAAACTCCGAATGCTTCTGTAATTTTTCTTTTATAAAATATCATTAAAGACTTTCTGTCTTGAGTCCATTGCGGATCGTCCATTGGACCTTGGAAAATTTCGATAGCCATTTTAAAAGAGGTGGTTTGCGAAACTTCTTCTTTTTGATAATTTTTGGGGAAATCTAAATGCTTTTGATAATGGTTAACTGCAGTGATGGAATTTCCAAACCTTTGGTATCCTGTATTGGCTACATCACATTTCTCTCGTAGTTCTTTGAAATCATCAACAATAACTTGCAGATATTTTAGAAATTCTTCAGCTTTAATATCGAAACAATGGTTTTTATACTTTACTCCGCGGTTAAGTTGTAATTTGGAATTCACTGAGACGGTCCAGACGACGAACAACGTATTCCCACCAAAACAGAAATAAACTCAGCAACGTTCTTGCAACTAAGCTCGTGAGCCATTTTCAGTGAAACTTTCAAATGTTTTTTGCTGCAAATATGGCACTTTTCGTAGAAAACAGTATCCGGTCTATTGATTTCATGCCAATTCATCTGTTTAAAAATTCCTTCCTTTCAATTGCAATTCGACCATGTCGCAAACTCCGAATGCTTCTTTCATTTTGCTGATTACGACTTCTTTTTTTCGTTCAAATAATCAACCTTATATTTTGAAAGTTTTTTCGACGGTCTTGGTGCCGATTATTTCCTGGTGGCAATGGACCGAGCATAATTCCAGAGATCAAAAAATTCTAAGTGCAGCAGTTTCTCACGGTGATGCCGAAGTGATCAATTGGAAGGTGAATATGGGAGGGCGAGATCATGGCAGGAACATCGACAGCAACTAGAAAAGAGGAGTGAGGAAGCAGAGAAGCATGGACAGAAAAGGATTTATTTGAAACCATTTCCTCAACTTTGAGGTGTAAGGGAAGCAATTTGGCTAGGATGAGGACCGCGTCATTTGACGTAGAATTATGAAGACTCAAAAAAGCTAGGGCAAAAGGGCGTTGAACAGCTTTCATCACTCGCTTTCTACGGAAAGCCGAAGCCCAAAAACAACAATTGTGAAGAAAAAAGGGAACCATGGTTGTTTTATAAAGAAGGGCGTTACGCGAGAGTCCCAATGACAGGTGGTTTTAGTAAGAAGTTTGGATACTAATTGTCGTAATCATCACGCCGTTCGTTTAAATTTGTCTTTTGGATTGCTTTTACATTTCGCCAATTCTTGGTTGGGATGACTAGTTTTATATTGAGGTGCTCTAGGCTTTTGCTCGATTTTATATTTTATTCCTTTTTGTACTTTAATGTATAGAAATCTTCTCGGTCTCAAATTAAATTTTTAACATCAGTTTGACTAACACACAATTTTTTTTTTATAGTTGAGTATTATTTTCGTAAGGAAATCAATTTCTAAATATAAGTTAAACTCCGCAGAGTGGGGCCGAAACAGTGTTGTTGGGTATCGATTCTTTTTCCTTTTTGATGAAGGAATTTATTTTCGTAAGCACACCTGCAACCCGCGCACCCAAATTTTGGGAATTTTTTTTTTCAATTTCTTTTGACAGTTATCAGTTCACGAAGTAAGCGATGCGAAAATTAGCTATTAGGATTGACAAGAAATTTATTAGACAATCAACAGGCTTACCTTTTCCAGTCCTATAATCTAATTCTTTCTGCTCTCAAATTTCATTTTGAACATCAGTTTGATTATCAGATTTAGATCAGACAAACATTTAGTTTTCGACAAAGGTCGAAGTAGATTTTCGAAGGAAATCCATTTCTCTAATTACTTAAACTCCGCGGAGTGGGGCTGGAACTGTATGTTGACTCCCTGGCTATAAAAGAATATCAATGATAAGTAACAACGTGTTAGTTTTTTTTAAAGAAAATTGACACTCACCTCGAAATACATCAGAGCATAGCTAGATTCCGCCTTCTTAGCCGTTTGGACAATGAACCCCGCCCCTTTGAAATCAAGGAATCCGATTCTAAGACGAGCCAATGCTCTATTGCGAAAGAAACCCAAGTCCCTAATAATTGTAATAACATTTAAAAATTGATTATCTCAATATAAAGATATTTAGAGTAGATATGGGGTATAATAAGATTACCTAAAGTTTGCTGGGAGACTTAGTACTTCCACTTGTTGAATGCCAGGATCATTTATAAAGATAGAACTATTTTAAAAATTGCTGGTTTACCCAATCTATTCTGGAGAAAAGGTGAAAAGGTGAAAATAGTTAAATAGTTTCATATGAACTGCAGCTATCCACATACATAGCTCCTGCTAATGCCTCGAAGAAATCCCCAAGTTCTTTTGGTATGTCGATCCACACTGACATGTGCTCGTTACGAATTCCAGTGGGCTCAAAGACAAATTGCTGTAAAAAAAATAGCAAATTATTAGTGTAAAGGTATTACAAAGTAGCACTTACTTCGTAAAAGAAACTGTGCCTGTTGGAAACTTTATTTTGCAAAAAATTAGCAATTTCTTGCTTTTTCTTTCTATTACGAGGCAAGAGAACACTGCCTTGCAACACCGCAACCGAGCTCAGTTTTAGCAACATAAGAGGACCGAGAGTTCGTCAGAGTACTGGATCGGGAGCTAAGGAACAACCTAGAATCTTTACCAGAAGAGGAGGACAATGTCTTTTATATCCAGCCGTTCAAGATGGCTGGGTGTAAAGCCACGCAAAGGCTGACACGATATCTAAAAAGGCACAGCAAGTGAAGATTTTATTTTTCTTATCGGTTTCGGTTAGCTTAAGAAGAGAGGCTGTCTCAGTTGAAAAACCAGGCCTGAAGCCATGTTGACTCGGACTGAACCAGTTCTGGGAAGATTCCAAGCCTTTGAGTTTGGCCAGAAAGACTTTCTAAAACATCTTTGAGAAACTGTTTAGGATACTGATGAGGCGGAAGCAGTTAGAATGAAGGCAGTTTTGTTTGTTATTCATTTTTTTAGAATGAAGATAGAGGCAGTTTTCCAACATGTTAAAAAACAGCTAAGCTTAAGGCAAGCGGAAAAAAGGGCCACCAGATGGAATTTGATTCAAAACAATGGTTAAGCCAGGCGGATGAGCTGCAATCAGAGCCGGTGGACTTTGAGCATGCTGTTGAAAGCCTGCTTTACATCAGACAAGCTGACAAGGTTTTACTAAGGAGAGAGGTACATCACAGAGAGACGTCGAGGAGTCCAACGCACCCCTATAAATTTAATCATCCGGCGGTATAATGAAAGTATAAGAAATGTGTTTCCAAGTTCAATCATTCAACAATATTTTGTTGCAGCAAGCAAATACCATACTAGATATTTTTTTTTCATAAATATTCTGCTCGAATGTCATCGATTGATATCTGTGGGAAGCTCTCGCTCTCGACGGGTACTAGGTAAGCTTCTATGACTTTTCTCGGTAAATTTGAAACTGTGGTGTCTCCATCTGGTGGTGGGGTTGGAGGTAAATGGGCTGAGATAATTGGTGTTTGTTCTTCGTTCGGCACAGGTAGGTGATTCAACGCTAAAGCAACTGGATCGACCGGTAGTTGCTCAGGTGATAGCTCGGGAAGATCATTTGCTGGGTCTTCGGTTGTTCAAATAGTCGACTTGTCTTGTCTAGCAGGAACTGAATTGAAGGTTTTGTCCCCGTCGAGGAAGAAACTCGAATCGACCATTTTTTCATCGGTTGATGAACGTACACTAACTTCTTGAACAACAAGGGTGTCTAGGAAGTCTGAGGTTTCAGTGACGGAAACGATTGCAGTAGAGGTGAGGTATTCGGAGCAGCAGAGGTTGAGCTGCTAAATTAGATTAGTGATCAGCATAAAAAGTTCTTTAAGATAGTAAAAATTCCAGGTCTGTAGGACCAACGGTACGCTAAATAGCTTCCCGTACGTCGTAGAGCAAAAATAAAAAAATCTTCGGATTCAGCATAAAAAACTGAGTAAGAAAATATTTTTTCATAATTAAAAAAAAGTTTTTGGGCCCAGGGTGAGCGCTGCAAAGATATTCATTTTAGGGATTTATCGGGAGAATTACTCTTTGCAAAACAACCAAACCAACCAGACGTGTCAAAAATCGCTCCTGGCAAAGAGTACAAATTGGAGAGATTTTATTTTTCTCGCTAGTACAACAAAATGGGAGACCGTGTAGTGTTCCAGAACAGGATTTATCAGAAATTTCCACGTATGGAAGGGTTTAAGGACCTTTACCAGACCGTGGATGGTCGTGTATTTATTGAGAGGAGTGAGGAGATCGATGGGGCAGCCCGGAAGGGTCTTCATTGTGCTTGGGATCTTGTTAATGTCACTGAAGGAGGAATAGCTTTGGAGGTAGCTCATTGTAACAGCACTCCAACATCGGAGCCATCCTGTGGCCATGTCGTGACTCCTTTAATTCAACAAGTTCATTACTTTTTCAGGGCAGCTAAAATTGCTCTATGCAGTCTTCGTGACATCTTTCCTGGATTCCTTAAGAATGATGTTTTGTCTGTCTATGCAGCTCTTCATCAATCTTATGCGCCGAACATGGTGCCTAATTTTAATGATTTTTATCATAAGCGAGCGGCAGCAATCAGGTTTTTAAGGAAGCAAACCAAGCCATGGTCCACATCTCAAGATCTTGATGTGGAAATGGAATGGGAAGACGAACGTCATCCTGGATTTAGAGCCCTTTTAGAGGGAATTAGGGCCCGAAACGAGCGCCAAGAGGAGGAAGGAGATCCCGAGCCGGAAAACCAACAACCGTTGGTCGAGGAACCACAACATGTTAGGGTGGTTCGTGAGGCGGGAGAGCAGTATGCTCTGGCCAGGGGGGAAGTGTTCCAAAAGGTGGTAATCTTTACTCAAACCCGAGATGGGGTAGTAAAGAGGGCCATAATCAATCGTAATTAATTGTTCGGAAAAAAAGTAAAAAATGGAGGTGGATATACCCGACAACTTGGGGGACTCCAATGGATACAAAACAAAAAAAAATTTCTCATTCAAATGTTCTTTCTTTCAAATAACTTAAGAAACAAGTGTGTATAATTCAGAGCTTTTTCATACTTTCTTTTAATACAACTTTTTTTAATTTTTTTTTAAATATTTAACCAAGAAAACAGAAATTTATTCGTGTTCTAGGACTTAAAGATTTTTGCCTGGATTTTTTTAGGAGTTATTTTTGTGGGCATGGAAAGTGCCGTTAATTGTTATAGAAGATCTTTTCCCATTTTATTAGATGCGCCATGGCCATCTTCTGAATTATTTACGGCGCTATTTAGTGGTCGTAACAGTGTCATTTAATGGTCATGATTTGGAAAATATGCAGTGCCATCTAGCGGTCATTTTTTGAACTATTTGCAGCGCCATCTAGCGGTCATTTTCTAACTCATTGCAACGCCATATAGCGGTCATCTTTGAACTAAATGCAGCGCCATCTAGCGGTCATTTTGTGAATTTTGCAACGTTATTTAGTGGTCTTCTTTTGGTAATTAGTAGCCAAAGGCTTCAGAATGAAAATATTCATAAAACCGGAGGTTTTGCAATACTTTGTTTGGAAAAAATTATAGCCAAGGACTTGAAGGATTTAGAAAAATAATTCTTCATTTTGAATTCTTGAGAAAACTTATTGGGAAAACTGAATTTCCTATTTAATCCCAAATATTTAGGATGATAAAAAGTGTAGGTTAGGTTAGGTTATGCCCGGTCAGGTTGGGTTATATTAAAAAATGTTGAACACCTAAGAAAATAGGTTTCATTAAATAGAGCCGGAGGCTTGTCAAGAATAGTTTTATAATAGAGGCCAGTCTATTATGTTTTTCTCTAAGAATCATAGTGATTTTGCAGCGCTATTTAACGGTCATTTTTTTGGCAATTAGTAGCGTCATCTAGCGGCCGCTTTTTGGGACCAAATACAGCGCCATTTTAGCGGTTATTCTAATAAACACCATAGGTTTATTTTGAAAATGAATAAGACACAACAGGTTAGGGTAGGTTAGGTTCGGTAATGTTATGTAAAAATCTTTCAAAGAAGTAATTGAGCCGAAGGCTTCAGAAAAATATTCATAAAGCCGGAGGTTTTGCAATACTTTGCTTGGAAAATTATAGCCAAGGACTGGAATGAATTACAATTCTTCATTTTGAATGTTTGAGAAAACTCATTTGGGGGAACTGAATTTTCTATACAATCCCAAATATTTCGGGTGATAAAAAGTATAGTTTAGGTTAGGTTAGGCCCGGTCAGGTTGGGTGATATTAAAAGATGTTAACACCTAAGAAAATAGGTTTCTTTGGACAGAGCCGGAGGCTCGTCAAGAATAGTTTCATAATAGAGGCCAGTCTATTATGTTTTTCTCTAAGAATCATAGTGATTTTGCAGCGCTATTTAGCGGTTATGTTTTGGCAATTAGTAGCGCCATCTAGCGGTCATTTTTGGACCAAATACAGCGCCATTTAGCGGTCTTTTTAATTAAAACCATTGGTTTATTTTGAAAATTAATAAGACCCAACAGGTTATGTTAGGTTAGGTTAGGTAATGTTATGTTAACACCCTTCAAAGAAGTAGTTGAGCCGAAGGCTTTAGTATAAAAATGTTCATAAAGCCAAGGACTGGAAGGATTTACAAGAAATCGGGGGAAATAATTCTTCATTTTGAATTCTTGAGAAAACTTATTGGGAGAACTGAATTTCCTATCTAATCCCAAATATTTAGGATCCACCTCCGAACATCCGCCTCCGAATTCCGCATTTGACTCCACCTTCCGCAATCGATTGGAACAAATTCCGCAATCCGTCTCAATCTTTACGGTACCCGCACCACGCAAGACCAGCTGGCTGTCATGCGAGTGGGGGTGCAGTAAAGCCAAACGTCGTTCATCTCATCATCTTTCATCTCATAATTATAATTCTTTCATCATCGTCTTCATCATGTCTCCATTCACGGTTCAAACAAACTTTCTGCGTCTCAAAATAGAAGATGGCCATCAACTTCGAAAATCAGCCAGGCCCATTCGACAAATTCTGCCAAACCTCCGACAACAGTGAATTTCCACCGCTCACTAGTGCCAAGCATTTGAAGCGAGAGAGCGCATGTGCGAAAAGAACAGACACGCTAATTGATTAATCAAACACATCGCTAATTTTGGCAGTAAACAAGAGCTAGCTGTTCATCGCGCGTCACTGGCCGACCAATTAGAAGACTGCATAGCGGCTAACAAGTGATATGTGAATGCACCAGATTTTAACGCAGAAGAAGACGCAAATCCAGATGAATGGATTAAAAGGTTGGAAGTGATAACGATGGTAGTATATGAGCATATTGACAGATATATCCGCACACCACGATCCTCCGTCCACTCAGTCTTTGTCGACGAAGCCACTCTTAACAACATGTCAAGAGGCCAGCCGTCGATCGTCAACTCTATCGTTGCAACATCAGTTTCGAAATCAAGAAGCCAAGTTCCCAAATCCGCCGTCATCATGAACGAGATTCAGCAGCGTCTACGCCAAGAAATTCAGTTGAGGAGAAACGTCGAAGAACAACTATTAAAAGCGACGGCAACTAAGACGGAAAAGACCATCAATTCCGCGAAACTTTCCGAAAAATCAAACGTAACGCTGAGCTTCAACAAAAAATGCAGCAACAAGCTGAGCAGATGGCAAAGACAAGAGAAACACGAAGAGGCCGAACTTCAATATTGAGCCTTTATTGGAAAATGAGAAAAGAGGGACTAACGAAAAATACAAAAAGGACATGAAAGCCATCGAAACCCGAATGAACAGCTTGATGGGCTGTCACGGCCGCAAAAAGAGACAGAGCGTTCCGAAAAAAATTGATGCCAACGGACACGGAGCCATTCAGAAAAAACGTGTAGAGTTCAGCGGCCGCAAAACAGAATTCACAGGAGAAGAGCCCAAGGAATCCAATGACAATGTCAAGAAAAAAATATTTTTCATCGTTCATGTTAACCTGGCGATCAAAATCAGGTTTTTCTCGTGACAAACCGACAGATGTCAATCTAGACTTCAACCCCGGTCAATTTTATAGCAGCAGCTTTGATGGTTTTAATCTATAGGGGGGGGGGGGTTCGAGGTTGCCTTCTTGGCACGTTATTTCTGGATCCGTAATGCAGCCACAACTGAAAAGCATTGGTTTTTCAGCATTGGCTTTCATCGACCCTTCAAACAGACTTGATTTATCATGTGAGAATTTAGTTTTTTCGAAACATTTTGTCTCGGATAAAGGCTTTACCTGAGACAAAATTTTCATCAGCAAGCAAGTTTGCCCTTTTTCCCCCCTTTTCACCCTTTTTCGTGCTGCCTATACCCACTCTTTTGCCCTTAGAGCCGAAAGGCAAAAGACGAAAAGGGTGAAAAGGGGGGAAATTCATCAGATTTTAAGGATCGCCCACCAAAAATGGCGTGGGGTCCGTTTTAAAATGGGGGGAGCTAATCTGAACTTTGAAGTGAGATTATGGGGGGAAATTATTATTTAAAAAATTTTAAAAAATACCATGAGAATCAACGTGAAAAACTGATTCTAATGGTATTTTTTTCAATCGAATCCCTTATTCATGCACCAACCCTATTCAACTGCATCTAAATATGTGCACACTTGGGTATCAGGGATGCACCAGGTATTAGTGCCCGCGTTCTTTTATGGCCTGGTGAACGACAAATAACAACAACTCTTCCAATGATTTTTCGGGAACATTTTCATTGATTTTAATCAATTATGTATTGTTTTGAGATTTTTGTTCATCGACCTACCAACTTTAGAGAACGCGCTTCAACTTTTTCGTCATATAAAAACAACAACACAATCAAATTTTTAATTTCAATCACCAGCCAAGGAAATGTTTCGTTTATATCACTAGGATATGGTGGTCGTTGAAGTGATCAATTTATAGTTGAGGATTCCGGATATATTGAAAATTTCAAAGAAGGTGACCTCGTACTCAGCACTGACAGAGGTTTTATAATAAATGATTTAAAAACCTTTGTAATGCAGAAAAATTCAAAAGCAAGCGTTCTCATCTAAGTCAATTAAAAGTCGAAGAATTTTAAGTTAGAATACATGTGGAAAGAGTAATTGGAACAGTGTTTTTCAGTTCTCAGTGGACCATTGCACCATGAAATGCTGTTCACAGACGAAAAAGAAATTTCTTTTTTGGATAAAATTGTGCGCGCATTGAATATTGAAGCGTGTATAGATATTGATAAGCGTGTGCATTAAATTATTGAAATTTTAGTATTATGTCTCGAAATTAACTTCTGTATTTGTAGCATATATTTAAAGGACGAAGATGTAAGATAAAATGTTGGTAAGATGGTTCCCAGAATAACCTGGATTGCGAGATGTAATGTTCCATAAATGAACTGGAGAAGAGAACCAGAATTTTGAAAAGATCTTTAAAGTGTAAATTACCAGAAACCTTTGCACCAACAACAAATATTTGTAACTGCATTTAGAAATAGTACTGATGATATTTTTAACAAATAGTTCACCATCTAATTCACTTTTGCAAAGTAGGAAATTCGAATCAATTATTGTTGCTTGTTGTACCAGGGCATAAGGGCATTTCATTTCAATGACACATTTATCCTCACCACAAACAATCACCCGTCCATTTGGTGACCATCCCTTCCTCTGCTCTGGCGTGTTTATCACAATCAGATAGGAAGAAAAGAATAGATCCGTAATGACCAATATCTTCGATGACATGTATCTCATAATCAATTTTGGTCTTGGCTTTGAGATAGCTCAAGTTTTTTCAAAAAAATGTAGTATTTTTCATTAGAATGACATGACATGACATTTTTAATTCGGTGTTACATTGAATTGTCACATTGAATGACATGACATTACGAGCTTAAATTAATTATTAATTCGTTGCTAAATGGCGTAACTAGACTGACTTCAAACAATTTCTTACCGAGCGACTCATCTATCGATCTCTGTGGAGAGAGCAAATAGAATATTGCCTTGTACAATAAAGTTGAATGTTACGCCCGATGAAACATTTGGCTCACGTTGGGTAGCTGGTCAATATTAAAAAAGAAAGGAATTCCAGTAGCAAAAGGTCATACGTCGAAGATTTTGTGACTAGTGGCTCTACAATTGGTCAATAATTGGGCCTTTTAATACGAGAATAATGAGAAATATAAGTTATAGTTAGAACTAAACGTGATCGTCTCCTAATGTGTTACGCCCTATTTGTTCGAACAAAGCAAACCACATTGTTATAGAATTGGAAGGTAATTTGCATGTTATTTTGTTTAAAGTTATTGTCAACTCATAAGTTCCACCAGTATAATAAAATTGCAAAAGAAGAGCGAGATGAAAAAGGAGAGTGAAAAGAGACGTTCCGTTCTCAAACTTACTTTTTGTTGCGTATAACTGTTTCTCGTAGTGAAACAAAAACACTTTTTGGAATCACGAACCATTTGATGATCTGGAAACCAGAACCACGAAGAACACCGGATAAAATGTTAGTAGCGGCGTCAAATTCGGTAAACTCTATCTCTTTTTTCAATGATACTATTTGGGCACCAGTTTTACGGCAAATCTCACAAATCAAGACATCCATTTTGATGTTACAAACTGATCATTGGTGAGCGGGATTTGTGCAGTAAATTCCGTGTGGCTGACGGTACACATTTGTATTTTCAACAATCCCATTGTCGATCGTGCCATAATTCCTACTCTCTTTTAGTGGCAATCCATTTAATTTTCGATTTTTGTCTTTCACTAGAAATTAAATTTCGTTAAATTTGAACAATGGCGTTACACAAATATTACTCATAATCGGAATACTGAAAGTTAGAATAGTGTCTTCTTCTATAAGAAATAACAAAAAGGCATCACGTGCTACTGACTCGTTTTCTATTCCCAATCTAAGGGAAGGAGGTAATATTCTGGTAGTTTCTCCAATTTTTATCTAGTTGAAATTTAAAGTTAGAAGCAAAAAATTGTAGTTTCAAATTGTCAAACATTTGTTTAACATAAATACTCCCATATTTCAATCAGATTTGGGATGGATAACAAATTTTATTTATTAAAGAATAAGGAGGTAATCTGTTCTAGTCTGTATATGGACCAATATTTACTTTCCTGTTGTTGTCGAGTTAGTCTTTCAATAATAGTGCAATTGTTATTGTTGAGTTGACTTAACAGTGTTGGTATTTTTACACACCTTTTTACTTTTTACACACATTTTACACCTAATCTTTACACACCTTCAACACAGAGTCATATTGTGCCCCAGATAGCTCTTTCCTGAAAAGGTTTTTGAACGAAGGTGGTGGGGGATTCTTTACTGCATCTGGAATATTTAGTCAGTATAGTTGTCAGGATCAGTAGCCCCTATCGCAGCTGATTTTTTTTTCCCATTTCTGCCAGTCTTTTTCTGGCTTTTTTACCTGTTCTTCTGTAGGCTCTGGAAACGTTGACCTTGAAAATTAAAGAAATCAATTGTCTACCGAAGATTACTACTCGTGTAAAGCATTCCTATGAAAGGTAATGATTATTCATGCAACCATATATTTAACATTTTTCATTACTCTACCGGCTTAGAAGTGTTTTCAATCCAACCACATTTTTGCTCAGTGCAACTTTTGTTTATATTGTCCAAAATTAATGCATGCAAAAGTGTGGCTAGATGCGTACATATTTCACCTAGACTAAATCATATTTTACATAGTACTATTTAATATTTATAATCTGTTAAAACATGAACATTAGGTGGAATTTTATCCTGCAGTGCATGTACAATGGGCAAACTGCACCATGCCATCTTTAGCACAAGTGACCCAAGGATAATATGTAACACTCAGTGTTTAAGATGCTGTAACCTAAGAAAAGAAGAATGTAACAGTCGATTAAAATAAAAAAAAAACATAAGCATTTCATGATAACACCCTTTTGCTTTAATGACGACTGCGTTGCTGTAAGCTGCAATGCAGAAAAGTCTCAGAATCAATTGTTTTCTAGACTCTGCTCCATGGCTGATATATTACGATTTTGTCAACATACAGTTTCTCTCCAGTTATTATACTTCTCCCATTTTGGAAATAGTCTATAAAATTTGGCCAAGGTACTGGTGGAATAACAATGAGAGCATCATGGTATTTTTCCAAAGATCGTCGTCAATCCAATTTGAATCGTCAATTTGTAATAGGGATAACTTTTCCAATAACCTACACTTTTCTTCACCATCCGAATTCTTTGAAAAATTTGAAAGTTCTGTTATTTTCATAAACAACAAACTTAAACAAACTTAAACTACAACACAGTTTCCACCAAAAAATCTAAATAAGCCAATGCTTTCCAGTTGTGCTGCACTACGGGTCCAGAAATAACGTGCCAAGATGGCAACTTTGAACCCCCCTATACAACGATGACGAGACAAACCAAGCCACTGAGGCGACGAAAGGCTCCAACGAGTGGAGACAAGGAGCCCAGCATTAAAAAATGCAACCCAACCATTCTGAACAGTGGACACAAGGCCCGTCATTCTTCCGTTCTGCCCCGCCTTCATTTGGGGCACCAAAACAAATCAGTTCAGATAAAACTAACAATTTTTAACAAGGTTTACGTTGCAAATTTTGAGTTTTACGGGACTGAAGTGCAGCCAAAGCCTAGCAAGAAGGGGGGTCGGACAGGGGAGATTGCGCGTAACCATGGGAGAGGGGCTAGCTGTACCACTAGCTATATTTGTTTTACTTTTTCACCTACCTGAAAAGAAGAGGATGAAAATCATATAAAAACCACACACATTGTCTGTTAAACAAAAAAAAAACTTTATGAAATTTGGGTGGTTTGACAACTGTCGTTTGTTTATTTTTTTCATTTTGGAGAAATATCTATGACGAAAGCTCTGCATAACTAGAATGAGCCCTTTTACGAGGAGATCTGTCTCTTGTCAAGTTAAATATCAGATGAGGTCATAGAAATTTTTTTGAATACGGATAATAGGCACTCATCCAACAGTGGAGCTACTAAATGAATTCAATAATGAAACGACGAGATTGGCACAGCATAGATTAGGTTTGTAAATCAAATACAAGTTTAGAAATCAGCATAGTAACAATGCCGTGTTTTTGTATTTAAAGATGGTGATGGAGAAGCTGCGATAATAGAAATACATTGCGTCTCAGATGATGTTGAACCATCACTAGGTAATGAATGTAGAAGGCCCTCGAAAAATTATCTTTCAATTACAAAGTCAGCACTATGGTAATAATAATATTATAGTACCTGATTATCAAGCTTGATGAAGAAGTGGTAAGACGCAGCAACCTCTACTCATAGGTACCCAAGTGAATGGTTTTCGGAAACTGGAAACTTATCCATTATTTATGGATGTAACCGTTGCATAAATCGTAAAATATGCTTGGGAAAGTTGCATGAATTTTCGACATTGTTTGACTGAAAAAATGGAAAAATAAATCATATATCTTAGGCTTTTTAGAATACTCAGTTTTTACCAGCAACAACTAAGGTGGTAAGCTGTTTGATTTTACAAAATATTTCAAAATTAAGGATTTAAAAAATCCAATTAAAAAAATAATATTTCATAATAATATAAGAAATCAAATTTTAAAGACAAAGTTTCAGTTTCTGTGTAAAGGACGAATATAACACTTTTATGTGTCGCCCTAAGTGCTCATTGGAACTGGAACGCTTTGAAATCCGATGATAAAACAGACGCGAGCGATTTGATTGTTGAAGTAAACACAACTGACTCAGCACGACAATCAGGATCTTTCTCCAGAGCAGCAAGATGGTTGTTCATTGCTTCAGAATGAGAAATCTTATTGGTAGTACGAAACCGTGACCCGCCTTGACTTCTCGCCTTCTGAATGAAGTCTTTAAGTTCAACTATCAAAGGTTCTTCAACTTTTTGTTTCGGCAGTAAAGTCCAAGAGAAACTGGAACAAAATCAGAGTTAAATAAAATGTCTGTGCTTACCAAAACTATGCTTTCTTGCCTCCAATCACTGAGACGAGATGAATCATTTTGGAAATTCCGTTTCTTTGATCGTCTCCTCGTCAAGTTTTCCACTGTACTTGCATCAATTTTTCTGTAGAAATCTTTCTCCAGATAGGACTCACAAAAATTGCTTGAGTGTTGCAGTTTTAAATTGGTTCACTAGGTAGCAGACCTATGAGAGAAATAATTACTAACATTTACATTTTAAAAGAATATAATTTCAACCGAACATAACATGCAAATTCTGGAGTGTTTCTCTCCCATCAAAACTTTTTCAAGCGCCACTAACTTTTCCACTTCATCAAAAGGCATATTTTGTATCAACCCCTTAACGTTGTCCAAAAAATATTTTACATTTTTGTTGGAATTTTTTAGGAGTATGTAATGGCTTTTGAATCATTAGACAAATTGTCTTTAGAAAATCTTTTACTTCTTGGATACTAGTTGACAAAGAATTCATTTTGTTTTCCAAGTAACTATAAGTTTCTATAAAAGGTACAAATTTTAAATGTTGCATTAAGTATGTTGTGAGATTTATAACATAAATTATAACGTATAATTATATATTTTGAACGTAAGCTCGAAGAAGTTCACGAACGATTTCATTTTAGACACTAAAAATTCACGTTTACTTAAATTCACATGTAAAATTCTTAGCTGGGTACATGATGTCTAAGTTTACACGGTTTGGCTCATAAGGACTTCATTTGCTGTTTATGACGAACTTAAACCATAAACATAATTAACAATTATATAGTTAATTGATAATTTATAAAATGTCATAGAATATTATCAGGTCTTCGTAAGTTAGCACCGCCAGCAGAAGAGTTTTTAAATGCATATGACTACCATTGCTCTCACGATTTGATTCATTCGCCATCGCTCCATTTACTGTGTATGAAGATAAACTCAAACCTTTAAAAAGAATTTACAAATAAAATTGAAAATAATTCTGATGTAACGGTGATGGAAAGTTACCAGATTGTTGAATACTTCTATTTGGAACAGTCGAATTTGTCGTTAGTTGGCTGCCATTTTTCTCACTATTTGATATGTTTACCATCTCCCATTTACTGATGTATATAATGATGTGCTCAAATCTAAATTTATAATTTACAATCAAATATTATAAATACTACTTATAGAACGACGATAGAAAATTACCCGATTGTTGAATGCTTGCACCAGAAACAGTCAAATTCTGAGTTTGATTGCTGCAATAACCCAACATTTAGCAACCAGTTTAAATTCACTTATTGCCAGGTTGTTTTGTTTTGCTTCCAAGCCATCTGACAGGAATATATCGATAATTTTTTATTTCATTGGCTCTTTCTACAGATTTCTTGGATTTGTGAAACATCGAAACGACACAAGAGTTTTGTAAAAAACAACAATTTTCAGAGCCGTCCCATTTTCACAAAGATAGTACGAGTCCTTTCTGGTGTTGGATTTCAAATGTTTTCTCAGTGATGTGCTCACACAGGCCGCAGGATTTTCAGGGTTGAATATCGAGGTTCTAATAGTCTGATCCATTTCTGATATGTTTTCAAGTTCTGAAATTCTTCTTGCCATCTGTGCAAATACTTTATTCGTGGATCTTATATAAGTGACTTCAACGTCCCAGTTTCGTAAGGTAAATTGCGAAAGGGAAAGCAGAAATCGAATCCAGTGGGCAATCGTCTACTAAATGTGTGATGGAGTGCACATTGTACACCAGATGATTACTTCCGTAAATCTTCCCAAATTGAAGTATTGCAAAATATTGAAAACATTGTCTTCCTACATGTGAATACATTTTGCACATCGTTGGAGAACACACTACTCTGACGGCCAAGTGTAGATACAGGAAATGGTTGCATCCCTTAAAAAAATACTGGTTCAATATAGAGAAGAAGGGTTCGCGAAGCTTTCGCAATTCAACCGCTTTTAAGGCCTTGGCGTGTTTAAACGATGTGATCACACGATGGAATTCTTGTGGGTAGGATGAACGAATACGATGAAGCCTTTTCACCAATTGTGCTCTTTCCCACGGTCGAGTTTATCCTTGAAGTGCTTCTTACTCCAATGACCTTTCCAATTGTGAGAAGCCGCTTAAAAACTCCAAAAAGAACCAGATGCATATAGTCCAGAGGAAAACAAGATATCATGTCAATTTTCAAATCTAATAATAGGCCACTAAGAGAAAGTTTATTTCTTCCATATAGCAGTGCAGGTTTATTCTTTCACAATATCATTCTTGTTGACTAGCAATCCCAGGGAATCATTAGAAGTATAGATCATTGTTAGATACCGAACAAATCCCTGGCACATCGTCCACAATGCAATCGGGGGAAGAGTGTCGGAAGTATATATAAACAATTACTTCCGTATCTCTTTAAAAAAATTTATTGTAAAAATTTAACAGAATTGTGTTACACTATGATTTCCCTTACATGGCTACTAGAATCACAGGTGTTTCATGAATATCTGGAATGGTTGGAAATATTTGAGTGGGTGGAAAGGCCCCAATCGGTCGATTACTCGATTCTTTTAACAATAACAGTTCACGATCAACAACCCTTCTTATTGAAAATCGTGAACGTCGTTTCATTCGTTTCATTCTTTTAAAGCGAAAAAATAAGTGATAGTCTCAGATATTTCACAATCAGTTGCTGAAATCAGTTTTTGAAAACCCTTCTGCTTGTTTACAACAATGCAGTGGCACTGAAAACAATTGAGAACCAGGGTCATACCAAGACTAGTCCACTATCAAACCACCCATGATTGGTTAACGATTGGATCTAGCGTAGAAATCATTGCGAATACGTACTAAGGTTTGCAGAGAATGTTGACAATGCCAGTACACAAACTGTCGAACATGGCATTTAAGTGGGAAGGCAAGTGAGAGATGTAGTGTTCAAATACGACGACAAACTTGACGATACATTCTGCGATACGTATGCGGTTGTCTTGATGTGGATAAATGCTGAACCCCACTCCTTACATCTATATAGATATTGATCACATTCTAAATCCTGATATGTTGACAAATCCAGATATTTAAGGTCTCACACCTGTTTCAGTTTTTACAACAGTTAGTAAGTGCCTTCATAGTTTACCATATTATTGTTATGTGTATTTATTTTTTCATACATGTTTAAAAGTGATAAGGACATATTGAGATCCCTTGCTAAACCAGAATGGTTTCGTCTGAGAGAATTGGGCATTTTAAATAAAGAATGCCGGTTCAAGATGAATTCGAAGGACACGTTTGTAGATTTTTGAAAATAAATCTTCCTAAATTCGGCAAACTAATACTCTAATTCAGGAAGAATTTTTTATCTGGTCCATCAGAAATACAATGCTGTTTGGCACATGGAACCGCTCGTCTGGCGTTCCATGGTGCAATGTTGATTATTCCAGTTTATTTTTCTCTCGGTTTCTCTGTTCTGGTTAGAAATTGTATTTTATAAAGTTCAACCATCAAGAGGTCCCTAGCGGGCCCTAGTCGGCAGTCGACGGGCTCTAGTCGGCATTGTTTACATTGTAACAAGATCTTTCAAGCTGTCCATAATGGCCATCGTTGCTGCTCGGCTGATTGTACCAAAGCTCGCCAGGCCCTAAATCGTCAATCCACCAACTCATCGTCGGCCTCAGTCAATAAGGCCAGCAAGCCTGCCAAAAGGAAGAAAGATACCGAATCCCCCGAAAAAGCAGACCAGAATGGAATGAAGAAGTCCAAGTACGACCCAATCTCCACATTTATTGCCGAGTTACCAGCTGCCACCATCCTTTCGTTAAGTAAAACAGAACTAATTTCTCGTCTTACTGCTGCTTTGTCCCTACTTGAAAACAATCTTGTTGACATTTCCCATCTTGAATCTAAGGTCTCCCAGCTCAGTGATGACCTGGATGACCAAGACAATCAGATCAGGCGCCTAAACGACGAGGCTGTACAAATGAAGGTAGCTTTTGCTGATAGTGTCTTTTGCCTACAACGGTCTAGCTCCCCCCTTGATCGGTCTACTCTGCCCGTTTCTGGCCCGTCTTACGCCTCTGTTGCCCGTGGCAACCACACAAATTAAGTTCTCGTTGCCAAATGTGTAAACGGCTCGGCTCCTGCTGAACCTCTGAGCGTTCTCGCGGTTGAAAAGTTGCTCGACACTCCCAACAGCGGCTTGATTCCATCCCATGTCCGATACAAGAATAACAAGGTGTTTGTCACCCTCGACAACGAGGTGGCCGTAACAAAAGCAGCGGCCATCTTAAACAACAAGCCTGAATTCCAGAGTCACTTTGAAAATGCTGGCAAACTAAACGTATCGTTCCCGGTGGTGGCTCTTTTTGTAAATGTGTCTGATCCGGACAATCTCAGGGCGGAATTGGAGCATCGTAATGCGCTCTTGCGTGGCCAGATTCAGTCTGTCAAGGTGATTTTTACCAAACCTCAGACAACTGAAGGACATGTCAAGATTTTTCTCAAGTCCAGAGCTGTCAGGGACGAAATTTTAGCCTTGCGTAAAGCATCTGTTTTTGGCACCTACTATCGCATTGTGCCTGTCGATCTGAACAGGGAGGTGAGACGATGTTTTAAGTGTCAGCATTACGGGCACATTCAACGGGATTGCACGGCCACCTTTGCAACCTGCGGGAAGTGCGCGGAGCGGCACCGTACTAGTGAGTGCACCTCCAGTGTTCTGAAGTGTGTGAATTGCAGTGGCCCTCACCAATCTGGCCATACGACTTGCGCTGAACAAGTCAAAGCGGTTGATCGGTACAGATTCTTTCTCGACAAACATGTTTAATCTTTCTGAAAACTCTCTATCCGATCCTGCCAATTTTCCCAATCGTCTCAAGTGTCTTCAAATTAATTTGCGACACTCGAGCCTTGCCTCAGCTTCTCTTGCTCAGGCAATTCTTGATTTTGAAATTGATATTGTCTTAATCCAAGAGCCTTATGCGATGTCATCTTTTACTCCGGTTGTTGCTAATGTACCCCCTGGTTTCTCGGCCTTTCACATGCTTTCTGAAGATCATGCCTATGTGTCCGCAATTCTGGTACGCGATTCAGTTGCCATGTCGGGCAGATTATCTTGCAAACACGGTATACAGACGATTCGGCAAATTTGACGTTTGCCGAATTGGTTTTGGCCGAATTGGATTTTTTATTTATTTTGCCGAACCGGACAACCAATTCGGCAAAATTTGCCGAATCACCACCAGGTGGTACACTATTTGCAGACAGTTCCTTCCCATTCTTCATTCCCATCAGTATTGTTCTGACTGTCGTTCCTGAAGTATCTTTGTACGTGGTATTTACGCATCTTTTGCCTGACATTTGGATATCGTTTTTGCAATTGGAATTTTGAGTTATCCTTTTTTCTTTGTTGAGTATTGTTTGAATTATTTAAGATTATCAAATAGAATTGATGTCATACGTTGTTTTCTGGTGTTTAGGGGCTTTTCCCCACGCGGTTTTCTAGTGTTTAGGGACTGATCTCCCATGCGGTTTTTTGGTGTTCTGGGACTGATCTCCCATGCGGTTTTTCTAGTGTTTAGGGACTGATCTCATTTGGCTTTCAATGTTTTATTTTATGTTTTCAAGTTTTACATTTATGTTTACAAGTTTTACATTTATGTTTACACATTCAGAACATTTCACTCACTCAAATCATCTTTATCGTTGTCATAACAAAAAGCTTCATTTAGAAAGTTAGTTTCGCAATAAACTTCAGACACAGCTTTCAGCAGTTGTTTGCCGTCAAGCTTTTCAGGATATGACTCCCACAAATCGAACAATTTTTTGTTTACAGAATCGCTTATTTTCAGCGCTCGTTTCACTATTTTGTTTCGGCACATCAATTTTTTGTAGAGAGGAATCAGTTTTGACTCCTTATGTAGTTCGGGGACCAAAGCGTAAAAATTCATTTTATCTTTTGTGTGGCAATTGATGCGATTATGCCAACCTTCCGCGTCATTGTTTGTGCGGATGGGCTGATTAAACACACACCATTTGGACGGTGACCACACTCTACTCTCAATCCAGTTCTCTCGCATGTATGTTATAACTTGTTTGACTAGAGCTAGTTGGGTTTTTTTCTTTTTTAATTCCTCGTCCGTCGTCCACAAAGCAAGTGTCTCCCTTTCAAGGTACTTAAACATTTTGGGGATTTTTTCCATTGGAATCAGGTGTAGGCTTAAGAAACGCTTTAGAAACTTATGAACAGTATGGTGACTTTTGTATAAGCCAACGAGGCCGATCTTTTTCAAGTTACGAAATACAGCCTGACACCAATGGAAACCACACCCGATAATGGTAACATCTGGCAGCGTTTCTTTCACCCCTCTCCAAATTGCGCGCTCAAAGTCAGTTACGAACTCCTTTACGGAACATTCCCCACCCAATATCTCCAAGATTTTTTCGAACACCTTCCTGTAATCTCTCTGTGTCCTTCCGGACATAAAAACAAAACAAAGGGGAACTTGCTTAAGCTGGCCATTTTTTTTCAAAAACCCATGGAGGGAAAATAGTTGGGTGAACGGAGCGTTGATAACTTTGAAGGTTCCGTCCGCATACCATCTTACTGCAGTTTTCAAAACGGAAATTTGTTCGTCCGTAATGAATATTAGGTGCCTTTTCGCTCCTACAACGACTTCCCCTCTGTAGAATTGTTTGGGAAGAAATTCCATTTTTATGAGAAAAAACAGGTCAGTTGGGTTTTTTGCAGTAAGCTTAGCTTTTACCCGATTCACCGCCCTGGCTAATGTAGTAGGGTTAATAGGGTTTCAATTTGGATTCCCATCTAGGACCTTAACGATAAGGGGCTCAACAACTTTTTGAGCAGGTTCATTAAGGTGATCTAAGGCATACTTTTTTGCTTCGGCAGCTAAAATGACGTTGACTTTGTGATGCGACTTAGGGTTGCACGAATGGGGGTGATGCTCAGCAAATTTATCCCCAATCTGGGAGACTAGACCGTGACAAGGATTCTTTTTGGGCCGGAAGTTGCAGCGCCACATCACCGTTCCATTTTTTCGTGTGTAACGAATGCCAAGCCCGCGATCAGTGTCGTCGATAAGCATTGGTTTAAGTCTAGAAAGCAAAAAAATAGTTTTAGGGTAATGAATCACAATAACTGATAACTATTTCGATACCTTTTTCCGGCTGCTGGCTCAATATGCCATTTTCGAATCCCATTTATTGATCGATTAGATCGATCACGAGAGCGTTCTTGAGCTAAGGACGGCAGACTCGATTCTTGAGTAGCAACAGGCCTGGCGAAAAAACTTGTTAACTCCATGGGGGAATTTGGCTGGGCGCTTGGCCTTTCATTGTATCTTTCAGAGTCTTCTAGTGTAGCCATCTGTCTTTCTAGTAAACTATTTGACCCCTGCTCCATCGGCGAATTCACCTCTTCGTTAGTTGATATCATCTGAAAAATTCGTTTAATTGACGGTAGACAAAGGTAGACTAGTTCTGTGACGGGTATCTCTTGTGTATTTTTATATATTATTTCATACGTAGTTGCCGAATCGACTTTGGCCGAATCGGTAGGTACATTAGGTAACAATTCGGCAATTTTGCCGAATCGGATACGCCCCTTTTGCCGAAACGGTTTTTGCCGAATCGTCTGACATTCTGCAAACACATTTCCAATTTCGCCGCCTGTGTCGAACTAGAGACTAACACTGGTCCTCTTCGTCTATCTTCTGTCTATATTCGTCCGTCCACTTTGAATTTCTCAACCACTGTTTCGGCTATACTTGACGCCGTCGCATCTCCTTTTGTTGTCATAGGCTCTGATGTTAATGCCAAGTCAATGTTGTGGAACTGTAAAGGCAATGACAAACGTGGCGAGGAACTTGAATCGCTATTGGCTAGTTTCAATTTAAATGTTGCTAACCGTCCACTGGTCGAACTTGATTTTGTGCCCGGCGATACTTCCTTTGTTGATCTCACTCTTGCTGGTGACCAGGTCAAAATTCTCCGTTGGCTTTTTCTCGCCATTCCGTCTCTCTCTGACCACCCGTACATCTTCTTTGAAATTTCTCACTCTGCTTTTGTCAAGATCCAGAGGAAGCCTGCACACTTGAAACTACCATCGGTGCTTAACATTAATGCTGATATTTTCTCCTCTAATCTTGCCAAATCCCTTTCTCGTCTACCCTCACCAGCTGGTATGACAACTGAGGCCTCAATTGAGCATAATATATCCAGCCTTGTCTCTGTGCTCTCCTCGTGCGCTCTTTCAGCCAGAATCCCTAAACCTCGCAACATGCGAGTACAGAGTATGCCATGGTGGTCCCCCGAGCTCTGCGCCCTTCGAAGTAAAGTTCGTTCTCTTTATAAAGCCTGGTCTAATAACAAGTGCGCGACCACGGAACTACCGTATCGTCGCAGCAAAGCCCAATACCAGCGGTCTTTAAGGGCTGCCAAATGCAGAGCTTGGGAGAAAGTAAGAGAGTCGGCGACAAATGGCGACGTTTTTGGTGCCTTAGCCGATTTTACGGGGAAATCTAAATCGATCCCTCTTCCCAATGAAATCCGTGTCGATGGCTCTCTATCATCTGACCCGGTTGTCATTGCTGAAGCTTGTGCTCGACACTTCTTTCCCGACGAGCCCCCGTCCGATCTTTCCCACTCTGCCATCGAAGCCTCAGCGCATGCTGCCCTTTGCTCTTCATCAGCTGAGGCTACTCCTCTCATCTCTGACTGGGAATTTGAAGTAGCTGCCCGATCAATGAACTCTAAGTCCGCCCCGGGTATCGATGCCTTGCCCGCTGATTTGTTATTGCTCAGTCTACCACTGATTAAACCTTATCTCATGGCAATTCTTAATGCCTGCCTTTGCCTCTATTTTTTCCCCGATTCTTGGAAAGTAGCTAAGGTCACGGTAATAGGGAAACCAAACAAAGAAGATTACTCCAGCTTGAGTAGTTTCAGACCAATTAGCCTAATCTCTAATCTGGCCAAGTTCCTTGAAAAGGTGATGCTGGGCCGGCTGCTTTGGCTCGCTAGTGTTAATAGCTGGTTGAGTCCCAAGCAGCACGGTTTCAGAGAGAACCGCTTTACGGAAACTGCTGCCCACTCGTTGGTTTCGTTTATTGAATCTGCCTTCTCTGAAAAGAAAGTGTGTGCCACTGCTTTTTTAGACATAAAGAGTGCTTTTGACTCCGCATGGCATCCAGCCATACTGGCGACCCTGGCCTGCCGTGGCTGCCCTAGCTATCTTATCAAGATGATCAACTCATTTCTATGTAACAGAACGGCTTGTTTTGTGATAAATGACCATACCCTAAAAAGACGTGTCAATCTTGGCTGCCCTCAGGGGGGTATTCTGTCTCCCTTTTTGTGGAACATTCTCATCGACGATCTGCTGAGATTGTCTTTCCCGTTCCCAGTTAACACAGAGGGCTACGCAGATGACATCGTCATTGCCACTACTCACAAGGTTCCAGCAGTTGCCACTCATAACCTTCAGCTGGTATGCGACTCTGTAAGTGCATGGCTATCCGAGAGGAAACTTTTTCTCAATGCAGTCAAAACCGTGTTCGTTGTATTCTCGCAAAAAACACTTCCCTTGACCAATCTCTCTGTCTCTATTAATAGCGTGAAAATTTCTCCATCACTCTCTGCATCTTTTCTCGGCCTCATTCTGGATGCGAACTTAAAGTGGACTAATCATGTACAGGCAAAGTGTGCCTCTGCCAAGAGAGCTATGATGGCGGTCAGTAGCTGTCTACGTTTGGCCTTCGGTTTCGACGCTACTCGCCTAGGTTTTCTCTATTCTTCTACGGTAGAGCCGATCCTTACTTATGGTTGCTCTGTTTGGGCGTCTTTCCTTAGAACCAAGGCGGGTGTTAAGAAGATCCGGTCTTTTCAGCGCTTCATCTGCCGGACGATTACCTCCTCCTTTAAGACCGCACCTACGGAATCGCTCATTCTTCTCTCAAACCTACTTCCGTTAGATCTAAAAATACTCGAAATCGCAACTCTTCGTTATCTAGCCACTCCCGCGGACGATTGTTTCTGCCGCTCCTCACGCAAATACATTCTCGACCGAGTTCCTTTCGATCGTATTTCCCACTCTTGGATGAAAGCCCGCCTCCCCGTCCTCTCTGATCATCCCCCGTGGAAAATTTCTCTCTACCGGTCTTCACTTCTCTCCGCTGTTGTCCCTTTGAAACCGAACGTTTAGGGCACTCTCCGCTGCTTTATTGGCGTCTATCACGCACGCGATAGGACTGGGTGTTGTGTGGTCCTCTCTGACTACATTACCGTCCTCAAGATCTCTAATTGGTCTCTACCACCGGGAAATTCCCTCCGTTTTGGTTTTAGTCTTGCTTTGTCTGCAGCGTTGGGCATCATACGCAGTTTCAAATATACGTATAGCTCTTGTGAAATCTTTCTAGCCAACACACAGGCATTTTTACAACCTGCGACTCCTCTTTTTCCTTCTGAATTAAGCAACCTTGCCACCTTGGCCTCTTTAGGGAGCTTCTGTCATGTCTTCACGACCACTAGTCCTGCTTCTCCAGGTCTTGCTCTTGCTAGCTTCTGGGCAAATTCCCCCGCTCCATTCTTGACTGCTTCGTCGGGCATGTCTACTGGCCTTATCAAACGCCTGGTCAGGTCTCATGTTTCTAGAATTTGGAATGGCGAGTGGGTGTCTTCTCATGGAAACTTAAGTGTCAGATCCTTTTTTCCTGATGTAAACTCTGCCAAGGTGCTCCTGACCCGTCGTACCAATGCGATCACCACCCAGCTTCTTACAGGCCACTGTTTCCTCAACATCCACCAGTATCGATTTGGTTTTTTGCCCTCTGCCTCTTGCTCTTGCGGTGCCCCAGTTGAGTCTTTGCCTCACTTTCTCTTCCACTGCCCAATCTATTCCGCGCATAGGACGTTATTAGTCGATGAAGTTACCTCAAGCGACATTCCTTGGCCCCCGGACTCTCTAAAATTCTTTTGTCAATCAAACCTCCTTTGGAATTCTGTAGTGAAATTCGTCCTTCGCACAAAGCGTCTTGCTCGTGTGATGCCATCACTTACTCGAGCTTGAGTTGACAGGCCTATAAAGTTTCGTTCTGTTTTACTCCGCCCGTGGTGGACATGGTCCGGAAGCGCAAGCCTCCGTCGATTAATGTACACCACGGGCGCTTTCATCTATGCTCACCACATGTGTGATGTGTGCTCCTCAACGCAGACTGGTGCTGCGCGTCGGGATGCCAGTATCGCACCTCTGTGCGCGTCTCAATTTTACAGTGCGTTTCGCCTACTGGCTCTGCACAACTCTCTAGCGTAATTTTTACTTCCCCTCCATCTGTATATGGCTCTCCATTCTCCCAATCATTTTAGTGCGTAGGGCGGGGCTTTGGTAACTGCACCTGTGGTCACCAATGGAGGCTGTAGCTATGCCGGAGACCACCGGCTGGTGGTCTTGAAGGTTCTACCAAGCCGGACAGGTACATTAAAGCCTCCATTGGCCTCTCCGCAGGCTGCCCGCATCAGAGCTGCCGTCAGGCCCAGTTTCCATTATATATGTAAATATGTGTAAATATTGCCAATTGTTTTATTCTTCCTTGTAAATACGTTTGTTTTTAACTTCGGGTGAATAAACTGGGCTACACTCGAGCTCCGAGTAATGCCCCTACAATTAAAAAAAGAGCTCGGGGGCTAGGGCCAAGATTGGAAATTCTGAATGGTGAAATTTGTAAATGGATATTTACCTGAAAAGCAACTTTGCTTTCCTTCTCCTTCCCGAGCACTCCAGGCTATTCCGATACAACTTTGGAAACCATAAAATCAAATGATTTAACTTCGTTTGCAGTAGAATGGTGTTTTATAGAGCGATTTGTCCAACTCCTCACAAGAGAACTATAATCAAGAAAATTAAAGGGCACTCATTATGATGTCCTATTTTTACATTTGATTTTTTTATTTTTATAGCGTTGATACCTGAGGTAGATAGTACTCTTTTAAATAGATTGCCATTGTCGTTATGGATAAATCTTTTTTCCATTGTTTACGACGAACATGTAGAGGAAAGTCACAAGAAACAGTGAGAGAGAGACACTTTGTTAGGTTTTGGTAGTGACATTAGTCTTGCAAATGGAAAGAAACTTTCGTTGAACTCAGCCGTGTTGAGAAGAATATAAGGAATCTGCCTTCGAAAGAAATTGATGCCAAATCGTGACATCTGTGCTAAAATATTTTACGAAAAACTTCATCCTCTTTGGGAATGAGCTGCCATTCCTGTTAAACCAGCTAAAGCATGCATTGATCAACTAGTATCCCTCCACAATACATTTCTTGTGATGAAGAAGATCCCAGTGCAAAGACAAAAGAGCAAGCAGTATCAGAGTAAATTGAGAGAATTTCAAAGCAATCTATATTATTTATGTGATATAGCTCCATCCAATGTAAGTTCTCTAATGCGGTGTTCGAGAAATGCCAACTGGCAAGATTATAATTTTATTGAAAACCAGCGTCAATTTCCTCAAGTAGGATTTATGGGTTTAGATGGAGTCACGCGTAAGAGAGAAATGAAGAGAATTCACTAACTCTCGGCTGCAAACAAACGGCAACGGCAAGAACCTTTCAATGAAACTGGGAAGTTCGAAGACGAAGAACAAGATATAAGTTGTGCCGATTCATCTTCTGGTGAAGAGTTTGACATTTCCTCCATTTAACCTCGTTCAACACCTCGACCGACATCCGTCGCTCTTGAAATCCCAGCAAAAACTTTAGCCAAAATTACAGGACAGGCAGTTTACAGTAGAAACCTGAGCGTTCGAGATCATGTGGTAATGCAAGCTTCTTTTGTTACCGCTGGAGGTAGAAATATTTCTGAAATGTCCGTATTGAAGAGCCCAACTCATCAACAGGGTTTAAAAAATAGAGAACAATTAGTTGCCAGTATCAAGAAATCTTTTGTGCCATTCGCGTCAGTTCACTGCGGCTCAAAATTGATTAAGTAAGGAATTTGTTTCAGTAATTTTCATTAAAATAATAACAATGTGGTTTTTCAGATATTATACAGGAAAAGTTAATAATAGAGTTGTAATACTATTTATTGGAAAGCCGTTAATTGACTATCCTAAAATCTTAGGCATACCAATCATTCCTCGATCTACTAGACAAGAACAAACTACTGCGTTGGTCGAGGTGTTAAACGACTGGAACTGTCTTTAAAACGTAACTGCTCTTGCGTTCGACACCACGGCTTCTAATACTGGTCGCCTGAATGGATATGCTATTCGCCTAGAGAGTCATTTGAAAAGAGCTTTGCTGTGGATGGCGTGCCGACATCACGTCTATGGAGTCCACATCAATTATGTTCCGCAAGATATCAATGGTAAAACTCCATCGAAGAACCCATCTAATGCTATCTTCGCCAGATTTCAAAATGATTGGGAAATGCTTAAACTTTGACATTCCTTAAACAAAGACAAATCTGCCTTAGTACTGTTGGATTATAGTGAACTATGTGACGAGTTAAAAGCTGTTGTGGAATCAGTAGCTTCATGGGGTGAAACATTGTACGAAGAAGAAGTCTTACCACTGGAAGATTATCGTGAACTGTTGGAAATCACACTAGTTTATCTTGGTGCTCCATAGTTCATCCATTTTCTTTTTGAAAGCCAGGTTAGAAGAATTGTTTACTCTTAAGGCTCTCACTGATTAATTTTTTACATCAGGCGTTAACCACCATGCTCGCTACATGGCGAATGCGATTTACTTATTAAAGATCAAGTCATTATCTGAAGAATTTGCAATGTCGGTGGCCCCATCAGACGATTTAAAATTTCTTTCTTTGATGAAATTATTTAGCGATGAAGACGAAATCGCTGTGAAGTCTTGTACCAAATCAGTTCTAAGCCATTAGTAGTACTTAACGCAATAATTGGTAATTTTATCTGTTTTTGATCGAGAAATAATTTTATCGTTCCGACACCAAATGGTATTGAAACTTCTTATCTTTCCCCGTCCAGTAACTTTTTATTCTCAAAATCTCATTTTTCCTACTATCAATCCGCTTCTAGTAGTCTTTTCCAACGACTTAATTAATTTAATTGGACCACGAAGTTGGTTATTGTTTGATTTATTTAAGTTAACTGATGAAAAGATCGATTGGATAAGGCTCCAGCGTACTGCTGGAATGACATGGCCCGTTTCCGATTCGCGAAAAAAATTTAAAAAAATAATTCATCATTTTAACTAGTACCATCAATTAAGGTAATAGTATGTGGAGACTTAACAAAAACAACCCAGGAGCCCTGTAACTCTTCCTTTTAAGGCTTTTCTAAGTCAAATGCGGATGGCCTTTTAACAGAGCACTTCAAACAGCTCCTGTATTTAATAGGAGAATCGTCTCCAACTTCATAGAATTTCCCAGTGAATAGATCACTTTCAACCACTACAACTATTTTATTACGTGACATGAATCCGTTTGTGTGTGGTATCTTTAGTTTATGAACGCTTCCTTTGGTGTCAAAATAAATCGAAAAGCAGACGGTTCTTGAACAAAGGATTGGAGTTAAATCATCTGTCAAGCGTAATAAACATTTTTGTTATGCTATCGGCCGCAGTGGTGCGCATTGGCATAAACTGCGCACGACTTTTTTGCATGTCTACTACTTTTTGTTTGGAAAAACATCTATACTGCTTTCTTCTGAGGATGAAGAAGGAAGCAAGATTATTTTCATCACTTCAGCATTTTTCTGTTCATGATTACCCATTACCCAGTAAAAGAAGATGATAATTTATCATCAACTATCTTAAAGTAATGATATTAGTTTGATCTCCAAGAATGTTGTTGCTAAGTGTACAACTTTCTTTTACAAAAAAGTCATATCCAAGTTTAATAATCCGCGTTGGAATTGATGTAGCATAAACCTTCATACTGATGGATGTCCAACTCACTCTTTGTAATTATTAATTACGCACCTCATATCTAGAAGTTTTTTTCACAAAAAGCAAAACGAAAAATTTTGCATAGTAAAATTTCTGTAAGCTCGTACACCTGCATACTCTGCTCCCCGTGTGAGCCGGTGTTTTATCAATTTAATCGTGGTGATTGAGATCTGCATCACTATTTCAGCTGTCATATCGTTTTATATAATACCTGAACATGATGAAACACTTCAAAGTCAGTGTGTAGAAGTGATTCCTACCCGGTACGAGTAAACTCTAATAAAATTTAAATCGTTTCAATCACAATTTCGTTAACACAGATGGGATTGAATATGAAACTTGTTCGGAATTTTATTTTAAGTTACAGTCAATGTGTGCTATTTCATTCACGTGACATCTGTAAGATTTTTCTGGAACCAGCCACAAACTGTTTAGTTCCAGTCTATTCGATTGAGTCAGTTCATGGAATTGCGTTAAATTGTCGCTTGAATGTGATGTATATGAAACAAAATGAAATCTCCATCCGGGTGGCCCATTGGCAACACTAGTAATTCTTTTCAGTGGAGTGGAAATGTGTACGTTAGAAACAGTATTAGCGGGACCAGTAGATCGTGAATCTTATAGCTCAACGTTTGAAATTGCGACTGTCGATATACAGGAAGAATTAATTCATGTGAAGATAGAAATTGCCCCCCCCCCCTGAAGTTCCTAATATTCAACAAACCAACTTTCGGCTGGGAATTTCTCATGCAAGTAAATTTTGATTTTTAACACCACAGTCTGAATTCCTTCGTGAGCTGTCGCCTAGTTCTAGTTATTCAACGTGAACAGTGTTAATCTGTAATTTAATTCAGTGTGATAGTTTCATTATTCGATAAAATTTTAATCGCACCGAATCATAAGCAACATATTCGTTAAGTACCCGCGTGAAGTAAAATTGACAAAATATCCTCCATATCAGAGCATTTCAATATGTACTTGTATGCAATTTCGTAAATATCGTTTCGACTTTAACGAATAATATCAAGCGATGTGCATAAACCCGTCCAGGCGAGCTGGAGTATGGAAGATCCTACGGTCGTGGGGGTCTTCTCTAAGAGGGTCTTCTCTCTCCAATCCTTCCAACACGTAGTCTCTCCTGGCACGTAGCCGATGTTCTTCCGCTCTTGGGTCAGAAATTTCCGGCGGAACGACTGCTGCTGGGACTAGGGGCCTGTTATAGTAGGCCTCCCGTTTTCCTTCCGACGTGTTGTGGTGAAGCTTCGGCAGGACTTCTCCTGTCCACGGAGGTATCTCACCTCGTAGACGGGACTGGCACCTCTCCCTCCATGCCTTTGCTCGTTCTATTTTTGTTTAGGGTTGGAGTACCTTTTAGGCGATGTTAAAGAAATAGACGTTAATTTCCTTAATAATTTCGAGCAATGCAACTAACATGAGATACGAAAGCTTTGGGGCGAATACCGATTTTTTTGCCCCCGACTGTGTGGAAAACCCACCCCGAAATACAATGAACGGTGGCGAAGAGAGAATTTCACTGATTCGAGAGAAGGAGAGGGAAAAAATGGCTGTCTACGTGGTGGGCGTTTTTTTACAAGTTAAAAAAAATATATTCCCAAAAGAAAATTTTAGCAATGGCGACTCTCGATTTTTTAAATCTTACTAAGGAACTGTTCCATTAAAAGGATGTCTATTGACTCTAGTTTGTAGAGAATTTTGGGGTCCCGTTTAACTAGACCCCGAGATTCTATTTGTCTGACTGAGAGAGCAACAATTTATGAACAACTGACTTGAAAGCGAGAGAAATTTTTTGCTTGGCTATTACCTACGTTTACTCTATCAAATTTTCAAAGGGGGGAAATGAGTGAAAACAAATTGGGAACTGAAATGAGGAACAAGTTTGAGTGTGAGCCGACAAAAAAAAAGAAAATACTGATTTCAATCTGTTTGAAGGACTATGTGAGACTGTAACACTTTGCCGGAAGTGTCTACCGGTTACATACCCAAAGATGAGAAATAAATGACACAAGAGTAAGGTGTTGACTCGATCGACTTTAGCTTCACACTAATTTATTGCTAGTATAAAATGGGTGGTTTACACACTAGGGGTAAAGGTAAATCGTTGAGATGACGCGGCAAGTGACTCCGATGGCCAGATCTTGAAATGGGCTGTTGGGGAGTCAAAACATTCCCAGCAAGGACTTCGGCCAATCGCGTACGCCAGCCTGAAGCAGAAAGATGCCGAGATGGAATACCACGCAAACGATATGGAGTGCCCCAATTGTTGTGGCTTTAAGAAATTTAGATCGCACGAGTATGGTCGCCGGTTCTCAGGGTTAAACGGACAGCTCAACTGTTCGGTGGTTGTGGTCGAAAAAAGGATGTCAGTGGAAATTTTGCAAGATGGATTCTCGCCCTGCAAGGATTTCATTCAAATCTGCCACGTCAAAGTTGTAGATAATTTTGTGGCTAATGCCCTATCTCGCAACCCTAATAAATTCTGTATTGGACCTAGTGACTCCGAGATCGGTCATGGAGTTTGTGTTCTTGACAGTAGAAAGCCCCCGAGCATGAATAGTACTGAATCGGCGTTCCAAAAACAATTGGATAGCTAACTGCCTCCTATTACTAATTTGGTTGAAATATAATGCCCCTAGTGAAGTTTAAGCAAATTTAAAACTCTGTCTTAAAGTATTGTATAAGAAAAATCCCTCTCATGGCCGTAAATTATTTTTGTGTGTCCTGTCTATATTGCATAGAAAATTATTAAATTCTATCATGAACACCCCGCTTCCATCCATGAGCATTGATAAGAAAATCATCCGTGTATGCGAACGTTATTGGTGGCCAAAAATTTCGAAAGAGTATACGCAAATATGTGTTGTCATGTAATTATTGTCAGTTTCATAAGTGTGTCCATGGATTCCCTGCCGGAAAGCTGCAACTCATCCCTCCCACCTGATTGTCCTTTTCATACCGTCGCAATGGACCACCTTCGTCCCTTCATACCGACGGGATGGACCAACTTGGTTCCTTCAAATTAACGAGTGGTGAAAAGGAACATATTTTAATGTGTTTAGACTACATAACTAAACATGTGGAAGCAGCATCTGTAACAGACACTACCAGTGCACTTGTGGTTGAGTTCATCAATGAAAACATCCATTTCCGTCACGGTGGATCCACTAGGATTATTAGTGATCATGGCACAGCATTTTCTTCTCACCTTATGGAAGAAAAACGAAAGAGTGGGAAACGCATCACGTGTTGGATGGTGGAACATCCTAAAACGTCCGGATTAGTCGAGAACAGGATGATAACTCAAGCATTGTCAGGAAACGTCAACACGAACCATGATGATTGGGATTGGCACCTTCCTGCAGCAGTTTTTGCAATCAACACTGTTCAACAAAGTATTGTCGAAATTTCACCTTTTCAGCTCGAGTATAGCCGACTTCCGTTTACAACATTACAAAATCATTTTCCGTTGCCGAAAGAGTGTCCGGAACCCTTCCAAGTTTTTCTTGCCCGCATTGGAGAATTTAGAAAAGCTGCACGCCTCAACATTGTAAGAAAACTTGAGAAGTAAAAACGCCTGGTTGACTTTCGGCGTCGAATAGTACGTGATTTCTGCCCTGGCGAGCTTGTCAGAATAAAATTTAAAGAGAAAAGGTTCCTGCCTAACTATGTTGGCCCTTTCCAAGTTGTGATGAAAATCTCCCTCACAACATCTTATTTTACTGCTGTTAATGCAAAATTAATAGAAAACCTGATTTTATAAAAAATTCAAGTTTTATCAACATTTTTGAACAAAATTCGTTGTTTTTCCTTTGGCCAAGACTTAGAAATTTTTTTAATTTTGCCTGGTTTAGTACGCTACATGTCGTGTCGGCAGTCTTCATATGTATGCTGTACTCTTGAACGTCCACAACCTGCACTCCCTCTCTCCCCTCTCTTCCATCCACCCGATTTCAACTCCTTCAACCCTTTCGAAAAAAAGATGTGACGAGGCCTAACCTCCGAAATTAACAGTGTGGCCATACCATCACCTCCTAAAGCATGATTCAAATGTCGATTTTAAAAATTTATTTGGCATTGTTGCGCCAACGGCTTCTTGATAGCATCAGTTAAATCATTTTTTTGTGGTTTACTTGTTTGTCTTGTCCTCTTTCGTGTTTAATTTCAAATGCTTTATTCATAAATTTCATAAACAATATGCTAACAAATTCAAATAAATTCAGAAAAAATGTTTCTAACAACTAGCCCTTCTCTCCTCTAAGCCTTTGCATGTTCTACCTATTCTAGAAGAGACTATGTAGGTTATCAATCATCAAATATTCGTAAAAATTATATATCTCTGAGAGGTAGGAAAGACACAACATCAACTTTCATTTGACATTCAAAAATTACCAGGGGAAAAGAAAATGACACAGAGAAAGCAATATCCGTCGACATCTTTAATCAAACATTTATTCTGAATGCACCGTCTACAGGAGTGTCGTCAACTTACTCAGACGGTAATACTGATGACACCAGCACGACGAACTATCCTGAAAGGAACTATTACACAACAGCGATTGAATACTTAATCTGGGGTGTTTCAGTAGTTTTAGTAGTAGTTTTTTTGGACATAATAACCAAGGACATTCATTCTCATCCTCATCTGATCCTCATACCATCTCCTCAATTCATCCAATCTCCCCATCTCATTTCTTCATCTCTTCTTCAATTTCATCGCCTCATCTCATCTCATCTTATTATCTCCTAATCTAACTCTTTGACCTTCCGGGTTGCAAAACCCTCCTTAAAATTTTTTGTCGTATAGAACTGAAACGTATTTGAGATTCAATAGTTTTGTATACGACGAAAAAGACAAAGTGAAATCCCGTTGTGTACATCTGCAATTCTACCTGAAAATTTTATAATGAAAAGTAGAGAATATTGATGTAATATTTCGTAGTACACAGCCACAATTTTACCTGATAGTAATAATCGTGTCCCTTATTCATGTAGTACTGCTGATTTTCTTCACTAAATTGCAAGGGAGAGTTAGGATGTTCAATTCCCTGCCTTTCAGTGATACATCTTAACTGGAAGGGCACTTGATTCTCAATCGTGCCAGTTCCTATGGTTGGTGAAATAAAGATTCCATCAGGTGAGGATGACAAGTAGAGCTCTTCCACAGAGATAAACATTTTGCATTTTGAAATTTGAAATCCTCGATGAAACCCATTCCTGCGAATTTCTTTTTCAAATCTCTATCTTTATCTCTATCTTTGTCTTCAACTTCTTTATTTCCTTGTAATTTTTATACATGGCTGAATTCTGGTGTGAATGTGGTGATTGGTGTGTGTGAAGTAATTATAATATCTTCTCTTCCACTTTCTCTGTCACTATCGATTCGGAAGACAATTAACGATTTTCAGCATTGGATCTTTATCATGTTGAACATTCAGAGTTCTCAGCAATGTTGTCTAATAAAAATTATATTTTCAATACAGTTTCATAGATCACTTATTTCGCACACACACCATTGATTGTGGGAAAAGCAGACAGCGTTTTTGAAAGTTTTTTCCTTTATTACTTTGGTATTTAGCCTGAGTAGTAGGCACAACTGAAAGTAATACAATTATGTGTAAAAAAATATTATAGTGAATTGCTCACAAATTATATCAAGGTTATATATACCTTTACCTTTCGTTGTACTATTTCCAATTGTGGCACTAGAAGGCTGACTTAGTGTACTACTAGCTTTATTTGTTTTACTTTTTAACCTACCTGAAAAGAAGAGGAAGAAAATCATGTAACAACCACAACATTTTCTGTTAAACACACAAAAAAAAACTTTATGAAATTTGAGTGGTTCGACAAATATCGTTGGTTTGACTTTTTGCTTTTTGGAGGAATATCTCTGACGAAAGCTCCGAATAATTAAAATGAGTCTTCTACGAGGAGATCTATTTCTTGTCAAGCGAAATATCAGATGAGGTCCTAAAAAAGTATTTTAATACGGATAATAGGCACTCATCCAACAGTGGAGCTACTAAATGAATTCAATAAAAAAACGAAGAGATTTGCGCAGCATAGATTAAGTTTTCTAATGAAATACAATTACAAACTTTTTAGTTTTGAAATCCACATATTGTAACAATGCTGTGTTTTTGTATTTGAAGGTGGTGATGGAGAAGATGCGAAAATAGAAATACATTGCTTCTCAGATGATGTTGAACACTAAATAGGTGATAAATGTAGAATGCCTGCGAAAAATTATCTTTCAACTACGAATTCAGCACCATGGTAATATTATAATACCTGATGATCAAACTTGATGAAGAAGTAGTAAGACGCAGCAACCGCTACTCGTGTAATCTAAGGTATAACCCAACATTTAACAACAAGATTTATATCACTTATTGCCAGGTTGTTTTGTTTTGATTCCAAATAACCCGACCAGAATATATCGATATTTATGATTTCATTGGCTCTTTGTACAGATTTCTTGGATTTGTGAAACATCGGAATCGCACAAGAGTATTGGACAAACCAACAATTTTCACAGCCGTCCCATTTTCACAAAGATAGTACGAGTCCTTTCTTATGTAGGGTTTCAAATGTTTTTTCATTATGTGCCCACACAGGCCTCATTTTCAGGGTTGAAGTTTGAGGTTGTAATAGTCTGATCAATTTCTGAGATGTTTTCAAGTTCTTAAATTCTTCTTGACTTCTTTCCAGTACTTTATTCGGGGATCTTATAAGTGAACATAAAAAGTTTCGAAAGGAAAAGCAGAAGTCGAATCCAGTGGACCGTGAATCTCACAATCGTCTACTAAATATGAGATGGAGTGCACATTGTACACCAGATGATTACTTCCGTAAATCTTCCCAATTTAAAATGAAAATATTGCAAACATTTTCTTGCTATTGTGAATTTTTTGCACATCATTGGAGAGCACAGAATTCTGACTGCCAAGTGTAGCTACAGGATCATTGTACTGTTCACCTGACAAAATCCCTTTAAAAATTACAGGTCCAATATAGAGAAGAAGGGCTTTTAATTCCACCACTTTTAAGGTCTTGGCGTGTTTAAACAATGTGATCACACGATGGAATTCTTGTGGGTAGGATAAATGAATCCGATGAAGCCTTTTCTCCAATTGTACTCTTTCCCATGGTCCTATTTTATCCTTGAAGTGCTTCTTACTCTAGTGTCCTGTCCAAATTGTGAGAAGCCGCTTAAAAACTCCAAGAAGAACTAGATGCATATAGTCCAGAGGAAAACTAGATAACATGTCAGTTTTCAAATGTAGTAATGGGCTTGAACTTTTATGATGTCCTCGGTGTAGTTTTGCTCAAAAAGAGGCGTCAGTTTAAAAAAAAATCAGTCAATTCAAAATATTTATAGTGCAAGGATATACTTAGTCGTAAACGCCTTTCTGATCGCATCGCTCACACCCAAAATATCCAGTATGACCAGTAAAAACTTTAAGAAATGCTCTAGCAGGGGCATCACACACGGAGGAAGATACCTCAATTGAATAACAAATTTATTCGAATTGAAGGCATTCACTCTGTAAAGCTATCAGTTCTTCTAGATATGGTTTTAAATAGTATTTTAGAATTGGTGGCTTTCCCTTACCAATAAAAAGACTGACAACAAATGGCCGGGCATCAATATATTTTTATGACTCTTGATTCCTTGTTTATCATTCCTTTTTTAAATTGGACAGAAAACCTTTTTTAACGAAAAGTGATGAAAATGCTTGATTTTTATATGAGGATTATTTTTTTAAGAATAGTTATTGGAAAGGTTGGTATGACGTGCCCTAACTTTTTTATGGGTTTTTGCTACTTCTCCTAGGCCACTAAGAGAAAGTTTCTTTCTTCCATATAGCAGTGCAAGTTCTTTTACAATATCATCCTTGTCGACTAGCAATCCAAGGGAACTTTTAGAAGTAGACTACTTATTAATGCGCTTCAAAGCCGTCGCTAAAGCTAAAACTGATACATGGTTAGAAAAGAGGAAATGGCAATTGGTAAAAAAAAACATTTCAAATAGGCGGTCAAGCAACGAGCTGATTGAAGTTGATATCATTGACGAAAGTACTAACTCTGAGCAAAAAACAAAAGGAAAAAGTAATCGGATATTTAACGAAATGGAAGCCAATTAAAATAATCCATCGGTGAAAGGCAGACCAACTAAGCGTTCAAAATTAGATGTTGTTAAAAATTTCACTGTTCTTGCTGTAGTCCCCGATCTACATGTGAAATCCGTTTTTTGACGTATTCACGAAAACCAATAAGGATGTAAATGTGTTGTTAATTAAAAATAAAAGATAAACTTGAATAATTTTTTTCTTAATAGAATTTGGTATTCAATTATGATTTAACCATGAGTTTCTACATTAAAAAGAGAAATTTCCCCCCATTTCCCTATGCTTTACGTGTTTTTTATTGGGACAGTGTTCCCCATCACATCTGAAATTTTACTGTCAATTTCCTTCAACATACTGATTCTTTCCTGAAGTCGCAAAGAAATTGGATACATTGTTATTACTTAATTAATTAGCAAAATTAAACAATATACATTATCATAAGAGGGCAGGCAGCAACAAATAGACTCCAACCAAGTGTAGATTGAATCATAGAGATCAATTTTTTTATCTATAGTCCCCTGTGACCATAAAAAAAGATTTATACTTTTCATAAATGATCTGGACAATACAATTTGGACACGAAACAAATTGTTCAACAACTGAAGTTATAGCAATATTGTTAATTCAAACACAAACTCTACGTTGTTGGGAAAAAGTAATACACAAAACCTGTGATGACACTGGAGACGAGTAACTTGAGTCATCCATGTTATGTGATTTGATTGCCAAATGCTGTTGTGGCAAAACACACAAAAAAAATTTAATTCGATCGTTTTTCCAAGTTGAAATGAAACCAAAGAAAAAAGCACCACGGAAGTTTTTTCGGAAAGCTAAAATCTATTGCACTCTACGCGTGAATTCCTCCACCAGTCCTCCACTGTTGAAATTTGCTGTTGCCCAGTGCATCCACAAGTGGCTATTTTTTGCCATTTTGGCTATTTTCAGTATGTCTGGCCATGGCCTGGCCATTTACAAGATTTTGCTAAAATGTTTGAAAATACTTAAGATTATTTAAAAGAACAAAAAATACCCTTTTTGTATTTTTTAGTTTCATCTTTTTCAAGCGTTTGGGTTTGGCAATGTCGCGACTCGCTACATTATATTGTAAATTAAAGTGGAGTAGACTACAAATTTCTAATTCAAAACTTTCAAGTAGTAATATTTCTAGGTTTCTGATTTCATGGATTACAATAAGTGTCAAATGTCGAAACGACCGTCAAATAGAGATTCAGAGGCCGCAGCCGCTGAAAGATTTTTCAGCCATATGAAAGACACCAAACCTCCTAAGAAAAACGGCCTTCACGACAAATCGGTCGATGCTGTAGAAGGGAAAGATTTGGTTAAAAAGTAATGGGGCAAATGCTGGTAGTGTTACAATTCCTGAATCGCTGTACAACTTGCTAAAACAGTGAAAACCAATGCTGCCATTGTAAGTTCTGATTCTGATTAGCAAGCAATATCTCACGCTTTGAATCCTGTCATCGTAGTTAATTGTTTTGCTTGATTGTTGGTTCCTGTATTTTTACTAAGGTAAACTTGGAAATAATGTCTAACAGTTTCAAAGAAAAACTTGTTTTTAATAAAGAAAGTCTGCAATGAGTGATTTCGATTTTTTATGTACATAATTTTGGGTGAATTTTTGGTTATTTTCAAAATTATATTTGGCCGTAATTGGCCATATCTGGCAACGTCAAAGGCTAAATGAAAAAAATTGGTGTTGCAGATCAATGCAGCGTTGCCAAATTCGATTCTACAAACACACGTAGTCTTTAATTCATTAGGTAAATTCTTTGGTCTCCTTATTTGTATTGATAAGTAAGAAAAAATCAGATATAGTTAGATTATTAAACCTTTCCTTGTAGATTAATACACCTTTCTTGGATCATTGCCTAATTAAATTTATTACAAATTGAATAGATTTGCAATTTAGAAAATTAATTTATTTTCTAAATGACAATATTACTGTTGATTTGATAACGAAAAGTCGTAATGGACAAAAATTTCGTAACACTTACTATTGCATTATTTAGTGTTGGTGGCAGCACAACCTGAACAGTAATCTTTCCAGGGTTCTTTCCAGTACGAAACCTCCCGAAGTAAAAATTGGAGCGTTTTTCAATCGATCCAATTTAAAATCCATTTGCATGTAAGATGTCTGGTACTTTGAATTGATAATCCGGACTGCTTTGGTTGACATATTTCAACAAAAGCTCCATGTCTTTATTCTTAAAAATTTTAAAGCGGCCGTGAGCCCGTGACCTTTTATATCAAGCACAAATTCCCTGTATTCCACTTGTACAACTGCTTCTGCAAGTCTATGGAAAAATTATTTATTATTGGAATTAGAAATAATAACTAATGTACAAAAATTACTGTTCCTTTCTGGTATCACTTTCAACATTACAATCTAAGTTTCTAACTGTTTGTTAACTTGAATTATCAAATTTTCTTTACAAAAAATGACTTGTTCTGTGACCAAACTGCTGATGGAAGAAAAATTTGTTATTTTCGGAAAATGAAAAATTAAATAGTTTTCCTCAATGTTCTCTTCTTCATACTCTACTTCATTCTGGATACTGTCATCTCCAACTATAAATTCAAATTCAGCTTCTTGGGGTTGGTTTTTTGGTTCGTCCATGTCTATATTTCTGATTTCCACCACAGCAGGTATTGTTGCACCATAAGGAGATTTTTTTTTCGCTACGAAACGAATTTTTTCCGGGCAGAGGCAAAGAGACATGTGTTTGATAATTTAATGTAGAAATGGCTGAGCTCTTGTCATCAACACCGTCATCGCCAACTATTAATTCAAATTCAGCTTCTTTTGGTAGTTCTTGTTGATTATCCATTTCCAATTTTCTCATTTCAGCTAGCAATTTTTCATATGGAATAAAAATGAAAGGTTTAGTTTCTTGCAACATTTTCGTATAAGACGTTTTACCTTAGACTCAGGATGTAGAAGAGCTTGAAATTCTTCCAGGCCAATGATGGGGCCTTCAAAACTTTCCAAACTGATTGAAAATTTGGTTCAGCAATGAATGTTGCAAGGTCATAATATTTGGCTATACGCTCCTTAAATGCAGAGGAATGATTTTCTTTCAGGTGTTTTTTCAAATTTGTATGATTGGAATAGCTATTGAAGCAAAATTCGCAATAGCCTCTTTTACGGGTGCAAAATTTTTCCAGTAGTTTTTTTTTTAATTTCGTAAAATATTAATCTTTGAATGGGATGATTTGGGACCATTTTTTCAATAACTTCTGTGAAAAAATGAAAAAATTTTTTATTATCATTATCACTTTTATTTTTTATAAAGTTACAACCTACCACAAATGTCGTTGGCTTCCTTTATTTTTTGGTTCAGTGCTTCGTGGAATGTTGTTGTTCGCTGGAATGCATCAATCATACTAGCTTGAGACAATTTCCAAGCGATGTCTTTGTCTTTCAATCCTAATTCCTTGAAAATAAGGAATATAATTTGTTTTTATTTGTTACATGTTTTATATGAAATAAGATATTTACTGCAAAGTTAGCTTGTAAACTTGGAATCATATGATTGCTGTGCAATGGCATTTTGCCAGAAAGTTCAATTAATTTCCCTACACATCCAATAGGAGTGTAGAAATTTACAGCATTAATCTGCTTAAGAATATCAATAATTTCGTCCGTCAAGCGGTCGTGTTCTGTCCACATTTCGTTTTCCTTCTTCAATCTAGAGATCCATTGAGTAAGGAAAAAAAAAAAAAATTGTATAGCCAACCATCGGAGACAGTATTTCTTTCACTTTCTTACAATACATCTTTTGATGATAATGATGATTTCTGTTTCATTATAGTTGAGTGCGCAGTCTTTGATGCTTTGTTGCCCACTTTTTCCTTGGGAAAATCAGATTTCTTTCCTTTCATTGTTTGTGAGATAAAATCATCATCGTCATTCAACATACAGATAACAAGTGTTAAGTTAAACACCGATCAAACACTAAAAACTACACTGACTTTAGTTATCTGACGAAATTAGAAATCATAATATATATATAAGAAAATAACGAACTAATTTACTATCTACATTTTCAATCCATAATTTAACGAAAGCAAACACATTTACAATAGAAAAATTTTACCTGGTCTACTGTGCTGACTGAGCTAGATTTTAAGATGTTTGAAACCGAAGCTTGAATTCTTTTCTGGGCCAAGATCTTTTAAGTTTTTTTTGTGATTTTGCATGACTAATCAGTGCACCTTTTCCCATGTAACTCAAGACAAATTTGTGGTTACACCACCGACACTTACAATATTTGTTCTCGCCTTCCACTTTTTCCACCCACTCAATAAAATCTGGGTAGAGCTCGGCATTTTGACAAAAATAAAAAATAATAATAACAATGTAATAATTAATGAATTAACAATGAATTTATTTCATTTGCTTATTTATTTTTTTCATTAGTTTTCTTTATTTACTTTGCCAATGAATTTATAATTGAATTTACACTGATTTGAAAATGGGAAGTCTTGATTCAGCAGTTTTGATTGGCAGTCAATTACGGTTATTGCTGGTGGATAGAGTCCTCGCTGATGAAATTTACAAGAAGCAGAGAGAAAAAAACAAGATCAAATATCTCCACTGTTAACATGTAATCAGAAAACTGGGGAAACCTTTGGTATTGACTATTGATTTAAAAAAATGACTGATCATTCTAATACTATTAAGATGCAATATATGAATAAAATTATGCAATATTGTGATACAATTATTAGTTTCACTTCAGCACTGCTATTTGTCAGCAACTACGCAAATGCTTTTTGATGCCCAAATAGGGTAAAAGTAACACATATAAAAAACCAGCCTAGAGAGAAGAAAATTTAAGAACTGGAAATGTGTGACTAATTTTCACAGAACTACTTTACTTATTATTAGCAGTCATCGACGAACAAATGATATATTTGAATAACTCCTTACAGCTTTGATTTCCAATCTCATTCTCGAAACCAAGTCAAAATGTCATGTCGACTAATTCTTGAAAAAGTGTAATAATTTCCCGCTACGAGCGCTTTTGGTATTTTTACATAGTCAATTTGCCAATTTTTTTTTAAAATCATAATAAAATATCTAGAAATTTTAAAACCACACATTATTCCATCTAAATTAGTAATGATTTCCATCTCATAATAATGATTTCCATCTCGCGGTAGCATCAATCGTCCCCAAAGCTCTGTTGCAGGCGGTGGTACTCCTTCTGTACTTCATGGTTATCGCACCAAATAACTGTTCTTTGATAGAATCTTCGTCCACGCAATCCTAATGAGCTCATTCATATGACTTTTTGCATTGAATATTTGATTCAAAGGCGAATTGCTCGTTGAATAAGGCTCTTGACAAACTAAACATCAATATTCTTGATCGTCAACGTTAGGCTTAATAGTCTTAGTCCATTTTTTTCATTTTTTTCTTTCTTCGGTACAGTTCTTTTGGTAGAGTTCTTTTTTTAAGCAAACAACTTTTTTTTAACTTTCTCAAAAGTCTTCTCTTTCACTTTTTCAATCATTTCTTTAACAGGAGTGCTGGTTAGAATAGCCGTCTTTCGTTGTCTCGGAATTTGAACAGCCGTCTTTGGGAAGAGGAAATTATCCAACACTGATCCGTCTGTTGTTGCTTGTGATGATACGGATGTATGCCTACTTGGAGATGATGATCCTTGCTCAACCAAAAAGGCATTTATTAAATCACCTACGGGTATCTCTTAAATTGGGATCACATCGATTTCTTCAAGCGTATTAGGAGGCAAAAGCAACGATTAAAATTTGTTTGTCTGGTTTTGGTTTGGTCGATCTGTCACCATTGACGGAACAAAGTCCTCTTCGGTGAGAATGTTTCGATTGTAAGGGTCACACCTGCTTTTTCAAATCCAGCCATAATGTTTTTGGGTGTGATAGGACGTGGAAGAGCCTTCTTCACAATTCCTGGAACATGACGGATGGCCTGGATGATACTTCAGCCAGGCTTCTATAGCTCCGTTTACATAATTTTTTAGTGGGCCATAAACTGATAAATGCAGTGGTTGAAGTCTATGAAAAGGAAAGCATTATAATGCCATTTGCCTTGGCATAATTAAGTCCTTCCACGGGCAAATGGAACCCATGGTTGTCCACAAAGCCGGTTTATCTACAGATGGGCGAATATGTTTGACGAGGTGTTCTAAGAACAACACGAAATCCTTTTCCGTCATCCAACCAGATTTTGTTGTTGAACCGCTAGACCGTAATGGGGCATTCACGAAAAAATTGTCTTTCATTTGCACTCTTTGAAATAAGAATGAATCAATATTAGGCTAGGCCAACTAGAAAAAATAATGATTCTACTCCCTATCTTGGGAAAAAAAATGGGGAACACTATTCCCTGCAACACTGACAGCCATCAGAGTGACTAATGTGCCTCAACTACTTTATTGATTATACCGATTTTTTTTTCTACTTGGCAGACGGGGAGGGGCCGAGGGGGGGCATTTTTCCCCTATAATTAAAGAAATCATCAAATCAATTAATTATATAAATCATCAAGGAATATACATAAAAAAGCGTTCATAGAAACTCTTCCCGGAACTGTGAAACACCACGTTAAGCGGGACAGAGTGAAAGAACATTATTTAAGGTCATTGAAATGGTTCGAAGTCTTTGAATTGTAACTTTTTCCATTGCCAACAAATGTTTAATTTAGTTACACGAATTTCAGTTTATATTTTAATAGATCGGTGTCAAACCGAGATAAGGTATAAAGATCGGAAAATTTACGTCCAGAAGTTCCGTGCAAATAGTATTTCTACAAATAGCCGAGGATGATAGCTCCAGGGTTTACCTTCCACCGTGTAACTGGTTATACCAAAGACAAGACGCAAGGGAGTTTCCTGAACTTGGAAGGTTGCGGATGTTCCTAGACGGCATTTCACACCTTTTTATGATGCGATTATTGGAAAACAGCCTTTTTCCACACAGAAAAAATTTAACCCACACTTTACTCCAATTACAAATGTGGAAGTGGAATTCCCCGCTAAAAAGTGTGGGTACTCACTAATAAGTGGACTAGTCCTGTTTGGGGCACACCCAAATAAAGGTGTGCCTCTCCACTTAGGGCCTAAGTGTGGTTAATTCATTGTAATTAAAAAACCACACTAAGTGGGCAAAAAAGTGTGGAATAAGTGTGGGTACAATAAATGTAAATACTTAAATATGTGATTTAATAAATGTCTTTATTGAAAACATGACATCATTCGTACAAAAAGAATCCGGATTGCGGTACACATACAGAACAATACTACGTTTTAATGATTAAAAACTTATTGTTTAAAAAATTGTATTAAAACTGATTGTATTAAAAACTGAAGTTGACTTGATTATGAAACAATATGTAAAATCACATCGAAAGTCATTCCATGTGAGTTGCAGAACGAGAGACAATAACATTAATGCCTGTGACCTAATTCAGTAATCAAGAGCCTCATCACTTGCAATGTGTTCGGGTGCGTTGACAAAATCTTGATTTGACGCGTTTATTTTGCCTCTTTTACTAAAAAAATCTCGAAAACCGCTTTTATACTGAGAATATTCAAGACAAAAAAAATAGAAATAAAGAAAATAAAAGATTAAATTTTCTAGAGCATTATCATTCTAGATGAATAACATTTTCTTCAATCACCAAACTCTGATTGAAGGGGTGCAATAAATAGGGTGCTCCATCGTCCCAGTGACAGCAAGGAATGACTACTTATGGTATGTAGAATTTTTCTTTTAAGCCAAGGCTGAAATGCAATAATTTTCCTATGGCAAAAGAAAACCGAGTGTTTCGATTAAGCATTAAAAAAAAGTAATCACCCTTTCAAAAAGGAAAAGGCGACCTAGTTTATAGTCAAAGCTGGCTTTTTTAGCTGAACAATTTAATTCCTTTTTTCATGCGTTGCAAATGCTTCATTGTTCTCAATGAGGTTTTTAACAATCTGTCTTCTAAGCTTGTCTGAATTTAGAATTTCTATTACTTTTATCTTATCCTACATGAAATTCATATTAGCTGAATTTTCGTAAAACACAAAAGATATTTAAACCAAACATACCTCTTGAAGCACCTGCTGTGAACTTGGCGGCTTTTCAGTCACGAGATTTTATTTGCTTGAAAGTAACACGTTTTCACAGGGAATCTCTCATCCTCACATCCATCCCAAGGCCCAGCACTGCTGTAAGTTTCTTTACGCCGATTGAACACTTCATATACTTACTGCTGGGTGGTTGCACTGTTGTTACTACGCAATAATTCCATTAAACGTCGTTTATACTTAGCAGCTGGACAAAATCTTGAAACCCGTGCCAGCCAGGCAGCCACTTCTGTGTCATTCAGCAGCAGGAAAGATTAACCGTGAATTTCGTTTCTTGTTGAATTTTAGTTAAGAAAAATTGGATTATAATTTCAGATCCATAATAATTATTGTTAAATTACTTATATATAAACATTTAAGTATCTCAGTAACGTTTTGCCCAAATCTCTTTGATTTTAAAAAAGCATTCCACTTCATTTGCACTCCACATTTTCATACCATTACAGTTTTCATCCATTTTCTGCAATATACCTCTTGCACATTGCGGATAGCAGGATTCTTGTAGTCCGACAACGCTGCAATCCGCCATATTGAGAAAACCACACCCTTTTTTAACTCTGTCTCTTATGGAAGTATTATTTTAAAGTGTTTTTTTCTCTCTACTGGTTAACAACTCCGACCAAAGGATAGAATTGAAAAATACTACATCATTTAGGTAATCCGTACCATGTAAGTTTTCCACTATTGAAGTAGTGGAAGTCATATTACTAAAATGTTTACATTACAAAGATATTACAATAATTAAATTGTGCGTAATATACACAGTGTGCAATTTTGAAAGCTGGAGCAAAGATAATATCACAAATCGAAATAAACTAAAGTAACAAATTATAGTGTGGGTAATCTTTAGATATTCTATCCCCAAACATTAACGGGAAATTTCGAGCGGTGCATAGACTTTGATTAGCACGCTGCTTTAACTTCCTCGTTCAAATTAGCATCCGTGAATCGAGGGCTTGCTTAGTTAGTTGAGTCGTACCTCCCGAAACGAAATGACGCAATTCTTTCATTTAAGCACAGCGCATTGAGTCCGTAATCTTTTTTGTTAATGTTCTACTCTTCAATGCACAATTTTAACAAAAAAGGGCCAACTTTTTCTGGGATGTCATGCATACAATCAAATAAAAGGTTTTCCCTGAAATGAACAAAATTTCTTTGATTTAAAGGACACACACCCTTTACTCCTGTACTTCATTACCACTCGGAAATTAAAAAGCGCATCCTGCGCCTGATAATCAAGTGATTACTTCGTTCTAAACACGACGTTGTCTGTCGTTCCATGATCTCAAATTTCATTTATACTGATGTTACAGACACGACGCAACTTTTAAGCTGATGAACTCATAAAACCACCAATTTTATGTGCTCCCTTTGTCTCGGCACAGAAAGCAACAAATTTTCCGTGGACATGGAAACCAGAGCGGTGAGGAATGTCAAGCAACATCCTTTCATCGGATTTCAAAATTAAAAGTTCTTTGATGAATTGTTCAATTACAAAATCAAACTCCTGTTCTTTCAAATCTTTAGTTTTCACAGTGCAAAAGGAAACATGTTTTTTACAAGAATTTTCAGGTAATGGGATATTAAATATAACGTAACAGAAGTTGACCTCTTCTAGACTCTTAACTTTACTGCACAAGGCATTCGTCATCTCCACGTTATAAAAAAACCCTGTAATCTGATCGCAAAAGAAAATCGTTCAAAAAATTTGTGACTGACAATATGATTACTATCCCTGTTACCGGGTATAAATCCGTCAGTCGATGGTTTCTCAGAAAAAAATTATCAAAAAATAAATCCTGTTGGAAACGAAAGACGTCCCCAACGGCCGACGACGAGATCCGGTCGGACAACCAGGATTCCGGCCCATTTACGGGAATACGATCTTCGGGGCCCCAGATAGGTGGCCCCTTGTCATCCGCCTAACTGTACTGATTCTTTGTGCCCTTTCCCCCCCTGGTGTCAATGTAATGTTCTGGAGGGGGTCGGGCCCTCGCTGTCTCAATCTATCCATACTACAAGTCAGTTCAATACAGTCAGGTTAGCAATCTCAAATCAGTGTCATCATCTTTATTCATTTCATCCAATATTCGGTAAGGCAACTTTGACACTACTTCCCTGCCGAACATGGTCCTTCGAAACCTTATCTTTTGAACCAAAATTTTGTGAAACTGACTGAACGAGAACGCTTCCCAGCAAAGCGTTCGGGTTTCTTTGGCAACAAAAGACCCACTGACTCTCTATCAACTCAAACTGTCCCTTTCTAGTTAAAATTCCAATCAATTTAGTTAAGTGTGTATGTGTGTGTGAATTCCGACATTTCGTCTAGCCGTCATCGCTGTTTTTTTGGGAAACCGCGTGGCGGCCTGAGGCGTCAGAAAATCTGAGCGCCTCACACACACACACACACTCAACTGTAAAATCTGTCTCATTTTTCCTAAAAGTAAAAGCATTTCACTCTCTTCTTGTTTGTATTTCTCTTAGATCGTAAAAGCATTAACATCCATTTACTCTCTCTCTCTCCCTAATATCGACTTAAAATTAAATTAAAAAGTAGACAATTAATTATTTCACCCAGCTCTTGTTGCGTTGATAAATTTTTTCTTTTGTTTTCTCTCTCTACTTTTTCCCACATTTCATTTTTCACAATTTAACTTTTTCGTCTTTTCTCTCAACGCTCCACTTTAGCGGAGCTCCAAAAGCGGGCTCCTTTTCCTCATCAAAATTAGGCCCGAACAAAAACGAAAGCGGCACCAGCTCCGCCTGGAAGGAAAGATTGCTCCATGGACGGGCCCAATCAGAGAGCCTCTCCATAAAAACACGAGGGAAGGACGACGCGAGGAATACCGAAACCGGCCGATCGTCCCATGCGCCGTCCCATCTAATGACCCGGTCATCCCGACGCCATCACCAGAACAAGATGCGATCAATCTACGCCGGGCTTTGGATCGTTTAGATGCAGCTGCCCCTCCTCCAAAAAATGCTCCGACACCGGCCAAGTGGGCTGAAATTAAGAGACAACTAACAGCACGTCCCGTCCAAGATTATAGAATCACCAGGGGGCTGTTTCACGGCCCCAAACAGCATCAGACGGTCGCGCCAGCCCAAGCAGCCGCCGAAGTGGAAGAAGAGGGAGCCGTCGGCGTAACAGAAGAAAAAGAAGAAGGAGCAGTCGGAGGCGAGGCCAGCGAGGAGGACGACACTCTTCAAATGCTCTGCGAGAGCCTGTCAATTGAAGAGACGATCCAAGCCCCCATTCCGCCAACACCAATACAAACAGAGCCAACACGGCAAGGCCGTTCAAGAGTAAGGGGGCTACTGATGTTCTCACGAGAGAGTCTCGAAGAGAGCTATAGGGAGAGCCCAAGGGAGCGATCCAAATCCAGGATCGCCTGGATCAGAAGACTGGCGGAGCAATAAGCAGAAAATAATTTTCCCATCACTGTATTCTAATGAATGTCGAATTGTCGATAAATACAGGATGCGCCTCTCTTCAATTAACTCACTTTAACTTTTCAATTCTCAAAAAAAAAAACATTCTTACATCAAACGGGAGACAAGCCAAAAGCTGACCTCCATAACAAAAACTTTTACTTTTCCTCTCAACAAACAGGAACGCAGCATTCCAAAGGTGATTAAGTGAATGAGGGTCGAGCCAAAACTTAGCCGACCCGCCGCTCGTCACGCCATCTAATGAGAGGAAGGAGAGACGAAAAACTTTCACTCTCCAACAACACCGGCAGAGGCGCTGCAGTCAAACTTGAAGCAGCCACTCTCCAACAACACCGCAAGAGGCGCTGCACTCAGAACTTGAAGCAGACACCTCAAGCAAACAAACAACAAACAAACAGGCTCAACAATTAATAATTAATCAAAACAAACTAATCTAAATCTTTTTCTCTTTCAACAAAAAATAATAAACAATCAAGATGGCCCCGACAAACGAAGTGTCTCGGAGAGCCATGAAAGGCCACGTCACTCGCTGGATTAACAACATCCAGCAGTACGCAGACGTGCAAATAGATCTTACAGTCCTCAACGTAGTGCAGGCAGCCGAGTCCAACTTACGGATCAACTACGGCAAATACAAAAGAATCTCGGAACTGGTCGCCAGAGACATGGACCTAGCAGGAGTGACCCAAGAAAAATTTCAAGCAGAAATCGACAGCCAAATCCAAGTTGATGAATTGATTGATTGATTGATTGATTGATTTGATTTATTTATAATGCGCATTATCCAAATAAAGTTCTAATGACGCGGAAAGTACAGTCAGGCTAAGAGTCACAGAAAAAGCATAAGACACATCAATCGAAAAGGTGCTTGAATAAAAGAGAACGAAACTTGGGGAGTGTGGTGGCATTACGAACAGCAAGAGGGAGTCGGTTCCAGATGGAAGGAGCGACCTTTGCAAAAGATCGATCACCAAGATTAACATGGCGAGTGCGAGGAACGCGAAGTAGAGAAGATGAAGATGAGCGTAGGCTGCGTGAGTTTTAAAGAGGAATGATTAGGCGAGTCAGGTAGACAGGGACTAGGTGCGGAGCCATGTAAACAGCGATAGGTCAGGTTGGCAATACGAAAAGTGATTCTGTCGTTGACACAGAGCCAATTAAGGGAGCGCAGATGGGAACGAATGCTGTCTCTCTTCCTCACACGAAGAATGAGACGAGCGGAAGCATTTATCACGCGCTGCAGCTTAGAGAGCAAAGTGCCAGGAAGATCGGCGAAAAGAGAACAGGCATAGTCAATTCGAGAGAGGACAAGAGACTGAACAAGGCACTTAGTAGTAAGAGGATCCAGAAAGCGCCGAACTTTTCCAATACGCCACAAGTGAAAGAAAGAGGACCGACAAATATTGCGAATGTGGGAGGACATCGAAAGATGAGAATCAAAAGTGACGCCAAGGTGTTTGACTTCAGCAGACGGTTGAAGAATGCCGGAGCCCATTTCCAATGGTAGAGGGGCAAGTTTGTGGTCTTGATGAGGTGAGACGGCGTAGAAGAAAAGACACTTAGAAAGGTTGAGGATGACATGTTGATCAAAAAGCCATCGATGAAGATGTCGGCGACGCGCTCCAGATCGTAAAACGAAAAAAAGAAGAATTCAAAAAGAAGGAAGACGCTGAAGAAAGAAAGCGGCATGACGAGACGCTATTGCTCATGCTCAAGACGCGACAAGCAGCAGCGGATGCCGTCAGGGCCCAGGAAAAAGCCGATCAAGATGCACCCAGGGCCCAGGAAAAGGCCGATCAAGACGCTGCCAGGGCCCAAGAAAAAATCGATGAAGACGCTGCAAGAGCACAGGAAAGAGCAATCCGTCAACAAGAAAATCTAGATCAACAGAACTTATTCCGACAACTGATTGCTGCCATTCCGGCAGCAGCTGCACCAGGAGCGCTGGCAGCTCCAGCCGCAGTTGCGTCAACTAAACTGCTAAAACGTCAAATCAAGCCGTTCAAAGGGGACGTGCTCGAATGGACGGCCTTCTGGGAAGGTTACAACGCAGCCGTCCACGAATCGGCCATTCCGGCGGTTCAAAAATTTGGATATTTGAAAGATTACCTGAAAGGCGAAGGACAGCTATGTGTGGAGAATCTGGAGCTGACAGACGCAAACTACACCGTCGCAGTGACCCTCCTGAAGGCGATGTACGGCAAATCGGACGTCCTGATCGAGGCTCACACCCACAAATTGGACACGCTGCAACCAGTGAGAGACGTAGCTGATACAGCGGCACTCAGGTGCTTCCAGCTGACTATCCAGTCACATATCAAAGCGTTGGAGACACTGGGAGTTGCAAGAGCCAGCCACGGATGTCTCCTTGGATCAAGAATTTTACGCTCGATCCCACTCAAACTTCAAGCAGAGTGGGCCAAATCAGCAAAGAATAAGGTAACACCCATTGATCAAGTATTAAAATTCATCGAAGAGCAAGTTGAAGCTGCAGAGCGACTCAGCCGTCTGAGAGCTACAACACCAAAGCCGGCCCAAAATTCTCAACAGCCGGCAAAATCAACACCACCTACTACACCGACAGCTTCTCAGCTCGGAGTCAGCAGCAAGCCGACTCCACAACCAAAAAATTCAAGCAAAACAAGAAGAAATGGCAGTACACCACCAAGGAGACAAGCGACAGCATCATCTCCAAGAAAGCCAATGCTGCCATGCGTGTTATGCAAGGAGATGCATTGGGATATCAACTGCCCAATGGAATTGAAAGAGAAAAAAGCAGTCATCACCAACGAAAAAAGATGCTCTAATTGTTTTGGTCATCACGAGACCACTGTTTGTTTTAATCCACACAGGTGCCAACGATGCCGAGCTAAGCACCACACATCCTTGTGTGCCGAGAAAGATACCAGATTCGGATCCTTAACTATAATTCCAAGCAAACCGGTCGCTGGGAGCAGCTCAACAACAGCATGTGCAAGCTCCTTTGGTGAAGTTATCCTAAAAACAGCAACCGTATACATTACAGGCCCAAATGGAAAACAAATCCGAGCGATTCTCTTCCTCGACGATGGCAGCCATAGAACATGGATTAAAAGGCAGATTTCGAAAGAACTTCAACTGAAGATCATCCAGGTGGAACAGATCACGACCAGGGCCTTCCGGCAGACAGAAGCCCCTCCAGCAGAAACTCACAACGTAGTCGAGATGACGGTGCGGGGCACCTGGCCAGGAGCCCCAACGGTGCGTATTGAAGCTTTAGAAGCAACCGACAAAGTTGGAAGCACCGGCCCGTACCAAACTACAGAATTTGCAAGAAAGCTCTGGCTGGAAAATGAAAATTTGTCAGACGACCGCTTCGAACGTGATGGTGGAGACGAGGACGTCGGGATTCTTGTTGGAATGGACCAGATGTTCAACATCATGTTCAACGAGCCGGCAACTATCAGCCCGTGCGGACTCAGAGCCTACACTTCAAAACATGGAAAAGTCATCGGCGGTCCATCACAAGAAAAATCATCGAAACAAAGTCAAACAATTGTCAGTCAACTACTAATTAATTCAAACGCTCTCTACCACAGATCACCTCACAGCCATCGAAATTTTTCAACAGCATCCAACCAGACCAGTCATAAAGCAGGGAGACAGGAAATTCCAGTCTCCTTCCACTACCAGAAAATTCTGAACAGATCTGCTTTTTCGACACGACAAAAGAAAACAAAAGGTTTGAAATGGAGAAGTTGAATTTTGATCTCTCGTTATTTTGGCGTCTAGAGAATTTCACCAATTTGAACGACTGTGTTGCTGTGGAGAAGGACGATCAATTCCGCTCCTTCTGCAACGAAATCACGCGATTCGAAGACGGCAGGTATTGCACGCCAATCCCATGGACGACTGACAGATGGAGACTGGAAATCAACCACCAGATGGCAGCTACAAGATTTAGAAGCATGCTGTTCAAACTACGCAAATCTCCAGTCGACTTAGCCAACTACACCAAAGAAATCAATCAACTGATAGCAAACGAATTTGTAGAAGAGGCTAATCTTAATTACGATGGCCTCCACACTTATCTACCGCATCATTCAGTCTACCGGACGGACAAGGCCACCACAAAAATTCGACCAGTTTTCGACGGCGCCGCAAGATCCAAATATGGGCCGAGCCTCAACGATGTTTTGGAGACCGGACCGAATCTAAATCCTGATCTCCTCTCGGTCTTAATGCGCTTCCGGATGAACCGGATCGCCTGGATTGCGGATATTGAAAAAGCATTCCTCAACATCGCGCTGCAGCCCGAAGACGCCGAAGCGGTCAGATTTTTATGGCCGAGGGAGCCGAAAAATCCCGACTCCGATTTCATCGCATACAAATGGAAAAGAGTGCCATTCGGGCTAAGTTCAAGTCAAATTCCTTTTAAGAGTGACCATTAATAAACATTTGCTCTCAGTCAAACCCAGATTTCAGAAGACAGTCGAACAAATAGAAGAGCAACTTTACGTGGATGACTACCTTGGAGGAGCAGACAACGTGCCAACAGCCATTACCACGGTGGGAGAGACCGTCACGTTATTTTCAGAGGCCCAACTCAACATGAGGAGCTGGGCAACAAACAACAAGCAGCTCCGTGACTTTCTCACCGAAAAAGAAATGTCGAACCAGATCGTCGGAATCCTTTCACCCACAATGGATGGCCAGCACAAGGCACTGGGTCTTAGATGGGACACGAGCTCCGATTCATTTAAATTTGACCCTACATCTATCATGGAAGCAGCCGTGGAGATTGGAGAAAAAATCACCAAAAGAAAAATTCTGAGCATCTCAGCAAGGATATTCGACCCAATTGGTTTTCTAGCTCCCACAGTTTTACTTTTAAAAATAATCTATCAGAAACTTTGGGAAGGAGACATAGGTTAGGACGATGACGCCACACCCGAAGTGAAGAGCACCTGGAGCAGCATCATGAAAGGACTGAAGGATCTACATAATTTGGAGATCCCACGATGGATTGGATATTCAAAACCTTCCGTCGTTTCCGCAGAAATTCACGTGTTCGGCGATGCATCAGAGGCAGCCTACGGAGCAGTAGCCTACGCACGGCTCCAACTGGAGAACGGAACTCCTTACACCATTCTCCTAGCCAGCAAAACGAGAGTGACGCCTCTTCCAAAAAAGAAAGTAACGTTACCCAGACTCGAACTACTAAGCTCTTTGTTAGCAATCCGTTTAGGAGAAAAAATTCGAACCTCCCTTCACACCGAGTCATGGAAAACGACTTACTGGACAGACTCCCTCGTCACACTTGGATGGATTAGAGGAGATCCTTATCGTTGGAGACCGTTCGTGCGAAACCAAGTGGAAACCATCAGAAAATTCTCCAACGCGGAATGGCGGAGACATTGCCCCGGATTGGAGAATCCAGCCGATCTCGCATCGCGGGGAGCGCCAGCGCATGCGCTGGTGGAATCGAAACTTTGGTGGCACGGACCAACCTGGCTAACAGAAGAAGAAAGCGAATGGCAAAATTCTCCAGAAAACCATTCCACCGAAACTCAAGAGAAAATCGAGGAAGAGGTCACGAAGAAAACGGCGACCGTCTCCTTTGCAGTGGTCGAAACCGCCCAGCCAATTGAATGGCACCTCGAAAAAATCTCTATATGGACAAAACTACTTTTCAGAACAGCCTGGATCAACAGAGTGCTCAACCGTATGAAGAAAAGAACGCGCGGCCCAGGACTCGAACTAAAAGAAATAATCACAGTCGCCGGAAAAGAAATTACAATCGACAAGATAGTCACCGAAGAGCTGAACGAAGCGGAGCTAGCCATCTGCAGACACCTCCAAGTAGAACGCTATCCCAAAGCCTTTTGGACACTCCAGCTCGGACTGCAGATTCAACCAAAGGAGAAAATCACATCGCTCCGACCGGTCTGGGACAATCGAGATCGACTCATCCGAGTCACTGGAAGAGTGGCGCTCGCCCTCAGGGATCGAGACATTCAACCACCGATCCTTCTCCCAGCAAACGATCCTGTCGTAACAATGTTGATAACTAACAAACATGTATTTAATTCACACACAGGAGTAAAAACGACACTGTCAGAACTGAAAGAAAAATATTGGATCGTGAAGGGCCGCCAACAAGTGAGAAACGTTTTGTACGCCTGTGTGAAGTGCCAGAAGCTGACTTCACCTCCTTTCCGACAAATAGCAGCACCGCTACCAGCCAACCAACTCCGCGATGCCAGGGCATTCGAAATAACCGGAACCGATTTCGCTGGACCGCTGTACTACAAAAACGCGACTCCGAAAAGGAAATCCAAGTCGGCGCCATCCGTCGAACAAGTCATTCCGGAACCTCCACCAGAAGAAGAGAACCCGGATGCAGCGGAGCTTCCCACCGAAGAAGCTCCCGAAGAAGAAGACGATGGTGACCAACTGGATCCAGCGCACCAAATCAACAAAAAGCAACCGAAAAGTTACGTGTGCATCTTTATTTGTGCCGTGACGAGAGCGATTCATCTGGAGTTGACCAAAGACATGACGGCTCGCTCCTTTCTGTTAGCTTTCCGTCGATTCTCCGCCAGAAGAGGCCCAGTGTCAGTGATGTACAGTGAAAATGCCCAAACTTTCCGTTGTGCGTCTCGTTATCTTAAAAACATTTGATCCGACCCATCCGTTCACGACCTCCTTGCCATGAGAAGAACCAGCTGGATCTTCTCCGTTAGCCTCGCTCCATGGTGGGGCGGATTCTGGGAGAGAATGGTGAGGATCACGAAAGATCTATTGAGACGATTCAACGGGCGTGCATGTCTCGCGTATGACGAACTGGAAGTGAGTTTAATCGAAACGGAAAGTGTGATTAACGCGAGACCGTTGAACTACATTGGAGAAGGAGCGGACGATCCGCTCTCGATTACTCCGAATCAGTTTCTCAACAATCGTCGTTCAACTTGTGCTACGGCGGAGCCAGCAGTCAATCTATTGGCTCCCGATTCAACAAGTGAACTACTCAAGAAAATGGATCAGAACAGGCGCGATTACGTCAGTGACTTGTGCTCGCGGTTCGTCTCCGATTACCTGATGCAGCTGGATAATTTCCACGCAAAAGGAGCGTCGGGCAGAAAAATCCGCGTCGGAGAAGTCGTCGTAATCCACGACAAACTTTCCAAACGGCTCATGTGGGAGACGGGAGTAGTTAAAGAATTACTCCCCAGCTGCGACGGCCTAGTCCGATCCGCAATAGTTAAATTCCCAAACGGTGAATTATTAACCCGAGCCATTCAATGTTTATATCCCGTAGAACTGAGAGAAGATCAACCGGAAGATATGGAGATCGCAGACGGTGCATTGAATCCGGAGCCAGCTGAAGCAACTGCTCCGCAATTTCCAAATCCACCTGATCCGGCTCCACTCCCATTGCTTCCGATCGATCCAACTGACGTCGAAGAAGATGATCATGTGGCCAATGCGGCCGCTACTGACGTCGGCGAGGTCGAGTCCCAAGGCATGGGCTCTGGTGGGGAGTATGTTGGAAACGAAAGACGTCCCCAACGGCCGACGACGAGATCCGGCCGGACAACCAGGATTCCGTCCCATTTACAGGAATACGATCTTCGGGGCCCCCGATAGGTGGCCCCTTGTCACCCGCCTAACTGTACTGATTCTTTGTGCCCTTTCCCCCCTTGGTGTCAATGTAATGTTCTGGAGGGGGTCCGGCCTTCGCTGTCTCAATCTATCCATACTACAAGTCAGTTCAATACAGTCAGGTTAGCAATCTCAAATCAGTTTCATCATCTTTATTCATTTCATCCAATATTCGGTAAGGCAACTTTGACACTACTTCCCTGCCGAACAAATCCTTTGAAAAAAAAACCTGTCAAGGTTTTCGCACCTAAATTGAAAGGTTCTTTTTACAGGTTTTGGAAAAAAATTTCATAATTCTATTTATCACGGAACGTTCAATAAAATCAATAAAAGATTTCCTCTGGATTCTAATAATTAAAGTATTGGCCGAAAAAAAAATTTCTTTATTTATGCATTTAAGATCTTAAAGATCTAACTTTTTTGCATTCGTCGTTTTCCTTCAAAGCACAAATCGAACTTTATGTCAAAAAATTAATTGATAATTTACTGACGTTAAACTGAAATGACAATTTTAACATTATTTTACTTAGGAAGATTGAGAATTACAAATTTTGAGAAATTTCTTCAAGGTCAGCAATAAAACCCCGTGGGGTAAATCAATATCCATGAAATTTTGAATCCATGAAACATTTGTGTCTACATATTCCAATTCACATTTCTCAGAACCATCTTCCACTATAATGGAATTTTTCTCACAAACAGAGCACAACTTAAACCCATGAAATCCCTATTACTCTGTTTTACACTACGCATTGTGCGTTTACATTTCGGTGCCGAGCGACAACAAAATTCACCAGACTTTCTCTGACAAAGGGGGAAATAATTCTAGAAATTAAAAGGTTTTATTTTTACACACCAGTTAGAAGAGGATGGAAGAAATGCAGTTGGATTCAACTTCTCGGAAACAGCAACGAGAGAACGGGATATGAGTTTTTTCACGAATTGAGTTTACTATAGCAGACGACACCCGTTGTTGGCGTCAACTACACATTCCACAAGGCTTAAAGTGTCAGACTTGTTAATTTTTTTAATTTGTATTGTAGAATGATGTTGCGAGCAAGAGATCGATATGATTGAGATCCTTATTATGAAGATCCATCTTATGAATATGGCGATCTAGAGTATGATGAGGATTGCGAACTATACGCATTGGTTTTCTTATATGAGGGCGAGGACAGCCAGGAGGAATAATTCAGCAAAATTAATGATAAATGCTGAATTCATTGATCCCTCTCTCCTTCAAAATAATACCCTTGTTCTCTAGTGGCACATTTCCTCCCTTGTACGTCCATGGCACGTCTGTACATCCGAGCCATATCCCCATCCATTTTGAAAATTTTGGATCAATAGAAGATAGCTATTGGATGTCTATCATCGATATCCAATAGATATCCCTTTTTTGTCTTTTAGTTTATCCACCCGACGTATATTATGTATATATAATTTATTATTAACTAATGCGCTGATAGATTATAAAACTAGAAACTCGTCGCACTCAGAATTTTAATGTTAATACTTAGAATGTAGTATCGTAGGGAAAACTAATCTACAGTAAACAAAACAATAAGATGTAAATGAAAAGAAAGGTTTATTTAATGAAAAATGAAATTCATAGTATACAATCATTAGACAACAACAAAGATGCAACGTAAGATTGTGGTTTCTCTGGAGTTATTATTTCAAATGAAGGCACTATAAATGCTTTGCCAATGACTTCTCGTAGTGGTCAAGAATTAAGAAAACTCAAATTCCACACTTCATAACAATGAAGTTGAGGAGAAGGTATCGGTAAAGTTAAAAAGTCACCATCATTCAAAAACTGACGTCCGATGATAAGAATTTTATTGTTTTGCTCAACAAAATTTTCGATTAAAATGACGTGATTGGCAGTAAGAAAAATACAATTATATTATATAATCAGGGATAATGGTACACAATGTCGTTCCTTTAAAAATAAGAGTTTTGTACTGAAATCCCAAAATTCCAGGCAATACAGGGCCATTTTGATGGTAGTGTAGCAATTGATCAACCAATAAATTGTTTCTCAATTCTTCTTGTGCATTCAGCATTTGTACTATTTCAATTTCACCTATTCGATTTACAAGTTGTTGAAGGGGCATTGCACTTTTTCTGACTAAATTTTTTAGAATTTGCAAACAATTTTCAAAAGAG